>NC_090937.1:5635227-6261363 GCF_040938575.1 Ambystoma mexicanum | reverse complement strand
ATCAATGATGAATATATATATATACTTTTGTTCTCTTCTTTTACTTGAGATTTGAAATCTGAAACATGGATCTGTGTACTTTTGTTCTCTCAAATTGTATTTTTGTTCATAACTGTGTTGTATTATCTATGATGGATATTTATACCTTCATGTTCTTACAAACTGTATTGTGCGTTTTTATAATTTTTGTACATTAAGTTTTAATGATTTATAAAAGTATTTGTGTTTCTTTTACAAATTGTAAATATGCTTGCAGGCAGTTGAGGAAGTCCCAGCCTCCCAGCGAGGCTTGGGCTTTTACTCTAGGATTTCCACCATTCAGAAGAAGAACCAGGCGAGCCTGAGAGTTGTGCTGGACCTTTCCACCCTCAACCTCTCCTTACCCCTACAAAAATTCAAGATGGTTATGCCAGCTTTTATAGCAGAGACATTGTGCAAGGGAGACTGGATGTGCTCCCTGGATCTGAAGGACGCATACCTACACGTCCCTATTTGGCAGCCCCATCGTTCTTTCCTACAGGTCAGGATCATGGGCTACCATTTTCAATACAAGGTCCTTCCTTTTGGCCTCAACTCGGCCCCCAGGGTCTTTACCAGGATCATGAATACGGTGGCTGCCCTCCTCAGAGCGCAAGGCCTCCACATCTACCCATAACTCGACGACTGGCTCGTCAGGGCTACATCTCCGGAAGCTGTTCACCACGCCCTTATGAACACACTGCACAATCGGGGCTTCTCGCTCAATCTCAAGAAGTCGCAGCTGCACCCCACGCAGACTGACATTCTTGGGCCTCATCTGGGACACGTGCTCCGAGAAGATATTTCCGTCGGAGGACAAGATCTCGGCCATCAAGAGGGCCACCACCCGCTTCCTCTGCAGAGAGGTGTACTCGGCATGGTGGTACCAGCATCTCCTGGGTCTCTTGGCGGTGGTCCTATTAGGCGTTCCACACACAAGATTGAGGATAAGAGGGTCCAGCTGCACTTTGCGGCCTCATGGAACCAGGCGCGGGGCTCCCAATCCGAGATGATCCGAGACCCAGACCTAACATGGTGGTCCAGGGACTGCAACCTATGGACGGGCAAGCCCTTTCGGCCACCCCCCCCCCTACCCCCGCAGGCCACCATCACCACGGACTCCTCGCTCGAGGGCTGGAGAGCCACCCCGGACAATTTCTGTCCACTGCACCTGGACTCGACAGGAGCAGGAATACCACATCAATTGGTTAGAGCTGAACGCCATCTGGCTAGCGCTGGGAGCATTCCTATCACTTCTCAGGGGCAAGGTTGTCCTCATCCAGACAGACAACTCAACCAGCATGTAGTACGTCAACAAGCAGGGAGGCACCAGATCCCCTCCTCTGTGCAGACTGGCAATCAGCGTTTGGGTATAGGCCCTGGAATACGACATATACCTCAAGGCAGTCCACCTCCCGGGGGAATCCAACCTGGAGGCGGACGGGCTCAGCACCTTGGGGCGGATAATGACGAGTGGCAGTTAAACTACCTCGTTATTCAGGAGATCTTCAACAGGTGGGGTCAACCCCAGGTGGATCTCTTGCCACCTGGCACAGCAAGAAGTGCCCTCAGTTTGCCTCCTGGCAGGGACTGGGCCCTGCTCCCTGGGCGACGCATTTCAGCTTCAGTGGAACGGCATGAAGGCTTACGCCTTCCCGCCCACTCCGCTGAATCACAGAGTGATTTGTAAGATCAAGGAGTCTCGCCAAATCAACTTCATGGTGGCCGGCCAGGCCATGGTTTTCGGAGCTGCTCAGCCTCCCGAAGATGCCTCCAATTCACCTCGCGACGGGCCCAGCACATCTTCTGGCACAGCAGGGGGGCAGGGTCATCCACCCCGCACCACAGAAGCTGGCCCTCACAGCGTGGTACCTGAGCAGGTAACACTGCAGCACCTTAGCCTCTCTCAGGCTAATCTGGAATTCATTCAGGGTGCAAGAAGCAAGGCTACCGGGGCCCAGTATAAAAGTAAATGGACCAGATTCTGCCTCTGGGCAGTGTCCAAGGAAATCTACCCCCTGGCATGTACATTGGACACCGTGTTCTCCTTCTCGGCGCACCTCGCCCACTCTGGTGTGCAGGTGGATACCTGTCGTACCTACCTCGCAGCCATCGGGCCTTGCAGGAACTCGGAGGAGGGGATCTTCTCCTCCTGCAATCTCATCGTCAAGAAACATTTGATGAGGCTCACAAGGCTCCAACCGCCCGTCAAGAGGCTGCACCCCGCGTGGGACCTTGACATAGTCTTGGGCACCTTGGCGTACAAACCGTTTGACCCAATGGCTTCCGGGGACATCAGGCTGGTCACCATCAAGACGGCCTTGCTAGTCGGCCTCACCTCGGCTCGTAGAGTCAGCAAAATCTAGGCGCTTGTAGCCTCGGATCCATATACTACCTTTCATAGGGACAAAGTAGTCCTGCGGACACACCCTGCATTTCTGCCCAAGGTGCCGTCTGCTTTCCACTTGAACTAGGAAATAGTCCTTCCTACGTTTGTTGCCAATCCTAAGGACGTAGCACAGAGAGTGCTGCACTGCCTGGATGTCAGGCGTGCCCTGAAGTTCTACTTGGACAGGACCAAGGGCTTCCGCAAATCGGATGCCGTGTTTGTCTCGTTCAGACCTGGCTATCAGGATTCCAAGGCCTCCATATCCCGCTGGACGGTCTCGGTTATTAAAGAAGCGTATGAGGGCCAGCACAAGCCGCTGCCGGCCAACATACATGTTCATGCAGTCAGGGCCAAGGCAACGGCCATCGATTTCAGCGCCATGTACCTTGGCAAGTCATAAGCAGGGCTGTCACTTGGGCCACTCCCTCGGCTTTCTGCAAGCATTACTGTCTGGATGCTGGTTCTAGATCGGACGTGGCCTTCGGACAGGCGGTTCTCAGGAAAAATGTTGCTGAAAGGGTGGGGGGGGGGGTTCTCCTCTCCAACCTGAGGCTACATTCATTTGTAATCGCCCATACAATATGGAGGAAAGGGGACGGGACGTAAGAGTAATTATAAATTACTCACCGTAGTGACTAGTCCATTGTCCCCTTTCCTCCATACGTCCCACCAACCCCCCCCACCCCCCCAATAATACTGGTGTCATTAGGCAATGTTAATTCTATTGTCGACGCGTCAATGGGGACTGAGGTGTGGCACCGGAGGGCGGAGTCAGGGCAGCGCGTGCTCCCTGGGCTTCAACCCTGCGCGCATCCAAATTTAATGGGGAAGGTGGTTTTTTTCTGGTGAAAAAGGTTCCGTCTCCCGTCCCTTGGAGGAAAGGGGACTATGGACTAAGGGTACATTAGTCACTAGGGTGAGTAACTTATAATTTCTTCCAATGACAATAATAATTTGGTGTTACCTATATCTGTAATGCTTCATTTTTTTACCTTCTTCTCCCTCGGTGGTTTCCTTAAAATATTCGTAAGCTTCAACTTTCTGGTGAATTTGTAAAGATCAATCTGTGTAATAATCCAGTCACACTTAACCATGGGGCAAAATACATTCCCTTGTTGAACTGCTACTTCAAAGTCTGTCAAATTCTTATTTGATATATTCAACACTAAATGTAGTCATCGGGGGTCTCTGTTTCTGGGACCACTATCGTGTTAATCTTCTTGTGTCTTCCTCCTTGAATCCCACATCTAGTTCCTCGTCTTGTTCTAAATTGGTTGTAATACCTGTTACAGGTGGATCTTAATCTCTTTTTTTGTCTGCAATTTGAAAAAAATTCCCTTTCTCAACTTCCTTATCTGATCCAAAAAAAAAACGTATTATCATTAATTCTTTACTTCAATTACTCGCACTTGTTTCAGCAGTCTCAGGTTCACTATCTACATTTGAGCTTCCAGGAGATGACTTGAGGGGGGTGCATTCCCGAGATTGACCCTGAACATTGTCATTATATGAACATTGTCATCATATTAACATTGTCATCATATTTAAACTGTAAAGTATATACCCGGTCTTGTCGGTAGTCTGTCATCTCAAAGAAAACGTGCATGATTTTCTAAACTTGACCTCATGATGAGTTTTTTACGATTTCATAGATGGTTTTAAAATTCTTCTCCACAGTTGCAGCTGCTGCAATCATCTGCAGAATTTACACTTTAATGTGTCAATTAAAGTGTCCACTCTTATGTGCCCTCTACTGGCATGCTCAATTAGCAATTCAATCATAATTTAAGAACCTTCATTCAACTTTTCCTATTGTTTCATTGTAGTCCTCTCCCAAAATGTATTAATTTCTTTTTTTGACAGCCTTTCTAATTTCAGTATTGTTACTGCTTCTAAAAGAATTGGTGTACTACCCCTGCGTGCAAATAAGGCTCTAATATCCTCATCTCTTGTAGTGATATAATCTGCCATACTTGGTGGTATGCTGAAAGCTCAACTCTGGTATACAAACAAAGTTAATAGAGGAGTGCTAATAGCAAGTTGAGCTAACTGCAAACATATATGTATATTTTGGTAGTTAGCCCTCCTATCAACTTTAACTGTTTAAATATAGTTCATCTTATTTCTTCCATCATTTTGATATACTCAAAGAACTGCTTCATTTCACTATGAAGAACAATATTTTCCTTGCTGACTGAATTTCCAACAAGCAAAGAAAACATCGCAATGGGAGCTGGGTATGCGCCATCTATTGCCAACCCATTTGGTTTATTTTAAACCACACATGCAGTGAGTAACACACAGCTACACAAACTTATACATACATGGCTATGGTACATAATTAATTTTTTTAAAATATGGAATGGCCAGTGGGAAAACGTGATCAATATTTGTCATATCGCAATAACAATGTTAGTATAAAACCGACGAACTCGGCTAGCAAAGAGGAGGTCAATATTCTGGATCGCACAATTTATGTACAACATTATAGATTACATTTGGGAACATACAGAAAACTGACTGAAGTAAATGTGACTTTACATGCAGAAAGCTGTCATAAAAGCAGCATTCTGAGGCACAGTCCCACTGGTTAATGTATACATGCACGCAGGAACTGCAGAACAGATGTGGATTTTGACAAGGAATGCAAATTCATTACCAGCACATTTAGACAAAGCAGGTGATTCAGACAGCATTATTTAGGCCTTCAACAAGATGAAAAAGAAAGGCGGGACACGCTTCTAGTACCTAAACCCATAATAGATGAGCGCAAAGACAACAGAGTATGATTTATCACCAGGTACTCCAGCAAAAGAAAATGTGTCTCTAATTCTAACAAAACATTGGCATTTATTACAAATGGATGCGGATCTGAAGGATTCCATAGATGACACACCAAATATTACATAAACAGGGGCACATACTTTGCGCAATAAATTAACTCTGAGTTTCATGACACAGAAAAATGATTATACGAATTGGCTTAGTACACATGGTTTTCACAAATGCGGAAGCTGCGCAATGTGCAAATATGCCTCCAACAATGTTAAGGAATGTGTTCCGAAAGAGTAATATACCATCAAAATAACTGATTTTGAACTGTAAGACCAGATTTGTGATCTGTGCAATTGTCTGTGTCAAGATCTACGTGGGAAGCACAATTTGAGAGCTAAGGACAAGCATGAGATGAAACTTAGCAATGATAGGAAGTCAGGATCATAGACTACCTTTGGCAGCTCACTGGAGCAAGTGACATTAGGAGGATGACGAGATTGCCGTAAGGTTCCTGGGACTCAACTTATTCAAACTACTGCAAGAGGAAGCAATGGAGAACTACGACTACGACGAGAAGAATCCAATCTAATTTGCCTCTTAGGAACAACTATTGGAGGTTTGAATCTTTCAAGCATAGGATTAATTACACTTTAGCACATACAAGATGCCATACGCAGGTTTTGTCTCGATAATCATAAGTTCTATTTTCTCTCCTTTAGTCATGAGATAATTTATTGTAGCCAACTGAGTTAACAAAAAGTTGATATTGTGACCATGCAGTAAGACACATGGATATATGTTCAGAACTATGCACGTCTCTGAAAATAATAATAATGAATTTGATTTTATTGGTTTTGAACAACACAATTCGCATTATATAGTATGTAATTATGAGCTCATGGTTACATTACGAGAGCAGAGATTTTAGCTTTGTCATACTTGTTTACATCATTATACATGCTACCATTCTCTGGCTGGACCGATTAACATAACTTTCCCCTCGCCCGCCCTCATGCCCTCCATTGGTCGTGCAAACATCCTGTGAGCTTTCTGTGTGTGTGGGAAAGATGGTCATAGTTCTACTGTTATGGGGATTCCTCAGTTGACAAGCCTTGATTGTCTCGCTGCTTCATCCTTTTGTTCCTTCGAATTACATGAAGTCCTTGTGGGTTCTTCGGCTTGGGACATTGAGGTGTTTGAAAGGTGTTTATTTGTAAAGTCCATCCATAGGGCCTCGCATTGCGATGCTTTTTTGTTCAAAGAAGCTGTGATCATTTCCATTGTGCAGATGTTAGATGCTACATGAATCCATTCCTTTTTTCTCGGGACTGCTGTGGATTTCCACTTTATCACCAGTAAGGCACGAGCGCTAGCATTAGTTGGGGGGGCCAGACCTTTAATTCTGATCCAGTCGTCTTCGTTTTTCTCCAATCCGAATAGAATCAAGTGAGGGTCGGCTGCCCTTTGTATGCCGTCTATTTCTTTGATCCAACCCAGGACCTTTATGTACGGGCAACCCCACCACATATGCCAGTAGTCGGCTATCTCCCCACATTCCCTCCTGCATCTTGGACTCGCCGTTTGAAACATTTTGGAGAGCCTGAGTGGATCGTATTGCCATCTATGTAGGAGCTTAATGGTATGTAGTTTATACTGGCTCGATATGGATGTCTTGGATGCCGCTTTACACATTGTTTCCCACTGTCCCGGGCTTATCTCATCTCCCAGTTCTATTTTCTCTCCTTTAGTCATGAGATAATTTATTGTAGCCAACTGAGTTAACAAAAAGTTGATATTGTGACCATGCAGTAAGACACATGGATATATGTTCAGAACTATGCACGTCTCTGAAAATAATAATAATGAATTTGATTTTATTGGTTTTGAACAACACAATTCGCATTATATAGTATGTAATTATGAGCTCATGGTTACATTACGAGAGCAGAGATTTTAGCTTTGTCATACTTGCTTACATCATTATACATGCTACCATTCTCTGGCTGGACCGATTAACATAACTTTCCCCTCGCCCGCCCTCATGCCCTCCATTGGTCATGCAAACATCCTGTGAGCTTTCTGTGTGTGTGGGAAAGATGGTCATAGTTCTACTGTTATGGGGATTCCTCAGTTGACAAGCCTTGATTGTCTCGCTGCTTCATCCTTTTGTTCCTTCGAATTACATGAAGTCCTTGTGGGTTCTTCGGCTTGGGACATTGAGGTGTTTGAAAGGTGTTTATTTGTAAAGTCCATCCATAGGGCCTCGCATTGCGATGCTTTTTTGTTCAAAGAAGCTGTGATCATTTCCATTGTGCAGATGTTAGATGTTACATGAATCCATTCATTTTTTCTCGGGACTGTTGTGGATTTCCACTTTATCACCAGTAAGGCACGAGCCGCTAGCATTAGTTGAGGGGGCCAGACCTTTAATTCTGATCCAGTCGTCTTCGTTTTTCTCCAATCCGAATAGAATCAAGTGAGGGTCGGCTGCCCTTTGTATGCCGTCTATTTCTTTGATCCAACCCAGGACCTTTATGTACGGGCAACCCCACCACATATGCCAGTAGTCGGCTATCTCCCCACATTCCCTCCTGCATCTTGGACTCGCCGTTTGAAACATTTTGGAGAGCCTGAGTGGATCGTATTGCCATCTATGTAGGAGCTTAATGGCATGTAGTTTATACTGGCTCGATATGGATGTCTTGGATGCCGCTTTACACATTGTTTCCCACTGTCCCGGGCTTATCTCATCTCCCATGTCTTTTTTCCATCTACCTCTCAGGAGTTCTGTGGACCCATCTCCCGCTTCTATTAGTTCTTTGTATATTGCTGATATCAGGCCCCTCATTTCCGTCCTGGAATCTAGGAGTTTTTCAAAGGGGGTAAGGTCTCTTTTCATCTTATCCTTCCATTCAGATTTTGTTTGGACCCCTTTTATCAGTATGTATTGGAAGGTGGACAGTGGGCCTATTCCCAGGGCCTCGGTCAGTTCCGGGAGTGGGATGAAGTCTCTTTTTCTGCAATTGCCCCACCCTTTCCAGGCCCGCCTCATACAAAGATTGGAATCTTCCTACGTTGGGTATGTGGTCGTCTATGCCGGGGGACCATAAAGGACTAAGCGGTGATGGCCAAGTGGTTATCTTGTGCATCCCCTTACCTGTTCGCCATATGCTCCATATGGTGCTTAGTATTGGATGGCCTTTGAGTGTGCGTTGGAGCTTTTTTTGCGGGGCCCATAGCCACTCTGATACCTTAGCTGGTGATAAGTAATGGTTGTCCATGTGGATCCATTGGGGGTTTTTGTGGTCACGTAGGTGAGGGATTAAGATGCGTAATTGGGTGGCTTCATAATATTTTTTTAAAGCAGGGAGCCCTACTCCACCTTTGTCTTTGGGAAGTGTTAGTGTTATTTGAAATTCTCGCCTTCTTCCCCTGCCAAATGAACCTCAACATCATTTTTTTGGCCTCAAGAAAGAACTCCTTCAGTATCTCAACAGGTAGCATTTGAAAAGGGTACAGGAACTGGGGGAGGCATGCCATTTTAATATCGTTGATTCGTCCTAACCAGGAGATCTAAGCTTGTTCCACCTATTCTGGTCAGCAGTGAATCGTTGGAGGAGGGGAGGGAAGTTAGCCTCATATAGGTCGGCCAGGGTTTTGGTGAAATGTATACCCAAGTATTTCAATGTGGAGTGCTCAATCTTGAGGCCGAGTGGGAGGAATTTGCTTTCGTTTTCCTCTTTCGATCCCTGTAGGGGGTATAGTATAGATTTAGTTCTGTTCACCTTAAACCCGGATAGTCGGCCGTATACTTCTAATAGATGGAGAGCACAGGGGATGGATATGGAAGGATTAGTTATGTGTAACAGTATATCACCTGCGTAGAGTGCCACCTTATAATCTGTTGCTCCCAACCGTATACCTTCTACCGTGGGATCAGTTCTCATTTTTTGGGGCCAGGGTTCTAGAGAAAGTGCAAAGAGAATTGCAGAGAGGAGGCAACCCTGCCAGGTTCTGCGTTCTAGTTCGAACCATCTGGGGTATTCTCCATTTACAAATATTGACGCTTTGCGGGATGTGTATACCGCTTGTATTCCTTTCCTAAACCTAGGCCCTATTCCTAACTTTTGTAGGACCACCCTCAAGAATTCCCACTCCTCTGTCAAAAGCTTTCTCTGCGTCTATCGATAGAAGGGCAGGGTCACCGGATAGAGTCTGAGACGAATGGACGAGATGGAGTGTTTTGAGCATAGTGTCCGCCCCCTGCATCCCCAATATGAACCCTACTTGGTCAGAGTGTCTGAGATGGGTCATTAGTATTTCTAATCTGGCAGCTAATATTCTAGTGTACATTTTAGCATCAAGGTTGAGTAGGGAGATGGGGCGGTATGATCCACAGTATTTGGGATTTCTCACTTCTTTGGGAATCACCGTAATCAGTGCTCTTGTGAAGGAGTCTGGGGCTTCCCCCGTCTCTAGTATCTCGTTAAATAGTTCTGTTATAAATGGTGTTAGCTGCGCGCTGAAGGTTTTGTAAAAACCGGCTGCGTAGCCATCTTCCCCCGGGGATTTGCCTATGGTTAGCCTCTTTATAGCGTCTTGGACTTCTTGTTCAGATATTGGGGAGTCTAGCAGCTCAGATTCTGGGATTGATATTTTGGGCATGTTGATTGAGTACAGGTATAGATCTGTGTCCAATTGATCGGGGTTTGTTTCAGAGGTGTATAGGGTCTCAAAGAAGTTGGCAAAACATTCTGGGATGGTATGGGGAGTGTGTACTGTGGCAGGGTTGTCTTCAATTATTTCTTTTACTTTTCGCTCTGCCCTCTGTCTGGCGGCTAATAGTGCGTCGGCCTGGTCTCCCTTTTCGTGAAATTTCTGTTTTAAGAGTTGAAGCTTACGCACTATTTGTCCATGTTCCAGCAGTTGTAATTCCTCCCTTTTCCACTGTGCTTCGTTCATTTTATCGGGATCTACCCTCTGGTTCTTTCTTAGGTCTCCTTCCAACTGACCTATTTCGGTTCCGAGTCTGTGTTCGCTGATCTGTCGTTCCCTTTTCTTAGAGGACCCTTCTGGTATTAAGATATCCATCCAAGTGGCTTTCCCAGCTTCCCAGATTATTTGCTTGGATACCTTGCTATTATTATTCAGTTCGAAATATTCATTGATTTCAGTCTCCATTTCTGGCTTAAAAACTGCGTCTTTCCAGAGACTCTCGTTACACCGCCAGTTCCCTCCCTTGACAGCTAAGTCTTCCCATTTAACGTCTACCAGGACCATTTTGTGATCTGACCATGTTATCGGGATTATTTCTGAGTGCGTTGCGGTATCAAGGAGATCTTTTGTCAGGTATATGTAATCCATTCGGGTGAATGTATTGTGTGGGCTAGAGTAGAAAGTGTAGCCTCTATCGTTGGGGTGCATGATCCTTCACACATCCTTTATTTCGTACGTGTCCATCATTTCTAATCTGTCATTGCGGTCGCCTCTAGTCTGGTTTCTCGCTTCGGGATTCCCCTAAATCAGACCATATCGTGTCCACCTCAAAGTTAATTCCGTTCTTGATCAGGATTCCCACGCCTCCTTTCCTAAGTGGCCCAGAGCCCCAGAACTCCATTCCTACCCGTTTCCCGATGATGCGTCGTTCCTCCCCCTTAGCATACTTTGTCTCCTGTAGAAGTAGGATATCAATTTTGGATCTTTGGAACTCTCTAGCTACCAGTGACCTCTTGGTTGCCGAGTTCAGGGCTTTCACATTGTGTCCCTACCCTTAGGGAGCTCCATCCCTTTGAATCATCTGATGATGCCATCATTGGATATTGTTGGGTAATGATTTATATTCCATGACCAGTAGATTGTTTGCTCATTGAGTCCCACTATCACAGATGTTGCTGCAACCTTTTCCCATTGTCTGTCCCCCCACCTTTCCCATTCCCCTCCCTTCCCAAGTTGGTGGCATTCGATCTAACCCGGATGGTAACACTGGTCCTGCATCGCACCACCTGGGGACCGTTATTGCACGCCCCTTTATTTAATATAACATCTCAATCTTTTTTTTGTCAAAATCTTTTTTATTGAAATATCAGTTCACAATGCAAACTTTTAACAGTATAAACAATGGCAAGGATATTTGAGTGCAGTTCAACATTACATCATTATTCTCCTGCCTAGAGCTCAACGTGTAGCGCTGAGAGTGATTAATTTAACAGTGAGTTGACATTTCATTTTTAAGCATTATTATTCCTTTGTAATATCATTGTTACTCTCGGGGAAGTGTTGCTGCAATTGTTTATAGAGGAAGGAGAGAAAAGAAAAGAAGAGGGGGAAAAAAAAAAAAAAAAGGGAAGGACCCCATTCTTTTACACCTGCACCCCCCACGCCCCCCCCCCCCCCCCGTGGTCCGGGTGTTATTCTTGGTAGCCAGTATAGTCAAGTTCTGGTGTTAGATCAGCCCTGTACCTTGTTTTTAGTGTGATCCTCAGGGCTGGAGGAGGCATTTGATTAGTTTTGGTTGGAAGAACATATGTTCCTTATCTTCCACGTGGTCTAAAAAAGGGCCCCAGATTTGTCGAAATTTGTCCGTTCGATTCAGTAATGTGGCTGTTAGTTGCTCCATTCCCAAGATTTCCCAGACCTTGACCCACCATTGAGCAATACAGGGGCCCTCCGGCTCTTTCCAAAAGCGCGCGCGCGTAAGGCGGGCTGCCATCAGTAGCTGGGTAATGAGCTGTGCTCTAGGGCCGGATTGCGGGTATGACCCATCCTCAGGAGAAACTCCCAGGACCATCACCATTGGGTCCAGTGGGAGGAGGAATCCGGAGATGTCTTTAATTTTGGAGCGAATCTCCAGCCAAAAAGATTGAATGGTTGGGCAGTGCCACCACATGTGACCCAAGTCCCCTTTCGCCCCGCACCCGTGCCAACAAGTCTCGGGGTATTCAACATTCATAGCATGCAGTCTCTGCGGAGTGAAATACCATCTATAGCATATTTTGAGTGCACATTCCCAGGCCCAGATTCTCTGCCACGATTCAGGAGAGATCTCTTTCCCCAGCTCTTTCCCCCATGATGCCATGTACGGTAGTTCCCCCTCCTCTGGGGCTATTTCTGTGAGGCGATAGCATGTAGCTACATTATGGGCACGTTGACCTTCGATCGCAGTTAGTGCGTGACCTATGGGGGGTCTGCTGGCGGCTTCCCTTACTAGTGGGTTGATGATCCAGTGCCTAAGTTGGATGTATTTAAACCTTTCGGATTCTGGGAGGTTAAATTTCTCCTTACACTGAATAAATGTTAAGGGGACACCGTCCGCGTATGTCTCCTGCAGCCTCAAGGTTTTGTTTCCCGACCATTTATGATAGGATCTAGGTTGAAGCCCTGGGGTAAAGATGGGGTTCTGTGTGATCGGGGTCATAGGGCCCAGGCCCGGGGTCAGTCCTCTTAGGGTGAGCCGTCTGTCCCAGCATCTGAGTGAGGCGCACGTGGTTGGGAGGAGTGGGAATTGGGAGGCTCGCGCTTCCCGTGGCAGGAAAGGGAGATGAGATAGGGGGGTCGCAGTGAGTGTCTGTTCTATATCTCGCCACTTAGGGGGGTCCTCTTGGAGCGCCCATGTCAGGATAGGGGCTATCTGAGATGCACGATAGTATCTTACCATAGACGGGAGCCCCAGACCGCCAAGCTGTCTACTTCTAATGAGGATCTTGCGCTGTATTCTAGGTGTTTTACCTTGCCAGATGAATTGGGATATAGCTTTCTGGAGGTCTTGTAGGTCTCGCTCTGGGATATAAATTGGGAGCGCCTGGAATACGTAGAGAAGGTGAGGTAATATGGTCATTTTAACAGCTGACATTCGCCCCAGCCAGGAAATTTCCTGGGGGCCCCATTTTAGTAGTGATTCCTTAGCTTCTTTAAATAGTGGGGAAATAATGGCCTTCGCTAGTCCAGAGTAACTTGCAGTCAAGGACACTCCCAGGTATGTTATTTTGGCGGTCTCCCAGCTGAGGGAGAATTTGTTCTGTAAGGCATTTAATACCTCGGGGGTTTCGGACAGGTTCAGCCCCTTTGATTTGGCTGCGTTTATTGAGAAGCCCGAGGTCTGCTCAAATTTGTCCAGCAGAGCCATGAGTGGGGGGACTGAGGTCTGGGCCTCTCGCAGGAAGCAGAGCACATCATCTGCGTATAAGGCCACTTTGTGCGTCTGGTCTTTGAGTGTGATCCCTAGGATTTCGGGGTGTAGGCGGATATGTTGGGCTAGTGGTTCCATTGCAAGCGCAAACACCAACGGCGATAGGGGGCAGCCCTGCCTGGTCCCTCTGCCCAGAGGTATCCTCGGCGTCCAAAGGGCGTTGACTCGGACCTGGGTAAATTGGCTAGTATCAGCTTAGAGAAATGCGGACTAAATCCAAACCCCTTCAGGACCGAGTGTAGGTAATCCCATGACATGCTGTCAAAGGCACGATGGGCATCTAATGACAGTAGGGAGAGAGGAGCTGGAATGGAGGGGGCAAGGGCTATCAGGTCAATTGCTCTTCTGATGTTGTCATGGGCCGATCTACCCTGGATGAAGCCCGTCTGATCTCGATCTATTAGCTTAGGTAATACTTCCCCCAGACGGCGCGCTATGATTTTGCTGAAGATTTTACCGTCGGTATTAAGCAGAGCAATGGGCCGATAGGAGGTGCAATCAGCTGGGTCTTTTCCAGGTTTTAGTATTAGGGTGGTAAATGATTCCGCCATGGATGTGGTGACTGACCCCACTTCCCACAGGGTGTTAAATAAAGTGGTTAGATGCGGAGTGAGTTCCTTCACGAAGGTTTTATAGAACTTGTTTGTAAACCCATCTGGGCCCGGGGCCTTCCCATTGGGGAGGGATTTGATGACTGCTTCTATTTCTTCCCCCGTTATTGGCACTTCTAGGGTATCCTTCAGGGTTTGGGGTATTTGTGGGAGCTCCGCTTTGTCTATGAACTCCTCAATGAGGGCTGGGTTCCCTATGTGCGGGGTAGCGAGTTCCGTGAAATAATCTTTTATGATGTGGCATTTACCCTCTTCTGAAAAAGTGCCTCTACCTGTCTTGTCTCTAAGGAAGTCTACTCTATTTTGTTTAGTCTGCTTCCCTATTTTGGCTGCTAATAGCCTGTTTGCTTTGTTCCCTTTTGTGTAAAAAAGTTGTTTAGTGCGCATCATGCCATAGGCCGCCCTCCCCACGTGGTGTGCCTCCAGCGCTTTCTTGGCCACCCTCAAGTCCCTTAATGTGCGCCGAGTGGGTTTTTCCCTATGCAGCCCTTCCAGTCTGAGGACTTCCTCCTCTAATTGCTCTCGCAACAATTTCCTAGATCGCCCCCTTTGCGCGGCCTGATCTATTAGGTGGCCCCTGAATACCGCCTTCCCCGCATCCCAGACAGTTCCCAAACTCACGTCTCCCGTGCTATTCTCGCTATAATATAGCTCTATAGTTTCCTTGATGTGGGCCCGGATTATTGGGTCATCTAGTAGGAAGTCATTTAGCCTCCAGGGGGGTTTCAAGGGAGGGGTGACTCGAGGGGGTAAGATAGACAATAGGACCGGGGAGTGATCCGCTAATGCCTCTGGGAGAATCTCTGCTTCTAACACGTTTGGGATCAATGAATCGGCTATCATGAACATGTCGAGTCTTGAGAACCCGCCATGTACTGGTGAAAAGTACGTGTAATTCCTTTCATCTTGGTGAAGATATCGCCATACCTCGATCAGGGAATGTTCTCTCAGTATAGAGGTGAGGGCCTTGAAGTTGTTACCGTCGTTTACTGTGGGGGGTAGTGTTTTGTCGGCCATGGGGTTGATTACTGCATTAAAATCCCCTCCCATGATCACCTCCCCCTCAGCGTGGTCGAATAAGGCTTTAGACAACTTCGTGAAGAACTGATTTTGGTTAGAGTTCGGGCCATAGATGGAGACTAGAGTGACCTTGCGGCCATCCAGTGTAGCGTTAACCAGTAGGAACCTCCCCTCTTCATCCCGAAACTGTCCGTGAGTTTTGAAAGTGATCCCTTTGCGCACTAAGATGGCAACCCCACGCTTTTTCAGGCCGCTCGATGCAAAGAATCTAATGGGGTAATTTCTGTCATTCAGGCGGAATTCGTCCGCTGGGCACAGATGTGTCTCTTGAAGAAACAGGAAGGAGGCGTCTAAAGACCTCAATCTGTGGAGAAGTGCTTTTCTCTTTAGGGGGGAGTTCAGACCCTGCACGTTAAGTGAGATACATTTATAGCTAGGGGTTGCCATGACTCAGTCGCTCAGGTTCCATGGGTAATAAGAAACTTCCGGCCATCACCGGATGGATGCATTTCTTTGAGTGGGGCACAGAGGTCCGGCCGGGGTGAGGGCCGTGGTGGGTCAGAGCATAAATCTTCTCTGGTAGCAGCAGGTGGGTACAAAACATAAGAAACTCAATAATAAAACTCAATAAAAAACTCCTAAAAAGGGTCTATGGCAGCAAATACGTTAGTCATTTCCATCAAGAACTACGATGATCAGAATCCCCGAGGTACGTTGATCTGAGTACTATCTTTGTCGGGCGCCATCCAGTCTGGCGCCCAAGTCGGTTGCAAATAAGGAATTTCGGAGCCTAACTACATTTAAACTTAAGGCTCAGGGGTAGCAAGTAGCTGCCGAGATTAAACTGGAGTTTAACATGGGAGAGTTGATCATTAATTGCGGGTAACAGACTGCTCGAGGGCCTTCAATGAGACCGGGCAGAGAGGGGTGAAACCAGGGGAAAGTAACATACCAGTGCGTGGGGGAGAACTTTGTTGGGAGTAGAACTCCGTTGGGAGGTATGTACCATCCTCTCACAGCTGGGCTCCCGCCTCGGGTCTCGGCGGGGGGTAGGTGGCATCCTCGCAGGGAACCTTTCTTCTGGTGGGGCTGAAAAGCCACTCCCTCGCCTTCATCCTGTACAGATCGCTGCCCAACTCTTCTCCTCCGAGGACGCCGGCGAAGGAGCCCCGCCAGGGGTTTTCGATGTCTTTCTCAGATCCGGTTCGCCATCAGGGGCTGTCGCACCCCCCGGCCTACGGCGGGATCTTCCCCTCCTAGGCTTTGGATCAGGACGAGAGGTGGGCTCATCGTCTACCGGAGGCCGTGGGTCGCGGTCCGCCCCGTCAGGAGTCTCTTCCATCAAGCTTTTCGCTTCCTCCTCGGTGGAAATTATGTGGTGTTGGTTGTTGAGTTCAAATATGAGTTTGCAGGGGAACCCCCAGCGATACCGGATCCTCTGATCCCTCAGCCAGGATGTCACTCTGTGCAGGCGCCGTCTGCGGGCCAGGGTGTATGGAGCAAGGTCCTGGAATAGGTGTATCTCGGTGCTCTGAAATCGGATTGAGTCTGCATTCCTGGCTGCCGCCATGATGTCTTCTTTCTGGCGGTAGAAATGTACTCGGGTAAGTACATCTGGAGGCAAATTCTTCTTCAGCTGGGCTGAGGAGTACACCCGGTGTGTTCTGTCCAATATTAGTTCCTCATTCGGTGGCAACTCCAAGAGGGATCTGAAGAACGTCCCGACGTATTCCGCTAGGTCTCGGTCGGGGATCTTCCGGGGAACTCCACGCAGGCGAATGTTGTTCCGTCTCAACCTATTTTCAAGATCGGCTTGTTTTGCCCAGATGTCCTCCAGATGTTCTTCGACAATCTTAACTCTTTCCGCCAGGGCATGATTGTCGTGGGATTGCACGCAGGTGACATTTTCTAGATCATTGACCCTGGATTCCAGGCCTCCAAGGTGAGAGGTCAGGTCTGCAAGTGACTGGGCCAGAGAGTCCTTGGAGGTTTTGATCTCCTTCTTTATTTCCTGGGTGATATCTTGTTTAAGGGACTTGAACATATTTTCCAGATCCTCCCTGGACACAGCCATATTGGTATTCCTCTCCGAGGTTGGAGCAGGGAACGTGGGTAGGTCCCTTGGTTGTGGTGACAAATAGGCTTGTATACTACGTGTTTTCTGTTTAGTCCCAGATTTGGGCATCCCCTGGGTGCTGTGGATTGCGCTTGGTTGGCTTCTCGTGGAGACCTTAGATATCTGAGGAGAGGCGTGTGTAGGGGCACATGTTTTGATGTAGTTATGGGCTCCAAAAGTTATGTCCCAGCGTAGCTGTGGGGCAAACGGGGTATTCCTGGGCGCTTGGATCCTCCCAGCGAGTTCCTCAGACACCCTGCCGTGATTGTGGATGCCCCCTTTGCTTTAGTGCCTGATTGGCTTGTTGTATGTGGTACCTGGGCCCGTAGTCACGCTGTCGTGGAGCAATATGGCTTCATGGTGTTGTAAGTCTGCTGGGCTGGTGTGATGGGCAGGGTCACTCTCTGCGGACCCCTCACCGCCAGGTCTCTCGGATCGGTCACTGCAGGTGCTGGGTGGTCCGCCCCGCGCCCCTCACCTCAAGAGCTGGTCCCGGGGCAGGCGAGCAAACAGAGCGCAGCAGGGGACTCACCCGCAAGGCAGGTCCGTTGCTGCACGGTCCCCGGGGGCCAACCGGGCCTGTTCTCCGGCGCTGCTGGTGAGGGGCTGGCACTCTCGAGTCAACCAACCGTGAAGTTGAGGATGGGGTCTCACCCGGGCGTCACCGACCACCAGGCCCGGTGTAGGGGGCCGGCCGGGTCGGCTCTCTGGCTCCGCAGGGTCAGTGGTTGCAGCTTCAGCCTCAGGGCAGGGAGGCCAATGGTGGACCGGGTTGGGAAAGGCGGTAGCCCGCGGCGGATGTCTCCGGAAGACCCGTCCTCACCGTCCCACCGCCCCGAGCAACGCTCCCAGGGGCAAGGCAGGCAAGTGGGTGCACTCGAGAAAGGGGGGGGCAGGCGGCGGGGGACTCACCCGTGGGGCAGATCCGTCACCGCCCGATCTGGTACTCCGATCGGGGTCCGGGGCTGGTTTCGGGCAGGAGGCGGGGGACTCACCCGCGGGTCCTTCACAACCCGGTCCGGTTCTCCAGTCGGGATCCGGGGCCGGTTCTCCGGGGCCAGCGGGGGCTGCACACCAGTGCTGCTGGTCCGTTCCAGGAACGAGGGGTCAGAACCGGGTCCTCCCCACCGTCCCCCAGGCCCAGCCGGGTCCGGTCCAGTTCTGGGGAGGGGGAGCTGGCTGGAATGGGGAGGTCACAGCCGCTCCCACGACGTTCGGGTTGGTTGTCTGGATCCCCGCTCTCCACCAGGCTCCTCTGCTGATTTCAGCGACGCCCGTGCTTCCGTTCTGCCCTCGGCGTTCTGGAGCTGTCACAGCCGCAGGGGCCCGTCGTCTTCCACCAGGGATTGCAGTGAAGGGCGCGATCCGCCATCTTGGATCTCTCCGTGCCAGGAACCTCGGCACTAAAAGAGCATAAATCCCGATTTCTCTGCTTCAAGAGTTCTGCATCGGGTCCCCCGCCATGTCGTCTCAGCTTCGTGACAATGTAGGGCCGAAATTCTCCTTTTCGTAGCGTTGGTACGGCCGACTTGGGCGCTACAGACCGGAGCTCAAAGGAGGCACGTCTGCATGGTGTGCCGCCTGGCCACGCCCCCATAACATCTCAATCTTGATTGAGCCCCCTTTGTCCTACCCCCTCATGTCCTGATCTTGTTTTGGTTCGGAACATATTTCTCCAGTCGGGCCACTTTCTTTTACATTGGAATAAATGCCATCTTACCAAGTTTGTGGATGGTCAGTTGCCTCCCTCCGGTGAGGCATTACCTCTTCGGTATTTCCTCGAGCCTTTCATCTGTTTTTTCCTGGGACACTGTATGTGCCATCCTCAGTCTTCTCGTCTTGGTTCTTCCCGGTTGTCGTCTTCTGAGCGGGGGCCAATTAGGTCGGAGATGAATGCCTTGATTTCTTTTTCTGAACTCAGCTTCATTTTGTTGCCTTCATATTCAAAGGAGAGAGAGAGAGAAGGGATAGCCCCACCTGTATCGTATGTTCTTTTTTTTTCAGATACTTTGTGAGAGGTCCGCACATCCGCTGGAGAGCAAGTGTCATAGATGATAGATCTTGGTTTATTGAGATCTGGGCACCTCCCAGAGTGATCGTTTCGCTGCTTCTGGCCCTTTCAAGGACCCTGGTTTTATCCTGAAAGCGGTGGAATCGGGTGAGTACAGATCTTGGTCTGCCGGCGGGCCCCCAGCTCTGTGTATCCTCTCCGGTTTGGGTTCATCAATTGCATCGTCGGCCACTAGGAGTTTGATAATGTCATGTAGGGTTTTCCTCAGGTTGCTCTGTCTTCCTTTCCCATTCCGGGACACCGAAAATTCGTAGGTTGTTCCGTCTTTCCCGGTTTTCCAAGTCATCGAGCTTAAGCTTGAAGTCATCCTCCCGTTGTTCTAGTTCCGTCATCCTCTGATTGAGCTGTGCCTCCAGGGTGTCTATGGAAGCTTGGTTATTCTCTACACCTTCAAGCCTTTCTTCCATGCTGTCCAGGCAGTGTGTGATCTTGTCTATTTTGCTTACAATGTTGGCCCCCATATTCTTTATTTCTCCTAGTAGTGCTGCGATGTCCCCTTTGGTGGCCGCTGATTCACTTGCCGTGGCGTCCATGGTTCCCATGTTGAGGCCGCTGGTCTCGGTAGGCAAGGAGGTGTAGGCGAATGGAGCTAGTTTCTGTTTTGCGCTCATGTGAGTTCGGGGGGTGACGTTGGTGCTATGGGATGGCTCCGAGATGTGTGTTCGGATCTAGGACAGTATTATGTCTTGTAGGGGAAGTGTAGTGTCTCCCTGTGTTCTGCCGGCTTGATCCCTTGGTTCCGCTCTTCTTTGTGCACAGTGGGATTGATTTGGGGGGTGTTCTGTTATGTGCTCTAGTGCCTGGAGCCGGGACAGTACCTCAGTGTCTCTTTGATTCATATTTTTATGATCGTGCCTCCTCCCACTGCTTTCCCTTTTCGTGCCCTCTGTGTGGCAGGACCCACCTTCTTCTATTCCACTTGCACTAGGCGCAGCTAAGTTTACAAGGTCGTGTTGGGTGGGCCTCTCAAAGGGTAATTTCGGACTGATTCCAGGGCCTGAGTATGGCTCAGGATCTTTAACGGGACCTCTTGGGTTAGGATTGGAATGTCTTTAGTGGTTGTTTGTCGTTATGCGTTGCTGCGTGTTGTCTGGGCTCCAAGGATTGATGCTGTTGAAGTGTATGGGTGGTTTCTTTCAGCACATGTGTCTGTTGGTGACTGGTGGTTTAGACTATATTGTTCCGCTCCGTATATGGCTGTAGGGGCCTTCCCCGCACTCGGTTTGAAGCAGCTGTGTCCACGGTGGCCCTTCACCTTGTTTATGGGCTTTGTCTCCGTCATGGTGGGTCTAGGTACACTATCATTGATGATGGGTTTCCTGGGGACCAGCAGGGTTTAGGTAGGTAAGTGTGGGTTAGGGAGTAGTATGGAAGGATTGTACTCCTGTTCGAGGTTCCCCACCTTCTTTGGAACATTCAGCACCACATGAAACAGCTCTGTTTCCTTTTTTAGTTCACGTTACGGCAGGGGCTGAGGGACCCGTGAATTTCGTCGGGTAGGGGAGGCCGCGTTCTCTGATGCCTGTTGGATGAGGGGGATGGGTCTTCACAGTGCGCTCTCCGCACTGTTCTATTGTATGTTCTGTCTCTGGCATAGAAGGGGCCGGGGGCGGTCGGGTCCTTCCGCACATCACGCTTTTCACAGGCTCCGCGGTAAGCAGAGGCCGGGCGCGGCAGCCACGGCAGGGCACTACTCACCACACGCCGCAGGTGCCACAGGCCTCCCATGTCCAACAGCGACCCCGGCACAGAGAGTACGCTCAGCTCCCCCTTTCAGGCAGTGAGGGTGAGCAGTCGCTCGGGGGTGCAGGAGGCTTTCTGCCCTTGAAGTTTGTAGTTTGTTGCGCGGGTCGTTTCGTTCCGTGACAAGCGCCACCAGTTTTGCTGGGGCTGGGCGTGGTCAGCTCCTCTCCTTCCCGGTGAAGTGTCCCCGTACACCGCTGGGCAGAGGGACCAGGCGCCGGCAGCCGCGCCACCCCACACTGCGCGGCGCTGACCTCTGTGTTCGCTTCAGAGTCCTTGCTCGAAGCGCCAGTTACAGGCGGTGTTAGGCAGAAACCTCTGCAGTTCCCTTAGGGACCACTGCAAAAGATTTAAGACTACAGGTGTTTGGCAGTAAACCCACTTGGTAGCAGTCTGTACTGCACAGATTCACTTGGTAGCTGTGGCTGAGCAGTCAGACTTCTCTCAAGAAGAGTTAGGCAGTATGTAGAGTATACACAATAGGTACAGAGATACAGTAGCACAAGCAAACACTGACCAGAGCTTTGGTGTAAAAGTATATAATTATTTATTTAAAGACGCACTTGAAAATTACACTAGCACAAAAGAGGTAAGTAAATTCAGCACACAGTCACTATTATATATATATATATACAACCCTAATTACTTATTAGACAAGTCTTAGTGAGAAACACCACTTATTTTCAGACAGAGGTGAGCGCTTAACATAAGATGGCACTCTAATAAGTTATAAAAAAAGGGAGGGAAAAAAAAAGGCAGAGTTATGGAAGCACACAAGTTTCAATACTTTTAAAAGAACCACAGTAAGGCAGGATAGGTAGAGTTCTACTGGAGAGCAAGGAAGTCAATTGCAAGGCCCAGCTCTTGGAGAGAGCAAGCAAAAGGGGTCCAGGTTCACACAGTGGGGTTATGCCCAAAGTGTCTTGTAGATAGTTCACACAAAAAGGATGAAATTAAAGTCAGGAAAAGTTAGCTAGGTTGTCCCAGGCCAGCCCAGGCTAGAAAGTCGAGGCTTTACTGTCACCCCGAACGATCTGTCGCAAGGGAAGCCAGGCGGGACACAGTACCTTAAGTGTGAAGGAAGCTCCAGCGGGGGCAGTTGTTCCTGGCAGCGGTTGCAAGTCGGTGTTTCGTCCAGAGGAAGAGGAGGTCTCGCCGTGGAGGAAAGATGAAGGTCGTTGCACTGCCAGGGAAGAAACCAGCTCCGGAGTTCTTCGGTTAAAAGGTACTGCCCTTCTCTTCGCGGTAGTGGTAAGCCGTGGTATTCCTGTTGCCGGGGTGCTTGGCACGGGCAAGGCGGCCACGAGATGCTCCAGGAAGGTGAAAAGAAGGCAAAACTGGTTATCCCCACCAGTCAAAGGAAGAAGACTCTCCGGACTGGAGATCTCCTCTGTCATCGGGAAAAGTGGTGAGACGGTTCAGCAGCGCTCCACCGGTGGTGTTGTCGTTGCAGGTCGGCTCAGCTTCTCCCTCCTCGGATTCTTAGGTCCTCTGGCGACTTCTGAAGTTCCAGTCCCCAAAGCCCTGCTTTTATGCAGCAAACCCCCATTCATTCAGCCTAGCTGTCAATCGAACATGCTAAGTGGTGAGCCGGCCGGCTCACCACTTGGGCCAATCACACAAGAGTGCGACTTGAGTTGCCAAGGCAACTCAGTCCAGGGTGCCTAGGCCCCCTCCCACACCCCCTGTGGTACCCAGACAGAGTGGCACCACTTTTGGAGGCTTCTGTGGAGAAGCCCACCAAAAAGTGGAACAAAGGGCTCGACTTGGGTTGGAGTCACAGAAGAGAACACAAACGGCATTTTAGAATCGAGTTCTGGCAAAAAAATACCAACCGGTGAATTAATATTAAATAAATAAACCGGCGGTGTGTTTGAGGCTATATGAATTAAATAATTAAAGTTGGTAGCCTCGAACAATGGGAAAATCCCATAAAGATGTATTCGCGGTTGAATATAAAAAGTAGTGTCCACTGCCACCAGCCAAAACTCGATCGGGGGGACGGAGACGTGCCCCCTCGAACAACAGACCTCGGGGCAATCGAATTGCCCCGACCAGTACGTCCACAATATGATGGTTTGTGCCGGTTTCTGTTCATAATTTGGGACTAGTAAAGCCAATGGTGACTTTACATGCCCTGGGAGACAATAGTCAGTCCCAGGGTATGGAGTCTATGTTGGGGGGTCGCTATGACACCCCTGGGTTACGGCACGGAGGGTGCTGTGTAACCCACATTAAAAACACATGAGACCCTGTGGAGTAAAAGACCCCATAGCCCATAAAACACATGGAAAGATAAAGGAGCACCTCAAATCATGTCTAAGAGTGGGAGTAAAAGAGTCTCACTCTTAGCAGGAGAAAAAAATAAACCCCAAAAATCCAGCAAAGCTGCTGGGGGGACTCAATAGGTTTGGGAAATTGGCCTTTACAGAGAATTCTCCCTAACAGGCGGTGCCTCCCAATTGTTTCCTCACTGTTGGTGGCCGCAGCACGTCTTCACCAGAGGGCCCACCGGACTCCCCCAGCACGCGTACACCGGCTTGGTTTTGGTTTGCCAAGTTTGGCGGCCCGTATCTTCAAAAGCTGATTTATCAACGAGTTCTCTGCCGTTTTCAATCCGGATTTTCCCCATAGGGGGGAATGGGGGGAGAGCCTTCCCACAGCGTTACTTCAATTTTTACCACGGGGGGACCACTAGTGGGGCCTCAGTCCACTTTGGGGGCCGTGGCAGCAGAGCTCAGGCACAGAGCATGCCTGTCTGTGCGCCCCCTGGTGGCGGAGGCCAGAAATGCTGTTTAACAGAAGTATCTGACTCACTTTGTTTCTTCTTTAAATAGATGAAATGCCTCCATATCACCCATGTATTCTCTGCTTGGTCGGTTTATTAGGTTCATCCAAGTACAGAACAAGCTCTGCGTTACTAGTTTATTGAATAGAACCTTGTTATACCTATGTACGGTATTCTAATAGTTTTATTACATTAGTGAGTGTCAGATGTGTGCGCAGCCCCATAGATCTCACATATATTAATTGGGCAGACAGTATTGTATTCAGTTTTTATATAATACACCAGTTTAGCAGCCGCGTACTTAAGTTCAATTACTTTGCCCATAGTCTTCCTAGCTTACGTGCTGGCGCCAGACGGTCCTGCCCGGACGTCACATATACACGCACTTGCGGCAGACGAGAACATACACAGAGAGGCCTTGTTGCCCATTTCGGTAAAGTCAAAGCAATTTTGCAGACGTACTGCTGCTGTAACCAGCTGGGGGAACCATTTGCCCCCTATATACAAGGTATTTCCTCATTTCTTCATTTATTTCCCTTCCAGCCATGGTTGACCTTCTCTATGGGCTCTCTAATACTGACGACTCACAACCTGGGACACTTTGAGAATCCATTTGTGGCATATGTTCCATCTCTTTTAGGTGCTTTTTGGGCATTAGCAAGCTATTTAATTTCATTTTATTAATTATTTTTCTAACATGCGCAGAAGTCCAAAGAAGGAATTCATCTGCCTCAAGACATACTTGAGTGAATACTGTTGTTTGTATTATTCATACTATTGTCATAGAGCCTCTTCCTTTTGCGCCAGAGCCTCCGTTTAACATCCCCAGCATTTTTCTTTTTCTCTTCCCTTTTTTGTAAACATTTGATGTTCCTTTGTTAATCGGAGTCGTTATATAACTTGAGTATACAAAGCAGGAGGAACCAGGAAATTAAAAAATCTGTTCTGAATTGACTTTTGCATGCTTTCGTTTTTTGATGAGATACTTGATGAATAGGGTAAGGGACACTTTGTTACATATTTGTTTACAAAATCTGGTGTGATTTAGAGTGTCTCAACTAACATTGTTTAGTTTTAATTTCATGAAAATCCCTTTTTCTTATCCCACACATCTTCATTTTTTTGTTATTTCATGCCGTATGATCTTTAAAAAAATATATATATATTTTGGTCTCTTGATTAACCATGTATTTGGTATTTTATACCTTGTTTTATTTGCACATTTTCTACATGATTCATATTGCATTTCTTTCATTTTTTGCTATATAAACGAGTTAGTTTGCGTTGACAAAGAGCAGGAGGTCGAAACGCGTGTTGGAAATTGGGCAATTGACAATCAACCTACTGCGACCCAAATAGTCAGAATCTATAAATACTACAAGGATTTCATTCGTCATATTATTGGTACTATATTGACCGATTATTTGAATGCCATGTTGATTTATACCGGGCACCGATATGACCCAAGGGCAGTCTCCAGGTACTCACATGGCTCTACAAGAAAAAGGACAGGTTTGGTTAGTGATGGAAGAATGATAGGATAGGATAGGTCCAGAACTAGGAGAAACTGCCATCTGTGTGTGTTGGCTTGCAGATGGTAGGTTGCGTTCACTGGCTTGTTGTATCCATACGGGTAAGGTCCAATGCTTGGGATGTTTCTATGTGATTGTTATGTCGGGGTGCGTATGTGTTTTATGTGTAGATTAGCAGGTGTTAAGGTTGTGCACACTGGCTTGTTGTGTCCCTACGGGTAAGGTCCAGTGTGCACAACAAGTTTGTTGTAAGTGTGTGTTGCTTGTGTGGGTATAGGTTGGCTCGCTAAATTCTTCTATGCGGCTAATCTACACAGTACGATCTGTTGTGATAAATGATTAATCCCCATAATTCTATCCAAGTGTGACGCATGGTTAAATTTCACCTGGACAGAGGGTAAACCCCTACACTGGAGGCACAACATTAAATGCAAAACACCTTGATTTGCTCTATCTAGATAGTGGGCGAACGCCTAAGTATGGGACACAACCGTAGCATGAAACCACCTAAAGGTTGGTACACAGCAGTGATAGGAATACTATTTAGTTGCTGGCTAGTTTTGACATGCTATGTTTTGTAGCTAAGAAGAGTGGCAGGGCGTTTTGGAATACAGGGATTGCGGTACTCCCCACCCAGACCATACTTGTCAGTCGCTGCTGGTTGACTACTGGCTTCCCTGGCGAACACGGGCAAACACTGAGGGGAGCAGCCCTTTGCCTTGGGGCCCTTCGCTGAAGGGGCTGCATGGGTAGGGGCTGCCCTCCGGCTTCTCAAATGGGTTACTCGGGCCAATTGGGGCTCGGGCAGCTATGGGAACAGTAAGTGGGTCGGGGGTACCACCTGCTACAGGGCTAGTGCACAAAGAGACACATGACTGCCTCAACCAATCATTAAAGGGTTGGGTGGGGAAAGTAAAAAGCCAGAAACAAACAAAAGGACTACACCGCCAAGACAGGCCACTGCACAGGCACAACAGCCCAGAAAACGGGCTGGGAGACAAAAGGAGGCTACTAAAGAATCCCTCTAAAAATCAGCAAATAGCCCAAAAAACGATTGCAATATACTCACAAATTCCTCCAAAAAGGCACACATTCTATCCAAAATCGGACTGGAATCAATAGAAAGCCCTCACAAGGCACCTATCAGGCCCTAGTACTGATTACCAAATGGTCTCTGGCCAGGAAGTCTGCACATTACACATCGTCCTTTAAGTCTTGCTATATATAACCTGGGCTTTTGGAATTCAACCAAGATTAACATGTTCAGATTTAAACAATAACTCAATGAACGCAACATAGAATGTATTCTAGCTGTATCATTGAGACGGTTATATTAAATACTCAACCCCCAATAGTACACCCCCATTCTCCCCAGCATCCGAGTAATTCTACAATTTTTATGGCACTAGCAGTTGCCATCTTTTTGTGTTCATCTGCAGCTGAACTTATTTAATTGTCAGTGTTTATAATTTGTTGACAGGCGCAGGACTATTTAGGTGTACTGCTTTTCTCCATCCGTAGGTCGTGGTGTTTAACTTATTGAAATTTGCATTCCTTTAGTGTATTTGTATTGTTAATTTCTCTTTTATAAATCTAGGACTAAAAGTACTACAATACAAGGTGATGTGAACCTTATTTATGCTGCTTAAAATTCAGGACTACTTTTACAAATATAGGCGTTTTTGGGGTGAAAATTGTTAGCGCCCTGTGAAATCTGGCATTCTAGGCCAAAGCTTAGGGTGGCAGTTCTAACAATATTGATGCACCCTAGAAGGAAATCTCTCATGAGGTGTAGAGGGAGGGCACTTAGTACTGCTATTCTATATAGGACACAAGTTTAGGCAGGCAGCGGAAAAAATAAAAAACATAAATACTTCAAGCCCACTGCGAATCCATTAACGGAACACAAATATATTATGAATGCACTGTGAGTGTGCAGCCCTGTTGTAGACAACAGAGGATGGCCACATAGTACATGGGAGCAGGAAGAAGCATAGCAAGAATTTAAGCTGCATGTGCATATGTTCAGGGAAAGAGCTACTGCTGTCTGAACCCAAGATTGTGGACAGGCTATTTGATACCTTTGGGCAAATCTGATTAGGTGTTTACATATTCTACGACATGAAAGCTTGGTGCATGCACACAGAGAGAGGCACCATTAGTCACCCTTCATTAACGTATCGTCAAAATGATGGTTTGCCTGGTAGGGGGATTAACTCACCAACCAGTGCTTTCCTTTGGGACGATTGATATACAGTTCAAACTTCAAATAGCAAAATAGGGGATAGCTCAGCCAAGTATGTCACAATAAGAAAGATCAAGTTGACAGGAGAGAAGCAAGAAAAGGTCATGTCAGATTGTTTCAAGCCAGGTCATCACCAGTAAACCCTAAAGAAGCTAGAGTTGAACTCCCTGCTGGGGGCCTTGTACAAAATTCTGCTGATTGCTTTAAAGCTATGAGCGAGAAGGGACTTAACCAAAAGAACCTGGCAGAGCATGTAGATTAATCATCCCAGAAATGGCTAGAATTACTGCAAGCTGGCAAGAACATAGGTGTGGTGGGAGATCCTTCCCAGAACACAACCCCTAGGACAAGAGGTGAAAGTTAAAGGGCATGCCTTGGTAAAGATTGTACGGTGAACCGAAGGGCAAGAGGGAAGGAATGGAGCAGGTCTTGACCCGGAAAGGCATTGCATGAGACAGATGCAGGGCTTTGTTCATTACTAGGACTCCATAAAAGATGTATTTTTATTTTTATAGAGCCGCCACACGCCCATAGGCCTCAAAAAACAAGACAACTAACAACCGAAAGCCAGGGGAGTCAGGTTAAGGGGATGTCGGACGGGGCAGCGTCATATACTGTATTATTGGTCTGCTGAATTAAAGAGGCAGGTTTTTATAGCCTTCTTGAAGTCAGCCAGGGATGGAGATATTTTTATACAAAGGGGGAGAATATTCCACTCTCTGCTGCATGTATTTCGAAGCATGTACCATAAAATGTGTTTAAAGCGAGGTTGACTCAGTGTATGGTTGTCGCAAGCCTGTTGTCTTCGTGCAGACTGCTTGACCTTCAGGCGGTTTGTTAAATACAGAGGAGCCAGGGTGTTCTGACATTTAAATGTAAGGGATAGTGTGTTATGGGTGATCGTCTGTGTAATGATTTTCTGTATGGGGTTACGTGCTGTCGCTTAGAGTCCATGAATTGCTCTGACTGTACCATTTTGTGTTGTCTACGATAGTGCAAATTGGACTGAGATGTGCCGATCAACAGCCCAGACTGTTGCAGTATAATCGAGAATTAAGCATGGCAGTGCAGGAAGGGCTCTATTCTTGAGAGATAGGGAGGGTCTGATCTGGTGAAGAAGTTGATTAACGTATCCGCTGGTCGAGCGTATATGGGATACTTGTTTTATTGAGAGTTTTCAATCAAGATGGACTCCCAGTGTTTTTACACATTTGGAGACCGGTATCAGATTACCCATGATCATGAAGTTGGCATAAAGTGGATCTAGTTTCTTCAACCGAGGTCCTGCAGCAACAATGCTTTCTGTTTTCTCGCTATTGAGGGCTAGTGAGTTTGATGCCATCCATAGTTGTATTGCCCTTTACACCCTAATATGGACCTTACTGTCTTCTCCGTGATTCCCTGACAATTGCAAGAGTACATGGTTGTCATCTGCATAGTAAGCATATCGGATGACCAGGGTATCAAGGAGGTTAAGGAAAGGCCTGATGTAGATGTTGAAGAGGGGACTGGCACAAGCCCTCTGGTACTCAACCTGTGATGGTAATAGGTGGGGCCTGGGCATTGTCTACAGCCACTCTCGATGTTCTTGGACCCAAGAATGACATTATCCATTGGGTGGTCTTCTCGGAGCAGTTGGTAATTTCTTCTAATCTCTTTTGCAGCAGCCTATGCTCTATGAGACCAAAAGTTGCAGATAGGTCCAACAACATCAAGAGTGCTTTCTCCACAATCTCAATGTTATTTGATTCGAGCTACATTAGAGCAGTCTTAGTTCAATGTTGGCTTCTAAAGCCAGATTGAATGGGACCCCAAGATTATTTTTGTCCCTCTAGCAATTTAGCAGCTACAAATAGGCCACTCTGTCCAGTATCTTGAGAAGATACAGAACGTTGATGATTGATCAGTAATTTTTAGCGGATGCCGTGTCCAATGTATTCTTCTGGAGCAATGGAGTGGTCCATGCCTCCTTCAATGACTGTGGAAACATGCCATCTGTGAAGGACATATTAACCATTTTTGTAATCCATGGGAGGAGTACCTCCTTGGAGTTCTTGAGTATGTTTGTCGGACATGTATCCCCCAGGCATGACATAGGTTTAAGTTTCTGTACTATGGCACCGATTGCAGCTTTGGTACAGTGTCAAACTCGAATTTAGGATGTAGAGTGTTGTGGTTGGTTGCTATCAATGAATGTTGAGGTTTAGCGCCTTGGTTAAAGATGCTTGGCGATTGGCAATGGCCTGCTGGTGCCTTGTCGTTTTAGTCACAAATTAATTTTGTATTGCTTGACACCATGATACCAAGCATTGTCTCTGGTGACGGGGGGAGGGGATGGTGATGCTTTTATTTTGAATTCCCTAAGGATTTTAAAGAGCTCACTTGTGCTGGAGCTTGCGTTACTAATTCTTAGGTTGTAACTTTCAGACTTGGCTTCTATTTTGGTTCTTTTAAATGTTTGCGCTGCTTCTTTATATTACTTCAAAGTGATGGGACATGGGTTCTTGTGCCATTCCCGTTCCAGGGCTCTCTTCACTTTCCTTTCCTGAATGATGCTGTGAAACCATGAGTTTTTAATGTTCTTAGGTGCCAGTGCATCAATAGTGGAAGCAATAGTATGTGAAAGGTGTTGTACTAGGTCTGTAGAATTGGTAAATGATTCTATTGGTTGTAGATTAGCAAGCAATAATGTAGGAAAGTTAGTAGCTGTGATGTTTTCTTGGTACCTACATTTCCATTCTGTTCTTTGGTTATCCATTCTAGTAGGTGCAGAGGGTAATAGCATAGACGTATTAACCACAACTTGGTCTGACCAAATACAGGCTGAGTAGAGGTGGATATACCACGAAGGCTGTGCGTCAGTATCCATTCTATGGTATAATCTCCCCCAGGCTCTGCATATGATCCTTAACCTGTTGGGTGAATCCTGTGGCCTCGAAAGCTACCAAAAGCGATGCTGCATGTGTGTCGTTTGGGTCTTCAGCCCAAAGGTTAAAGTCTCATGCAACAATGACATGGGATTTGGGTTTGGTAAAACTGTTCACTACTGCAAGTAGTTGTTCTTCGAAAGATGGTATATTTTGTGGTGGTTTATATTAGGATGAGAATTGTCAATGAGCAGTTTGGGTTGATCGTTTTTACTCTCAGACTCTCACACCCCTCAATAATTGGGGTGTTTATGGGGTGACAGTCAAGATTTTTACTTTATAAATGAGAGCCACACTACCTCCTTGTTGCCCAATGTGGTCAGTTCTTAATAACGTATAGCCTAGTGCAGAGAAAATGAGTCTGTTATCTGAGCTGTATCGTGGAGCCATGTCTCACTGATTTCCAGCGTATCAAGGTCATGAACAATGATGTGATCAGCGACTTCTATCCCATGCTGTACAAGTGAACGTGTGTTGAGTAATGAAAAGCTCAGTTGCTGGTTGTGAAGAGTAACATCAGTGTTAAGTTTGGGATGTGGGTCCTCAGTGGGCTTTGAGCCTTGGTGCAATAATGTTGCGTTGGTCTGGTCTGTGATCGTTTGTTTTTTGCTATCTGGTTTAGGTTGGTCACTGTCTAGGTCGGGCTCTTTGTTATTGTCTGGCAAACATAGTGGTGATATATTGGTGTCAAGGATGGCCGTTAGTGTGTGGGGAGAGTTCCATGTGGGTAAATGTTTCAAAAGTGGGTAGAATCTCCTTTGTTGGGTAACGCTCCAAAATGTGCGAGTGTTTTGTTTGAGGACTGTTGAGGTCAGAGCTTATCCTCAACTTGTTTGAGACAGGGTTAAAGTGTAATGTGGAGGGGTCCGGTGAGGGCTCACTGCCCTCAGTTATTTCAGACATGATGAGAGCGTTGTGGGACTGGTATTTAGCTAGGATATCAGCTTGCCGTATTTGGTATCTAATCTTTAGCGAGGTAGTCCTGGTGCTGCATACTCTGTAAGGGCTTTTGGTGCGAGAGATGCAAGCGCACTGGGACGCCCCAAATAGAGGCTGCAGGAGTGAAGAGAAAGGGAGAGGGCCTACATTGTGTAAACCTTGCGTAAACCAGCATTAACCGGCCTGTCAAACCCGCCGGCGCTGACGCACTGTCGACGTGTATTGGTAGTCCAGTTGCTGCTGGATGATGTAGCTCAAAGGAACTACTACATGCAGTGAGAACCCGGCGTAAAAGCAGGTGGGGCTCAGCAAAGGTAATATGTGCTGTCCAACAGGCTCTACACTAGCAGACTGAACTGCTGTTAGTTATTTAAACACCATCCCAAGAAATTAGGGACTTTTAGCAAAATGGCAATATGATGGATACAGTAGAGATGTATTCTAAACAGTAAGCGTGAGGCACCGTAATCCACACTACAGGAAAATCAGTTCACTGGGAGCAGCACAGTTCGAATATAAGCTGCAAGTGTAGTCAAACTGACTGATTTTCATTCAGCAAATACGAGTCAATACATTATTTTAATCATGCAACGTAATGGTCTCACTCATCCGTACTTGTGAGCTACACAAAGTCCTCTTTTTAGGGACTGGGTGGGTGAGGGCGGTTAAACACCAAAGCTACAAATTCCCACAAACCAGCTTCCTATCCTCTTTGCTAAGAGTGAGTATTCACAGATTCAAACGCATTATGTCATGTTCACCCCCTACTCAAAAAGGAGCGAATAACCATGTGATTTATCAAAAATATACATATTTTAATTTTTTCAAAAAACATTACACTTAACAATCTTATTCTAAAAATGTTTTGAAAAAAGACACCATCTAGAATTCATTCCTATGCTTGTATGTGTATTATCTACCTGGAACAACAATTCATATACCAGACCCCTTCTATACCACACTGCAGGGTATATATCTTAATATAGAAGGGGTCTGGTATATGAATTGTTGTTCCAGGTAGATAATACACATACAAGCATAGGAATGAATTCTAGATGGTGTCTTTGTTCAAAACATTTTTAGAATAAGATTAAGTGTAATGTTTTTTGAAAAAATTAAAATATGTATATTTTTGATAAATCACATGGTTATTCGCTCCTTTTTGAGTAGGGGGTGAACATGACATAATGCGATGGTCTCACTCATGCAAATCAAGTAAAGTAGCATGCTGGGGCGCTTAAACCACTCTGCTACCAAGTGGCTGGAGGGCTCTATCTTGGATGTGGACTCCAGGAATTGTTGGTCAAAATAGGGATTGAACATTAGAGCCTATGTCATTTTAGTTTACGAACCCCTGTTCACTAACTCAAGTTTGCCTCCATCCTGATTCTGGTTTAAAGATGACATCTCTTTTTGTATCCTAGTTGGTGTAACTTGGACCCTGTAGGTGTTTTTTTTTTTTTTTTTACCAACCTGGCCTCAATATATAGTGTCCAGGGTGGACTGCCCAGGAGGATTGGTATCCCAAAGAGTATGTTAGAAATGAAGCCAAAGAGGGGTGCTGATCTCTCGAGGGGCAGCCTACCACAGGCAAAAGCAACAGATCCGCCGCATCCTAGAAGACAAGGTTCTAGAGGCAGAAACAGCATGTAAAGCTAAGAACTGGTCCCCGAGAACCTACCGAATCCTGCAGACGGCACGGAGGAAACTAGAGGCTCATTACGCGGAGGACACAGCCCAGCTATTAACCAAGACGAAGCAGAGCTACTACGCCAGGGGAAACAAAGCTAATAAATTCCTGGTGGAAAAACTCGCAAGAACCAAGAAAAGGAACACTATTCTAAGCCTCCGAGACCCCCAGGGTGCAGCCCAATTCGCGGATCGAGATAAGCTGAGAATTGCAGAAGCTCACATCACCGAAACCATGACAGCTACCCAAAAGCCCCAGGAAGATCAGCAGTCCTACCTACGGGAAGCAGCCTTGCCTAAGCTCTCAGTTACGAGCAGAGAAGAATTGGAGGCCCCGATTACCAGCGAGGAGATCGACAAAGCCGTTAAAAGCTTAAGAACAAGAGCCCCGGGCCCGGACGGTTTCTCGTCCCGATTCTACAAACTCTTCCGGCCTCAGCTACTAGCCGCAATGACGACCCTCTTCAACTCCTTCGCCACCTCTGGATCAACAACCCCGTCAATGAGAGAGTCAATAACAGTATTAGCTCTGAAACCAGGAAAAGACCCAAGCGACATAGCAGCCTATCGACCCATCTCACTACTAAACCTAGATGCGAATATCTACTCGAAGGTCTTGGCAAACCGATTAGCGAGGCTTCTCCCGGACATCATAAACCCAGACCAGACGGGATTCATCTTAAACAGAGCCACCACAGATAATACACGCAGAGTCCTCAACCTGATCGAAATAGCCAGACAAGATTCGAAAAAACTCACCCTGCTAGCCTTAGATGCGACCAAGGCTTTCGACAAAGTGGACTGGTCGTTCCTCCGCCTCACGCTGGAGTCATTCGGCATTGGGCCCTCCTTCCTAAAGCTCACCCTAGCGAACTACCAAGCCCCGACCACCCTGCTCCGAGTGAACGGCCTCCTGACTCACCCGATCTCCCTGACATGCGGCACCAGACAGGGCTGCCCCCTCTCCCCCCTGCTATTCGCTATGGTAATGGAATCACTGGCCCAGCGGATTCGACTTAACCCTAGAATCAAAGGCCTCCAAGTGGGCCCTACCCAGCACAAGATAGCGCTCTACGCTGACGACGTGATGATAACCATCACAGACACCTCGCAATCCTTAAAAAGCCGCCCTAGCGGAAATCCACAGATTTGGGAGAGTATCCGGATTCGCCATTAACTTTATGAAATCGACAGCCCTGGGGATAGGGTTGAGCCAGAGAGAGAAGGCATCCTTCAGAGCTCAATGCGCGGTCCCGTTAAATGACACATCCATCCCCTACCTCGGGGTGCAGATCCCCGCTAATCCAGGAGACATCTATCGGATAAACTCCCCCCCCCCCCCTGATGAAAGCCCTGGAAAAAGACCTAGACTCCTGGCACAAGCAGGAAATATCCTTAATAGGCCGTAAGATGAACCTGCTGCCACGATTCCTGTACGCCTGCTCGGCTCTCCCCATCATAGTCCCTCCTCGCCCACAACTACAGAGACTGCAAAGGAAGATATTTGGATTCATATGGAGGAGGAAGAAGGCCCGCATTCCCCGGAGGACAATGCTATGTGCTTCAGACCAGGGAGGTCTAGGGGTCCCTGACCTCCAAAAATACCAAATGGCGGCGCAGATAGCGCATACTAGGGCTTGGACTATAACGTCAGGGCGCCCCAAATGGATGGACATAGAGCAGTCCAGATTACCCCTCCCATTACGCTTCCTTCTACACTTGCCAACCGCACTGCGCCGGACATGGCCAGCTATATTATCCTCAACCAAGCAAACATTGAAGGCATGGGATTGGGCCCGCAAAGCCAGAGGTATCCCGAGAGCGCTGGGCCCCTCAGCCCCAGTCTTCCACAACCCGGCGTTCTCCCCGGGAGCTCACCCCACTAACTTTAAGAAATGGATCGCCGGGGGACTCTCTTCCCTAAGCCAACTATTTGAGGGAACCCAGCCGCTGACATTCGCCCAATGCAAAAGTGCGTTCAACCTCACTGAGTCAGACAGATTCACGTACTGCCAAATCAGACACTGGTGCACACACCCCCAAACGCGAGAGGCGGCCACCCGGACCCTGGATGCCCTGGAACTAATAGTAGCGGACCCCCCCTCCCGAGGACGGATCTCGACACTACACCGACTATTCCAAGAGAACCTCCTGTCCAAGAGAGCGACATATATGGCGCAGTGGGAAAAGGACCTAGGACACGCAATCCAAGATCAAGACTGGATCGATATATATGGGCCCGCACACGCTCCTCATCCTTCTGCATCACCAACCGGGAATGTGCATACAAACTGCTCATGAGATGGTATTTCCCACCACTACAACTACACCACTTCAACCAGTCACTGGACCCACAATGCTGGCGTCGATGCGGCGCGCCAGGCTCCTATCTACACATGTGGTGGTCATGCCCGGTGGTGAAGAGCTTCTGGACCCAATGTATAGGGACCATCACAGACATAACCCAAATTCCACTGCCACTGGAACCAGAGCCGCTACTATTGGGGACCCCGATCCCGGACACCTACCCGAAAACGGGCGCTCCCGCGGCCCTCATCACGCAATTACTCCTAGCCGCTAAAATCACAATAGCCCGGACATGGAAGACCCCGGAGGGCCCCCTACCGGTGCTATGGTGGCTGAAAGTCTGGGACATCTTCATTGCTGAGAAAGTGATGGCAGCAAACAGAGGCCGCCTCCATCAGTTCACAAACATTTGGTCGCCTGTGATTGACTATGACTTACGCTTCCCGGCCATGACATACAAACCGCGCCTAGTGCAATTGGCCCAGCAGGCGGCGGACAGGGAACGGTCCCAGCTGATGGAGGAGCAGGCCCCAGAGGAGAGCCAAATCCAGGACTTGAGGACGTAAGCTGGGAGGGGAAGGAGAAAGGAGAACCGAGGTGGGAAGAGACAGGAGCGAATGAATCAGAAATCGGACCTTATGGGGCGGGAAATAGACAGTCCACGGTAGACCCCCGAGACCAAGAAGTGGGGTTGGGTGGGGGGGGATGTAAATAAGCGGATTATAACTCCGAGATAAAGTGTTAAACTGAGATGTCAATGCTTCCTCCTGTATGCCGACTGAAAATAAACAAGTTAAAAAAAAAAGAAATGAAGCCAAAGTAAGCGAACTCCCTAAAACATCATGATCCTATCTTGCAGATAGTCAGGGTTTGTTTGTTTATTTGTAGGGTGCCAGAAAACCCTTGGGTAGCTGGGCGCACAGAATAATAAGAATACTTAGTTTGGTTACAGGTTAGATTACAGGTTGTTGGTGTCATAAATTATATACATTCTTTACATGTAAGGATAGAGGGTAACATATAAACAGTAAATACATTATGTAAATTTTAGATGTAAGAGTGGGGGGTACGTATGGCAAAAGATCACAATGCACATAGTCTCAGGTTTCAAAGGTCATTGCGTCTGAGCCAGGTGCGGGTGTGGTGCCTGAAGCTATTGTAAGGCTGGTCCCTTCTTAGTTCAACTGGTAGGGCGTTCAAGTACTGAGCTGCTTGCACAGGGAAGCTATTACCTCCTGTTTTTTTTTAGTCGGAATCTCGGGGATTGGAGGCAGAAAGAGTTGGCTGTTCTGGTTGGTCGTGCAGAGGTTTTTCTTATTATTCTGTCCCTAAGGTAGGGGGGGGCTGCGTTGTTCAGGCATTTGAATGTTAGTGTGATGATTTTGAAGGTGATCCTATCGCTGATTTTTAGCCAGTTGTAATTTCATAAAGGGAGGGTTACTGAAGAAAAAATGTATGTTGCATTGCAACCCATTTCTGTGTCTCAAGAACTTTGTTCACCTGTGCCGGTGAAAGACTCTGATCAGCCAGGCATCTAAGTATTGGTACAAATTAATACAGTGAATTTTGAGGTGTGCCACTTGTGGTAGGTCAGACTTTTTTCAGCAGAGGGCGCCGTACGTTGTCGTCTACCTCGTGTCCCTTGAGAGACTCCGTCCTCCTGGAGTATGATGTTGACGCTGTTACATATGACACGGTTCTTCGCCTCGGCGTGTTATTTACTGCCTGGTTACGAGTATCGTTACTAAATTGTCTACTCATGCCCCAAAAAAAGGCTTCAAGAAATGTGCAGAGTGTTTGTCTAAGATTTTCATAATTGATACTCGTCAAGCATTTCGCTGGTGCCTGCGAGTGGGCCACATCGCCGAAGATTGTGGCTTGTGCCAGTCTATTACTGGAAAAGTGTTAAATGGAGAGGGAGGTTAAACTTGCTTTGGGCAAACCATCCTGTTTGTCTTCGGTGACCCCCACAAAAATGTTGTTTGAAGATAAGCGCCCAAGAGGGAGATATCCGCACTGGGCCAAGAGCCACAGTAAAGGTTTGAAGTGCTCCAGATCTCGCAGTCCTCTTCGCCATCTTCGAGGAGATCAAAGAAAATAAGTAATTGCTCTAGATCGCCCTCTACGGATTCCTCACCCGAATGGAAACGGGTAAGATTTCCTAAAAAGTGGGCTAGTCAAGTGGAACTGGAAATGTTCGGATGGCAAATGTTAAAGGTGGTTGAGAAGGCAGCAAAGCCAGCCCCTTCATTGAAGTCTTTAGAGACTCCCAACCCCATTGCGCGAAAAGCTGACAGAGTGTCATCTGTAAAAACCACTGACCAGGTGCCGAGCGACCGGACAGTAGGTCGAAGGCTTTAAAGGCATCTTGTGCGTCTCTCATGGCCTCAAGGCCTCCTCCTCCGACCCATTCGTTGACGTCAAAGTTGAATCTATCAGTGCCGAAACAGTCCGGGTCGAAGCCCTCAGACTTTTGAAAGTCCATCAAAGGTTTTTACACCTCAGGGAAAAAGAAGTCCATGGCCTTGATCTATGAGTAAGAGGTGGGGGAAGAAAGCCCTATTTATAGTTTTGGTAGGGAGTACAGCACTCCTGGTGTACTCAGGAATCCAAAATGAGAACTTGTGGACACCCTGCGGGATGCCAGTTGTCTAGACACCTCTCCAGGGGTTGATTTTGGCACTCATTGAAGGTTCAGGTCATGCTGATGCATCTTATAGATCAGTAATGGCAAAGGTTATTGAATGCCTTGGATGGGGTGCATTATCTGAGTGTGAACAGGATGACCTTATAGATCTTTTCGACAGGGAACCTCCTAATGACCCAGTCATTCCCTTCCAGACAGCAATAATGAATAGAGTTCTAGAGAACTGGAAAATCCAGATACCATCCCTGCGGTGCACAAGGATTTCACAAAAAAATATAGATCCTCATCTGTGGATCCAGAGTTTTTTTCGAAACACAAAACATTGTTGTGCAAGCAGCTACTGCTGCATCTAAGGGAACAGCCTATCCCACAGTCCCTCCGGACAGGGAAGATAAAAGGCTTGAGGCCATGGGAAAGAAGGTTTTCTCCGCAGGGAGTATGGCACTGAAACAAACAAATGCTACTTGTGCTATAGCAAAGTTCACCTACACTTTTTGGGAGGTGATGGCCATGGCATCTGAACACATCCCAGAGAGTGAAGAAAGGGATGGCTTTATGAACATTCTTCAGGACGGTAAAGATGCTATGTGCCAATCATTGCAGTCAGGGCTAGACACTGCAGATTGTATTAGCTGTTCTATGCTGCTGGTACAGTGCTTAGACGATTTGCCTGGCTTCTTAAATCAGGGTTTGCTTCTGATGTGCAATCCAGATTATTGGATGTGCCGTTTGAAGTGTCTTACTTGTTTGGATCTAAAGCAGACGAAAGTCTTGAAAAGTTGCAGTCGTCTAAGGCAGTGATGAAATCTTTAAGTCAGGCCATTAGGCAGCCCCCAACATGGTCAAACGGCTCCATCTTCTGCTCAGGGATGGAGAAATTGTTAATTTCGTTACTATTCCTCAGTTAGCAGAGGAAGGGGTCAATTTAACCAGAGAGGACCGAGAAGGGATCCTCAAGGCGGTCGAGGACGTATAGGCAGAGGAGCTGCAGCAGTATACGCTGGCTTGCCTTCTGCACTAACCAGTGCCACAAAACCACTTTGAAAACTTAAACTTGAATCATTTGACAGTGGTGGGAGGCAGATTATCCCAACATCTGAAAGAATGGTGAAGTATTACAACGGGTGCTTGGGCACTACAAACAGTTGTCCATGGTTGCTGCATCCCTTTTCTAAAGAGACCACCAGACTGTCCCCCAGGAGGCCAGTCCTTGAAAGTACCAGAACCGCTCCTCCTACAGCAGGGGTGCACAACTGATTTTGAAGGGGCCAAAAGTACCTTGCATGCTGCCTATAGTGGGCCGGAAAAGTAAATGTGGGTGGGGCCGATAGGTGCGGCGGGGCATGGCGTGGCAGGAGGCCTTTTCAACCTCCCATTTCATTAAAAACATGGAAAAGAATACGTTTTTGAGCTGTAACAGTGTTTATTTGTATTTCAAACGTACATTTTGTACTACACATTTTCCATTGTTATCATTTATTTCTATTTAGTTATTGCGTATCGTCTGTGTAATTAAAGTATATATATTTTATTGACCACTGATTGGACATTCCGTCATTTTGGACTGCTGTACTTTGTTGTTTGGGTTGGCCAAGAGGAGTATGGCCTTTGCTGAGTCAGGTTTCCACAAAAATCAAAGGAGGTACATCTCCTAATGGTGCCGGTTTTAGCTTTATTATTGGGTTCACTCTTGGAGTGCGACAATATGCCCGATGGCCCCCAGCCCTCAACCAAACGCTATGCCCCATGGTCCCCAACCAAACACTATGCCCCATGGTCCCCACTCCCCAACCAAATACTATGCCTCATGGCCCCAAACCCCAACCAAACACTATGCCCCATGGTCCCCACACCCCAACCAAACACTATGCCCCATGGCCCCCCACCCTCAACCAAACACTGTGCCCCAATGCCCCCACTCACCAACCATATACTGTGCCCCATGGCCCCCACCCAGCAACCAAACACTATGCACCATGGCCCCCACCCCTCAACCAAACACTAATAGATGTTTTCTGTTTGGTGATTGGGAGAGTCTGGTCAAGGTGCGGTGGATGACCAGCAATGGATGTTTGTGTTTGCTGATCGGGAGAGCCCGGCCAGGGCACAGTGAATCCCTGGCAATAGATACTGTTTTTCATTGAGTAGAACATTAAGGAAGGAAAGGCCATGCAGTGTCAAATAGACACAAGGCATTCAATTGGTTTTGCACTGGTGGTACGGTGTGGAGAAAGAAATTAAAAGGAAATGTGTGTGCCTCTATCTCGAGAGGTATTTTCCCATAGCTGCATGCCATGGAGCTGGGAGCAGCCATCAGGACTCCTCTGTCTGCTGTTTCGTCCGAGATAATCCCTCAATGGTTTCTCAGGTAGGATGCGTGAGCCATTATATAGTTGTTAGTTTTATTAAGAAACATGATTGTTAAAAGATTACATCACTAGGTTTTGCCACACATTAAGTAAATGCTGCTATAGGTAATTGATGTCGGTAAGTAATGTATTGGTACGCAGGGGAGAGAGGCACGGACTAATCAGGCGGCCAGGAATGTGGGCTTGAGTCTACGATCAGCATATGTGCTGCCTCCCGGTACCTCACCAGCAGGTCTGACTTTTGTACTCCACTGGGCGGCACACACCTAGACCTCTTCCCCTCTGGATCCCGAACGCACAATCTCGCCCTCTACCCCCTACAGACCTGAACCGCCCCCCGACCCAGCATACAGACTAACAAGCATACACCATGCATACATACCCGAACCCCCCACCATACAGACGAACCAGCATAAACCATGCATACATACCCATACAGCCCTGAACCCCGCCACCCCAGCATACAGACTAATAAGCATACACCATGCATACATACCCATACAGACCCGAACCCCCAAACCCCTAACTCAGCATACACCTAACAAGCATACACCATGCATGCATACATACAGACCTGAACTTCCCACCCCACTCCTCAGCATACAAATAACAAGCAAAACAGAAAGGTGATTGCTGGAAGGTTTTGCACTAATCATAACCACGGGCACAGCTCTGGGCAACCCTCCAGACCATCCTTTCTCAGCCTGCCAAGCTATTACAGAAGGGGAAAACCCATATGCATATCAGGCTAGGTCCTACCCCAAAAGGGGCAGTCCAGTCCGAACTGCTGGGTCACCTCCCTTCTGCACGAGACCACAAGTATCCCCAGACATGTTTCAGCATTGTTGGGCATCATCACTGAGGAGTAGCTTGGGTCTCTGGCCTAAGAACGATGGTCTGGAGGGTTGCCCAGAGCAACGCCAGTGGTTAAGATTCATTCTAAACCTTCCAGCCATCACCTCTTTGTTTTTGCTACAACTAACAAGCATACACCATGCACCCACACAGACCTGAACCCCCACCTCCATCTCAGCATACACTGGCCATACACAAGAAAACAAACATACAGACAGACCCTACACCCCCCCCACCCCTACATCTCAACATACACTGCCCATACATACAAAAGCAAACATACAGACAGACCCGGCATCCCCCCAACCCCGCATCTCAACCTACACAAAGTAACATACATGCAGGCAAGCCTGACACATCCCCTCCACCCCACATCTCAACATGCACACAAAAATACAGGCAGACCCCCACCCCGGGGGTCGCAAAGCACAATAGGGTGCGCCGCATATGTCCCGTGGGCCATATGTTGTGCGCCCCAGTCCTACAGGAAGTTCAGACACTGTTGGAGAAGGGTGCAATCGAACAGGTACCTGTAGCAGAAAGAAATCAAGGCTGGTACACTCCTTATTTTTGTACCCCGAAAAAGGACGGAGGGTTGCAGGGCATCTTGGACTTGAGATGCTTGAACAAGTTTCTCTGGAAGGACATGTTCAAGATGGTCACTCTCTCGCAGATCCTCCGGCTCCAAGATTGGATGGCGTCATTGGATCTTCAGGATGCTTATTTTCATGTGCCGATTCATCTCAAGCACAGAAAATACCTGAGATTCGCTGTTGGCAGTTTTCACAATCGGTTCTCCGCCCTGAGGATTTTAACCAAGCTGATGGCAGTGGTGGCAGCGAATCTACAGAAGGGGGGGGGGGATTCACATCTACCCCTAGCTGGACGATTGTCTGATCAAAGCCTGTTCACCCGAACAGGCTCTGGAACATCTGAAAAGAATCTGTGATTCTATCCATAAACTGGGCTTCTCCCTCAACTTCAAGAAGTCCCACATGGCACCTTCCCAGAAGCTGCAATTCATTTGAGCAGACCTCACCTCTGGAAAAGCTTTGCCACCAGAGGTGAGGTCTATCCACATAGCGCAGATGGTAAACCAATTTCAAAGTGCCTCAAATCTTCCGGCCTTCAATTTTCTGAGGTTGCTCGGTGTCAGGTTATACTGCATTTTTCTGGTGCCAAATGCCCGTCGAGAATGAGGTCTCTTCAGTGGGCCCTCAGGACTCGGTGGTCAGTTCTTTGGCACGATGACGGATCTGGTACAGATCCCGAACAGGGTCACGCAGGATCTCCTGTGATGGTCTGTCAAGAAGAGTGTGTTGAAACGGGAATTCTTTTGGCAACCATGGCTAGAGATTACAGTGGTTACAGACCCCTCCCTATCAGGTTGGGGAGGTCGCACCAATGGTCTAACAATCAGCGGACACTGGTCTCCGTCGGAGTCCAAACTGCATAGCAACATTTTGGAGCTGAGGGCAATCGGACTAGTGCTGATGGCCTTCCTCTGTGCGAGGAAAGTGTGTCCTGATAATGACCGAAAAACAGTGGCCATGCATTACCTCAACAAGAGATGTGTGGGGTCACTGCCTCTGTGCAGAGAGGCAATGCAGCTCTGGTTTTGGGAACTGACAGAAGGAATCTCTCTATCGGCAGTACATCTGGCGGGAGAATAAAACATGGCAGCGGATGCTCTGAGCAGGCAGAGCACAGTCTGCCACGAGTGGGAGTTAGCTCAGGAAGTCCTTCAAGAGATCCTCACCGTTCGGGGGACCCCACAAGTGGATCTGTTAGTGAGCGACCAGTGTATGCTCCATGGAATGGAAGAGGAGCTCTAAGGGGACGTGTTTGTAGTGGACTGGGAATTTCCACTTCTGTATGTGTTTTCACCAATCCCTGTCATTCCCGATGTAAGCTGGAGGGTAAGAACATTTCAGAAATCCATGATCCTGATTTTCCTTGAATGGGCCAGGAGGACGTGGATACCCAGAACCTTTTTGAAATGTCCATCTGCTCTCTAATTCTTCTTCCACAAAGAGAGGACCTTCTCTCGCAAGAGGGGTGTTGCATTCTTCATCCAGATATCAGGACCCTCAATCTCCATGTATGGTTTCTGAGAGGTTGAAGTACAAAGATTGGGACCTTCTGGAAGATGTCATAGAGGTGTTGCTTTCTGCCAGAAGGCCATCAACAAAATCTTTTTATTGCTGCTTTTGGAACACATTTTGCAGCTGGTGTAAAGATAAAGGAACTGATCCATTTACTTGTAACACACCATTGGTTTTGTCTTTTGTACCACATTTAATCCATCAGGAGCTACAGGTTGCTACAGCGAAGGGCATCTGGCTGTGCTCTCTGGAACAAGGTTCCTACTTCAAGGTTTCCATAGTCATCAAATTTCTGAAAGGGTTGACCAACATCTTCCCAACTGTATCTTTTATTCTTCCGGTCTGGGATCTTAACCTAGTTTTAAGCTTCATAATGGTTTCTCCATTTGAACCAATACATTCTTACCACTTAGGATGTTGTCTTTAAAAACTGTATTCTTAACAGCCATTACTTCTGCTCGCAGACTGAGCGAGCTTCAGGCCTTGTGTTGAAACCACCATTTACGGCCTTTCATAAGGACAAGGTAGTTTTGAGGGTTCGTCCCCCTTTTCTGCCAAAAATAGTGTCCGAATTTCATCTGACACAAACGATTGTCTTACCTGCCTTCTACCATCCTCCTCCTCCATCTAAAGAGGAGAGATTACACAGACTTGACCCTAGAAGAGCCTTGAGCTTGTACATCAACAGGGTTTCTAAAATAAGAGTAGACTAACAATTATTTGTTGGCTATGTGGGCCACAGAATGGGACAAGTGGTCCCTAAACCAACGCTTACTCGGTGGATCATAATTTGTATATCCAAATGTTACAACCCGGATGGGAAAGTGGTTCCCAAAGGCCTAAGGGCCCACTCCAGAGTTGTAGCCATTCTTCAGCCTTCCAGAGAGGGGTACCGCTACAAGACATCAGCAATGCTGCCACCTGGTCTTCTGTGCATAGATTTGCAAAATATTACTGTTTAGATTCCCTTTTAGGCCGAGAATCCAGACTTGGAAAGGCTGTGTTACACAGCATAAACCAAAATTAAACGAGAATACAAATTCTTCTTTTCCACCTCCTGCAACACAATGCTATGGGAGAATATCAAAGGGGAGGAATACGTGGGAGGACACCATCCATTTGAAGAACAAATTATTTAACCCATTTAATGTTCTTTCGACTGGATCTTCCTCCCACGTATTCCTCATCGCCCTCCGATCCTTACCCTTTGTCAAGAAGGAGTTTCCGTGGTTTACAACTTCCTCTCTGTTAACACTCATGTATTCTCAACTCGAGACTGCTCGAGACTTCTCTGCTTCCTCGACTACCCTTGTAGCTCATTGCCCTCCCTGTGCTTCTTCTCGCTTCTGCTCTCTCTCTTCTTGCTCAACTTGCATGGAATTCCCTTCACCTGGACATCTGAGAAACGGTGCACACAGATTTGTTCAAAACCAAATAAAAAGCCTACCTCCTCCCCTCAGATTTAGCCACTTAACCTACCTCTCATCTGCCACCAACCTCTGTCCCTCACTTCCTCTGCCTGCACTCTATCACTTCACCCATCATGGTCACATCCCGAGCACAGCTGGCCGAAACACCTACCTCCACTTAAGAATGTCCAGTGTTAGTTGTCCTTAATCTATGTATTTCCATTTATGTACTGTCCACAATGACTGTTTCATTTGCTCCCCTCCACAACCTGGTAATAAAGCACCTCAAACTCATCCCATTGTAAGAAGTTCACTGCTTCCTGTCAAATCTGATTTCTTATCTATTGTAGGTTCTTTTGTGATCAAAAGAGCATTGTTCCTCCTATATATTGAGAAACCTCAGGGCATCCTCACTTCCTTCTTCCCAACTTCCTCTGCTCAGGTGGCCAGGGAAGGGCCATCTCTTTCGGATCCCGACCCTGGGGATGTATATGCAAGGGAGGATCACCCGGGTGGAGGAGATTTGGGGAAATGGATGAAGGATTTCCTTAGGTGAGACATGGTATCACCCATTCCCATGTCATGATTAACCTTCCATCCCAGAAGCTTTTATAGGGTCCTGTCAACCGACTTCAGAAGAGCCAGTGGAAATGCCCTTATTAAATAAAGTCTAAGAGTACACCTCGAAGGAACTATTTTTATATAGGCCAGGTGAAACCCCTTCAAAACGTTTGTTGATTCCAAGACACCTCAAACAAATGCCAAACCAGAAAGTAACCAACTAGGAGGAATACCCCATATCATTCAATCTCTATTCCTTCGACACACATTCATGGTTCCTCAATCATCTGCCTTTAAGTCTGGGATGAGGAGGCAACTAGGAGTAATGCACACTTCCAGTCAGTTTCACCACTATGGTACTGAGGTACTGAGATGAGAAAGATGACTATGAAGGGTCAGTCATGTCCAGTTAATTGGTGTAATTATGGTCAGGCAAACTGCTCTCACCTGCAACCTAATGAAAGGCCACAGGTGCTTAAAAAAGTGGCCAAGCAGCATGTAAGGGGTAACCTGCCTGGAGAGAAGGTGGCAGCTGGAAGGCGAGGAGCAGGCTGGAGTGGGAGCAGCAGAGAGGACATGTGTTGCCACGGGGTGAGATGGGTGCCGCAGGCTGTGAATGGACCAGAGCCCTGTCAATTGCCTGAGCTGCGATTTTTCAGCTGGAGCTGGGGAACACGGAAACCTCCTAACCACAATGGGAGGCTGCAGGAAGGGTTTCCCGACAGCGAGCGCTGCTCGCCGGAGCTCCCGACGTCGACCTGGGAGTTACTGTTATATATCTTTTTTAATATTGCACAACTCACCCAAGCGCCTCAGTGCGCAGCAAGTTAGAGGAAAGAGGTGAGGAAATAGGTCAAGACCAGGGAATCCAAAAGTTGAGATTGAGATATCCATCAACAGCAAAAAGATGCGTTTTAAGAGCTTTTTTAAAACCGATAGTTTATCACAAGTGCGAAGATGGGTAGGAAGGAGATTCCACTCCACAGTCGAGGAGCAATGGAATCGAAGCAGGTGCCACCATAGCGCTGAAGCTTAAATATTGGAGAGATTAGTTTCAGAATGTGATTAGACCGAAGTGATTGGACAGGGAGAACACGCCTAATTCGATTCCTAAGATAAATGGGCACTTTCCCATGGAGACACTTATGTGTAAGCAGTAGAAGCTTATATGATATACAGTGTTACTGGGAGCCAATGTAACGCCTTTTGTGCCTCAGTGACATATTGGGCCTCATTATGAGTGTGCCGGTCCAGTAACAACGGTGCCGGTAAGCCTCCGGGACTGTTGTTACCTGGCTGGAACAATACGGATCTGCCTGCTTGAGTCGCTGGCAGACATGCCGGTCACAGTGACCACGGTAAGCAGACCGTAATGGAGGCACTGGCACCGTGATTTATGGTGCTAGGGCCTCGTGTTCCCCATTCCCATCGAGTCCTTTTTGACTCAAATGAGAATGGGGAATACAATTTTTCTGGTGCCTGACTTCCCGAACCGGCGGTGTTAGAATCCCCTGCTGTTACTGGCAAGCCAGGCGCTGAAAAAATGTGCAAGTCCGGCGGCAGCCTGCCGGTTTTACCGGCACGGCTACCGCCGGAATTGTAATGAGGCCCATTGTCTTCTAGAGAGACCATTAACTGCACGGACTGCGTTATTCTGGGCCACCTGTAGCATATCAAATTAGATTTAGAAGTGCCCGCCAAAAGACAGTTCCCATAGAGTGGAGCAAAAGACAGAGACCAGAGAGAAGATGCAGATGCCCAGTGGAGCAGACCATCCCCGGTAAATGCAAGATGGGGAACACTCGTACCTGGGTGCTCCAGGGGCGGGAATTGGACATTTAATGTTGTCGAACCAACGGAAACTCAGGAGATTGGGGTTTGGAACCCGAATGAAAGCACATTGAATTATGAACCGGTTGTGAAATATTTTTGAAAACACAAAGACAAAAATTGAATACCGAACTAAAGAAAAGATTATGGAAGCAATGTGAAATCATAGCACAAGAGGAAAGCGAATGATGTGCTATTGTGAAAGTAATGTGCTAAGAAGCATTAATGAACCAAGTGAAAGCCAGTAGTGAACAAAATGAAAAGCAAGTGTGAAAGACAAGCTGCTGAATTCGGTTGAGAAGGTGAAAGCAAGGTGGTGGAAGAAGATATACACCACAGAATAAAGTGAATAGAAGCTGTGGCAAAGTCAAAAGATGACCAAGGAGAAACCACAGCCCATGTTAAATACGGACATTGATACAAGGTGGAAAACCTTTGTTGGTCAAGGAAAACTAAGAGCATGACAAAGTGCCAAGGGTTATTGGTTGTGTGACCTGTGATGGGTGGACCGTGTGGTCTGACAACTGCTCCTAGACCGAGTAGCCCGATTTGGGAAAGAGCCAAGAGAAACCCAAAGACTAAGGCTATGTGGTACAAATGCTGAAGTGAAAGAAAGCATCCGTTCGACTTGCTACAAAGTCAAAAGGATTATAAGTGAAGCTGAAAGTATTATTGAAAGTCAAGAGACTTGAACTGTGTTGTCCTTCGGGAAGGGAAACCAGAGGTATTCTGGAACTGTGTTGAACTTGGGGAAGAAAACCCCAAGATATCCTGGAACTGTGTTGAACTTGGGGGAGGGGAACCCTGAGCCTTTTTGTGGAACCATTTGAACCTAGGAGAAGGGGAAGCTGAACTATGCCACCAGAGCTGGAAAAAGCTCAGAACATTATTTTGAACACGGTTTGTTTTGGTGCTGACATCCATACACATTATATATGTTTATTTGTGAGGGCAAGTGTAGGTTTTGGATACAGACAGACTTTTAAGTTGAACTTACTGACACAGACTGTCCTTAGTTTCTTTATGTAGGCAAATCCCACCTTAGCATTGGGCAAGTTAGGCCTTACTCCATCCTGACTTAAAAATACTCTTTGTTAAGAAAAGTGAATCTGTTGTCCATCTTGCTTCATGATGCCTTCTACGAAGGCTTAATGATGCCTTCTACGAAGGCATCATGAAGCAAGATGGACAACAGATTCAATATTTACATAAATCACTTTTATTAACTTAAATGTCAGGATGGAAAAATGCCTAACTTGACCTATGCTCAGGTGGAATTTTCCTACCTAAATAAAACTAAGGAAAGTCTGAGTCAAAGAGTTCAACTTAAGAATCTGTCTGTGTCCAAAATGTATCTTGGCCTCACAACTAATGTATACAATGTGTAGGGATGTCAGCAACCAAAAGAAACGGTGTCCAACAAAAGGTTTTGAGCCACTTCCAGCTCTCGGCTTCCTTTCAGCTCCGTTCCCCAAGTATAAAGTAGTTCCAACAAAAAGTCTCAAAGTTACCTCTTGTGTTCAGGATAACATTGTTTAACCAGTACTCAGGGTTCCCTTCCCCAAGTTCCAAGTAAAACATTTCCAAGCACTGAAATGAACCTTGGTCGTAAGTCAATAAAGGGTTCAAGTCTCAGGGTTCCCTTCCAAAGACTTAATTTCAGCACAAAAATATCCTTTGTCTCTTTAAAGTTCATTGTCACTCTTGCACCTTCTTTATATGTTGAAATTGCGACTGTTGAAATTATCTTCAAGCTTTGTTTCAATATTTAAAGTTCCTTTAAGATACAGCGCTATTGTTTTCACTTGTAGGTAAAGTAGCATTCATTTTGATTATACAGCATTTAATGGTTTTACTTGAAATGTAAGTTTCATTTTACTTCTGAAATTAGTATCTCACAGTTGTGAGAAACCTGAGGGTATTCTCACTCCTTCTCCCCCTGGATCCTCTGCTCAGGTGGCCAGGGGACGGCCATTGCTGTTGGATCCAGAACCTGGGGTTAACTAGCGAGGGAGCATCACCTGGGTGGAGGGTCCTTTGGGATTAGGAGGGGGGTGCCAAGGGGTGAGACGCGGTATCCCACTTTTCCTATGGATGGTAAATCTACCCTTACCCCTCCCACGACCTCTTTAGGCTGTGGTAAAACATCTCCCCTCCTTTTCCCATCTGTAACATTTACCGGTACTGAGACACGGAATTCCCCTTTGCTCAATTATCCATCACCATTCTCTATCTCTCAGCCTTAACAGGAAATTGTAAATCTAACCCTGTATCCCCCCTCCGCAATTCCAACACATACTGAGATGAAGAAGAGGCAATAAAGAGTAGGAAAGATTACATATGGGAACAGTCCCTGTAGTACTGTGTGGAAGAAACCAACATGACCCCCTAACAAGGTCAGGCATAGTCAGACATTTGACTTCACCCATACACACCTGCTGTCACGATTCGCTCCCTTCGCTCCCGTTCCCACCACTTAGGGACATGATTTGGGGTTTATTCCCTACTGGACTTTCCTTCCGAACCTTATGCTACAGTGCTGTGATGAATTGGGAGTGCTAAATCCTTATTTTCCAGGCTACTTCCCTCCCGGATCCATTCCAGGTTTCTGGCAGCCAGCATGCTGCTTTAATCAAATGACAATGCTTCCCAGAATGTCTGGCCCACTGCTTCATCTCCACCCTTGCAGGACAAGGTTGGGTGGAGGATAGGCAACACCTGTGGCTGCAGGTGCAGCAAGCACCACACCTGAGGCGTGTGCTCGTTAAGCAGCTTTAAAAGCCTCGGTTTGCTTCAGTCCAGCGCTGGTCAATGATGCAGTGTTCCTGTTTGTGACTGGTCCCTTGTTTCTGGTTCTTAGCTTTGTGCCTAGTTCCTAGTTTTTATTTATTGTTTCTTATCCCTGGATTTCGAATTTAATGTGCTTAATATTGCGATTTCTGCTTCCTTGCTTCCCTTTGTCTTCCTCTGTTTGCAGGCAGCATTTGTCCGTGCTTTCCTTTTTGGTGCAGCCCAGTTTGCCTGTGTTCTATATTTCTTTGACTTTGCCCTTTGCTGCTGTAAACCTTGATACTTTAGTCTTTCCTCTTTATAGATTTAGCTTCCTGCCTTTTTCCTTGGATGGGTAGGGGAGGTTTGCCTTTGTAATTACGTTTTCTCTGCTCCTGTTCCTTTACTTTCTCTTGGAATCCATTCCAGGTTTTCCCTTGCATTTCTGCATTTATTTCACATTGCTTATTAGGTGTGGTGTGCTGTTGTAGCTAGCTCCTGTGTGGATGCCTATGTTTTCCTCATTATTCTGTAATCACTATTCCTACTTGCCCTTTGTCTTGAGTCTTATGTATTTAGTTATCCTCACATTGCTGTTATAGCCTTTCTGGGTCCCTATTTGATCAACATGGTTTGTGGGCTTTGCTGACATTCAAGTGGTATTTCTAGTCCTCGTGAGTACTGTTTTTAAGTTACCTTATTCAATACCATGAAGAGTGTTAGCTCACAGATCCTGTCGTTGCTTGCCCTGTACGTGGGGTTAGTGCTGTCGGTACCTGTAACAGTAATTGTGGGTAAGGAGGCCATTCCTGCTATGGGCACTGTGGAAGAAGTGCCCACCTTTTTATCCCTTGAAAGGCCCTCAAGGCACCAAACCATGAAATACTTTCCTTGTATTCATAAGGAGCTTCTAAGTGCTTACACCACATCCCTTTTCATATATTTGTATTGTTGTCGCACTCTATTTGCACTCCTGGGTTTTAGTATACATGTGTCTTGGTTCCTGTGTGCATGTTGTTTGACTCAAAGCTATTCACTTTGTGATCTTGTGCACATTTCGCTTGCCATGTTCACTGCCTTTGTCCTCACCTGACACCTGCACTCTATTGCCTACCATGTTAGTACTGGAAGGAAGAAAGAGAGCGGAGAGTCAGGCATGTCTCATTAATTGACCTAATTGGTCCAGTCAAGGGAAGCCAAGAACTGCTTGACAGGGCTCGGGTGTATGAAAGCGTGAGCCCTCGGCAGTGCAGGGAGAAGCAGTTGGGAGACTGTGTGACTGAGTCCATCAGGGGATCCCTTTTCATTCCTAAAATGTTTTGCCAGAGAGCAAGCTGGGATTGCTGGCTGGAATGTGAAGGCAGGAGCATGAGAAGCCGGGGATGACCGGAGGATAACAGGACGCCGAGATGCTGGCCAGGTGTATCGGAGGGGCCGCAGCGAGACAAAAGAGCCAGGTCTCAGTGAAGCTGGAGGAAGGTGAAGTACTGCCTATTGGCCGTGTCCAGGCCAGTGCTTGTTCCACTGGGACATGTCGGTTCTAGGGGATGGGTGAGGGGGCATGTGGTAAGACCCTGACCTCACACCCTGTATGCCGGCAAGCTGCATGTCGGCACCACCCTTTCTGGGTGAGTCTCACTAAGCGAATGAGAGGAACCCTGGCTGGTGAGGATGGCTGGAGTGGTAGCGGCGACTTGAAAGCAGAAAGTAAAGCAGTACACATAAAAAGGAAAGCAAGGAAAAAGCAGTGTGTGCAAGGGGTGCGAAGCGAAAGACAGTAAAGTGAGGGTGCAAGCAACTCGAAGCAGGAAAAGGCGGTGCGAGCGACCCGACAGATTGAGAAAGTGAATTCCAGAGTTAGAGAAAGTAACGAAAAGGGTGCGAGCGACCCCTAAAGCAGGAAAAGGGGGGGGGCATGAAAGACCCGCAGGTTGATAAGGGAAAGTGCAAGAGACACGAGACCAAGAAAGGAAGGTGCAAGGGTGCATCACCAAAGAACAGAATGTGCCAGGGGTATGATAATGTAAAGAAAATTGTGCAAGAGGCTTACCGAAGGAGCATGGTCTTCATTGCCCTTAGTTGCTTCTTCTTCGTCCCAGTACTGTCAAGTGTCGATTGGGGAGAAATTACAGGAATGAGCTTATAACAGCACATGGAGATGGGAGAAGAGTTGTGTTCGTCACTAACAGGAAAAGGCGATACCATGTCTCGCCCAAGGGCACCCCACTTCCATTCCTCAAGGATCCTCCACCTAGGTGATCCTCCCTTGCTTCTCTGTCCCAGGGGCGGGATCCATTAGCGATGGCCTTTCCCTAGCCACCTGCGTAGAGGATCCAAAGTGTTTAGGAGTGAGAATACCCTTCGGTTTCTCACACTTCACAATACATAAATAAATATTTCATTATTAATTTGTGAATTTTGGAGCCTCTGCCTTGATCACCTGACAAACTCCTGTGACCTGATGGGCTTTTCCCCAGCGTGCCACTGAGGTCACTGTGCTTACCACCTGAGCAAGTTATAATTAGGTTTGTGATGGCACTCATTTTACCAACCTACATACTAATGAAGTTTAAAGGGGTGTCTGGGGTTTTCATATCTCAAGCAGCTGTTTCTCTGAGGCAACAGCTCTTGCCTTCCATCACCCTTATCACATAGCCACTGGTATTGAATGGAGTCTCCAGGCTCCCCACTATCTGTATTTGCTTATTCCCAGACTCTTGTTGCACATATGGTCAAATGGATATGAAAAAGAAAGGGGATAAGGAGTGGGAGAGAGACAGGTTCTGACCATGGCAAATTGGCAAAAGTGAAACAGGATCTGTCTGCAATAGGCTAGTGCTGGCAACCACACGTTTCTATGACTTGTAAAGCACTATTATGATGTTAATGTCTCTTGTCATACCTTACAATGCTATCTTATGATCTATGCAGATTCAGATGTGTATGCTCATCAGTCTCTTACTGTTCCCTGCAATAACATGCTCAAAGTCTACACTCCAGCCAAAACACGCATACCAACTATGCCACACACATGTGGCATTTGTTCACCCCTTACAATAGTTATCAAACTTTAGAATACTCCACCTCTACAACAAATTTACATACCATGCCCTGAGTCAATGCACCCTTGCACCACAGGCACATGAAGCACTCCATTGTAAACAAATGTCTCTGTGCTCTGTCTACAACACATAGAACCTGCCCCCCACAAATAGCTCAGGGAACATCCAGTTTGCATGCATAAACACAACAGCAAACCTGTCTTGCAGTTGCTCTTCTCTCCCCACTAACCTCACCCATCACTGTCTTTTAGATGTTCCCGAGCACCTGGAGACCATGCAAGTGGCAGAAAAGTTGAAATACGGTAGGAGTGAAAACGAATTTGGTGTTGGTTGGTTTACCTCAAGACCTTTATATCTCAAGTGATTCAGTAGGTTTCCTTCCCCACAATCAGTTAGTTTTCTTTTGTCCTCATTCCTTGATGTGGACTGTTCTGAGTCTTCTAAGACCTGGGTTCAAGCGAGAACTTGGCCGGATTTCTCTTTTATACAAGCCTAAATGTTTTGAGGGGCCTCCTGGTGTGCTCCTTTTGGGGATGTAAATCAATATAATGTTCCTTGTATTGCATATTTCTTTACTGATTGTTCAGATCCTTGAAAACTAGCATAGAGCTCCTCGACACAAGTACATTTTTGGCTCGTAATAAAGGATCAGATGCAAGAATTAGTGCATTTAGATTGTATACATCTAGCTGGAATTTCTTATGCCTTGTTCAGTCACTTTTTTGTGAAATAGACCAAGTGTAGAGAGAGTGGGCTAAACTAGCATTATTACTAATGCTCCAGTAACAGTGTATTTACCATTCAAGTCTACAAGCCACATTTTTAATTGGTGGCAATGTGTTAGGATGTTGATTGTTGTGCTTGCACTTTTTAGTTTGGTAATACTCCTGTTTCCTGGCCCCTTTCCTCCATACTTGTGGTTGTCAGTCTTTGGGATGGGACCTGAACACTTTTTGCGCAGCACAAACATGTGGGTCCCTCTTAATAATGTTGCACTGCCCCGGCAACAACTGTCAGTACTTTTTTTCCATGTCGATGGGACTGGATGCTTGGACCATATGTGGGTGGCCTGCTCCTCCTGTCACGCGCTATCATCCCGGCTCTTCGTCGAAGATTGTAGCAGTGGGGAGAATTATTTGTATTTATTTTTATTGCGCTTTCACCAAAGCACTTTGACAGATAAAAAGTACAACAGCGTTACAATTTACAATGAAGGTTGTGGAAGACATGAACAGCAGCGATTAGGCATGAGTAAGCGATTGGAGCAAATGTCTTAAAGCTGAGTCTGGAAGATATGAAAGGAAGAGCCAATGTAAAAGGGAAGGGTGTGCCAGTGTTTAGGTGAGATAAGCGTGAAAGAAGGAAAACGAGAGGAGGCGCAAGGTAACTTGGGGACAGAAACAAGAAATGGGGTCTGAGAGCGAAGGGGTATACAAGGAGACCAGGGAACAGAGGTAGGGAGACCATGCAAAGATGTGTAGACAAAACAGAGTGAAAGTGAAGATGGAGATCAAAGGAGAGAAGCTGAGATGAGGGAAAGAGTAACGGAGGAGCGATGAGAGAGTTGAAATAGTATGCGAATAGTGAAGTTAAAGACGGGACGCAAGGTGAGACAAGGGGGGGCTAAGAAAAAGAACAGAACAGTCGGGGGAATTGATCAGAGAGTATACTAAAAGCTTAGTCACAACCAAAAAAAGAAAAGGATGTACATGACAGAGTTTATAAAGATGATAGCGGGCCGAGCAAGCTGTTGTAGAGATATGAACAGAGAAAGAAAGAGAGTGGTCAAAAGGGACCCCAAGACTGCGGGCAGAGGAGCCGTATGGGGGGCATAGAAGGTGGACAAGAGATGCCATTTGGAAATGTAGAGGGTGAAGGGGCGGCTGAAGAAATGTAGATGACCTCGATTGAAGAAGGGTTGATGTGAAGGAAGCAGGATGCCATTGAAGCCTTTTCAGCAGAGAGACAGGAGGAAACTGGGTCTAGAAGAGAAAGAAAAGGAACGGTGTTTCTGATGCTTGTTAATCTGCTTAGAATCACATGCTGTGCATATGGTCCGACATCCTGTGGTAACCGTGGAGTGTTGCATCTTGTCTTTTGGGGACCGAAAGGGGACGTCGGCATAGGCGTGTCTGTAACACTATCCCTATCGTGACGTGTGAAGTACCCGAAATCCGTCACGCGCCGAGGTCCCTCAGATTGTTTTTTTCCGCCCAGATAACTGGTCGCCCTACAGCGGAGCTCTTACTAGAGACATTGTTTATCTTTACCAAAGTTTCGGTTATCCCCCGTTAAGTCACTTTGCCTAATAAGCACATTTTGGACGAAGACTACGGAGGAATCGTCTACGGCTGTGGTCTCGGATCCTAAGATCCAGCGGCCGGATTTCCACGTGGTCGGGCCTTCTGGCCGACCTATACTTAGGGAGAGTGGGTTCGGGTGGCCATATTGTTATGTCTTTCCTCCTTTCCACTTCTTTCCCTTTCGGTCTGGTCATCCTTCCCTTTGGCTATGGAAAGGACTCCTTTTAGATTCTGCCCTAAGTGTAGGGTCAGATATCCTTGGAAGGACGAGCACAGGACTTGTAACGCCTGTCTCCCCCTAGAGCACGACGAGAAGCGGTGTTCGGCGTGCAAGCTCCTTAAGCCTAAGACACTTAAGGATCACCGTGTAAAGCGGTGGGCCCTGTACCGCATGTCACGCGTGGAGCCTCCCTCCCCTACCGCGACACCAGCCGAAAGTGACGGGGGTACTTCGGATGACCAAACATCTAATGCAGATGTTATAGACCTTGAAGTGGACACTTCTAGGTCTGCCACGCCCGTCCCGACCCTTTCAGACTCGACTCTGGTCTTGTTACAGGGACTACAACCGGCGACAGCGGCGTACATAAACATTGCACTAAACACACAACCCCTACGCCATCTTCGACGCCTTTGTCGAAGAAGGTGAAAGCGCCAACGGGCCAGTGGAAAGATTCAACGGTTCCCTTGGATCGCGTAGATCCAAAGCCTTCGCCGCATCCGCAGCAGCGCATGACTGGGCAAACTAAAATTAATAAGGGTGCTACTCCCCAATCTGCACGTGCCGAAGTTTTGGATTCCGAAACTTCAACCATTTACAAGGCCTCTTTAGGCCCAAAAGTTATGACTAGGCCTCTACCCGGCAATCTGACCGCTGGGCCTTCTGGTGCCGCCGACTGCATTTCGGCTACCGCTACATCGTCAGAGGCTTTGTCCCACAACGATTCAGTTACTATCAGGAAGAGCATCGGTAGGATCACAGCGGCAGTGGGCCTTACTCCGGTGCCGCAGAAAAATTTTCGACGGACCAGGGCCGCGATTCCGATGAATCTTACGTGGATAGTCAAAAGCCTCTCTCGGACACCCTGAGAAGCTCCTCTCAACGCCAAAGGGCGGAGAACGTTGTTTCTCCCAACCTAGGCCCTTTTAGGTCCTCAAAATGGACTACTGAAAAATTCGAGGGATGCATGGACCGGCTGGAGCAGGTTATCAGTTCTGCTGACCAGCCACCGCCGAAAGACTCGTATAGACCCTAACCTTCAAATACAAGCCTCAGGCTTTCCAACAGGAAGACGTGGCCCACATGGACACATACAGGGACATTTATACTGAAGAAGAGGAATCCCTTTTTCTGGATAATTATGGAGAAGATCAACAAGAGACTACGGAGAACTTGGAGGAATCCCAGCAAAGACGACAGGATCCTTGGTCACATCAAGATCAGGACTCTGATACTTTGTGCGTTGTTAGGGAGAATTCTCTGTTTAGGCTGAATTTCCTAATCTAGGGAGTCCCCCAGCAGCTTTGCTGGATTTTTGGGATTTATTTTTTTTCTCCTGCCAAGCGTGAGACTCTTTTACCCTCACTCTTGGACATGATTTGAGTGTGTTTCTTTGACTCTAGATGTGTTTAATGGGCTATGGGGCCTTTTACTCCATAGGGCTTCATGTGTTTTTGTGATGTGTGTTACACAGCACCTTCAGTGCAGTAACAAAGGGGTGTCATAGTGACTCCCCAGTATAGACTCCATCCCCTGGGACTGACTACTGTCTCCCAGGGTCTGTAAAGTCACCATTGACTTTAGTCATCTTAAATTCTGAACAGAACCAGTACAAACCATCATATTGTGGAGGTACTGGCTGGGGCAATTCGATTTCCCTGGGGTCTGTTAGTCTAGGGGGCACGTCTCCGTCCCCCCTGATGGAGTTTTGGCTGGTGGCAGTGGATACTACTTTTTATATTCAACCGCAAATATTTCTCTATTGGATTTTCCCATTGTTCGAGGCTACTATCTTTATTTATTTAATTACGATAGCCTCGAACATACCGCCGGTTTATTTAATCAATATTAATTCTTCGGTTGGTATTTTTTGCCAAAACTCGGTTCTAAAATGGCGTTTGTGTTCTCTTCTGTGACTCCAACCCAGGTCGAGCCCTTTGTTCCACTTTTTGGCGGGCTTCTCCACAGAAGCCCTCCAAAGTGGTGCCACTCTGTTTGGGGTACTTAGGAGGGGTGGAGGGGGATTTAGGCACCCTGGACTGAGTTGCCTAGGCAACTCAAGTCGCACTCCGTCCTGATTGGCCCAAGTGGTGAGCTGGCCGGCTCACCACTTAGCATGTTTGAGTGACAGCTAGGCTGAGTGAATGGGGGTTTTCTGCATAAAAGCAGGGCTTTGGGGACTGGAACTTCAGAAGTCGCCACAGGACCTAAGAATCCGATGAGGGAGAAGCTGAGCCGACCTGCCACGACGACACCACCGGTGGAGCCCTGCTGGACCGTCTCACCACTTTTCCCGCTGACAGAGGAGATCTCCCGCCGGAGAGTCTTCTTCCTTTGACTGGTGGGGATAACCAGTTTCACCATCTTTTCGCCTTCCCGACGTATCTCGTGGCCGCCTTGCCTGTGCCAAGCACCCCGGCAACCGGGATACCACGTTTTACCACAAATTAAAGGGTAATACCTTTAACTGGAAAACTCTGTGGCTGGTTTCTTCCCTGGCAGTGCAAAGACCTTCATCTTTCCTCCAAGTCGAGATCTTCTCTTCCCCTGGACGACGACAAGTCTTGCACCCGCTGCCAGGAACTGCCGCCACCGCTGGAGGATCCTTACCACTTAAGGTACTGTGTCGCGCCCGGCTTCCCTTGCCACCGACTGTACGGGGTAGATTTAGCCCCCGGCTTTCGAACCTTGGTTAGCCTGGGACACCCTGGCTAAACTATTCTGAGCCTCTCTAAACTCTTTTCAAACTCTCTGCAAGACTTTCAAAGCCTAGTGTAACTGTGTGATCTTGGGCGCATTTGTGCTCTGCTCCCTCTAAGAGTGGGCCCAGCCTATGGACTTTGGCTCACAAGTGACTTTTGCTCTTCTTCCTTGCTAAAAGTGTTCCTAAATCTTAGAGTGGTGTACCCTTCCATAATCTGTCTTTTTCCCTCCCTTCTTCATAAACTTATTGGAGTGCCATCTATAGTTAAGCGCTCACCTCTGTATGAAAATAAGTGGTGTTAACTAAGACTTATCTGATAAGGAATACGGGTTGTATATATTATAATAGTAACTGTGTTTAGAGTGTTTTACAATAAGAGTGCTGGAGTGTTTCAAACAGTGTTTTTTTAAATAAATAATTATATACTTTGATACCAAAGCTCTGGTCAGTGTTTGCTTGTATTATTGTGTCTGAGTGCCTATTGTGTATACTTTGCATACTGCTTAACTCTTCTTGAGGGAGGTCTGACTGCTCAGCCACAGCTACCAGGTAAATCTGGGTGGTACAGACTGCTACCAAGTGGGTTTACTGCTAACACCTGTAGTTCTAAATCTTTTGCAGTGTTCCCAAAGGGAACTGCACAGCTTTCTGCCTAACATGCGTTGATTCAATCTCCTCCTTCCACTCCGGCTCGCCAGGCCTCCCCTGTGGATGACCAGGTAGCTTTCAACATCATGTTGAAAACATCAGCAGAATTCTTCAAAATTACCACTCAAGAGGCTTTGCCTGAGCAGGATTTTGTGGAAGGCATTATTAAGGAAAAACCTACCGCAAGTCAGTCCATTCCCCTCCTTAACTCTGTTAAGAGGCGGATAGCTCCATCCTTAGTCACACTTGCCCAGACAAGGGCTGTGAACCCGAGAGTCGAAAAATTATTTCGTCCTTCTCCTTCTGACCCCCTATATATCAAGGGACATGCCATCCCGGACTCGCTGGTGGTGACCACTACTCGTAAGAGGGCAGGGGTCCCCCTTGCCACTGGAGAATCTCCTCCGGACACGCAGTCTAAAAGATTGTATGCCCTAGGCAAACGTATCACGTCGGCAGCGGCATATACCATTCGGGTTGCTAATAATACTACACTATTAGCAAGCTATGCCGATGCCGAGTGGAACCTGCTCCAGGACGGCCTTCAGGAGGTCCCGGAGCTGGCCAGGACCAAGCTTCTCGCTGGTTAACCAGAATGTGGTCAAAAACTTCCTGGATACTGCAGAAACTTCTGGCAGATCCCTTGCACAAGGGACACTTCTGAAGAGACACGCATGGCTGCGTACATCAGGGTTTAGACCTGAAACTCAGGCCTCCCTCATCAATATGTACATCCAAGAGTCTAACCTCTTTGAGAAGGCAGTGGATGAAGCGTTGGAGACAGCCAAGAAGCAGCATGAGACCTTAAAGTCTCTGCAACAAATTACACAAAAACCCTCGTCCCAGAGGGGTAATAACTCTCGGCGGTTCTTTCGAGGACAAGCTTGTGCCGGTCAAAACCACTACAGCACGGGCAACTTCAACAATAACCAAACTTCTGGAAGCCCCGCTTACTATCCCTCAAGGGGTCAGAAACGCGGCAAGGGTAGAGGCAGAGGCCCCAATCCCAGAGGAGCCACGGCCTCGGGTCACAAATGACGACCAAGTCTAGGTCCCCTCCCATGCCTCCCTGGTCGGGGGGCGATTAACATCTTTCCTCAAGGCATGGGAGGGGATAACTTCCAAACAAGTGGGTCTTAAAGACGGTCGCCTAACGGTTATTGCGTGGAATTCTCCCGAACTCCACATTTCAGACCGCCGCGCTCACGACGCCTTTCACCGGACCATCTGAACATCCTGATTCAAGAGGTGGAAGCACTGCTGGGAAAGAACGCCATTGAAGCCGGCCCTATTCTTCAGGTAAACGAGGGTATTTATTCAGTGTACTTCCTTGTACCCAAAAAGGATCTCAGCATGTGTCCCGTTCTAGATCTGCGCCCAGCGAACAAGTTCATAAAACCCCAGAAGTTTTGCATGGTAACACTACAAGAAGTGGTCCCATTGCTGAAACGGGGGGACTTCATGGCAACATTGGATATGAAAGATGCATACTTTCATATTTCAATGTTGCCAGCGCACAGAAAATACCTAAGGTTCATGATCCAGGACAAACACTACCAGTTCAAAGTACTCCCCTTCGGCATCGCCTCGGCGCCAAGGGTGTTTACCAAAGTCCTGGCATTGGCAGCAGCACACCTGCGCAGACTATCAGTCCCAGTTTACCCTTACCTCGATGACTGGCTCATTACGGGGGACACGTTAGACGCTTGTTTTTCGAACACCCAAAAAACAGTAGATCTCCTCTTCAGCCTGGGCTTTTCAATCAGCGAAAAGAAGTCCAGCCTAGTCCCCAGCCAAGTAAAAAATGTCTGGGGGCACTAATTCGGACTGAAGACGGTCTTGTCTTCCCCTCCAGCGAGAGGGTTCTGAACATACTCTCTGATTCCTCAATATTTAGCCAGTCGAGAGGTGACGGTACGCAAAGCCATGCGGTTGCTAGGGATGATGAAGTCATGTATATACTTGGTTCCCCACGCGTGGTTGCGCATGCGTCCCATGCAAGAGTGGCTCAACAGCCAGTGGTGTCAGGCGAGCGGACAATGGGAAGATCTGGTAGTTGTCTCGCCAGCCCTCGTTCTCCCTCTGTAGTGGTGGTCGAGGGAAAACCTCCTGAAGGGGAAAACCTTCACCACCCCTGCAGTGGAAGCCCTCTCACGACAGACGCATCTCTCACGGTTGTGGGGCTCACCTGCTTCAGCAGATAGCACACGGAGTGTGGTCCCCTCAAGTAGCGTCCAATCATATAAACTTACTGGAGCTATTAGCAGTGTTCAAAGCACTGAAAGCCTTTCATGTACAACTGCAAGGGAAGACGATGCTGATCTTAACCGACAGCACTACAGCAATGTATTACCTGAACATACAGGGGGGCACTCACTCTCAGGGCTATCCAAGCTGTCCCAAAACATTTGGATATGGGCTCTCAAACACAAGATGTTTTTGTTGTCCCGACATGTTCCAGGGGAACTCAATCTTCTAGCAGATGTACTCAGCAGAGATTTTCTTCTGCCAGAAGAATACGAATGGCGACTGCACGAAGACATTGTATCCAGCGTCTTCACAGAAGGGGGGTTCCCAGAGATCGACCTGTTCGCTACTCAGGAGAATGCCCAATGCCAAGACCACACCTCCAGGTACCCACAAAACCGGTCCAAGGGGAACGATCTCTGGATAACTTGGTTGGGGAAATTTGTCTACGCCCCCCCCGCCCCGACTCCCCTTCTCAACAAGATAGTGCACAAGATGCACCACGAACCAGTTACCATGATACTAGTGGCCCCCATGTGGGCCAGCCAACCCTGGTTCGCTCACATGATGGAAATGTCCCTCTCCCCACCAGTCAAGCTGCCCTGCCCATACAACATGTTGTCTCAGGGCAGGGGGGAAACCCTACACACGTGCCCCCAAACCCTGAACTCAGCCTGGCTCCTGAGATCATAGAGTTTGGACACCTGCAACTCCCTCAGAGGTGCATGGACATACTCAGGGAAGCGAGGAAACCTAATACACGTTATTGCTATGCTAGCAAGTGGAAACGTTTTGTCATCTGGTGCAATTCCAAGGGTGTCAATCCTATCGATTGCTCACCCTCACTCATTGTGTTGTATCTAACCCACCTTTTGGACTCTGGGTTAGTCTTTAATTCCCTAAAGGTTCATCTGGCTGCTTTGTCAGCCTACACCACATCACAGCAAAAGGTATAGTAGTGGAAGATACTGGTGATTAAAGCCTTTATGGAAGTAGTTAAGAGGATTTATCCTCCCATCTCTCACCCAGCCTCTGGATGGGATCTGAATGTGGTTTTAACCAGGCTCATGGGAGCTCCCTTCGAGCCTATGCATAAAGCAAGTCTGAAAGACCTGATTTATAAAACAGCCATCCTAGTGGCTATCACTTGTATCAGAAGGGTTAGCGAACAACAGGCTCTTTCTGTTTTAGACCCCTTTGTTACAGTCCACAAAGACAAGGTAGTTCTGCGCAAACATCCCAGGTTTGCGCCTAAATCTATTTCGAAGTTCCATGTGAACCAGTCAATCGAACTACCCACTTTCTTCCAGAACCCTACTAACATGGCCGAAAGAAGCCTTCACACACTAGACGTGCGCAGGGCAGTCATGTTTTACCTGGAGAAAACTAAGCCACTAAGAAAGACTAAACAAATCTTTGTTTCAGTGGCAGCTGGTAGAGAAGGGGATCCTGTCTCTAAATCAGCTATTTCAAGGTGGATTGTCAAATGCATCACACTATGTTTCTCTCTTACAAAGAGAGAACTGCCCTTCAAGCCTAGAGCACATTCTACTCGAGGCACTGGGGCATCCATAGCATTCATTGCAAATATTCCTCTTGAGTCCATTTGCATAGCTGCAACCTGGAGTTCTGTACACACCTTTACGAAACACTATTGCCTAGACACTCATTCTAGGTCTGATTCTCAGGTGGGATAAGCAGTACTAAGACATCTTTTCTCTACTGTTCCTTCTCGCAACCCACTTCCAACTCCGGGTACTGCTCGCTAGTCTATGCACAGCATGTGATTCTAAGCAGATTAACAAGCATCAGAAGACATGCATTACTTACCGTAATTGTCAAGGAGTTCCACCCCCCCCTTCTCAGCTGGGTCCGAAGTTTGCCGGTGACTTCGATCGCTGCCTTCTTGCAAATGCTCCTGGTCTTGAACAGCGCTGCTCGAGATTCGTCTGGTTCCAGGTTGCGTTTAGTTCTGGGATCAAGGAGTCCAGAAATCCGGGAGACTGGAAAAGGCTAGAAAAGCTCGGAACCAGGAAGGGGGAAGGGAAAAGGAATGGGTAATAGCACTGGGACAAGGAAAACAATACCGCAAGCTACGAACACACGTCTGGGCTACTCTGCAATAACATTGAGACGCGCAGAGCCGCAGAAGGCGTGGTCTATAAATAGACCACGCCGCGTTCAGCGCATGGAGCGAGCAAGGGCTTCAGCTCTGGACGGCCATGTTGGAAGTAGTACGGAATGCAAGCCCCGTTGAGACAAGGACCAGGAGGTCCAAAAGGGGCGTGATCTGAAGTTCATGACAGTAATAGCATTTCTGATGATTGTATCTGCTTAGATTTGCATGCGCCCTCCCTACCGCCCCGCTCGGGGTGGAAGGAACATAGACTTCTTACTACTTTCTTTATGTACTCACTCACTAGCCTTGGGTTCATGGCAGAAAAAATACAATCGGAGGGACCTCGGCACGTGAGGGATTTTGGGTACTACAAACGTCACGATAGGGATAGTGTTACAGACACGCCTATGCCGACGTCCCCTTTCGGTCCCCGAAAGACAAGATGCAATACTCTGCGGTTACTACTGGATGTCGGACCATATGCACAGCATGTGAATCTAAGCAGATACAATCATCAGAAATGCTATTACGGTAAGTAATGCATGTCATATCAGCATAAAAGTGACAGGAGAGATTAAGAGTTCATGAGCACAAAGAGGGGAACGGTATAGAGTCAAAAGTGAAGCAGGGTGGGGTCTGAAATGGCACAGTGCATGGAGTTAGATTTAGCTGGTGCTCCACCACTCAGGCACAGGAAACAGTAGAAAAACCTGCAATAATGGGGATCACTGGTGATCTGAGAAACTGTTGCCTCTCTGCCCAAGATTTCTGAACCAGCTGTGGAAAGGAAAGGGCCAGCATGAAGTGTGAAGGCGCCCAACTTATGATCGCACAGGGCCCACCCACTGCGATCCAAGATGGTGACTGAGGCTGAGATGGGGAAACCCTCTGGACACTGAGCTCAGAAGTTCTGTCGCTGGACAGGGCTCGTGGGAGGGAGGATGGCAAACTCCCCCCACCCACTCCATTTTTTACATTTTTTTTTATTTATTTTTTGTGTCCGATATCTGGCCTTGGTACTTGTGCTCACTGCATGGTTGATTGGGACCGGGGGGTGGAGAGCTTTGGACAGCTGAGGCAGTGTATGAAATGCCAACGTGGATGATGCCGAAAGTCCCCTGCCGGACAACCTAGAAGGGATCACAGCACAGTCGCAGGCACAAGCAACCACCCAGCCTGTAGAGTGGGGAAGTGCAACTCCTCTCTACAACCGACTTCCCCTGAGTGAGAAAAACCTGCCTAAACGGTCACGCTCGGATTTGAGCCATACACACTCACCAACCTGAATAAACATGAGGGGGGCACATAAAAGCAAACCCCATTGCTTTCATTGCGACACACCGCTTTTTGGCTACCCTCGAGATGGTCTAGTGCTTTCAGCAGCAAGGGAAATTGCCCTAGAGACTATCTTCTAGCTACAGCAATTATTACAATCCGATACACTGGATGCCTAAGAGCAAACCCAAAGGAGTGCCAATCCACCACCATCACCCCAACCCTCCTTTACACACACCGAATCTCTGTGGCAAACTACCATCGGGGCCTCTGCAGAGGTGCTGTAGAACTAAGGAAGACCAGGCTGAGCTACAACACACTGAAGACATGACTGCTATGGAGAAAATTACCCCTCCGTTTAACAAAGATGACAGCATTTTCTAAGGATGACCTCCAACAATGTTTAAATACCTTCTCCAGCATGGGGTCTGGCATGGATTCACATGCTCATGAATATTCCCCGTCGTCAGGCTGGGAATCCTCGGTAAAGAAAAAATCAGTATCAGTTTCGTTTCTGATCTGTCTTTCGTAGTAGTAACCAATCACTGATCTCTACGTCATACTGACCACAGCCAATGACTGCCCTCTACTAAGCCCCGCCTCTGGCAGCCATCTTCAGATTTTTACCGCACGTTCAAGTGTTGGGATCCTCGTGCTATTGCTCTCGAGCGTTAGTGCTATTTTTCACGTTTTTTCTCAGAAATATTTCTCTTTTTTTGGTCAAAAGAGCCTCAGGCTCCACCGTTTCTTCATCCGATCAACGGGGACCCGTGTCGGATTCGCCTACGCCCCTCAAGGGTGAAGATTTCGTCGAGCCACGCTTTTGGAGGACTCCAGAAGTTTCTCAGGCCCATCTCGGACATGGCCCAGGAGAAGGGAAGCTCGATGCCTGGAAAGCTGTTCAGGGTCTGCCCTGGATGCCAGCTTCAGAATGTCTTTAAGGAGGACAAACACTCCCTTTGCCTTTACTGCCTACATGAGGACAAGACGCACGTGGAGAAGGACTGTGCATTTTGCGGCAATATGTCGGAGCGGACCATGAAGGACCGCCATCAACGTCTCGCCAACTGGCTGGAAGGAAAGAGCCTGTCAGGCGAGAAGAAGAAGGAGAAGTCCGAGCGGTCTTCTAAGACCATTGAGGGTGCCCCGGCGACGGGGGTCCAACAGAAGGCCAAGCACCGCGAGTCCGCTGGCACCGGGAGCGCCGAAAGGTCTGGCACGACGGGCGCCAGGCAGGGCGCATCCTCCCCGGCGCCATCAACCACAAGCCAACGCTCTGGCTCGGGTAAGAGGAAGGCCGAGCACCCGGCGAAACTCCTGGAGAGACCCCAGGCGTGCCCTAAGACCCCATCGGAGGGGGAGCGAGGTGGTGACCCTCCCCCCAAGGAGAAGGCAGTGAGCGCACCTAAGGAGGTGAAAGCCTTGATCCATCCATCCGCCAAGGCCTCTATCGAGACAGTGGCGGCGGCCCTGGCTCAGCCTGTGGAGGCTACACCAGTGGTGGCGACCACGGGGCCCAGAATCTCCCTGCCACCGGGGAGGGAGTCCTCTTTCATGCCCATCGACAGGACCCCCGTGAAACCTCCGACGGAGATGAAAAAGGGGGGGCAGGAGGTCGTCGTTGACTCGGCCTCAACCTCTGAGGAGGAGCTGATCGAAGTCTTAGGCCACGGCTCTGGCGTGGAAGAAGGCCATCCTGTCGGGAGGGACCCCGACGTGGAAGACGAGGGCGTCGAGGATGCCGACGGGGCTCCTGATCGCCCGTCGGATCTCCCTCAACCAGTGCCGCAAGACAACTCGGCGGCCATTTTGTTGGCTATACAGTCCTTATGCTCGGAGATAAGGACGAGACTGCCGTTACCACCAACGGAGGAACCGCTCCCGACGGGGGACCCGGGACAGGCCCTTCTGGGAGCCCTCCCCCTAAGAGAAGAAGGATTTATCCTCCACCTCCTTTTCAGCCATCGCGCCCTGTTCAGCCCTCCTCCCCGTCCACGACACGTGGGGATGATACGGGGACTGACACGGCCGCGACGGGTACAGACGACGAGGTTTACGACGAGGATCTCCCGTCGTCACCTCCCACCCGGGCTTCCCCGCCCGACGAGATTGGATCGTTTCACTTGATCGCCAGGGCATCCAAGCTTTTCCAGCTCTGCCCTGAAGAGAAGAAGAAGGAAGGTTTACTTTATCAACGGCGCGAGACCAAGAGGAAGACGGTCCTCGCTGTACCTCTACTAGACGATATTTGGGATGAGGGCCTCGCCCTCCTCAAGAACCCATCCACGACGCCGGCTAGAAGGGATCGGTACGAGAAGAAGTACCGGGTCCCGGACGCGGCCCCCTTGTGCCTTCGGGCACAGCCGACCCCGGACTCGGTTGTCTCCGCGGCGGCCAGGAAGAAAGCGGGGGGGGTGCGGCCTCTACGTCAACCTCCCCGCCGGACGGCGAGGGAAAGAAATTAGACACGATGGGACGCAGAGTCATCTCGTCGGCAGCGATGACGATTAAGGCGGCCAAAGCCTTGGCTATCGTAGCCCACTACGACAGGGAGTTGTGGTACAAACTGGCCCCCCTGCTGGACTTCCTACCAGACGACAAGAGGGCGGAAGCCCTAGAGATCTTGCAGGAAGGAGAGGTGGCGTTGGACCATGCCATTACGATTGCGACGGACATCGCTGACACTGGATTTCGCCAGTTGGGCAACGGCGTGTGCCTTAGGCGGCGTGGATGGCTCAAGGCTACTGACTTCCATCAGGACGTGCAGACCAGAGTCTTGGACATGCCGTTCGACGGAAACAACCTGTTTGGGAAAACAGTGGACGATTCCCTTCAAGCCATCAAGGCGGACACGGAGACGGCCTGGGCTCTTGGGGTTCTCCAGCAACGGCGGCCGCCCTTTCGGAGCGGCAGAGGCAAACAGGGTGCCTCCAAAGGTTCCAGCGGCGGATTTTCCACCTACCGTCAAGCGGCCCGTTCGTCGTCACAGGAAGCTTACAGGGGACGAGGCAAGTCAGGCGAACCCCGCCGTCGTCGCCAAGGCGGACAAGGCGGCAAAGCCTTGTCGAAGCAGGACTGAACCGGCCGTGGGGTCAGGCTCCCACCGAAGCACCCCGGTGGGAGGCCGGCTGGCGAGCTTCGTCAGCGTGTGGGAGTCCATCTCCACCGACCGTTGGGTGCTGGACGCCCTAGCTCAGGGTCATGCGCTCGAGTTTCTAAAGAGATGCCCGCGCGTCCCCCCTGTGGCCAGGAAAGAACATCACGTCCCTCAACTTCTCTTGGAGGTAAAGGCGATGCTCAAGAAGGGCGCCATCGAGCTCGTCCCAAAGAGGCTTCGGGGCTCCGGAGTTTACTCAAGATACTTCCTCGTGAAGAAGACGACGGGAGGATGGCGTCCCTTCCTGGACCTACAACGACTGAACAAATTCATCAAGGCACAGAAGTTCCGGATGGTCACCCTCCAACATGTCCTGGGTCAACTGGAGGAGGGCGATTTCCTGTCGTCGTTGGATTTGGAGGATGCCTACTTCCATATTCCCATCCTAAAGGGACACCGAAGGTTTCGCAGGTTCGTGGTCCAAGGGCGTCACTACCAGTTCAGAGCCCTTCCCTTCGGATTGAAGTCGGCACCCAGGGTGTTCACCCAGTGCCTCGCACCGGTGGCGGCGCAGCTGCGCCGAGAGGGGATCCACGTCTACCCCTACCTGGACGACTGGCTCATCCGAGCAAAGACGAAGGAGCTCGCCGTGGAGCACACGGCAAGGACCGTCCAACTACTCATGGACCTGGGATTCTCCATAAACTACACCAAGTCCCACCTGGTGCCCGCGCAAGACGCACTGTTTCTGGGAGCGAAGCTCGACACAGTGTCGCTTCTGGCCTCTCCGTCGGAGGAAAGGACGAGGGCCATCTTGGGCAAGGTGCAGCAGATGCTGGTTGCGGACGCGGCCAGGGTGAGGTCCATCAAGTCCCTCCTCGGAATGATGTCTTCTTGCATTTATCTCATCCACCTGTGCAGGCTCCGAATGCGCCCGTTGCAGGTGTTCCTGGACGCGCGCTGGATCCAGACGACGGGCAGCTTCGAGGAGAGGATCACACTTGACGAGAGTTTCCGACGAGCGATCCGGTGGTGGGGCACCCGCGCGCATATGACGCGGGCATGGACTTCCAGACCCCCGGCCACCAGGAGACAGTGACCACGGATGCCTCCCTGGAAGGGTGGGGAGTGCACACCGAAAATCTGCACGCGAGAGGCCTTTGGCTTCTGACGGAGAAGTTCCTCCATATCAACGTCCTGGAGCTCTGTGCAGTGTTTTGGGCCCTCAGGTCCTTTCTTCCGTCCCTCAAGGGCAAGGTGGTGAGGATCTTCACCGACAACACCACCACCATGTTCTACATCAGGAAGCAGGGCGGTACCAGATCCCCAGCCCTGTCCAAGGAGGCGCAGGATCTGTGGCATTGGGCCGTCGCCCAAGGGATGTTTCTGGTGCCGTTTCATCTGGCAGGGATAAAAAACACCATCGCCGACTAGCTCAGCAGAGAGCTGCGCTCGTGCCACGAGTGGGAACTACGACAGGATCTAGTGGACCGCCTCTTCCGACGGTGGGGCACACCCCAGATCGATCTGTTCGCGACGGCGACGAACTCCAAGTGCCGGAGGTTCGCCAGCAGGTTTCCCCAGCCGAGGAGCATGGGCGATGCTTTCTTGTTCCCCTGGGAGGGCCTGTTTCTATACGCATTCCCTCCATTGCCACTGCTGATCCGGCTCATCAACCAGCTCAAGAGGTCACGGTGCAGGATGATCCTCGTCGCACCCGTGTGGCCGAGGCAGATATGGTTCCCGGACCTTCTGGACTTGTCAGCGTCGCCGTCAATCAAGCTGCCAGTGGACGTGGATCTTCTCTCCAGGGAAGGAGGCGCCATCCTCCATCACGACCCGAAGTTGCTGAACTTGCAGGCCTGGCTCCTGCAGCGTTAGAGTTTGGAGGATACGACATACCGGCCGACTGCAGAGAGGTTCTTGCAAAGGCCAGAGCGTCCTCAACTCTTAAATGCTATGGACACAAATGGAAGAGGTTCTCTGTCTGGTGCCACGCACAGAAGATTAACCCTCTACGGATTACGGCTCCCCAGGTACTGCCGTACCTTCTGACGCTGGCCAAGGCTGGACTGGCGCACGCGTCCATCAAGATTCATCTTGCTGTGATCTCCCGATACACCAGAACCACGGGGCGGACGTCTTTGTGGTCTCATCGTCTGGTGAAAGAATTCATGAAGGGACTGTTCAGATCGTTCCCGCCGGTGAAGGCTCCGGCCCCGGCGTGGGAGCTCAACGTGGTGCTGACCAAGCTCATGGGACCTCCGTTCGAGCCTCTGCACTCGGCTCTGTTGAAGTTCTTGTCGTGGAAAACAGCGTTTCTTGTGGCCATCACCTCCGCACGAAGAGTGGGAGAGATCCAGGCCCTTTCCTGCAAGCCCCCGTACTTGACTTTTCACGACACAAGGGTAGTGCTCAGGATGCACCCCTCCTTCATGCCCAAGGTGCCGTCGGACTTCCACCTCAACGAGCCCTTGGTGTTGCCTGTTTTCTTCCCGTCGCCTTCGTCGCCGGCTGAAAGGACTTTGCACTCGTGGATGTGGCTAGAGCACTGAAGTTTTACGTGGACCGCACGAAGTGTTTTCGGAAGACGTCACAACTTTTTGTGAACTTTGGACCTGTCAATCAGGGGAAGGCTCTCTCAAAGGCCTCCATTTCCAGATGGCTCTCCGGGTGCATCATGTACTGTCATCGGTTGGCAAACCGACCGCTGCCTGGCCGTCCGAGAGCCCATTCCACCAGAGCGATCGCAGCTACCACGGCGTTCCTATCTGGTGTGCCCTTGCTGGACATCTGCAGGGCTGCTACGTTCAGGTCGACGCACACCTTCACAAAATTCTACTGCGTCGATCGGGATTCCAGGGAGGAGTCCAGGGTCGGCCAAGCAGTGCTGTTCAATCTGTTCGCCTAAGGTGAGCCTGGTGAGGAGGTAAGAATTGCTTAATGTTGAGTTTGATGTAATGCTTAATGTTGAGCCTTTGCCACCTCCCATGGTTGTGCATGTGTGTACTGCTATGTATTCTTTATTCATGAGCATGTGAATCCATGCCAGACCCCATGCTGGAGAAGGAATAAGTTACTTACCTGTAACTGTTGTTCTCCAGCATGGGTCTGGCATGGATTCACATGCGAACCCTCCCGCCTACCCCTCTGCGGCTCTTCACTTGGTCATACTGCCACTTCACGTGCTACCAAATCTGAAGATGGCTGCCAGAGGCGGGGCTTAGGTAGAGGGCAGTCATTGGCTGTGGTCAGTATGACGCAGAGATCAGTGATTGGTTACTACTATGAAAGACAGATCAGAAACGAAACTGATACTGATTTTTTCTTTACCGAGGATTCCCAGCCTGACGACGGGGAATATTCATGAGCATGTGAATCCATGCCAGACCCATGCTGGAGAACAACAGTTACAGGTAAGTAACTTGTTCCTTCCAAGGCATGTTTATGGCCTTTTTTTCAGGAGCAGTTTCATTCTTTTAAAAAAAAATCACACTCGCTGGCCGAGATTAAAGGCGAAGTGGCTTATCTAGGTCAAAGAACTGATGCCAGCGAGAAAGCTATACAAGAGATCTCGGAGGATGTGTACCAATAGCAACATTTTGGAGCACCTTCGCAGGATATTCCACAATCTGGAAATCAGACGGAAGATCTAGAGGACCATTCAAGACACTCCAATATTCACATAAGGAAGTTGTCAGTGGAAGTCACCGACAAGGATCTGAAGTCATACATACAATTCCGGGGGAAAGCCCGGGGGAGTTGCCGTGTGGAGCCTGCTCCAGATTAGGGAGCTTGTTGGAGGCCATGCCCCTTCCTCTATTTCTGTCCCGGCCTCCCCCAGCAGGGGAAAGGGCGCAGAAGTTATCATCTGCCGGAAGTTTGCGGCTGGCTTAGAGCTGAAGGCCCATGGGATTTGAATGAAGACGGGAGTGATTCTCTGATATAATGGTTTGTGTTCCCTGCATTCATCGCTGAAGAAACTGAAGCACGCTGTGCAGCTCCTGGAGGCCTAGCACGAGACAAGTGTATTTGGCCAAATTGTTCTAGTTGTAGACTTAACTAGACGTGAGATAAGGTGGGTAGGGGTGTCACAGCGCTGCCATTACTAGAACTGAGCGCTGAACATTTCTAACTTGGGCTTAACCAGACCCCAAGTGGCTTTTGATTTGTGCAGTGTGCCGCACCATACACTTTTGAAATGTGTTTTTTTCTGACCCTACTGCTGACAACCTATTTTTTATGTCATACCTTGATTTGTCCGTAACATCCACAGCATTAGATCCGGCAGAGGCACCGGCATCTAATAAAAAAGGAAACTGCTGACTGTGAAAAGAAAAAAAACCTGTCCTAATCCCTCTTGCTGCTCCTTTTTGTCCAGCATGTGCTGCCAAAACTACTCTACCCAAGCCCTCTGGGTTTCAGGGGGGCGCCTTTTCACTTATCAGCGAAATACATCAATAAGGCAAAGGATCCTGGGTTAATCAACAGACCGGATCGACCAACTCCTATTATGGATGAAATTACCACCTGAACTGTGCAGCCAACTGCCCAGACCACTGGCTCCTGTATTAATACCGCTGACATTATGTCTGTTTGTGGCTACTCCTGCTGTTTTACCCCCCATTCAGCATTGGCCAGACTGTTCACTCCAACCGGCTACAGCTGAAAATGTTGCACTAATCGGGGAGGGGGGGGCTTTTTGCCTGTTATGATGGACACTGCTGATGATTCATCTTGCCCTATTGAGCACAAACATCACTCACAGGGGTAACCTAAAGAGCCATGGTCGGGCAGAGATATCGGTTTCATTGAAAATTGGGGAAAACTAGGGGGCGCTGTTGCACAATGCACAAATGTGGATGTGAGCCTCCTTTGCTCTGAAGCGGCCGCTGAAAATCCTGCACAAGTAATCCTAATTTCCCGTTGTGGCAGTGGGACTTTTACATCCCCAGTTGAAGGAAGGTGGGCTCTGCTAAATCTGGCGCAGAATCCGGGTCAGGAAACCAATGAACCATAGCCGAATCTGACAGAGCCGGGCAGATAGCACCATCTTGGGCTGCAGTCTGTCGGAAAGCGAAGTGGCAGACGACTTAGAGCAACGGCAGGCAGCAAGAGGGTCCAGGTGACTCTGCCGCAGACCAGACCACTGTGAAAATTCCCAGTGGGTGCAGAGACTACAAAGCGTGAGGCTGCTTTAACCTCCACCCCCTGAGTGGGGTCGGGGGGGTGCGACTTCGTACCAGCTGGGAACTACTGCCAGGACCAAGTAGAAAGGAGCCGGTGTGCCACGCTGCATCTGCAGGGACCTGGTGTTGGCGGCGCGTACTACGTGCAGTGCAAGGGTGCAGACATTGCTGGTGATTGATAAGGGAGAGGACACGCGTGGTAGCTAGAACTGGCACTACAGGGGCTTAAGGGTCAAAGAGGATGCTGCAGCGAGACAGGCACAACTGCACTCCTGTGAAGACCCTGTGATACGGGAGTGCCTGGGGCATTGGCTGCTGGTTCTGCATCAGACAACACAGAGGGTTGAGAGACGCTTGTGAGGCGATTTTACTGAACGATTAGAAGGAAAATACCTGCAAGAGGGAGGCAGCTGAGATACGAGTGCAAAGCAGATACTTTCTGGACCAGGGGCTTGCTGAACTATTTGCCCCCAGAAACTCTCAAAAGTTCTTTTCCATTGAGTGGGTGCATAGGATCCCGACCGGCCGCCCTATCCAGGGGCACTGCTGCGTACGATAATTGCCAGACTTCTGAACTCCCGGGACCGGGATGCCATACTGCAGATGGCACACACCATTGGTCCCGTCACTTATAACGGCTACCGCATCAGATTCTTCCCCGGTTACAGCAGGGAGGTTCAAAAGGCGTGCCAATCGCTCTAATCCGTCAAAAAGTAGCTGCACTCGCTGGAGATAAAATACGCCCTTTTTTTTCCCGACACAAATTAAGGTGTACCATGATGGCACCACGCACCTTTTCAACAACCCACGAGAGACATGGACATGGTTGAAAATTCAAATATTGTTTTAGCCTATGTCAAGACAGTCCAAGGGGTGCCCACGCCGGGACCCAGTCTACAGTTCTGTTTAAATCACAACCAACGGGGCCGCCCGTACAAGTATGCCCAGTTAAAGAACTTTTGGGCAATGGCTAAGGGGCGACTGCGGTGGTCCTGGACCCAGCTTGGAGATTGGAACTGACCGCAGCAGGGAATTGATCATTGCCGGCCTTATAACACTAAAGGAGGCTTACGGATGAGTCTATAAACTCCCCGCAAATGTTTGACTTCTCCAGCATGGGATCTGGCATGGATTCACATGCTCATGAATATCTCCCGTCGTCAGGCTGGTAGTCCTTGGTAAAAGAAAAAACTGTTTCACTTTCACTTACAAACTGTATTTCTCCTTTAAACCAATCACTGTCCTGGGTCATACTGCCCCCATCCAATGACAGTCCTCTCCACAAACCCCTCCTCTGGCAGCCACCTTCAGATTTTTACCACACGCTTCAGTGTTGGGAGTCCTCGAGTTTTCTCTGCGAGCTACTTCTACGTTTTGTCATGTCATGTCATGTCATGTTTTTGATAAAAAAAGGTTATATTTTTGTTCCAAAGGGGCCTGTGTGCTCTTTTCTCCATCTGCCGAAGGCAGAGATCCGTTGTCTGTGAATTTCAGCGCCCCTCAAGGGCTAAGATCGTTGAAGTTTCAGGCCTACTTTGCACCCTCCGACCATGACAGAGGAGAAGGAAGGAAGATCCCTTTAAGTCCTTCACCAAGTGGGGCTACGGAATGCGTTTGTTGAAGACGAGCACCTGCATTGCCTCTACTGCCTGCATCCAGACCACAAGAAAGGAGAATGTTAGATATGCCTCGGTTTCTCCAAGAAGACGACGGATATGCACAGTAGACTTGTGGCGTGGCTGAACGACAAGGCCTCTACCCTTGCTCCGAGCAGGGTCATGCCTCACCCAGGACCGACTGGTCCGAGGAGCGGTATTCTAAGTCCTTTGAGGGCAACTCATCCATGGGGGCCCAAGACAAGGCCAAGAACCGCAAGTCCGGGTCCACCGGGGTCACTGCGGAAGCGGGCCCCAAGGTGTGGACAGGGCGTGATCGACATCACCCTCCGTCTCCATTGCCATTCGGCAATCGAGCTCCTCGAAAAGGAAATGGGCCAACTCAGCTAAATTGCGGGAGAAGCCGCAGACGGAGGAGAAGATGGCCAAGCTGCCCAAAAAGAATCAGCACAAGATAATAATTTGTCGACGATTGAGTTGGTGGTAGTTGCTCTCACGAAGACTAAGGGGGCTGACCCGGTGAAGGTAACCCCCGCAGTGCAGAAGGCATCCCTGCCTCAGAGGCGCAAAACCACCAGTGTCACTTTAACAAAATCTGCTGGCACGCCGGAGAAGGGTACACTGTTTCAGAGCTCGGTTCTGGCCCCTCACGGTGGAAAAAAGGGGAGGGGAGGCAAGGAGGCCCCGGATCATTCCCAGGCACAAACCATGGAGTTTTGTCCACAGACGACAAAGACCTGGAATCCTTACCCATGGTCCACGAGGACGTGGAAGAGGACAATGGCGACAGCGCCGCAGGTTCTAGTGATCTGATCACACCAGCTATGCAAAGGGATGCGTCTCTGGACATCCTGTCGAGCCTCCACACCTTGGTGTCTGAGATCCAGAGAGGATGCCACAGGGCCTGGTTCCAATGGTCCCCCAGGCCCTAGATGAGCCGCCAGCGAAGAGGAAGCGTCATTCGATGCCCACATTTTAGCCTCCACATCCACGTTGGGCACCCTCTCCACAGTAGACTCTGACACGGATACGGGGACAGATACGGCCAACGCGACGGATGACGATATCGAAGCAGCGGGCTATGGGTCTCTACAGCCTAGGGCGTCACCACCAGATGAGGTGGGTTCATTCCATTCCATGATCGCCAGAGCCTCTGAGCTATTCCAGCTTGTGCCAGGAAGGAGGATTTCTTGTACCAGAGGTGCGAGGCCATGAGCAAGACAATCATGGTGGTGCCCCTTCTGGATGACGTGTGAGAGGAGGGCCTGGCCCTCTTGAAGAATCCTTGCACGGCTCTGGCCAAATGGGATAGCCTGGAGAAGAAGTACCGGTTGCCAGAATCCACCCCAACTGCCTGAGGTCGCAACCATCGCCAGATTCGGTGGTTTCAGCAGCTGCGAGGAAACAGTCGGCTAACCCGTCCTCATCTTTGGTCCTTGCGGACAGCGAGGGGAAGAAGATGGACGCCATGGGAAGGAAGTAGATTTACACCGCAGCGTCCACCATCAAGGCGGCCGACGCACTGGCGATCCTAGCCAGGTACGACAGGGATCTGTGGTACAAGCTGGGTCTGATTTTGGCCATGAAGGCTCGATACAGAGATGGCCCGTTCCCTGAGCTCCCTCCAGCTGCACCGCTCTTCTTTTCACTCCTCCAGATGAAAGTCGAGCAGGTCTTCGAAAGGCTTCGCCTCATCGTACCGTCCGCCTTCCAGGTCCACGACTCAGGCCTACAGTGGCCGAGGACAGCATCGCTGTCACCTGCAGGGCAGGACGCCAAAGCAAGCCTGAACCGACCAGTACGTCGGGCCCGCACCTGTGCACCCTGGTGGGAGGCCGGCTGACTAGGTTAGTCAGCGAGTAGAAAAAGATCACCACCGACTGATGGGTGCCGAACGCTCTCGCCCAGGGACATACCCTGGAGTTTCAGCGCAAGTGTCAGCAGATCCCTCCGGTGGCATGTCAGGAGCAGCACATCCCTCCGCTCTTGGAGGAGTTGCAGGCCATGCTGCGAAAAGAGGCGATCGAGCTAGTTCCCCAACGACTCCGGGCCACCGGTGTCTACTCCAGATACTTTTTGGTCAGAATGAAGACTGGTGGCTGGAGGCCCAATCTAGACCTGCGACGTCTGAACAAATACCTCGAGTCCCAGAAATTCAGGATGGTCGCGTTGCAAATTCAGGCTATAGAAGGGTCTTTCTTGAAACCGATTTGCCCAGCGACTTTAATGTCTGTTATTTATACTTCGTTCTGTCGCGTCTTATCAAAGTATATTAGTGAAAAGCCAAATACTGATCCATCAAATCTTCATATGTATACTGTGAGGGGGGGGTGGGGGGTAGTGGGACATGGCGCAGAGTTAAATCCACCCTAATGTGGGTGTGTAGTTGTTTTGTGTTCCAAAAAAAATAAAAAATAAAGGTTTTAAAAAAAATGTATACTCAATAAAGACATGTGCCAAAGTATATTTAAAATGTAACCATTTAATCATCCAGTGTATGTGCCCATTAGATTAGACATGTTTCGGCTATGCGCCTTTTGCAAATCTGGGCATATTTTTTCTCATTTGTTTGTTTGTTTATTTAATATAGCGCAAAACCCAACCCGAAGGTAGCCGGGCGCAAACATATTACAAGTATACTTGAGAGCTTAGTTAGAGTGATGCATAAAAAATAAGCAGTAGGAACAGTACAACAACATTATAGTCTGCGTGTGCTTATACAGTTATTGCCCGGTATTGGACGCGAGAAGAGGTAGGCCATAGGACAGTTCAACAGCATTAGTCTGAATATGCTTGTACAGTTGAGTGCCAGGTGACGCAGGCATGCAGAAGTTGCGTGACAATCAACCATAGTTTGTAGTCCCAAGTGGGGTCCAGTGAGGTAGCTGGATACTAGCAGTGGAGGTCGGGATCCCTAGGGGACAGGTTAGCATGAGCGTAGTCAGGAAGGTGTCACTCAGGACGAGTGGTTCTATTGGGTGGGGGATCATATTAGAATTTGTTGGATGGTATCCATGAGAGAACCTTACGCCTGAAACTTGGGTATGGTTGGTCCTTTCTGAGTTCTAAAGGGAGTTTGTTCCAGGTTTGCGCAGCTGTGACTGGAGTGGGCGGTTTGAGATTCTTTTGTTGATTCTGTTTACTAGGTATGGAGGAGCTATATTGATGAGGCATTTGGACCTGAGCGAGAGAGTTTTGAGGGTGATTCTGTCTTTGATTTTTAGCCAGTGGATGTTCCTTTTCGCGGTGGAGACATGGGCTCTGTTAGGTATGTTTAAGGCTACTCTAAGAGCGTTATTTTGGAGAGTTTTGAGTTTAAGTATATACGTGTTAGATCCCGCATATAGGGCGTTGCAGTCGTCCAATCTGGATATGATCAGTGCATTAGCTAAGGTAATACAGCTGGCCTCCGTTAGGAATGGCCTAGATGCTCGGATCAGTTTACACGTATAGGCTGTGAAGGAGGCTAGGGAGTTAATTTGTTTCTTGAAAGTGAGAGCTGAGTCCAGATAGAGCCCAAGGGTTTTGACTGCAGGCATCACTTTGATGACATTGTTGTCGATGTTAAATGAGGCATAGTTAGGGTCGAGTTTTTTAATCGCTGTCTCTGTGCCGAGGATCAGAAGCTCTGTTTTGTCGTCATTCAGGCAGAAGCCGTGGGATGCCATTCATGCCTGAATGAGGAGGTATATCTTATTTACCAAAGCTGAGTCTTCCAAGAAGTTACCCGAAAGGGGGATGAGGATCTGAGTATCATCTGCATACTTAGTGTAGATGACACCCAGTCTATCCAACTTGTCAAAGGTTTGGTAAAGATGTTATACATAGTAGGAGACGCACAAGATCCCTGGGGGACACCGCAGGAGACTTGTGTGCGATCAGCAGCTGCAAGGGTGGAGAAGACTCTCATAGTCCGGTTAGCAAGGAAGGATTGAACCCAGGTTATGGTATCGCTTGAGAAATCGGCAGCTGAGGTGAGTGCATAAAACTGCATGATCTACCAGGTCGAAGGCTGGCGATAGGTCAAGGAGGAGTAGCATAGCTTATTTTCCATTATCCTTCAACTCGTCAATTTGAGTCTTAAGATCAATCAGGGCTGTTTCTGTGCTGTGAAGGGGGCGGAAGCAAGATTGTCGTGAGCCTAGAAGGTTATTGGTTTCAAGGTAATCCTGGATTTGCAGGTAGGCTACCCTGTCAATAATTTTGAGTAGGAATGGGACGGTAGTGATGGGTCTGTAGTTTGTTGGGATGGAAGTGTCGAGAGTTTGTTTTTTTAGCAGGGGTAGGACCCAAGACTGTTTAAGGTTATTGGGCACTAGGTTTGTCTTAAAGGAGGCATTAATCAGTTTTGAGATGAAGGGAGCTAGTTCTCTCGCTGCAACTTTTTTAATTTGAGGAGGGCAGTTATCTCCTTTACAATTAGACGGCTTTAGGGAGAGTATCATTTTTTCTGTCTCTAGTATGGTTATTTGTTTGAAGGTAAATGGGTGTGGAGTGTTATTAGCCTGATTTCGGGAAGGCTGTGCCTTGGGAGTGGGCTCCGATGCCTTGGGAGTGCGCTCTGGTGGCGATAGCAATGCAGCTTTTTTAATTGTAATTTTGGTTTGAAGAGAGCAAATTTTTCCTGCAAGGGCGTTTTGTATGTTAGTGCACCAGAGTTTATTTTTGGGAGTATTATCCGTTTGCGGTATGGGCGATTGCATTTCACGCAGGATGGAGACCAATTCCTTAGTGTCAGATTTGCCTTTAGTTATTCTGTCGTCGTAAGTGTTCTTTTTTGTATTAATGATTTCCTTTTTGTATTGTTTGGCACGGGTGGCTGACTTGATTTTGTTCTCTTCAGTAGGCGAGTGTCGCCATATAGATTGCAGTTTTCTTTTTGAGTTCTAAGGACTTTCAGTTGCGGTGTGAACCAGTTATTCAGGTGGGAGAGTTGTTTGCCTTTACGGATTTTGGTGGGGGCGATCAGATCTAATGCCATGGTCATGGTATTATTATAGGTTTCCACAAGTTAGGTCAGGTCTGTAATATTGTCTACGTTGGTAAGGGTGGGGAGGAGGTGTGGAAGGAGTTGTTCTGCTGTGATGTGTTTTTTACTTCTAGTGGGGAGTGGCGGGGCAATTTATTATCGGTTTAGGATGGGTAAGGTCAAGTGAGGCGGAGAAAGAGATTAAATGGTGGTCTGTCCACATTTGAGGAGTTAAACTCGTGATGCTGATGTTGCAGTTGAGGTCAGCAACCCAGTCAAGAGTCCTGCCTTTGGAATGAGTGGAGGTGGTGACTTTTTGCGTTAAACCATAGTCGTGCAGTAGTGCTGCAACAGATGTGGCATGTTTGTCGTTGCGGCCATTGAAACCAAGGTTGAAGTCACCTAATAGTAGGATTCGCGCATGGTCTTTTGTATTGTTAGTCAGGATGTTAGTTAGGTCGTCCTCGGAGGTACCTAGTGGTCCAGGTGGTCTGTAGATCACATGGATGGTGAGAGTGCGGTTGGATGAGAGTTGGAGTTTGGCAGTGAGGAGCTCACAAGACTGGAGTTGCGTGGTAGTAGCTAGTCTGATAGGCAGGTTGGCTTTATGGATGATAGCTAAGCCACCTCCTTTGGTGTTGGATCTGTCTGCTCTCAGCAGTTGGTAGCCGTCTGGTATTGCTAGCATTATAGCAGGGCCGGCAGCCTCATGGAGCCAGGTTTTTGTTATGCATAGCAGGTCTAGGTTGTCGTTAGTTAGGGTGTCAGAGATCTCAGTAGCGTGGGCAACCATGGATCTAGCATTAATGAGGGAGCCAGTTATCGGAAGGGTGCTAGTTGGTAAGGTAGTGAGGGTTTGCTTCTTTTTAGTTAAGGTTGCCGCTTGAGACAGTAGTTGCTTGGTAGGTGGGGCGCCTAGTGGCAGAGGAGCGGGCTTGGGGTGTTGTGATCGTTTGTTCGTTGGGTTAGTAAGGTTGGATTAGCCCCTAAATGTGTGTTAGGACGATGGTTCATGTAGATGGGACAGTCTGGCCCTTTGTCTCATGTTTCTGTCTTTAGGTGGGCAAGAGGCAGCGGGTGCAGATGCCATGGTAGTAAGGCGGCTCAGTACAAGGAGAGCTATATGCTTTAGGGACGTAATTATTATGTTTGTGGCCTGGCCTTGCATGGATATGTGTGGGACAGGCAGTGTGCTGGAGGTTCGATAGACTAAGCACATGCAATAATGTTATAGGCTAATAGTAATCTAGTACATTAGTCTTATGTCTCATTGCTTGTTCTGTCCTGTAATACTGGGATAATTCCCCTACAGCATCTGCATCTTGATTCCTACGCGTCGGCTCGGATTCCCAGCCTTGCAACGGAATATTCATGAGCATGTGAATCCATGCTAGACCCATGTTAGAGAAAAATAGTTACAGGTAAGTAACTTGTTCCTTTGTTTTTCCATGCCCAGTTGGTGCTGTGTTCGGTCGAAAGGTGCTTCATTTTGTGGGGAAGTACGGGGTGTGATGGGAGAGTTTTTGTGGTGTACTTTTTGGAAGGGGGCTCTGCCCTGCTATGGTGGGGGGGACAAACTTTAAATCATTGGGTTGGCTAGCTTTGTACTTCTTAGAACAGCCGGGATGGGTAGAAGGTGCCTGGATCTGGTGGGTTCTGTGGGGAGGGAGGGTAGCGACCTTCAAGGTTCTCGCACTACGCAATGATGGGAATGGGGTCACATGAAGGGGTGGTATCCTTGCTGGCATGCAGGCTGGGCTCTAGTATCAAAAGGCTTTTGGTGCTTCAATTCCTTAATAGATACTCTCTAAACATTGCACTGTTGACCGAGACGCATCTGGTGGGTACCGAGTGCTGCCTTTTTAATAGAACGACCTACACAATGGCCTTTCATGCGGGGTTCGCGAGTGGGGCAAGAGGTACGTTGATATTCATCCACAAAAGGGCCCCATTCCAGCTTAAACAAAGTACGAGCGGATTCCAGAGGTTAATAAGTTTTGGTTAGGGTGGACCTAGAAGGGCCACTTGGGGCAAATTGGCCATTTATGCTCCCCCGCCACTCGCGCTTCATCTACTAAATGATATTCAGGCACTAATGTTACAGACCCAGGCTGATGTATGGGTATGTGGGCGGGGGGGGGGTTTAATGAGGTCATGTACCAGGGGCTGGATCGCACGCCCAGGCAGTAGAAACCCAAATACAACCACCAAACTGTGCTCCTTTGTCAACGCATTGGGTATGGTTGATAACTAGCAATTGTTACACTGATCTGAAGCTGGTTTACTCATTCTTCGCCAATGCACACGGCTCTGTCACGTATTGAATACTTATTAATTCCCCAGAATGCTGCACATAGGCGTCTCTGTTGACCTTTTTGGCCAGGGGCATCTCAGACCACTCCCCACTCCTTATGCAGCTTGCAAACGGGAAACCAAAACCCTCTGCACTTTGGCGTCTAAACACATATTATCTAGGCGTTCCGGAGGTCATAGGAGGTTATCCCAGAAAACAGCAGAGTACTTTACCATAAATGAGGGGTCAGTAGACCCAGTGGTCATGCTATGGGAGGGCTATAACACTACTCGGGGAGGAATCAATATCGCTACTTACGGCAGCAAAGGCCAAGCATACGAAAAACGTGGAGTAGGCAGAGGCAAATGCGGTTAGGGCAGAGGACGACTTTCTTTGCTCAGGCTACCAGGACTCACAGGAATCTCTAGTTTGGGCACAGGAGGCTTTACGGAATGTGGCCTTGGATAACGCTAGGCAGGCTCACTGGGCTAGAAGAGGCCACATTTATGAGACTGGGGATAAAGCTGGGTTGGCACTGGCATGGTTGGAGCGGCAGGATCAGGTGCTAGGGTATGTGCAAGACGTAGGGGACGCCTTTTTAGCGGGACAGCTATGGAGGCTGCAAATATTGCCGAAACATTCGCGGCTTCTAGGAGTCACTTTCCCCCCCCCCCAAGGGTGCCTAGCATTTTGAGCGAGCCACGTTTAATTTTTTAGTACAGGTGGTACTTCCCTGCCTTATGACACAACAGATGCTGGGGTTGGAGGCCGATAAAACGGAGGAAGTGGTAGCAGCAGCGATTGGGGAATTGCAGTCGGTTAAGACCCCGGGACCCAATGGTTTCCCTATAGAGGCCTGCGTTTATTTCAGCAATGCATGCTACATGGGTGCCTCCCTACGGATCTGAGAAAGGCAGTCATTCTGCAAAGGCCGGAAAACCGCCTGACCGATGTGTCTCATACAGACCCATATTGCTTATTAACGGGGAAGCAAAGGTTCTGGCGCGGATCCTTGGCAGCCGACTCACTGGGGTGGTCACCTCGCTTGTTCATTCAGATCAATGTGGGTTTATGCCCTCTAGATCCACAGGGATGAACCTCTGTTGTGTCTAACTTGCCATTGACCAAGACTCTGTGCTGCCTGAACCGGCTGCCCTTCTGACAATTGATTTCGAGAAGGCATTTGACTCGGTTGCCTGGACCTCCTTGTGGGAAATTATGGGTCAAATTGGGTTTGGGAAAAATTTCCTTCAATGGGTTCAACTGATCTATACCTCTCCTGAGGCGGTGGTCAGGGTCAATGGGATATCCTCCAGGAGCTTCGCTTTGGGACGGGGAGAAGGTAGGGGTGCCCCCTCTACCCCTATTGTTTACTCTGGCTATTGAACCACACACGATTAAGCTTCGAGCGGCTCCTGATTGGAATGTTTTTGAATGGCCTTTGGGGCAAGGGGAGGGTGGAGGACCGGGTTTCGCTTTATGCGGATGACTTATTGGTTGATATACATATGAGTAACCTGGAGATCTCCTGCCAGGCGGTAACTAGAACGCTGCTAGAATACCAAAGGTTTTGCAGGCTGATGGTTAATTGGCTTAAGTCACTGTTCTTCCTGCTGGAAGAGGGCATAGGAGCTGTTCCTCGTGACTGTCCCCATCAGGTTGCAACCTCAGGATTTAAATATCACGATATTCAGGTGGGCCCGAGTGCTACAGATTTCCTCCGGCTTAACCTTGACCCGATAATAGACAGATTTGCCTCTGATACTGTCTGTTTGCAAGCTTTTTCGTTAACTCTTATGGTTAGGGCAGCACTTTTCAAGATGTTGCCACTCCCTCGATTCCTATATGTGCTGCAGAATGTCCCACTCCCAGTCCCCAAGTCATTTTTTGCTAGGATCAACAGTATTTTTTGTAATCTCCTATGGAAGGGGGAACAACCACTTAAAACACTATAGCGCTCAGTGTGGGAGGGAGTGCCTGGGCCTGCCATGTCTACACCGATACTACTGGGCTTCGCAGTTAAGTGTGGTGAACAACTGGTTGCATGGGGATCTGCGACTTCTGCACGTAGCGAAAGAAAAAGGATGGATGGATGGATGGATGGAAGGGAGAGCACCAAAGCAGGTGCTTTACGGCAGGGAATTGGTCATTACTCGGATGACACATCACATTCAACAAGAATGGGTGGAGTCTAACCAAGACATCGGCTGGGGGGAAAACAACATTGGACCAACCCCTGTGGAATACCTGTCATTTACCAGAGTAATGCAATGTGGGCCACTTCAAAAGCTGGGAGAGGCAAAGAGTCAACGTCTTGGCAGACGTGATACAAGATGGGCGGCTTTTTCTGTTTGAATCCCGGCAGGAGACATTTGGCTTACCCAGGAACAAGAACTAACAATCTACACAACAAGCGCATGCAATCTGGACCCAATTTCCATCCTTGGAGGTGATTCCCTGGTGTTCGCCCTTAGAAGCGAACATCTTCCCCAGCTGCATTGTTGCCAAGGCCACTTCCATGCTTTTACAAGCTGCTGACAGCATTTGGGGCCCAGGAGCTATCCCGACTTAAAGATAAATGGGAAAAGGGACGTAGGCTCCACAGACGCTTAGGGACCCTGAGGGATGGATGGATGGCAAACGCAGCAACTGACAAACGTTTCATAGGTCGGATGACTGCGAAGGAGGCTGGCAGTGTTTGGGGTGGCTCGGTCAGAGGGCCAAGAGGTCCCAAGTAGGAAGAGAGGAGGGAATGGTCAGACAAGGAGAAAATGGTTGTGAGAGGGTTGGATAACGGAAGGTCAGCGTGGATGAAAGCATCAAGAATGTATCCGACGGGGGGGGGCTTGGCTAGTTGCGGGATGAGAAAGACGTAGGTCTCCTCGGCTCCCGCGACCGCAGCAAATATCCTGATAAAATAGCCTGAAATTCGACGACATAAGAGCTGATAACAACCCTGTAGGGTGTCGGATACCCTTGGGCACAAACGAGGCATAGAGCAGAGGAAACCACAGCCGATTCTAAGAAATACGACCACGAGAATTTCGAGACGATCGACATCCAGCTACCAAAATGGCTGCCGGCGCGCACGGACGAACGCCCTGAAGTGAGTCCGTGCGGCATCGGAATCCAGCCTGTTACTGTTCCGCAGTCGATATCAGAGGAAGAGAGTGGTCCCGGCGGGGCGGTGTCCCTCCCAACAGGCGGACCAGTGCGGAGGTGAGAGCGGAGCGCGTATCCACCCGCGTGGGACGCCGCGACCCCCGCCGACAGCACTGCTACTCGAGAACGAGGGGCACCCTTCCCGTGCGACCCAGCGTGTGAGGCAAACCTGTGAGCCACGGAGGGGGAAGAGGTGCCGGAGCGGCTGGGTGGCGTGGGCGAGTGTCCCACCCCCGAGCTCTGCTCCAGGAGGCGAGTGTTCCCCACCCCCCCCCCCCCGAGCTCTGCTCCAGGAGGCGACGGCGTGCAAGACAGGCCAAGTACGCAGCCCCATACGCAGCTAGTGATATCGGTACCATGGGGAAAGACAAGGTAAGGAAACTTCCCATACAAAGCAGGATGGATCAGTATACCATCCAACCGCCCTTGGCGGCAGACCCCCATCCGCAATCCGCGGACGAGATGGAAACGGACCAGGGAATTTCATTGACATTATGGCCGCGATAGCCGATTCCCGCACATTAATGGAGCAGAAAATGGACGGGATAAGCATGGATGTATCCCTCCTCCGACACGATCTTTAAAAGCTAACGGCACGCACCGGGGAAGCGGAACATCGCATATCCAACACAGAGGATAGAATGCATAATATGCAACAGCAGCTCCAAAACGTAACAACCAAACTGAAGGTACTGGAGGACAAAATTGAAGATGGAGAGGGCAGATCAAGGCGTAACAACGTGCGTATACTCGGTATACCTGAGAAGGCCGAAGGCCCCTGCATGGAGCTTTTTCTAGAACAATGGCTGACTGATCTGTACGAGCCAGACGCCTTTTCCAAGTTCTTCTCCATTGAGAGGGCACACAGAGTGCCCACGGGCAGACCTCCACCCGGTGCACCTCCACGCACGATAATTTGAAAAATTCTTAAATTACAGGGATCGCGATGCCCTACTGCAACATGCGCGCGCAAAAGGCGCCGTCACATTCAAAGGTTCCAAAATTGCCTTTTTTCCCAACTACACCAGGAAAGTGCAAAAGGCGAGACATTCCTTCGACCACCTCAAAAAACAACTGCAAACAATGGGGGTGAAGTATGGCCTGCTCTTCCCTGCGCAACTCAAGATTTACCATAAAGGGACAACAGTCCACTTCAATGATTCCAAGGAGGCTTGGCGCTGGGCTGAATAAAACCTAGACGGAGACTGGTCGACCCACCGCGACAACAGGGGAAGGAACCGAAGGCCTCCACCAGACCCAACAGCGGGAGGTCTGCCAACCACCAGCGCAGGACCCACCGGAAGAGCAGGGAGGCTGACCACTGCCCCGAGGCCTGCCAGATGCCCGAGGTTCCGTTGGGTCACCCAGGTTGAGCTACTGTTTTACTCTGTCTACACGCACATTCGCAACAGTAGGCTACACACACTTACCTGATGCGGTTGCGTTATCCCCCAAGACCGCGACGCAAGGAGAGCCCCCTCCCATGGATATTATTCGTGGCGGTTCCCCCCTACCGCCCCCCCCCAAGAGAGGGATCTCTCCCCCTGGGATCCAATCCGGGGGAGGCTACCTGTACTTGAAGTTAAGTTAAACGCATGTAAGGTGTCCAGTTGACACCGTTGTTTTTTTGTTCGGGCGACCGATGCTTCTGGTTGGGAGGAGTATGGGGATGGGGGTTGGGGATTTGTTAAGTTCAGTTACAAACAGGACCCGTCAAACGCATAGGATGATAAGGCTAGATAAGACAAAGTTCACCTACGGGCGTATCTGCAGCTGGGGTATAACACCGTCAGTGGCAACACAGGCAGTGACCATCACGAGCACCCATGGTATCACATAGTGGTAGCAGCGACGCTCTCAGAACACTGAGGCTCATGACTTGGAACGTTAATAGGCTGGGCAGTGCAGTCAAGCATCGGCTGGTGCGGCACTTTCTGAACAGGCGGGGGCTGACATAGTGTTCTTGTCTGAGACCCATCTTGCGGGCACAGACTGTACCCTATTCAGACGCACAAACTACAAGCTGGCACTTCACTCAGGTTTCGCGATGGGCTCAAGAGGGGTCATGATCCTGGTACACAAAAACCTCCCCTTCCACCTCACGACGGTGACCCATGACACCGGAGGCAGATATGTGTACGCGACAGGCAAGCTATCGGATCACTCCATCGCTCTGATAGCTACCTACGCACCCCCTACCCTGCTTGAGCCGCTGCTTACTGACATTGCCCCGTTAATCGCAAACGACACATCCAACCTCATGATCCTGGAAGGTGACTTTAATGAAGTCATGAACGTAACCCTTGATAGATCACACTTGAGGAATAGAAACCCCAATGTTCCCACCAGACTTGCCACGTTTGCCAACGCACTAGGCCTATGTGACGTGTGGAGAGAACTCCACTAGGACACGAGAGCATACTCTTTCCACTCAGGGGCACATGCCTCGCTCTCCAGGCTAGATTATTTCTTCATCCCAGCAACTGATTTACATAGGGCGCAAGAAATAAACATTCTTCCCTGAGGCATCTCTGACCACTCCCCATTAGAACTGACACTCATAACATCCAGGTGGATTCCACCGCCGAGTTGGCACCTAAATAGTTACTACCTGGGTGACCCTGAGCTTGTGGACAAGCTACAGGAGACGACCAATACATACGACCAATACATACTTCAAGCTCAACTCACAGATGGCAATGAACCCAGGAACACTGTGGGAGACCTACAAGACGATGTTAAGAGGCGAACTGATATCGTGGACGACCGCGAAAAAAAGCGAGCACTGGAGCTAGACTCTTGAGGCCGAACAGGTCAAGCAAGCAGAGGAGAGGCACATGATTGAGGACACACCGGCCTGAAATCGGTTGTTGCTACTGGCACAGAAAAAGCTGCAAAACATAGCGATGGACAGTGCGAAACAAGCGCATACTGCAATGCGGGCGAGAATTTATGAAACAGGTGACAAGGCTGGCAAGATGCTGGCTTGGCTGGAAAGGATGGAGCAGGGACGCAGTCATGTCCGAAGGCTCGAGACAGGAGGACCGAATCCAGGGGTGGCCGATCAGGAAATAAGCCAAGGCTTCGCAGATTATTACACTGAGTTGTACAGATAGCCCACGACACAGATGGACGTCACGATCATGGAACAAATTAACATCCCCACCGTAACGGAAACGCAACTGCTGGAGAGGGAGATCACAGAAGAAGAGATCCTAAGTGCCATGTCGAGCCTCCGATCCAGTAAATCCCCAGGACCTAACGGCTTCCCGGTTGAGCTATGGCGAAAGGTGGGGACCAATGTGGTGGACCCCCAACTACTCCAAATGTACCAACATGCGCTAGAAGAGGGCATTCTCCCACCAGATCTGCGAGAAGCAACAATAATAGTGATACCCAAGGCGGACAAGCCCCAGGAAAGATGCAGCTCATATAGGCCCATCTCACTCATCAATAGCGAAACTAAAATTCTGGCGAAATTACTTGCCGACCGCCTGCAACAGGTTATTCCCACCCTAATACATCCGGACCAGTGTGGCTTCATGCCCCAGAGATCAACACGTATGAACCTCCACAGGCTATATTCGGCCTGGAAAGGGCCAACCGCATACAGGGCCCGCTAGCCCTGCTAGCAATTGACTTCGAGAAGGCCTTTGACTCGGTGAGATGGGAGGCCATCTGGACCATAATGCAGCGCTTGGGCTTCGGTGAGAATTTTATGAAGTGGGTGCCTGTTGTACGAATCCCCGGTGGCCAGGACCAGAGTTAATGGCTGGCGTTCGGACCTCTTCAATCTGGAGAGGGGCACGAGACAGGGCTGCCCGTTGTCAGCCATGATTTTTGCTATCGCCATCGAACCACTGGCAATCCTCTTGCGAAACACGCCAACCTTGGAAGGCTTCCGTTGGTCCGAGACCTAGGAAGACAGAATATCTCTCTAGGCACACGACCTTCTCATATATCTGAAAGACCCGAGCAATGCCTGTCCCAGAGTCATGCACCTGTTAGAGCAATATGAGGCATTCAGGGGATTGCGAGTGAACTGGTCCAAATCCATCCTCTTCCCTCTAGGGGACACTTCGTTGGCAAACTTGGCGCTGGTCCTTACCAGATCGATTGAGAACAGTTCAAGTATCTGGGGATACGTATCACGAAGCATTTGACTGAATACACAACCCTGAATCTCTCCCACCTCATAACAAGATTTGCAGAAAATACTCGCCATTGGATCTCCTTGCCATTAACGCTGATGGGCAGAGCGGCCCTGTTCAAAATGATTGCCCTTCCTAAATTCTTATATATCCTGCAAAATGCGCCATTATACATTCACCAACGAGAATTTTACAAAATAGAGTGAACCCTTCAGAAGCTGCTATGGGGGGGAGGACACCCACGAATTGCTCTTGCCACGCTCCAAAGGTCTATCTGGGAAGGAGGCATTGGACTGTCCAGGATACAGTCATATTACTGGGCCAGCCAGATGGCGGTAGTAAATGATATGCTCCACGGAGACAGAAGCCTCCCAAATATCAAAGATCTTATCTGTAATGCCACGACCACGCCTCTAGAGCATCTGAATGGAGGCCTGAACCGCACATCACATACGGATATGGCAACGCATATAGTGAGAATATGGAAAGAAACACATCGGTACCTAGGATGGGGCGGGAAGCTAACGCTGGCACAACCCCTAAAGAAAGAACAACTGCAACCTTCCCGAAATAAGAAAGCTGCCCAGATGGCCTGAGTGGGCCCAGCGAGGAATCGCCAGTATAGGAGATGTGGTTCACGAGGACAACCTGGTACCATTCGAGACATTGCATGAAAAGTTCTCCCTCCCAGAGACAGAGAAGTACCACTATATACAGCTGAAACACGCTTGGAAGACCCACAGACACATAACACGAGACATGCCGGAAAGCTCCCCATTAAAGAGAAACATAGTTTTGGACCGGGTGGACCGGCAAGTCACCTCTACCATTTACAATGGCCCTCATTACGACCCTGGCGGAGGACCATGGTGCAATTTGCACCATGGTCCATGGCGCAGAGCTGCCAACTCCGCCATGGGGGTTGGTGGACTTACCGCCCCATTCCGACCTTGGCGGAGCGGTAATTCCCCAATCCCCATTTACCCTTCCCCATTCCCATTTTTGCCCCATAGGGTATAATGGGAGTGGGGAAGGCGTTAATTACGCCACCGTAAATTACGGTGGCGTAATTAACAACGAGTCCCGTAGCGCCATGGATTTTTCCGCCCGGAAAAACCAGGCGTAAAAATCGCCATGGCGCCACGGAATCTCGTAGTATGGCGGAGAGGTACGCCATGCACTACGCTGGCGTAATACCCTCTCCGCCAGGGTCGTAATGAGGCCCAATGTGATAACATCCTTTGCGACACCGGAACTGACCAGCTTGAAGGCAAAGTGGGAACGTGGGTCCCCTTCAACCGGAGGACTGGCTGGAGGCCCTGATGTACCTGCGAGAAACGACCATTTCCTCAAGACTTAGACTGGTCCAACTGAAGATCCTGCACCGCACCTATTACCCAAGAGTGTCTCTCTTCCGTTGGGGCAAATCCTCGGACGCACGATGCCTACGCTGCAAAAGTGAAGAAGGTACCTTTTTCCATATTTTGTGGGAATGTAGTAGGATACAGCGGCTCTGGCAGAGATGCTGTGATAAACTGTCTAGCGTTATAGGTAAAGAAATACAGAGATGCCCAAAACTCCTTGTCCTGGGGATCTCCAGTGACACTGACCTTTCCCGTTATGAGAAATTGTTCTGGTCGACAGCGGTAGCAGTTCTCAGGCGGAACATTGCGCAACTGTGGGGATCGGAACGTACGCCAAGCTTTGAACAGTGGGTCACGGATGTGGACATATGCGCTATGATGGAACATAGAGTGTACGCAGCGAGGGGTTGCCCGCAGAAAGTGGACAAAATATGGAGAAGATGGGAAGAGGCTAGCTAAAGGACAAGGATGGCTCCACAGCTTCTGTGACTGAGAGTTGCCCCGGGAGAGTGGGGGGAAATGCCTCTGCCGAGAATAGCCTATGCCACGAGGTCATCTATTGTCAAGTTGACTGTCTGTCGGACCATGGTCCCGGAAGTTTTTTAATGTTTTTTGTTTAGGAAGTGAGAGACTGGGCCAGGGGGCCTCTAGATGGTGGCTAGGGTGAGAGTGTTGGAGAGACACCAAGCTTGCAGATAAGGCATTCAAAGGGGGAATAGGGATGGGTGGGTATGACAGAGGTCGAGACCCACTCAGGGAAGATCAGGGCTACTCCACCCACAGAGGAGTTGGGCCGAAGCTTGGAGAGGATCTTGTAGCTGTCAGGTAGGAGGTTGTCAAAAGCAGTGACAGAGCTGGCATTAAACCATGTCTCGGTGAGGGCAAGGATGTTGAGGTCAAAGTCTTCAAGAAGGAAGTAGATGTCAGAAGACGGTTTGACAGCAGATTGAACATTTACAGTTGCAAAGTGTAGCCGATCACCACCGTTGAAGATTTTCCGAGGGCAGGGGGCTACAGGGGAGTGGTACATCAGAGGAGATGGGGGAGGTATAGAGATGGAAGGAGCAGCAGGAGCAGGTAGGAGGTTGATGAGGGTTGGCAGGCGCCGGTCAAAGAGAAAGATTGAGTTGAGGACCCTGGGCCATGGCAGTGTCATTGTGATAGACCTGAATGATGCATCTAGAGGATGAGAAGTGTGCCAAGAGTACTTCCCATCTAGTGCCGCCATTAATGGGTGAAGAGGAAAAAGGGAAGAGAGGAGAGATCAGATGGGAGGTCCATAGGGCTGAATAGGGGACAGGGAAGAGGATATCAGTGAAAGTCTGTCTGGAAGTAGCACTAACATAGGTGTCAGCAATAGGTAGGCCAGGATTGGAGGTCAAAAGATATATTTAAAGCTTTTTTCCTTCCAGACTTCCTGAGAGAGGGGGATAGGTGATAGAGTAGCAGTTAGAATAGATGGGTGAGATGAAGTATGCCATTGAGGTGGAAGAGAAGATGGATAGTAGAGGGCTGCACAAAGCACGGGCAAACTCACTGGGTGGCCTAGCAGCCGAGGGAGGCTGGAGGATGCACAAAAGTAGAGCACACCTAAATTAGAATGTTCAAAAGCATACGGCAGATCAACAAGGCAATGCAAGAGAGAGAGGCATCACCATTAGAATTACTAGCCCACATGCGGGAAGCAGCAATTTGCTGGGCATGCAAGATTGTTCATAGGTAGCAGATGGAGTAGGCAAGTAAAAGACAGTTGCAGTGTTCATTGGCAAAGCAAATGTTAGGAGAGAACATGCCTTTGGTGACAGACATCTGATGAGGGCTCACAAGGTCCAGGCGGTCACCATAGTGGTAATGTTGGTATGGTAATGTTTGTTTATATAGTGCCTATACACATGCAAGTGTTTCAAAGAACTCATAGTGGGTGGAGGGGGATGTAGTCGAGGCCTGCATGGCTGCATGACACGTGGAGGGCCTCAGAGGGGATGCACACTTATGGAAATGTGCTGTACACAAGTCAAAGTCAGGGGTGCACGCAATGTGCATGGCCAGTGGGCTTGATCAGGGAAGGTCAGGTGACCTCATATACCATATAGGTGTAGGTGGCTTGCGGCAGCTGGAGCGATAATGGCATGGCAAAGCGAGAGGGTGCTTACCAGGAGGTGCGGTTCAGTGCCGAAGTGTGTTGTCTTCACTGGCCTCATTGTATAGTCAAGAGCAGCACTACACCTTCTACTGTAGCGTTAATAGAACACATTCAAGAATAATTATATTTGGGTGTCAGCATTGTTGCTTGGAAGTGTAGAGGAAGTTGAGATTGGTCCAATTGCACTTTCGGACCATGCTCCCATTACTTTGAGGCTTAACCTAACACAGATCGGATGGAGGGTATGAAAATAAAAAGCTTACCGAGAGCTAGCAGAATGAAAGAATAAGCAAAAGCATTAAAAGGTTCTTAGAGAAAAACCTGATGGCGCATACCTCTGGGAATCTGACGTGGATTTGTTTTACGCGGTTGTCGGAGGGGAGCTTATTTCCATGAAAGCCCAAAGGATCCCTGATGAGATCATTCGAACACGACCTAAAGGGAGCATTAAATGAACAGCAGAAGCTCCTAGAGAGAAATCCATCCAGGGCAATCCCGAGTAAACTTGGAGGGATAGCGGGTGAACTAAAGCTGATCCGAGTTCAGAGAGGAGAAAAGGCATTCCTACTAGCCAACATTTTTATATATAAACCAATAAGACAGACAATTTACTGGCCAAAATCCTCCAAAATCAAAAGGGTGCCAGAATGATTAAGATTTGCAGACAAACCGGGCAAAAGTTAATTGCACAGTAGATAGTGTACATGGTCGCCAAGAACTATGGAACACTATGCACGCCTGACCCACCCAACATCAGGTAATCAGACTGAATGTCTTAAAACAGTTCCATCCCTCGGATTAACGAACCTGACAGAGAAAAGTTAGAGGCGTAAATCGCTGAAGTAGTAGTCCAGGAAATCCTAAAACAGCTACCCTCAACAAGGCACCGGAACCAGATGGTTTTCTGGCCCTCCTGATCAAAGGCTTACTAGTCACCACATATAACTCATTCAGTTCCTCTGGGTGGATAACGGTAACCCTGGAAGAGGCAAAGGTGATGCTTTTATCCCTAAATCAAACGACGACTGCTCCAAATAAGCGTTGTATCGACCAATTGCATTAATCAACATTGACGCTTAAATATATATGAACATTTTAGCCAATAGATTAGATCCTCCACTCCCAGTACTGACCCCTCCCCTACTGCCCCCCTCGTCCCCCCCTGTCGTCCTCCCCCCAACCAGTCTGGTTTGGTTTGGGGATTGCAAACATTTGATAATTTAAGAAGTTACCCACCTCCAGAGAAAGCGTTTGATTGCATGGAGGGGTCTTTTATGGTTGGCATCTTTGAGTATTTGGGATTTGGCAAGCAATTTAGACACATGGTACAGACTTATTTCTCGCCCTCGATAAGGTTAAAGATAAACAAGGACTTATCAAATAAGATTACAATGCAAAGGGGAACCATACAAGGCTGCCCTTTGTCCCCTCTGTTATTTACGCTATACCTTTAACCTTTCTTGCCATGTCGTAAACATTCAGAGGCCATCGAGGGGATCCCATTTGGCAGAAGGAGTACAAAGTTTCGGCTTTTGACAATGACGTGCTATTAACATTGGCCAACCCAGGTGAGTCATATATAGCAGTACAAAGAGAACTGGCACCATTCCTAAAAGTGCAGGACTAAAGGTAAACCTAGAAAAATCTGAAATTCTTAATCGGACACTACAAAGGGAAGCGGTACGGACCACACAAAACTCACTCCCCATTTCAGTGGGAGACTAGAGGCATAACATATCTGTGTAATACTCACAAAGACGATTAAGAACCTATATGGTTTTAACTTCCCAGCCCTCATACAATCAATAAAGGAAGATCTCTCTAAAAGGTCCTAACTTACAATCAGCCAGGAGGCTGAACAGAATCGCCACGATCGAAATGATAATCTTGCCCATGGTGGTGTTCCTGTTGCAGACCCTAGCAGTCCTGATTCCCTATCAATTTTTTAAAGACCGGACCAATTTAGCTCTCATGTTTGTATCGAAAGGTAGAAGACATTTTTAGGGCCCCCAGAGATCGAAGGATTAGCCTTCCCAGATTTGAAAGCATATTACCAAGATGCACAGATTAGGCTCATCAGATTGGTTCAGGAACAGCGATGGAAAAGTCTGGACCGAGATGAATAAGGCGGTGATAGGCCAACCACCAGATATCGTGTTGTGGCTCCTCCAAAGCCGATCGTCCTAAGAATATGTATGAAAGCCAAGTTATGAGGTTGGTTGCGGACATACTCTATTCCTTGACCAAGAAATACAGCATCACTTTCCCTTGCTCTTCACTCCATTGTTTGGGAACTGTAAAGAATAGAAAGAGTTCTCCGTCCTGTGTCCAAAATCCTATCCTGACACTAACAAGCTAAACCTAAGAAAGTGCAACGGGTAAAAGTCTTTCAACTGGTCATCCGTAGTGTTCAATGTTTCAACGTAAAGTTGCAGAAAAAGGTGAACAAATGGTTTAAGTTCCACAAGGGTTCACAACTCTTAAAGGTGGGGGCTCCCTTTTCCTACTTTGTGACCTCTGCTTTTTCTGAGTTAAGGATCGTCAGTTCTTCAGGAAGAGATGCTCTTCTCTTCCAGTGGTTGTACTTCCCTTTATCTTTGTATTTTATATCTACCAGAAGTTGATTTCCCTCTTAATCATCTTACCACCGGATTTTCGAGTTTCTTTATTCCACTCTTGTGGTTCACCTGGCTGCCAGACCTTATTTTGGGAACTTCCTTCCCTTGATTCACACGGTTTCATAACTCTAAGAACGATTGGTGAAGATGTTCCCTTCCCTTGAGTTTCTGACTTTTCCTCAGTTACCAACCACAATTCTTTTTCTTGACAAAAGACAATTTTCCAATCAAGGGGGGGTATGGCTTCCTTCCCATTAGCTCACACATTCAAGGTTTCTTCCTTATCCCTTAATTCTCTTTATCATCATAGTTCAATCACTTTTACTGCTCAGGGGGTATGTTTCCTTTCCCGTAGGTGTTCACACACTTTCAAGAGGCTGTCTTGAATGTCTTTATGTATAATTGGATGCACTCTCCTGCTAGGACTTGGCAGCGTACAACCTTTCTTCTGGGTGAAGGTCTCCAAACTCTCAATCCCTTTGACCTTGTCTACTGCCCTGCCAGGGCATACTTTCAATTTTCTTAGGGATACAGGTCTCCAGACTCGCAGCAGGCTGCTTGGTATACTCTCCTGCCAGTACGTATTCTCAGGATTCTCCCTCTTTAGGTGCCGGTCCACACAGACTCGCAACATTAGTTCTGTCCTACTTTGGGTCAGTGACCCACTTTGCATTGCCTCTCTTTCAAAGGCATCCGGCGTTGCAGCTCCCCTATTCAGGTTCGCACGGCAAGTCTCTCTGCTTTCTCTTGCCCTGCTGTACACGCCGCCTATCGCCCTGGTGTCCCACGTCCCTTCCCTGGGCTCACCGGTATTGCTTGGCTGCTTCAGCGTCCTCCGTGCTTCTCCTTCTCTCCAGCGGCAAAGTTTCGCCTTCCATTGCCATCATCTCGGTGACCTCTGGTGTTTGGTGCTGAGACCTTTATTCACCAGTCTTCCTTGCTGTTTGTCTGCATGTGGCGAACTCTTTCCCCCCTCTGGATCTCTCAACAGAGCGATGTTAAGTGCTTCTGCTTCCCGCTGCATCTGCTCTGCTTTTGGGAAAAGTAGGACTCCATCTTTCTTGCGATCCCGGGATTTTTAAATTTCCTGGCACCAATTGGATGTTTCCAACCACTACAGATTGCTTCTGATTCCAGGACTTTAGCACTCTGAATTACTCCACTGCACCTCCTCGTCTCCGTGTTATACCACAAGTTCTCAAGAGGAGTTCTGCGGTCAGTATGAGGGGATTGAATTGGTTAAACAGGCCATCACAGTGTGTTAGTCTCTCTCCCTCCAATAAGGATCCTCTCTCCCCAATAAGTCCTACCTTGGGCAACCACCCCCAGGTTTGGGATCAGGTTGCAACAGCCCTTCCCTGGCCATATGGGAAGAATTTCCACGGAGAAGGAGTGATGACATCACTGGATTAATCACAGAACCCACAATTTACCCTGGGGATGGAAATTGAAGCTTTTACTCCTTGTCAGAAGGCAAGACATATTGGAATACATGACCTGTTTGAGGGAGGGGATATCTGATCCTTTATAAGTTGTAAGCAAGTCTACTACTTATGCGAGAAGGAGCGATTGAGATTACGAGCTGAGATAATTGGGCTCTTAGTCCTGTCGTCAAAGAGGCAACGCGTAGAGCGCTCACACTTTGGAAAAGCTTTTAATAACACAATTGGGTTTGAGGGTTACTCTCTGCCCTCGACAAAATGTTCCTCGAAGGAAAACCGCATGAGGAATGGGCATATATGACCAAATGGCAAAAGGATCCGAATCAAACCACCTCAAGGAAGCAGTGGGAAGTGCTGTGGAGGAACAACCCTAAACAAGCACGAGCAATCCAAATAGGGGAAATGTGGTACAAAATGATGCGCTGGCACTACACCCTAAAGAAACTACATGACATATACCCGCACACCTCAAATAGATGTTGGAGAGTTGTGGGGAAAGAGGGTATTGGATGTACATCTAGTGCAGCTGTTGGAAAGTACAGGAGTTCTCGGCAGAGATACAGGAGGCCATGCAGATCATGTACGTTTGGTGTCACCGAACTCCTACCTGCTGGGTGTCTGGGAGCCAGGGTTGAGGCATAATGACAAACCACTAATCAAGGCACTAACAATCATACTAATTTCAGCACATCTGTTGATTGGACAGTGATGGAACGGGGCTGTAGTCCCCACTGCTCACAATTGGATAGGGAAATTGTGGAGCATGGTTGCTCTGGAATGGGTGACGTAAACAATGAAAGATTACGTAGGCTTTTGCACTAAATGAGGCACAGTGCTGTGGTATCTGAAGGGCAACCCCTCCAAAAACTGAAAATGTTGATCATTGAATAACTTTACGGACATGCTTAATACTAGGAGCCCTTACGATGCTGCTGTGGGGAATGGGAGGGATTGAGAGGGGTTAATATGTTGTTGTTCTTAAGTTGTACGTATATTTGAAACCCAACGAAGAGTAAAAAGAAAAACAGAAGGGGGTCGAGGACAGACGCCTGGGGGGGGGGCACAAAGAGAAGCGGACGAGGGGAGAAAAGTTGACCAGCCCAAGAGACGGAGTAAGAACGGTTGGTAAAATAGGATTCAAATCACCTCAAGACCGACCCAGAGAGGAAAGAGAAGAAGGAAGTATAGTGTAATCAATAGTATCAAAGGCAGTGCAAAGATGGATAAGGGTAAGAATCGTGGATAGCTTCATTTGAGGATAGGGTTAGACTTCTAGAAGAGTAAACTCCGTGGAATGAGCCGGACGAAAACCAGATTCAAGATGGGGAAGAAGAGTGAAGGTGCAAATAGGAGGACATTTGAGAGTTAAGCTACTCTATCAAAATGTAGATAGGAAGGGAAGAAGGGAGATTGGGGGATGAGTCGAGAGTTGGCTTTTTTAGGATAGGAATGATGATGGCATGTTTGAAAGTAAAGGGGAAACTAGAAGAAGGCAGAGATAGATTGATCCATAACGGTTGGGTAAGGAATGAAGGTTGGATGGATAGAATAGATGACGTAAGAAGTAATGGGGTCTAAGGGAGAGGCCGTGACATGAGCATGCGCCAGGTAAGAAAGGGTGACTGAATCGACATGGAGGGAAAGAGGACCAGGATGGCAAAGCAGAGGAAGGGGGGGGGCAAGGAGGGAACAGTGCAGGCGAGAAAGGTGGAGAGTACAGCAGGGAAGAGATGGGGGGGGGGGGAAAGGGGTGGGGACTGAGAAAGAGAAGTGCAAGGATGTGGCTTTGGAAGTAAAGAACTTCACAAAGTCGGTAGCCTAATGTTTAGATGAGAGGGCAGGGTCAGGCGGATGAGTGAAAGAGTAGAATCGAGCTGCTGAAAGGCGGCGAGGGTGATGGGAAAGAGAAAGAAAAAGTATCACTTTAGCAGAGGGAGTGCTAGGAAGTGTGAAGAGAGGGTTTACACCAAAATATCAAGAAAAAAAAAGCTGAATGCATGTTTACTGCACATTCAGCATTAACCAAACAAATCGAATGCCATGATGCTGAACAGGGGGAGTGGGGGTTGCTCGGGTGCCCCCCGCTCCCATGACATTGGAAGCGGGAAACAATAAAGAAAAAAAGAAAGAAAAACAATAGAAAAAAGCACCCTGCGTCCCCAGCTCCTACCCATGTTAGTGAGAGAGAACTGGCGCTGCAGAGGTACAGGAGAGTCGGTGGCACATTAATGTGTGTGCCGCAAAAAAGGTACGTGGGGGGTGTAAGGAAGTCATGGTATTACAAGTATGACAGACAATGAAGCACAGTTCAAGGGTGTTTATTCAACTGCAAAATGGGTGAGAAAAACAGCTAATCTAAACCTAAATCTAAGATGGGAGCAAGCTTCGACCATCAAATAATAATAGTCCTAGTATAGTCTAGTCAAATAAAATGGGCCTATACTAAAAAAGAATATTTCCAATCCTTACCGCTTTGTTACAAAATAATGTGGGATAATGTTCACAAAAAGGAAGAAGTGTTCCTAAAATGATAAGTCAGGATGTTTAGGCTGTTGGCCTCCCTTCCCCATGTTTTTAGCACAGGACAAGGCATATATGGCAATTCAAATATACCAGAAATAAGTTATGTCCAACATAAACCTAGTAACTATTTCTACTTGTAACCTGGCCCGGTTGAGGTGCCCTTCCCCAGATTCTAAGCAGGATTTTCAATCAACAGTTCAAAAATATAAAAATAGGAAAGTTCTGTCTTGCAACAAAGTTATAATTATTGAACAACGTCTTGCTCCAAAGGTCTCTCACTTGTACTTTGACCAACAGTTCAAAATAGACCAGTCTCTGTCTCTCCACTAGTCGCAAGCAAACACACTGCCACAATTAATCTATATCAACAACAATGTTTTGTCTGGATGATTCCACAACAGTTCACAAACTATTTTGGTGGTCTTGCCACTTGTTCTTCACAGCTTTAACCACAACACAATACTTAAATAGCTTCTTCCTGGTCCACCGCTTGCCAGGACTACTACTACAAAGTCCCTGCCCTGGTATACTTGCCTGCCAGGATTCAAAACCTCCCAACACTATTACAAGTACTTCTGTGGTAAAATGTTACTTAAAACAATTTAGCAAAGTCTTTTGACTTTTCTACATCAGTATTTACTACTACTTCTGGCAAGACATGAGACACATTGGTGCTGTTTGTTCCACACTTGTGATTGCCACATGTAATGCAGGTTATGCAACTCTCTTCCTGAATACTTTCTATCAGGGGGGCTGCTCTCCTGTTACACTTGTTTTCCCACTCCTACATCAACCAAGTGCTGATAATGGTTTCCTATTACACTTGCTTCTCTTTGGCTTAGTCAATGCTTGTTTGGGTCTTTTACAACTCTTGCCTCTTTCTCTCTTTAGCAATATGGGTCATACTCAGCTTGTTTCTGAATTACCCACTCGACTTTGGCAATGATGGCTTCTTGTCATCTGGCTCTAGTATTGCCCTCTCTTGGCTATGGCAATATTGGTTCTTGTTCACTTTTTTAATATTGCCCTCTTTTGGCTTTGTCAATTACTTTGATCATTATAAATCTAATTATAACCTTCTTGTCGGTTCCCAACGTTCTTAGGCTGCCACTTTAGCTTTTTTGTATCAGTTGTGTATTCAAAGTTATTTTTATTCTGGCAATTTAACTTCTGTGTATCAGTTCAGTATTCAAAGTTATCACTAATGGCCAGCGGGCGATTACTAAGCGTCTGGGTTTACACAGTAGCAGTGAACTCACTGTTTTTTTATTTATTTTTTATTTTATTTTATTACAGTTTGTTGCAAACTTTTTAAAAATTACAGACAGCTTATTACGTAACGAGCGCTCATTCCCTTTCAAAAATTATATACAACCTATTCATTAACGAGAGCTCATTAGACTATTTTCTAACTTTTCACTGTCGACTTAAAAAGGACAAACAAAGAATTTTTCTTTCATGCAAATTGGTCTACCCTGCTCATTCTCTTCATTTATCAAAACGGCTGTTGACTGTTTTGTCAGTCATCAGCAGCTTTTGTCAGTCATCAGCAGCTTTTGCAATTCTTCAAGGTAAAGTGCTAGTGCTATCGTGTGCTGCTGTGAATCATAATTATGGAATTTAATCCACCATTCTCCCTGACTATATGTCGTGTACTTCGCCAGTTCCACTCCTAAGTATCGTGTTCTTAGGTCTCTCAGCTCTGACCACTCGAAAACAAGATGTTTCAGCGTCTCCTCTCTTTGTGCAAAATCTGCATTGATCGTCTTCACTTCCAGGTTCTTGCCTTAGTTTTTTATCTCTTTGGTCTCAAATAAGTTCAACCTGAACCTCAAGTATACATTTCTGAGGCGCTTGCAGGGGAATATTTCGAGGTATTTAGCTCGGTTGTTCAGTCCTCTGGTTTCGATTGCTTTGTTTTTCATGCATTTATGCTGGTCACGTTTCTTCATTGTCTCGATCCAGTCTTGTTGGAGTAATTTCTTTTTGACTGCTTCTGGACTATTGGTTAACGTTATTTCATCTGTGTTTCAGTTGTCTTAAGATGTTTTTGCATCCGGCTCTCCAACTTGTTAGGAGGTCTTTTTTTTGGCATTTTCAGGTTCCCACAGTATCTGGTATGTTTGCTTCTGCAGTGGTCTTACTGTACAACGCTAAGGTGTTCCACATGATTCTCACATTTAGATCACTGGTTGCTGCATACGCGTCCCCTTGCTCTGCTGCCACAGTGACTTCTGCTTCGTTCTACATTGCAGATCGCTCCTTTCCACTACCAGCAGCCATTGTTGGGTCAGGAGAGAGTGTTCCCCGCTCCAGGGACACTGCAGTGCTCGCCTGCCACCGGAGCCCAATTTACAATGGGGAAAGCTTTTCAAATTAATGCTTCCCGCTGTGCAACCTCTGCATTCACTGCCATCCGGCGAAATGTTTCCAGAACAACGCTTCCCGCTGCACAACCTGTGCATACAAGTTCTTCAAAGGTAGAGACCATCTCAGAACCGGCATCCGCTCTGCAAATAGCGATGGCTCCGGTGTCTCTGCTTTCCTTCAACTTCAGCTGCCACTGCAATGTGGAGTTACTGCAATCACTATACCTCCTGCTTCTCTACATGGCCTGCTCCTTTTGGAGCCCTTTATACTTCCCAGTCCCTCTCAGATGTGGGTCATTAATACCACTAGTCTGCACCTTGCAGTCTAGTGCTTCTGCATCCCTCTTCCTCATCCCAGTTGTTCAATGTACCTCTTACTCATACATCTGGTCCCCTTTCCTCCATCCTTGTGGGCGTCCCCAACATGGGGACGTTACTGGAGGGCTTTCCCTTTAAATTTAGTACTGGGCATGGCCTCAGGCGTGGGAACGTCCTGCGCCCGCCCTACTGCACATCACTGCAGTCCCTTTTTCCGTACAGACAGTGTCGGACCTGGCAGCCAGCGAAGAGTCTTTTCTAGCTTTCCGCTTGCTCTGGACCTAGGGGGGGACCCCGCTGGCACCTGTGTCCCAGGGCTCAAGCTCCCCTCTGCGTGTAAAAAAAAGTGGGGGGGTGACATCGATGATGCACAGGACGATGAACCCTCTGCATCCGTTAAGGCCTTTCATGACCGCCTTCAGGGCCTGGCAGAGTTCTTGGGGGGTCCCTCAGCCCGAGGAACCCCCCAGGAGTCGGGAGTGCAAGCAGAGTTTTTGGACAAGCGCACCACGATCCGGTCTGGCATCCCTCTTCAGTATGATGTCTTACAAGTGGTGAGAAAGATCTGGGAGAAGCCCAGGGCGAACGCCCAGGTAAACAAGAATTTGGAAAGCAGGTTCCGGGTGACGGATGGGGTGCCAATCCGTCTGGCCTCCCATCCTCAGCCACATTCTTCAGTGGTGGCATGACCTCCCTATATTCTAAACCATCATCTTTGTCGTCTTCCTCTCCAGGAGCCACCTCCAGTTTTGGACCTCATGGAGTCTTCCGTCTCCCACATCAACATAGCCAGAGAGAGCTGTGCCTGGGTGTTGATAAGGACGGTGTGGATGCATGCCACTAAGTTTTCATCTGATGTGCAAGAGTGGTTCCTCTGTCATTCGTCAACCGATGATGTGTTGACAAAGAAGACAGCCTCCACTCAAACCGCCAATTCCTTGGCCATCCTGACAAAGCTAGGGCAGAAGTCCTTCCCTCAGTTTCAGGGCATGACAGAATTCAAATGCTGCACTTTCACTGGCTTCAAGGGGTTTCGGAACCATGGTATGTAGAGTCCTGGCGGGTCGCCCAGTGACATCAGGAGAAAAACAGCAGAGGACTTAGCGCAGGTTTTTCCGCTCTCCCTCCAAGAAACAGTGACTTCACGGACGGGGAACACGGCTCCACAGTAAGGGGCCGACTGGCTCTTTTCCAGGACAGCTGGAAGCGTCTTTTTTAAAAACCCTTGCATCGTATCTAAGGTCTCCATGGGCTTCAGTTTTCCTCTACCATCCTCTCCTCCTCTTCGTCAGATTAGGTGAAGTGAGGTTTTCACTCTTGAAGATGCAGGCGGGGGAAGCAGTTCCTCAGTCAGACAGGGTCTCCGGTTTGTACTCCAGGATTTTTGTGGTACCCAAGAACAATCTGGCTATCCAAAGGGTAGTTCTGGACCTGTCATTTCTCAGTCTGTCTTTACCTCTTGAACACTTCAAGATAATTATTCATACGCACACAGAGTCTCTGAAATTCTTGCCTATTACTACCACACAGGCCTTTGGCACTTTAGATTGGAGGAAATGATTACTGCTGCAGTCTCTCTCTATTAGTCCCTTTGAATTGGCAGTGAACAGAGAAAAGAGGGCAGAGAGTGCCCCAAGGGCAAGAGTGGAATACAGGATGAGCTGTACTTTCATTGAACTCCTCAAGACTCTCCTCTTCACCTCCTCCTTCTTTCTCACTCTGCCCTGCTAACCACCTCTTTCTGCTCTCTCGCTCTCTTCATCTACTTCTGCTCAGTTTTGCTGACTTGTCGCCTGGGGTACCTTCAGAGCCTCATAAGGCTCAGGCTTCCTCGGGAGTCTACTGCACTTGCCTCCGGGTCTTGCACTTTCTGCAGCACTACTGCTCTTCGGTTACGACTTATGAGAGTTGTATCTCTCTGCACTTAACCCATGTTCTTACGGGACTGGGTGCACTTGGTCCCTATTGCTCCTCTCACCACGCACTTCCTGTTCTTTGCACCTGCATGATCTGAATGTATCACGCCTAGTAAGATTATCTTGACTGTCTTATGTCTTCTCCTCCCATGCATGTTTGCGCTTTGAAACACTTGTGTATAAGCGCAAAATAATCAATCCATTAATGGCCAAGGTTACTGATTGTATAAGATGGAGCAACCCTGCCCTCCCATTTGAACAGGATGACCTCACGGATATCCTGGACAAAGGTCCTCAAAGAGATCCAATCTTACCAGTTCATGTTGCTCTTCAAAAAAGGGTAAGTGCAAACTGGGAAGCACCAGCACCAAGTCTGGCAGTCAATAAAAATGTTGACTAAAAAATATAGACCGTCAAGTAGTGACCCTAGCTATTTGTCTAAACACGCTACCCCAGAAAGCCTTATGGTTGAAGCAGCAACCTCTAACTCCAAACAAGCTTCCTATCCAACCATTCTAGCAGATCGGGATGGTAAGCGTATAGATGCCTGGTCAAAGAAAGTCTTTCTGCCGGGAGCATGGTTCTCAAGTCTGCCAACTCTATATCTGCCCTTGCAAAATGTACCTTGCCCCTATTGGACTGTATATCCATGGCGGCTGAAGATATTCCTGAAGGGGAAGAAAGAGACAGATTGCTGGCCATTGTAAAATATGGGAAAGAGGCCATGTGTGAGTAGCTACAATCTGGTTTGGATTCTGCTGACAGTATCAGCAGAGCTATGGCAGCAAGCACTGTGATGCGCAGGTTTGCGTCGTTGAAGTCTGGATTTGTACCGGATGTGCAATCTAGACTCCTCAATATGCCTTTCGAAGGGTGGCCTCTTTTTGGCAGCAAGGCTGACGGAAGCCTTGAGAAGCTGCAGACATCCAAGGCGGCAGCCAAGTCTCTAGGTGCCGCCATCAGGCAGCCTCAGCCTTTTCACCCCAGTAGACCTTCTTGGAGTGGGTGGATCCTTTCGCTTCTACTCCTCAGTTGAAAGAGCGAGAGGAATGGCTGGTCAAAGAGGCCAAAGAAGATTCCCTCGTGGTGGACAAGGGAGAGGTGCAGCCCACCCAAGCAGCTGCATCTTTATCATCAGCCACTGCTTCAGCCGCCTCAAAACCTCTGAGGTCTTGACTCACGACACCCTGGTGGGAGGCAGACTGTCTCAGCATCTGAAAGAATGGCAAGGCATTACTTTGGATGCTTTGGCATTGAAAACTTAGCCCAGGGTTACTGCCTCCCCTTCATTCAGAGACCTCAGAATCATCCACCGGGAAACCATTTGTTAAAGGTTTCAGAACCATTCCTTTTGCAGGAAATGTTGAGCCTGCTAGAGAAAGGTGCTATAGAGCCAGTACCCGTAACAGAGAGGAAAAAACGATGGTATTCTCAATATTTCCAAATCCCCAAGAAGGACGGAGGATTGAGACCCATTTTGGACTTGAGATACTTGAACAATTTCCTCAGGAAGGACAGGTTCAAGATGGTCACACTTTCTCAAATCCTTCAGGCCGTTCACGCTCCAGGATTATATGGTGTCATTGAACCTTCAGGATGCTTATCTTCAGTTGCCAAACCATTTCAAGCACAGAATGCACCTAAGGATTGCCTTTGGCGGTTCTCATCTGTTTCAAGTTCTGCCATTTGGGCTGACCTCCGCCCGAGGGTATTCACCAAACTAATGGCGGTGGTGGCAGCAAGTCTCAGAAGAGGGGGGATTCACATCTACGCCTAGCTGGACGATTGGCTGATCAGGGCATGTTCTCCCAAACAAGTCCTGGATCATCTCAGCGTAACCTACCACTCTCTCAAACTGGGCTTCTCCCTATATTACAAAAATCCCATAAAGGAGAAAACAAAGTGCTCTAGCAATACCCTTCAGATAGGTTGAGTTGTGGCGTGCATTCTGTCGTTGACTTGACTTCACTATATGAACTTTTGGACACCAATTTATGATGGTTGCACTCTATCTGGGTGACCCACACGGCATATTTTATAGATATTCATCTTAAGTAGAAACAGCAGCAGGCTGCTGCTTATGTGTACATATATTGGTTGTATATTTGTTTATTTTTTTTAAATCATTATAGCATGTTGTCATCTTAATATAGGAGACTTATGAATTTATGTCTCCTATTTTCTTTAGAATGTAAAAATGTGTATCTCCTGATGAAGACGTTATTAAAATAAAATATCACGTCGAAACCGGTAGAGAATCCTGAGATGAGGCCGTGGTTGAAGATTCTGGCGACCCATCTCAATCATCTGACCACTTTTATCATCTACTGTGGCCAAACATTCTTTCTATAAATAACTCTATGGATGAATTATATGTCATGGTTTTTATAGATTTTAGAGATTGTGTAATTTTTGTAGTTTTGTACAAATTGGATGATTAACGTTTGTATGTTGATGAATGAGTGCACAATTGAATAGGATGTATTTTATTATTGTATAGATGTGTTCTTAAAGTTCTTTCCTGCTATGTGAATTGTTGCCATTTAGTGCAGATTAAAATCATGATTTGAATCATTTATTTAAATTGTATCAGGTTTAATAAATTTCCTTGATTCCCATTTGAAAATTGTTTCCTTTGGATGTTCTTTCTGCGATCTATTGATTCCGCCTTAAGCCAGGATGGAAGCTTTGGGAAAGCAGCCCTTAATTCGATTCAGAACAACTCTTGATTAAAAAATTCTTACTCCCCCCGCCAAAACTAATACTACTTTGGGAGTCTATCATAGATTAGGAATATATGGGAGGACACAATCCATTCAAAGAACAAGTTACTTACCCCTGGTAAAGTTTTTTCAAATGGATGTTCCTCCCATGTATTCCTCACTGCCCCTCCCAGCTTACCCCGCAGTACAATATCTGTATATTATTTTTTTTATTATTTGTATTAGTTGAATTAAATCAACCTTTCAAATACAAACAATATCTGTATATTACACTTTAAGCTCCTTCAGAGTATGGTATTATCTACACCACATTAATGCTCTTAGTTCTACTATAAGAAAAACACTAAAAAACAGAACTGAAGCCAACGGGCGCTTTGCAATCCATATATACCTTTGATAACAGCATCCTCGAGATGGAGGCCCTCGAGGCACATCGAGTCGACCGCATCGATGCACAGCGCTCTCTGCTGAATTTTCTTTCCGAAGCAGCTGAAGTTGGATCTAGAAGATACCATAGATGAGGAATACCTGGGAGGAACATCCAGTCGAAAGAATGTTACCAGTGGTAAGTAACTTGTTCTTCTCTGCTCGCTCCCCACTTTGGTTCTCTGCTCGCTCCCCACTCTGGGGTTTGGTCTCTCTGCTTGCTCCCCACTTGGTTTTTGTGCTCACTCCCCACTCTGGGGTTTGGTTTCTCTGCTTGCTCCCCACTCTGGGGTTTGGTTTCTCTGCTTGCTCCCCACTCTGGGGGTTTGTCTCTTCTTGCTTGCTCGCTTGCATGCCTCCCTCGGTTGAGGAACCGCGTACCTGTTCTCCGATGGCATTGCCCCTTGGGAGGGCTGGCGAGTTTCTGCTTTTCTTTCACTGGTGCCTGAGCCGATTGCCTGCCTAATGAGTGAGGCACTGATATTCTGTGGCATCTCTCACGCTTCGTGGATGCCACTGGGTCTGTTTCCTCCCGGCATCTCTAGGTGCAGGGGATCAACTGCGTACCTGGTGTCAGTCAGCAGTGATCTTCTGGAGGGCTCTCGGGTCTTTCTATTCCTTGTGTCGACGTGGCGCGTTTACCCATGCTTCAACTGAACACAACGTCAGGCTTCCTTCTCTGCTCCATTGTACTATCCTGAAGCACCTCTCGCTTAGGCACACCACTGATGTGTTCTGTCTCTGCCTATACATAATTGGGGAAGTAGTTGAGCTCTGCAAGGTCCGCTGAAGCTCTTCAGGGATTGGTTTTATACTGAGCACTCCTCCAGGGGGCTGGTTGATTCATCGGTCATTCTTTGTTGAAGGTGGGGACATCTGGAATCAGAAGCCAAGTCTACCATTTCAAATGGAGTTTTTATGGTTTTATGGTTATTACAACAGCCAGCCCATACATACGTCAAAGTTATTAACAAGAGTGGTGTCCCTATTGGAGTCTGTCATCTAAGAGGGTGTTGCCTCCCGAGGGATCCTACTATCCCTGCCTGCCTAGGTGGTGTTAAGCCTAGCAGGCTCACCTCCCTAGTCCCAAAGGAGGTGTAACAATCTACCTGGTTTCATCAGAGTACAGACCATCTTAAATTGATGATAGTTGCATATCAGACTTTCTCCTCAGGCCTTCACTGCAGCTGCCCGCTGACCACTGAACACTCCCCTTTTCATTCAACTTCAAACTAGGTTGTGAAAATTCAAGAAGGCTATTTAGACTGCTTTGAGTTCTTTTGATCATCTGTAGCTCAAATATTTTAATCCCTTTTTTATAATTATTTGTATTTTCAATTGTATTCTTTTTTATAATTCAAATTCAAGACGTTATTGACATTTATTTTTTTGCAAATGTGTTTAATTTTGTTGTATAGTGCTCTTGAGTATGTCTGCACTATACACTTATGTTGATTTCTAATGTTTAAAATGACATAAGCAGCAGCTGTTAATTGTTGTACAAAGTTATTTATTTTAGATAATTTCCTTTTCACAGGTCTGTTTTACAAATTCAGTAGCCCAACTGTATAGTGCATTTATCATTTCTGAAGAATTGTGAGCTTGTGGTTGTATTGTGAGATTTCTATTGTCAGTTTATGGGTTGATTGTGATTTTTGCTTTATTCGCATCTGCTTAACATCCCTCACTGTTAAAGAAGAAACTGTTTATCTCCCTATGTAGCCTTCCTAACACATACTCTTACGTCCCATCCCCTTTCCTCCATACTGCATGGGGCGTGGGACTGGAGACAGAATCTTTTTCACCAGAAAAACCGTCTACCCCTTTAAATTTAGAGGCGTGCAGGGGTGCGGCCCAGGGAGCATGCGCTGCCCTGACTCCGCCTTCCAGTGCCACACCTCAGTCCCCTTTTCCGCGTCGACGGGAACGGGCCGAATTCACCAGCACGCCTGGGTTTGGCTTCGGCCATGTAATTCCACGCGTGGATACTTCTTCTCTTTGTCTTTTTTGTCTTTTTATCATTCAGGTACTCGGTCCTGTGGTGTCGCTCTCCTCTCCGGCACATGTCGACTTCCACAGGGTTCAGCAGGTGTCCATCCTGCAACGGGCTCTTCCCAACTTCAGACCCCCACGCCGTCTGCTTATGCTGCTTTGGCCCAGACCACGGTTGGCAAACTTGTACAGCGTGTGGCTTGCTGTCCTCGAAAGCAATGAAGAACAGACTAGTCGGGTGGAAGGAGCTCTTCCAGAAATCGCTTCCCGAGGACCTCAAGAACTTTGTCATTGAGCCAAGCCCAAGGTAGGGCCGATATTCTCCATCGCACCCTGCAAAAGAGACTCCTTCCTAGGCACTCTCCAGTGCGGGAGGGACCGCTCAGGTCCTTATACCAGCACGTGCACCGAGGATGCTACAGCTACCAGCTCTTGGGCCGAGGGATCCTTGGATCCTCCCGTTGGTAGTGTTGAGGAACCGGAAGGTTCTTGTACCGGATTGTCATCCAAGGGGCTATGCCCTTGAACCGGCAATATGGCTGAGGGGCTATGCCCTAATACTGGTAATACGCCCGAGGGGGCGCCTAAACGCAGCTCTACCGACCCCCGGGTCGAGGGTGCCACACCTACCGGGCATAGGCCCGAGGAGCAGTGTAGGCCTTGTGATCCACACGCAAGAGTCTTGGAGGAGGCTAGGCCCAGCGGGCCGAGCAACACGTCACAGGCAGCTCGACAAGATGGCTGCCGCGCCAGACACAGGCACCTGTTCGACGCCATTCCAGGAATTCGGCGTAGAACGAGTGTCAAGATAGGACTGGCATCAACCAGGTACGTGGCCTACAGCCTTTCCCTCGTTTGCGAAGGACAGCTTCCCACTGCGTCCATATGGGCAGGGTATGCAGCGGCTCTGGCAGCTCCCCCGTCGGCACCCCCTGCCACCTCTTCGGCCAGTGAGGAGGTGTTCTCCGAGAGGTTCCTCGGCCTCATGAAGTCGCTGCGGATGGGGGTTATCCTCAAGGATGCCAACAGGGAAGTCCTCACCACAATGCTAGCGGTACCACAAGCGCTTCTGCCAGTGCCCCAGGTCCCGGCACTGTCGCTGCCTCTGACTCCCCAGCCGATGCCTCAGGCGGTTCCGTACCAGCCTCCGCCACCCCCTCAGCTACCGGCTTCGGTCCCTGTACCCCAGCTTCCGGCGCCAACTACTCCCCCTCCACCACAGGATCCTCCTGATCCACAGGATACATATGAGGAGGAGGAGGATCCGGATACGCCATCCTCAGCGAGGGCCTTCCATGAACGTCTTGCAGGGCTGGCGGAGTATCTGGGCCTACCCCAGCCCAAGGGGGTTCTGGCTGAAGTCCTTACTCGACGCCCCTCTGCCAAAACGGGGATTCCACTTCAAACCGATGTAGTCTCCCTGGCCAAAAAGGGTTGGCTCAAGCCCCACTCGGCCCAGCCGGTCAATCGACGCCTGGACGCCAAGTACAGGCAGATGGAAGGGGATACACTCTTGCTCTCGGCCCATCCTCAGCCACACTCCTCGGTGATCGCTGCAGCATCACTATTCTCCAAGCCTCAGTCGTCCTCAGCCTCCTCCTCTGCAGCGCTGCTAGGCAAGGAGGAGAAGATCTTGGAGGCGTACGGGAAGAAGCTCTATTCCAACACGTCCTTGCATCTTCGTCAAGCCGATGCCATGCTGGCTGCCGCCAACCAAAGATTATGGCGGGAAATTGCGGACTTCTCCCGGAACTCCCTACGCAGAGCCAATCACGTTTCAAGGCGGGGGTGGCTGAGACCAAACTGGTGGCGCATGACCTCATGGAATCCACCGTGGCCCATATTGACACCTCTGGCCGTGCCATCTGTATCGCCACGGACATGAGAAGGACAGCCTGGCCCAGGGCAACAAAATTCAACCCGGATGTCCAAGAACGCATATTAGATCTACCGTTCAAGGGTAAGGGGACCTCTTCCACTCCACGGACGAAGAGCTGGACAAAAAGAAAAATAGCTCACAAACGGCCAAGTCTTTATCCATGCTGACTAAGACCACGCCCAAATCGTACACCCAATCTCAACAGCACTCCGACAGGGGTTGTATGTACGGAGGGTTCCGCGGCTTCCAGGAACGCAGATCCAGGCAGCCGGACCGCTCGCCGCCTCAGAACCTCCCTATCGCAGCCTCTCCTCCCTCCTCCCCTCCACTCCCACAGGTTGGGACAGCAACTCTTTTGGCGGCGATCCGGTCGCTCGCAGAGAGCCAGGCAGTGGAGGAAGTCCCAGCCTCAGCAAGGCTTGGGCTTTTACTCCAGGATTTTCGCCATTCAGAAGAAGAACCAGGCGGGCCTGAGAGTTGTGCTGGACCTTTACACCCTCAACCTCTCCTTACCCCTGCAAAAATTCAAGATGGTTACGCCTCCGCTTTTATAGCAGAGGCATTGTGCAAGGGAGACTGGATGTGCTCCTTGGATCTGAAGGACGCGTACCTACACGTCCCGATTTGGCAACCCTGTCGTTCTTTCCTTCAGTTCAGAATCATGGGATACCATTTTCAATACAAGGTCCTTCCATTTGGCCTCACCTCGGCCCCCAGGGTCTTCACCAGGCTCATGAATACGATGGTGGCCCTCCTCAGAGCGCAGGGCCTCCACATTTACCCATACCTCGACAACTGGCTGGTCAGGGCTACATCCCCGGAAGCGGTTCACCATTCTTCCCTTGCCCTTATGAACACACTGCATGATCTGGGCTTCTCGCTCAATTTCAAGAAGTCACAGCTGCAGCCAACGCAGACTCTGACATTCTTGGGCCTCATCTGGGACACTTGCTCGGAGAAGGTATTTCCGTCGGAGGACAAGATCTCGGCCATCAAGAGGGCCACCACCCACTTCCTCAGCAGAGAAGGGACCTCGGCATGGTGGTACCAGCATCTCCTGGGTCTCTTGGCGGCGGTCCTATTTGCCGTTACACACACAACATTGAGGATAACGAGGATTCAGCTGCACTTTGCGGACTCATGGAACCAAGAGCGGGGCTCTCAATCAGAGATGATCAACGTTCCGCCATCTCTCCTCCCGTACCTAACATGGTGGTCCAGGGACTGCAACCTATGGACGGGCAAGCCCTTTCGGCAGCCCACTCTGCAGGTCACCATCACCACAGACTCCTCTCTCGAGGTCTGGGGAGCCACCCTGGACGATCTCTCGGTCCACGGCCCCTTCGAATCGACGGGAGCACATCAATTGGTTAGAGCTGCTAGCCGTCTGGCTAGCGCTCAAAGCATTCCTACCACTTCTCAGGGGAAAAGTTGTCCTCATTCAGATAGACAACTCCACCAGCATGTACTACGTCAACAATCTTGGAGGCACCAGATCCCCTCCTCTGTGCAGATTGGCAATCAGCATGTGGGAGTGGGCCCTGGAAAACGACATCTACCTCAAGGCAGTCCACCTCACGGGGAAATCCAACCTGGAGGCGGACAGGCTCAACTCATTGGGAGCAGAAAATTATGAATGGCAGCTAAACAACCTCATTATTCAGGAGATCTTCAACAGGTGGGGTCATCCCTAGGTGGATCTCTTTGCCACTTGGCACAACAAGAAGTGCCCTCAGTTTACCTTCTGGCAGAGACAGAGTCCCTGCTCCCTGGGCGACACATGTCGGCTTCAGTGGGACGGCATGACGGCTTACGCCTTTCCGCCCACTCCGCTGATTCACAGAGTAATTTGCAAGAAGAAGGAGTTTCGCCAACTCACCATCATTCTAATAGCTCCATGGTGGCCGGCCAGGCCATGGTTTTCGGAGCTGCTCAGCCTCTCGGAGATCCCTTCGATTCACCTCCTGATGGGCCCAGCACATCTTCTGGCACAGCAGGTGGGCAGGGTCATCCACCCACCGTCAGAAACTAGCCCTCACACCGGGGTTCCTGAGCAGGTAACTCTGCGTCACCTCAGCTTCTCATAGGGTAATCTGGAAATCATACAGGGCGCTAGGAGCCAGGCTACCAGGGCCAAATATAAAAGCAAATGGACCAGATTCTGCCACTGGGCAGACTCAAAGGAAATCGATCCCTTGGCACGTACTTTGGACGACGTGCTCTCCTTCTCGGCGCACCTCGCCCACTCTGGCGTGCAGGTCGACACTTGTTGTACATACCTCGTAGCCATCGGAGCTTACAGGAACTCGGAGGAGGGGATCTTCTCCTCATCCAATCCTATCGTCAAGAAACATTTGACGGGGCTCGCCAGGCTGAACCCGCACGTCAAGAGGCCTCACCCTGTCTGGGACCTCAACATAGTCTTGGGCGCCCTGCCGCACAAACCGTTCGAGCCAATGGGGTCTGCGGACATCAGACTGGTCACCATCAAGATGGCCGTGCTAGTCGGTCTCACCTCGGCTCATAGAGTCAGCGAAATCCAGGCACTGGTCGCCTCGGAACCATATACGACCTTTCACAAGGACAAGGTAGTTCTGCGGACACACCCAGCATTTCTGCCCATGGTGCCGTCTGCTTTTCACTTAAACGAGGAAATAGTCCTTCCTACTTTTTGCCGATCCCAAGGACGATGCAGAGAGTGATGCACTGCCTGGATGTAAGGCGTGCCCTGACATTTTACTTGGACAGGACCAAGAGCTTCCGCAAATCGGACGCCCTGTTCGTCACTTTCGGAGGCTCAAGACCAGGTTATTAGGCCTCCAAGGCTTCCATATCCCTCTGGATGGTCTCTGCCATCAAAGAGGCGTAAGAGGGCGAGCACAAGCCGCTTCTGGCCAACATGCACGCCCACGCAGTCAGGGCCAAGGCAACGGCCATCGCATTTCAGCGCCATGTCCCTTGGCAAGTCATCAGCAGGACAGCCACTTGGGCCACTCCCTCGGCTTTCTGCAAGCATTACTGTTTGGATGCCGGCTCTAGATCTGATGCGGCTTTCGGACAGGCGGTTCTCAGGATCCTATTTGCTTAAGGAGGGTCTCCTCTCCACCCTTGGGCTACATTCAGTTGTAATCGCCCATGCAGAATGGAGGAAAGGGGATGGGACGTAAGAGTAATTATAAATGACTCACTGTAGTGACGAACGTACCCTTAGTCCTTCGTCCCCTTTTCCTCCATACGTCCCACCAACCTCCTCCCTAATAATACTGGTGTCATTAGGCAATGTGAAATCTATTGTTGACGCGTCAATGGGACAAAAACTGAAAAGAGCAGGGAAACTCTAGCCTCTGGACCAGAGTATTCTAGTTACATGGCGTCAATGGGGACTGAGGTGTGGCGCTGGAGGGCAGAGTCAGGGCAGCGCATGCTCCCTGGGCTGCACCCCAGCGCACCTCTAAATTTAAAGGCGAAGAAGGTTTTTCTGGTGAAAAAGGTTCTGTCTCCCGTCCCTTGGAAGGGCTGCCCCATGCAGTATGGAGGAAAGGGGACTAAGGACTAAGAGTATGTTAGTAACTACAGTGAGTAACTTATAATTTCCGATACCATTTCACCTAATGAGATTTCACCGAAAATGTTAGGGGAAATGGTATATGTGTAATGCATATAGGTGGGGTGTCGTGTAAGGGTATAAGTTGGGGTAGAGAGGGGGGGCTGCAGAGGGTCTCCCTTGCATTAAACAAAAAAAGTAGAAAAAGTCAAGTCAATTTCGTTTTTCAGTGCAATGGATTTGGTGAAATCTCCATTAGGTGAAATATTTTCCAATAAATCACATACATCCGAATTATATAGCCCAACTTCAGTCCTAGAATATGTGGGGAAATATCTTGATATTGCCATGGGGCGGAGGCGGCATAATTCTCATGAGTGATGGGTGCAATGTTTTCCCATGTTAAGTTTATGAACGCTGTATTTCTGGGGTAATTGACTGCTTACTTGATCATTTTAATGTTTCCGTAATAAAGGTCCGACAAACAACTAACCATTACAACTCAAGTTCAGAAAGAGCTGAATACACAACTCTCAAAAAACTACAATGAAAATCAAAATGGTATGTACTTTCCACTCAAACAATTGGTGTTGGTTTGATGACTCCACCAGACCGGATGTAGACAGTTTTTGTATTTATATATGCAAATGAAATCTTCATAGTTTCATAATTAGCTGTTTTGCAGACGGCGCAGTGTCATGCTAATAAAGGCATCAATATTTACATTATTTTTATATATTCTTTGTGCACCAATATATGCACACATTTGTATGCCCTTCACTTGGATGCATGCTCTTGCCTATGGTTTGGACATAAAATGGCCATTATAGACCCTACTGTAGAGAATGCATCATTGAAACACACCATATAACCCCCCTAGGAACAGTCTTCCCAGACACAACTTTTTATACAATGTTTGCCAGGAATCCACATGGAGGGGTGCGCTTGTATTGGGATTTACTCAACTATAACAAACATTTGAGCTGTTTGCTAAAGGATGGGCAGTTAAAAACCTATGTTTTTGCAGAGTTTCTTTTTACAACATTTTACCCATGTTGTACTTGAAAGGTGTAGAACACTCACTAAACAAGGATCAACTGTCAATCGCAAAAATGAAATTAACTTTGTCTTGCTTCATGAGATAATGGTAGCAGTGGTATTTACATCCCATACCAATTGTGCATTCCCTGCACTCTGGGACAAAGTCGTCTCTCTAAAAATGACCATACTTGAATACTCCATGGAAGATGGGAGCCTGGTGCACAAACAACTCGACTTGGTATGTGTAGTTTATTTTTTTTATTTTACAGGCCAAACGGATCAACACACATGTCAACTTAATGAATGAGAAAGTCTTGGAGGTGGGAGGGTAAACAAAGTCACTTACAATATGGTCTTCTCATTCCAGAGTAGTTACGGATCCTTGTCACACATTTAGTTTCCTCAACAAGTCGAATCTTATTGGCTCTTTGGGATACCTGGATGCTGCACCACTGATTCCCCACCTACAGCTATATGTACGCGTAGAGGTTTTTTAGGGGTTTCAGTTGGAGCTAGAGTCTCTAATAGCATTTTCTGCTTCCAGGCCCACTCTGCACCTTCCAGATTGCACCCCTGGGCCACCTTTCTTCTTGGTTCCTCATTACTCCTGTTCTACTATCCCTGCTTTTCTCGTGCTTCTTCACGCTTCTGAAACTGCTTTGGGCTAACCTGTCCTCCTCATTTTACCCTCATTTTAGTGCCTTTTGTAACCACCTCCAACTCTTAACCACCTACTTCTACCATCTCCTCCAACACGTCACCCCTCTTGACTTTGGTCCTCTCTTACATCTTACAGCCTTCACCCATCTGCGGTATTTGTATCATGCTCAAACTCCAACTTTTAACCCCCTGAGTTTTTCATCCTTTCAGGTAAGGGAGTAGTTGCTCCTACGCTGACTTGTTGCCACGCGGTAGCACTACATTATAACTCCGAAATTGAAAATTGGAATTTGTAAACAGAAACGTACCATTGTAATCTGTGTATTTTGATCTTTCTTGTGATTGCACTATTTATAAAATTGCAACCGTGATTTAGAACTATTATTCAGACTCTGCAATTGGCCATTCTACTTAGCTAAGCCTGTATTAGCATTGATAGCCTTCAGTGACATTTTGCTTACTACGTGTGCCATCTGCATAAACCGGTGTTGGAGGATCTTTAAACTCCAAACACACTGCACTATTAGCATTGCCACCTGCTATATTGGGATTACACTCTCCCTGGAAGAACCGCTGCCCTCATTTCTGTTGGCAAGCCGTGGTCTTCAGGCTGCGTGCACGAGTGAAAGTAGGCTGCCTCCCTTGGGAACTACAGTTCCCAGCAGCCCTGGCGTCACTTATCACGAAACACCAAGCGCTTCAGCACCGGCGCTTCAGCGACTAGCCGGTCTGCGCCGGTCCACGCCGGACATCGGCATATGGTGCAAATCTCTGCCCCACACGGACCTTCAGCCCTCCAAACCTCCCGGAAGGTGGATTAAGGTATGGGTTTTCTTAAAGTCTACCAGCTCCTTACCCAGGAAAATAGACTATATCAGATCTCGTTAGTCAAGAAAATTGTAGAAACTAAATACGACATTCTCCAGCCCACACTTAAATTTAATCCCTTGGACATCCCACCGGACATCACGCCAGACGTCTGCCCTATGTCCATCACTTCTGAAGTTGAACACACTACACACCCCACCAAACTCAAAGAGACCGCTCTCATCAACTCTGAGCAACCTGCAATCACACCACCTGAGCTTGTGCCTTCCAGAACAAGCCACGACCAATCGGTGGCCACTACAACCAACCTCCTCGATATTAAGATAGGACTCCTTAATACGAGATCCATGAACAACCATGCTCAAAACATACATGATTACATTACCCATGACAAATTGGACATATTGTGTCTGACGGAAACATGGTAACGGGAACCTACAGGGCCCACCATTGATACTGCAGTTCCAGAAGCATACAATATCTATTTTAAAAATCGAGAGGTTGTTAAGGGAGGGAGGAGTGGCTGTAATAACCAAATAAGATCTGAACCTCTTTCTCTCACCTATACAATGAAATGGATGCGAAATAATCATGCTAAAAATGACACCAACAAACAGTAGCATTAATCTACAGGCAACCATCATTGATTTCTGAATTCAATGAAGAGATTGTTCCCCTCCTTAACACCTTAAAGGGTCCCAATACAGGGACAATATTACCTGGAAATCTCAATAATGGAGAGGGAATCCTCTAGACAGGATCCTTTATCCCTCGAAACAGACCTCAATTCAGTTGACTTCCACATAATGAACTCAGAACCCACCCCCAATAATGGGAACCAACTAGACGGGGCTATCACCAATAATGTGCATACCACAACTCTCGTCATTTGGTCCGCCCACCATAAAATTGAACTAAGACTCACACCAAATGGCAATGTCAAAAAACGAAATAACTCCCCAAACCTAACAAAAAGTAGAAACCTCAAAAAGATTACACAGCCATTCTCACACAGGGTTTTACTCGTATCATGAATGTCTTGAGCAAAGAAGACTCCTGTGAGAAACTAATAACCATATTTAACAACCACTTCACAAAAATCTTCAACCAACATGCACCTCTTAAACAGAAGCTAGCAAGACCAAACAAAAACCACCAAAACTGGTTTAATGCAGAAACCTGTAGACTTAAAAAAAGAGGAAAGCAGAAAGGAAATGGCAAAAAGATCCCTCCATTACCAACAAGGGAAATTGGAAAAAGCTTGACCACACCTATAAAGAAAAGTTGACATTAGCAAAAAAAGACTACTATAACAAACATATTGCCACCGCCTCCACAGGCAAACTGTTCAAAATGTTTAAATCAGTTAAAAAGCCTGCAACTATATCTCTCCCTTTCCAACCCTCACAAGGAGTCTGTCCAACTGGCATTCTCACAAAAAATTATGTAGGCCAGGGAAAATATTAAATCTTGTACGTTAGTCAATCCACCAGCTCCTCAATCTGATTCTGAGACAACATCGGAGTACCCAGAAATGGCGAAATTCCACTTTTCCTTAGTCTGAGTGAGATGATTAGAACTTTATTAACTGCTAAATGTACCTCCTGCTCTGAAAATATTTTGGCACCCAAGTTGATTCTTGATAATGCGGAGTTGTTTGCCACCTTCCTTTGTCGAATGGTCAACTCCTCATTTAGAGACCACAAGGTGCCTACCTCCATCAAAACCGTAACGGTGACACGACTAGTCAAAAAACACGGTCTGGATCAACGAGACCCAGTTAATCTCTGCCCCATTACGAACTGTAATTTTTTGCTTAAGATCATGGATAAGGTTGCTACAAGCCAATTACAAACACACATTGATCTAACTAATTTATTTCACACACAACAATCAGGTTTCAGAGATGCCCATCGAACCGAATCGGCGTTGTTGGAACATGAGACTAAAATGCTGGAGGTAATGCATAGGAGCAAATTAGGACTGCTGATCCTATTGGACCTCTCAGCAACTTTTGATTTGCTGGACCATAAGAAGCTCAGAGAGGCCCTGGATAAGGCACGCAACTGCTCCTGGGAAGCCATTGAATGGATCTCCTTGTTCCTTGGAAACTGGAGTTCCAGGATTCAATGGGGCGACCACTCCTCAGGCCCCCAGCCGGTAGACTGCAGAGTGCCTCAGGGAGCTAGTTTTTCGCCCCTCTTATTTAACATATATATGCGCTGTCTCTGCACCCTCATCACCAACTTGGGTATTTTCTTTACTAACTTTACAGATGACACACAGCTGGTCATAGAATTGACTGGCTGTCACATTGCTGACAGCAACAAGTTCAATTCCATCTAAAACTCCATTGAGGCATGGATGAAGACCAACTGGATTTGCCTCAATGGAGGGAAAACTGAGTTTATGGTCTTCATTTCTCCCCAAACCAAAGCCAAACTTGACCCAGCCTACGCAGCATTTAAAATAAAAAACACATTGGTCAAGGTCTTCCACAAAGTAGACTCTTGGCATATACCTACAGGCTTCTCTGGGGGCAGATGCGCATGTTGCACATCTTAAACAGACATGCCGCTACCACCAGAAATTGCTGAGACAAATCAGACCCCACTTAAGCCAGCAAAATAGCTCCACCATCGCGAGAGCCATCATATTATCCAGACTTGATTACAGGAATTCACTTATGCTAGGGGCCAGCAACAAGTGCATTAAACAATGCTAAATTGTTCAAAATAATACTATTCGGACAATTACTGGCAAATCTAAAAGGGACCATATCACCAACGAGAGATGAGCACTCCACTGGTTATCAATCGAAGATCGTATTACCTTTAAATCCATGTCCCTGGTCCACCCCTGTATACACAGAGCTGCCCCGAATATCTAAAAAAACAAATCAGCCCATACGTACCTGGTCGAACCCTAAGATCCAAAAACAAAGGGCTTGTTAAAACAGGTCATACAAAAAAAAGCAAATGGACTTGGACGAGCGTTCCCTGCCAAAGCCCCACCGCAAGATGGAATGAACTACCACTCCACCTTAGACTTCAACCTAACTACCTCAAGTTTAGAAAGAACCTGAAAACAAACCTTTTCGGATAAATCAGCTACCACCCGACCCCCTCTACTCTTCACTGGGAACATCTGCATGTCATGTTATCTTTTTGTTGTCCTGTCTCCTTGTTCAGCGCCCTGATGCCTGCGGGCTGCAGCGCTCTATAAACGCATAAAAACTCTATAAACGAAACTACCAGCCATGCCTTTTGTAACCTACACTCAGACTGGGCTGCTTGGCTTAAATGGTAGATCTCTCTTACGGTAGGACTCTGGGTGAGGGTGCGCTCCTGTAGTTCCTAATTGTCAGATGGCTGGTACTGGCTCTTGCTGCCAGCCTGACATGGGTCCACTCGAGGCTGAGAGGGGCGACCTAAACCTAGATCAACCCCATCAGCCATTTTGGATGTTGTGTGTTTATGAAGTGCCAGTGAGAGCAGCCTCTGGAAGAAATGGCCCTGCGTGCTATTGTGCATCTGATAGTTTGACAGGAGTTGGGGGTTGTTAAAGGTGTTTCGAAGTAGTTTGCTGTTCCTGAGTGTTTGGGGTTATTTGTCGTGTTTGTGTACTTCATGAGCATGTGCACGGCCCTCATGAATGGGACTACGAACCTTGTGCCTCTCAGGGGCGGGGTGTTTGGGAGATCTTGGAAAGTCCACCAGTCATCTCAGTATGGGTTTTTGTATGCAGGAATGTTTGTTTTAGGTTCTTCACTGGGGAAGGTTTACAGTTCTAATGGGACTGCTCCCTGCCAAGTATGAGGGACTAAGGGAGAGTGACCCAGAGATCCTCCTAAATCCACCCCTAAACACAATAAAATGGATTTCCAAACTCAACTCTGGGAGGCGATTTAGGCAGGCAAACCTAATATGGTGAACAGGAAAGACACTGAAATATAGCCACACCCAGTTAAGGTAGGCAGCAGAGCGGTAAGGATGGGGTGTGAGAGTGGTCTATGGCTATGATGAGTCCACACAGAGCAACACTAATAATTCCAGTTAGACTCGCGAGTACACAAATATACAAGAATTTCATAAGCCTTAAAAATACACAGTAAGCAGTGAAACCTCTTGGCTTGGCAAATATTGTCTCACACTTATGTGAGGGGTCAGTAATGCGAGGTTGACAACTGCTTGCAGTTTTCCAAAAGTAAGACATTTTATTAAAGGATACATTTGCAAATAAAGCCTTGCTTCTCCTTCTCTACCAAGGAATTCCCTACCTAGTCTAAAGGCTAAGAGAACAATCTCTAACATGGGTAAACTGTCCCTCACGCTAAACAACACACATTCAAGAAAATGATAAAGCAACATAAAGCAATAAACAATATTTGGATGATCTTCACCTGTCCTGGGTAAAATCCTTTTCCCAGGATTTAAAGTCTGCTTCAAAGCGTTTTGAAGGAAAAGACCAGTCTTGACCCAGTTCATCTAACATAGATCCACTGGTAGCAATCCTCTTGTTTCGGAGGAAAACATCCCTTCAATTCAAATTCAAGAAAATAGCACCACTGTTAATCCTGGTCATCTGCTTCTTCAAGATGGTTTGTCACAGTTCAAAAGAATAATTACTTTTAGGACTTCTTTAGCTTCAACCTTGCAATAGATTAGAACTTCTGCAGTACATTTGGTACATTTGTCAGGATGCTTCTGTTTGGGTTTCTGCTTCCTTTTAATAACCACTCTTCTACTATTATTACTATGAAAACTGTCGTTTTTGTTCTACAGTATGCTACTACTTCAAACCTCTTCAATATGACATCCGCTGACAACTTTATATGCCCCACATTTCAGATACATCTACCACTGCTTTGTACTTCTTAATTATCAGGCAAACTGACAAGAGCCTTTAACCTCTTCAGGTAGGCAAGGCACTCTTCCCACAATGGCCTTCTAGAAGGGGGCAGCCTCTTTGCCTCTTCTGTCAGTCTTACTGCCGCAAGAATAACCTGCCTCTGCCCACAAGACTGACTTCCTTTCAGCTTCAGCAGTCTTCAGCATTACAGGTTAATTTCTGAATATTCTTTACAAGCACCCCTTCCCCAGCTTTCTCTCACCTTTTCTGCCCAAGTAATTACCCAGAAGCCGTAGTGCCGCTCTTGCAGCTTTAGGTAAGAATGCTGCATGTATTATTTAGCCCGCTGGACTGTAAGCAACTTCACAGATTAGGTGGATGGGTTTAAATGATACTGGTTTCACTGTGCAAAGAGATTGCCTCTTGGCTTGGGGAATGCTTGTCTTTCTCTTCTGTATAATAACTTCGAATGGATTGTGTCCTCCCAACGTATTCCTCATCTCACAGCTGTGCTGCGGACATTACTTGTCATAGATGAGGAATACGTTGGAGGAACATCCAGTCGAAAGAACGTTACCAGCTTGGTAAGTAGCTTGTTCCATAACTTGTAACATCATTAGGCACAAGCAACCACTTTTCAAGGTAAATTTTTAGCCTTAAAGTATTACATTTATTTGTATTCCCATGTAGTATCAAGGAAGCAGCTTCTGACTTCTCTCGAAAAACGCAATTAGCCATTTGCAACCTTCCTTTAATGCAGCGTTCACTTGTTCTTACTTGTAACTCATGTAAGAGTTTAGTATTTGGCTTTCAGAATGTATTTAATACGCGTTCCTTCTGTTCAATTATGGATACACAACCACTCCGGTAATTCAGAAAGAGTTCCCAGTGGATAGAATAGCTTTTACTTCTCATAGAAATTGCCGAGCTTTAGAAATACGCACAAGAGCTACATTTCCATTAATAATCAACAGTTTAAAGATACTGCACAACCTTTACTGGCTTAACACACTACACAAATCGGAGCTGGTTGCATGTACCGGCAAGGCTTATGAAGTGAATCTGAACGCTGTGCTTCACTTGCTGACTTCAGGGATGCTGCAGTTGCGGGATGCTTGACTTCCCGACTGCTGCTACTGCTTAGGGCTCACTTAGGACCTGCAGCCTTTTTCAGCACGGGTGTCTCCGGTCCAGCCAACTTAATTGGGAATCTCCTTCACTCCCGAAACCTTGGCCTGCCTTCTGCTTCTGTCCTTGGGCTCCTGCACTGTCTTGGCTCTGCAATGGCAGCAACCTCGGCCCACATGGGGAAAACTTCACTTCCAGTAAGTCTTCCTCTGCGCAGCCTCTGCGATACAGGTTTTCTGAACGCAGGACCCTCTCAGAACTTGCAGGTGAAATCTGCTGTCTCCACGTTACGGAGTCTATTTCATGCACCCACCTCCTTGTGAATTGCCAGCCTTGTGCTTGTCCTCTGCTACGACTGACAGTCTTCCAACTCCTGTTCCAACTCCTTCTCTCTGCTTTCCTGCTGGGCCCTTTTATGCCCCACAGGTTTGGCAATTGGCTCCACATGTGAGCCTTTAATTTCCGTTGCCTGACTCCTGCAATGGCTACTAGGCTTAATTGCCTGACCACCATATCTGCATGTCTCTTCCGCCCTCTTCCTCGTTTCAGTTCCTCTAGGATTCTGGTACATGTAGTTTGTTCTAACAAAGTTAGTTCTTTCTGCTTCTTGATTATTTATAAAGGCAGATGTAATTCCCTTAATACAGATTGGATGTGTGTTTCTACCTTTTATAGAGGTAGATGGTTTAAAGAGGGTAACATTTCCGCAATCCTTTGTAGAGTACCCTTGGAATTGAGGAGGGCATTTGATTTTAGATACCAAAAGGAGTCTCTTTTGGTATAGGGTGTTTTGATGTCGCAACCTTAGGTTTCACAACCTTACAATAAATCGGAAGTTGAGAGACATTAAAATTACAATCCGCCATAATCTCTTCTGGTACAGTGGTTACAATCTCCCTATCAGACGGATCTTCCAGGATTTTGCGGCATTAAATGAATGGCAGATTTTGCGGCATGAACTGGCAAAATTTGCGGCACAAACCTTTATTTATTGCAGGATTTTTGCAGGACATTTTTTATTAACTGGTGGGTGTAAAATTGCCACATTGAAGGAAAGAGGCAGAGTGCAAGGCTACAAGAGAGCCCATGGTATCATTATTATGTATCTTTTGTATTAATTTAATAGGCGTCGTCCCAGATGTCTCTGGCTTGGCAGAACAGTGTTTCATTTGGCTACATTTTTGGTTTAATGTACATGCCTATTTAATAGTATTAACTAAATTGATCATTATCAGTTATAATGCTGAAAATATTCCCCTTCTATGTTCTCCAATCCCCCAAACACCTCTCACCAACACACATCACACATCTCACCAACTCCCCATCATAACTTGCATTCCTGAACCTCTGTCATACAAATACTCACGTGCTATGTCACTGTCCATTCACAATTTGCACTCCCTAGCCCCTGCCACACTCCAAATCATACTCCCAACTCAACCTTACACTCTCAATTCCACCCGCAATATACAGTCCTTCATTCTTTTGTGCTGCTTCTGCATCTTGTATCCTATCTCCCATTCAGTCGCACTTTTCCTTCATTCTTTTTCCCAATCTGCAGCGCACTGCCTCTTTCCGGCCAACCGGTTCCTCTCTGCTTTCTGGCTCACTGACCACACGCTCCCTCTACTTTCTGTACCTCCGCTCGCTCTCAGAATTCTGGCCCACTGCATCACTGCTTCCTCTGCTCTCATGTGCACCGCTTCCTCCTCTGACCCACTGCTCTGCCTCTACTTTCTTGCCTATCACTCCACATCTCACCCATCACGTTCTCCCGCTCTCTCTCCTTTCCCTCTCATAGTGTGACCATTTTTTCATATGTAGATTTGACCCAGAGCCTCAAAAAATGGGGCATTTAAAAATAGAACCGAGGATATGCTATTTTTAGACAACCCATTTTTGGAAATGAGCAGGTCACCTTACTCTCAAAGGTGACCGGCGCATTTCCACTGGCTTCAGCTGTAGCGCAAATTGTGCGCTGGCCAGCTGCCTTGAATGGGGTTCTGGGTTGTTTGACCGAAGTGTAATTATTTGCGGCGGAATTGACCGTAGTCGTAGTAAATTTCACTGCATATTGATTTGCACTTCAGCCAAACAACCCAAAATGTACCTTTCACCGCCCCCTCCCCTACTTAAGTGCTTGGTCGCTGCCGCTTCCCCTGCAACCCTGAGGTGTCAGATCCGTCTCTCTAACACGGGTCGGATCTGACTCCGCTGGGTCCCTTTTTAGTAATTTTCTTTTTTTTTTTGGACCCCTGCCTCCAATACTGAGGAAGCGGGGGACAATCCTGCAATCCCCAAGCCCAAAAATACTTTACATGGGTAGCGGGTGACACCGCCGCAACACATGTTCGGTATTTATAAAAAATCGATTGAATGATCCTGGCTGAAATAGGTCAAATTGTACCATTCAATCGATTTTTGTGGGTCAGAATGGGTAGTACCTTGAATAGAAGCGCTTTCCCGACAGTGTTCTGCAAGCTCCAAGCACCTTTCACAGGGACAGGCCCTTCAGGGGCCTGCCACTGTAAAATGCGACTCAAAAAGTGCATTTTTATCCTGTTTGAGGAACAAAAATGCAAGCGACACTGCAGCGGTTCATACCTTCAAAAGAAATGCATGACAGGGTCGGGAAAGACCCTGTCATACAGTGGCACCCCCACATCCCGTGCGCGTAGGGTTGGCCTACAATTTCTGCACATTTAAAAGTGCATCTTGCTTGGAAATGTGGGATGCACTTTTAAATTGGCAGAAACGCCCCCTGATTTGCTCAAGGAGGTGAAAAAGGCCATCTGAATGGCACGCATATAACATATGCCCATTTAGCTGTCCCTTGTAGATTGGGCTGGTCTTTTTTTGGGTGCAAGTGATGAGATGTGTTAGCACATTTCATTTTTTGCGTTAAAAAAAAGTTTTGAGAACCTGGCACCCTGAGTATTTTATTTAAACAGTAGTTTTTGCAAATTACATTTTTATTAAAAAGATTTTTGTTTTTTTTAAAAAAAGCTGTTTTTGCACAATACGGCCGTTTTCGCTGCATTTTGCGGGTTCGCAAAATCGCTATAAACTGGAGGGTCTGATCAGAGCAAGAATACAGTCTTATCCCACATAATCTCCCCACTACCCTAGGCCCTGTCTGTCTCCATCCAGGTGATCTTCCCGCAGTACACCACCCCCAGGGCTGGGCTCAGGAAGCGTATGCCTTCCTCTCGCCACCTGGGAGGAGACTTTAGGCACGGTTTCAGTAAGGGGTCCACTGGATTCTTCACACTTACTATAAAATGCATATGTTCGTTCTCCCTTGGGAGAAGGTAGAAAAGCATATGATCCAAAACCAGTGCAATACAGCTAAGTACTCGGATGCATAAAACGCAGTAGGATCACTATAGAGCAAAACTAAAACAGTTCCCTAGAACTTAGTAAATCCATCCGTAAAATGGATTGGATGCACATAGGAAGCCACGATTATCTTCTCTAATACAAGGACAAAACATGTAAGCGCTAGAAGTCAAATGATGTCCCTGTGGAGGTGCGTGTAGAATACCAAAGGACCTAAGAAATGTTCAGTAATGTTACAAAGGGTTTTTATATGAATAAAATAGATGCTGTAATTGACAACAAGCTAAGGAGCCTAGGCTTCAACAAACAGAACATCAAAAGAAGAAAAAAAACATGAACATATGGAACGGAGTAAATTCATTAGTTGTAAGAAAGACACTGTAAATCAACATATTCAAAATACATGTGCGGTCAAGAGAAGTTGTAGAATTTTAAGGATTTGGAAACCAATTTGCAGAGATTGTAGCTAAAACACATAATGAAATATTATTTCGGTCTGTCGGACCATCTACAAGGGTTTCAGCTAGACAGGCTATAAGTAATTGCAACGCCGAGCATTCATCAGGTCAGGAAACGGTTACGAAAATCTAAAAAGTAAAAGAAATAATAAAGATGGTTATGGTGCCCACAAGTTTAGCTAACCTATACGAAGAGAAGAGTACAGTAAAGAGCAGGGCACTCACTGTGGCCTTTAAAAGTGAGAGTTTGGTCATCGATACGCAATTTTGTTTGTAGTGTGTCATGTGACTGATCTGGAGACGTGAAGGAGGGGATAAAAACAGTTTGTAGGCGACTTGAAAAGGTTTTGCAGACAAAAGGGTTGACATATGTATTGATGGGTTGATGGTACGCAGAAAAAAAGTGAGACTGTGATTAACTTTTGACTGGTCTCTGCAAAAGAACACATGGAGGTTTCCAATTGAAACCCATATCGTATGTGTTTATTGCAGGAAGTTTGGGGTGTTAAAAACAAAGCCTTGCCTGATTAGTAAAGGTTACTTGTCACTTAGCCTTCGAAGATGTTGCCTTTGAAATGTGCAGCCTTAATCAGACCGCGTTAGACATGTGAACGAGTTCTGCAGTCGAGTCGCTGTACGAAGATGTACTAGACTTGTAACGAACGACGCAGTGCAAATAAACATATCCAAAAGCGCATTTGTTTAGTAAAGACAAAAGGACTTAATTTATTTTTAACAGACGCCATGTTGGTTTTGTAGTGTACACAAGCGCAAAATATCGCTGGCTATGTATCGTCAAAGAAGATTGCTTAATAAAATGTAATCTAACAATTGTTTAAAATGAATCTGTATGTGCACTAGCGTGCACCACTGTGCGACCTGTATCAAATGAGTAGAAAAACTGAGTGGTTGTTTAGGAGAGATAAAATTACTTAATAATTTTTTAGAGTTTTTTTATGGTGTAATAATGTACAACAGCTCTGAATATGAACACTGACTACTGTGGTGGGTCAGAAGGAGGAGTCAGACACTTGCAGGACATTATAAGGGTACTTTTATTTAAACAATAGGAAAGACTTCTCTTTCACTATCACGAAAGGGATAACACTGCCTATCTAAACAACTAAAGGTGCCTGTCTGTGGTCAGGAAGTTCAAAACAAATGTCCTCGGTCCAAACCTAACTCTACCTGAGCCTACCACTAATATGAACAACTCAAAACAGACCCAAAGAGTGTCTCTCCCATATACTGTTGACTGGCAATCTCAATGCCCACTGCATAGGCATTGAGGACACGTTGTTAATTGAATTTGGGGATTCATGCCAACGGGCTCAATGATAACTGGGAACAAATACGGCCTTGGCCTGTTGAATAAGGGCTGTAAGTGGACAGATATGATATTGAGCTTTGGCCTTGAACCGATGCTCCTTCCGAATAACCGGGACAGACTACTCTACGTTACCGCTCGGCACAGTGGGGAAAGCTCTACCTGTCTGGATGGTGTATTTGCCGTTGAAGGTTTACGTGCCCTGGTGTCAAGGTATGAAATCAATAGCAATCACATTGAGTGATCACATCATGCTGTATGTTACTTTTGTGCGAAAATAAACTGACCAATACGGTGGGTTCCCTGGCATTGGGCACCTTTACTTTGCTTGGGAACCGAATAGTGTGCTGTGTGAAACCTAAGGGTATCACTCCAACCGTCCCCCTGCCTCCTCCCCCTTTGGATCCTCTATGCAGGTGGCCAGGGAAAGGCCATTGCTTTTGGATCCTAACCCTTAAGGTGGAAAAACAAGGGAGGATCACCTGGATGGAGGTTGGGAGAAAAATGCACTCGGGCGAGGCGCGGTATTCTACATTTTCCCTTCAGGAAGATACTGTTCCCGAAGTAGTTATCGGATAATGTTCCAACTGTCCCCTTTACCCCAGGACCGACAGGAGATATTATAAGTCTCGACGTAGTAAGAGGAGGAAAAGAACTAAAGATAAGTTAGGCGAGACATGGTATGCCTATTTTCCTAGTCAGTCAACCTAACCCTCCCCAACCTTTCTAGGATGTTACAAGCCAGTTCCCCTCATGATTGCACACGCAGCACATGACAGGACTGAGATGAAGAAGAGGTAAATGAGAGTAATGAGGATTACTCCTCTTCACTGCTTAGATACTGAGAGGAGGAAGCCGCATCCCCAACACTGGGATGGTCAGGCATGTCTGCCCAACTATGGTCAGACAGGTTTAATTAACCTGACACACCTGCGGCCTGTTAGAGGGCTGCAGAAGCATAAAATGAGCGACCAATGAGGAGAGGAAGAGACCGCAAGGAGAACCAGCAAAGAGCCGTGAAGGAGAAGCAGAGAGACCAGAAGGGGATCTGCTCTTCGAGGGACAGCCATGGTGGAACTGGACACCAAACCAGGACGCTGGCAGACCCCAGTCCTCAAAGAATGCGGTCTACCTTCGCAAGAAGCAGCAAGGCAAGCGGGGCTCGCTTTGGTGATGTTCCCTGCCCCAGAAGCAGAGTGGAGTACACAGCAGAAGCCGTCAGGAGCAGGAGCCGGCCGCTAGTGAGTCTCAGATGGACACACAAACACCGGGGAGCTCCAGGACGACCCACAGGCAACAGGAACAGACTGCTGGTGAGTGTCTGGCAGACACACAAACCCAGGGGAGCTGTGAACAGGAACGCAGGGAAGTGCCCTCTTGCAAGAAACCAAGGTATGCTGAATACCGAACTACATGAAACTTAACATTACAAGGAAATGCAGATATTCTGAATACCGACCTATATGAGATTTTGACCTTTGAACAACGTATTATAGGAACAACTCTGATTGAATAACTAAATTGAATTATGTAAATTCTAATACATATTTACCCTTGAAACGATGCAATTTTGCCCTCAAACTAGAATTTGATTAAGAAACAAGAATATTTTTTGAACCCTGAATTGAAACTCCAATCATAGGAAAGCCGTGTTGCACATATAACCTTACAATTGACTACAGTAAATACTAAAGAAAGCCTGAACAATTAACTTTTATGAATGAATGCAGTGTGGCAAAACTACTTATTTTGTATTGAGAATTTGTTTTGCGCTTATACAACAGAATTGCATTTCAAAGCGCCACAAGGCTAAATGAGAAGGGAACAGGGGAAATAAAGAGAATTGGAAAAACAGTAAATATACATTTGTGGTCCTACTAGGCCTTGTGGTATTTGGGTGTGCAAGCGAAGTGAAGAGAAGTGCAGGAGATCGGGGTGGGAGTCAAGGGATGGATAAGTGTTGGTGGGGGAAGGAAGGGCCAGGGGTAGCCAAGAAGGAGGCCTTTGCCTAAGTGCTAGTGCAGGGAAATCCCAACGGTGGGAAGAAGAGCCACTAAGTAGCGGGCCACAGGGGGCAGTGCAGTGTGGGGGAGGTGCTGGTATCGACTGGGTAGAAGGGCCTGGTATCCTCTGAGATTCATCAGGACCAGGCCACTGGTCTCAGCGGCAGTTGGGTGTTTAGCAGGGAAAGAAGTAGAGAAAAGCAGAGCTTTGAGAAGTTTCTGGAACTTAAGGTGGTCCGGCTCAAGTCTGAGAGGGGCAAGGAGGCTGTTCCAAAGGGAGGTACCAGCCTTTACTTTGCTACATTTATACCGCGCAACATTGACCCGGAGGCGCAAGATCCCCCCCCCCTCCACTCCCTGCTTTGAGAAGCATTGGGGTTAGAGGAGTGGAGGGCTCCAGCAGGGGAATAGCGTGGGTCCAGGTCCCAGAAAGCCTTGTGGATGATGGAGAGGGTCTTGCATTTCATCCTTTGCAGCCACCGGGAGCCAGTGGAGAGATTTTAGGGCTGGAGAGATATGGTGCCTAGACTTGAGGCAAAGGATAAGTCTTACAGCCCTATTCTGGATTAGCTGGAAGGGGCGTGGGGAGGAAAGAGGGAGATTGAGAAAGAGGCTGGTGCAGTAGTCCAGCCTAGAAAGGACCAGAGCTCTGGAGATGTTGCTTCTGGGGAAAGGCGAGTAAAGGGAGAATGCCTCTGAGGAGGAGGAGCTGGAAGTGGGCCTTCTTGGTAAGGTCCATGATTTGAGGGGTGAACGGTGTGTGATCCATGGTGGCAGGGCCACAAGACAATCCAGCAAAAGCCAAAAGATAGAAGATTGCACTCTAAAAGCCAGGAGACAAGCACAGCAGAGTCACGTAAGGGTGACTCTGAGCACAGGAGCAAGTGCCAAGAAACGTGTATGTTTGTCTGAGAAGTCTAGGGACCCCAGTTGCGTGAACTTTGATGGGTGGACCGTGTGGTCTGACAACTGTGCCTAGACCAGAGATTCCTAATTGGTGAGAACTAAAGACATTACGAAACAAGCCTAACAAAACTACTGCAGTACTGCTCAACTATACATGGCTTGAGAACAGAATGCTGAGACCCTTTTTGTTCTGGATTGTGCTACTTAAAACTTGGGGAATGGAACCCCGGCATTGGCCTTGAACTATATTGCCTTGAATTGAAGAAGGTAACATTTGAGATTTTTCTTTCATGGAACGTTCTTATACTTGGGCAGGGGGAGTTGAGAGAAAGCTGTGAGGTGGAAGAAACTCGGAAATTTGAGTTAAACAGTGTTTCTTTTGAGTTTGATATCCGTACACATTGGTTTAATATAACTGAGGGCAAGGATAGGTTTTGGACACACAGACTTTTAAGTTGAACTCTTTGACACAGACTTTCCTTAGATGTATCCCGGTAGGAAAATACCATATTAGTATAGGGCAAGTTTAGGACTTCAACCATCCTGCAATTTCAGTTAAACATCTTTTGTTTGAATTTCAAGTCTGTTGTCTCTGTCGTACTTCATGGTGCCTTCACAGTGGTCTGAAGCTAATGTTGATAAAATCAACACTTTAGCAAGGGCTAGCATCTATAGACCGGCGGAATGGCTGCAGATTGCCAAAGCGGATTGGTGCACACGGTTGGCCTTTCTTTGACCTACTACATTGCACAGGAAAGTAATGATCACACAACAAAAAGGCCCTTCACATATATTCCACTTTGCATACATAGTAGGAAAGCGGCACTATAACAGGCAGTAGCCGCAATCAAGGGATGTACTATCAACAGTACGTCTACTAAGAAATCTCAAATTGGGGCGTTGCAGACCTAATATAAAAAAATTGTTTGCGGCTGCACAACCAAAGCACCCACAGTTCCAACTGGAAGTATGCCTTAATTAAAACGCACAATGCCAGAAAGTTATGGCATCTTTATCGTAGCCACCTTTCTGCACAACAACCCCCACAGGAGTTGTGTGGAATTACAGAGTAGTTTACGTTACTTTATTATATTTATAGCGAGCACCACTGATTTAAGGGCGCCCAACAAGACAAACGTGCAAAAAATGGACCAGGGCATAGCCAAGTCATGGGAGGGCTGGGCCTTTATGGAAGCTGAAAGGTGATAGGGCAGTACCAAAATCATGCCTATCTAAACAGGAAAGTCTTGAGCCTCTTCCTAAACAAGGGAGTCACTCTTTACACTCCTACGTCCCGTCCCCTTTCCTCCATACTTGTGGGACATCTCTCCGTCCTGTGGGACGGGACCGGAGCACTTTGTAAAAAGCATCCAAATTTTTCCAAAAATGTGTCCTTCCTCTCTTTCCTGCGCGGGGGCGGAGCCAAGGTGGGCATCGCCCCTCAGTCCTTTTCTCCGCTCGATCAGGGCCGGACGCACTTGCATCCTCGGAAGACTTTCTTCCCTGTTTTCCTCTCTGGCTCTCGCTAGCGTTCGTCTTCTAGCCTGTGTTTTAAATTAGACTTTCCAGACTGTTCTTCGTGTCATCGTCGCTTCGTGAGGGCGGATCCCCATCCTCTTTGTTTAGAGTGTTTGGGTCCGGAACACCGTTGGGACTCCTGTTTTTACTGTGACTCCCTTTCGGTCCGGGCTCTTCAACGTCTGTTGGAACGGTGGGAGGAGGTGTTCCGACGCACTCCCCCCATCTCATTTTCAGGCTTTCATCGACGAGAAGAAGAAACGCCCGGTAAGTTCTTTACTTTTCAGAGCACCCCGGCCGGGGGATACCTTTCCGGGTTCCTCTCGAGCCGGGAGGGGCGTTGATCGCTCTGTCACCGGGGTTCGCCCTGAGGTGCCTGTCGGGCCTAATAATTCTACCGGAGTTTTCTCCGAGGGTCTCCGTAAGGGGCCTGTGTACACCGGAGTAACTTCCGAGGCCCCTCCTGTGGGGGCTGTGTGTAGACCCAGTTCTGCTGAGTCACAGGGTACCGGAGCTTGCTCTGAGGCCTCTCTTTCGGCTTCCCTCAAAAACAAGACCGGGGTGCGCCCCGAGGCCTTGGCTGGGCTTGTGTTTATCGAATGGATGTTCGAGGCCCGTGCCGATAAGGCTATTACTGGGCCTAGGCCCGAGGTCCCTCGTATAGAGGCTAAGGCTGCCAACAGTTCTGAGTGGCCGGGCAGGGCCCTGTCGGTGAAAGTGGTTTCTCACTGTTCCCGCTCTTGTGGTGATACCAGATCTGTTGAGGGGGCAAAGAAGCAAGGTTCTTCTTTTACCGGCAGTGCCGAGGTCCGTCTTTCGAAGGCTCAGTTGGCGGTTGGTATGTCGCAGAAACATTTCAGGCCTCACAGTCCCGGCTCTGCCGAGGTTCCTTATGTTAAGGCTAAAATTAAGATCCCTGATCCATCGACGGGGACCCCTGCCTCAGCTCCTCACGTGCCGCAGTTCCCCTCAGATGAAGACAAATGGCGGCCGTTCCCGCCACGACCACGGCGGCCATTTTAGGTACTACCCCTACAACTACGCCATCGGCCCCTGGTGTACGATTCGGTCCTTCGGGTGAACCTAAGGTCACTTGTGCGTATCCTTACCGGCCCGTTTATGATTGGAACGCCTGGATGCCTCTTCCGCACAATGTTTCGTTGCCTGCAGGGGCGGCCCCTTTGATTTATGTGGATACGTCGGCGGAGCGCCCGGCGTGACACCCTTCTCCGTTACGTCCCTGGGTTTGTCCACCTCATGAGAGGCCTCCTCAGGTTCCGAAGCAATCTCCTGAGGACGCTTTTTTCGGTAAATTTCAGGCGCTTATGCGCACCGACCCCATGAGGGAGTATTTCAAAGGGCTTTTTAAGGAAATTTGTCCACCAGCGCCCCCTGCTCCACCCGTTCCTCTGGTGGTTCCACTGGCGCCTCCTTTGCCCGTGGTGCCTGCCCCTGCTCTTCCGCCTTTGCCACCGTTGTCCCCAGTGGGCAAGGCAGTGCCTGACACGGTTCAGCAGGATCCTGACCAGTCAGATGACCCTCAAGGCGAGCAGGACAACGAGGCCCTTCCCCGCTCTGTTAGAGCTTTTCATGACCAGGTACTGCACATGATGAATTTCTTAGATGTTCCAGTTCCCGAGGCACCTGCTCCACAGGAGGGCGTGCTTTCTGGGGCATTCACCCTGTCTCCTTTGGAGCGTACCGGCCTTTTCCTGCAGAAGGATGTTTTGGCCGAGGTCCGAAGAGTCTGGGAGAAGCCACACTCAGGACTTTTTGTCAAAAAAAATATTGACGCAAGGTACAGGCTACACTCTTCGGAGGAAGTGGCCTTGTCTTGTCCACCTCCTTCCTCCACAGTGGTGGCTGCGGCCACGTTGCAGTCCAGACCTGCAGCATCCTCTTCCGCGACGGCTACTCAGGTCTTGGGAAGAGAGGACAAGCTCCTGGACTCCCTAGGGAGGAAGATCTTTGCCAATTCGGCCTTGCAGCTCAGGCAGGCCAATGCCGAATTGATTTTGGCGGGAGCTACCATGCGGATGTGGAAAGGTCTGTCGAAGTTTGAGGAGCACATTCCGGTCGAGAAGTTGGAAGACTTCAGAGGTGGCCTTTCCGATGCAAGGGTCTTGTCCCAGGATCTCCTGGAGGCTGCGGCTCTTCACGTAGACACCTCGGCTCGGGGCATGATGCTCGGGGTTGATACCTCGAGGCAAGCGTGGTTGCATGCCACTAAGTTTTCGAAGGAAGTGCAAGACAAAGTATTGGACCTTCCATTCGATGGTAAGGAGCTTTTTCATTCGTCTACTGATGTAGAGCTCACCAAAACCAAGGATAGCACTCAGGCGGCTAAATCATTGTCTGTTCTGGTTATACCTCCCTTCAAGGCTCAAAGGCCGTTGTCGCAAGGGCGACCTTCCTCTGGTTTTAGGGGATTCCTCGACCGTAAGAATCGCAGAGTGGATACTCCTGCGGGGAATAACCGCCGTAGACAACAGCGTACGCGGTATTTCTCCCGCTCCTCAGCCTCCTCATCAGGTTCAGGTGGCACCGCCACCGATAAACCTGCCAAATGAGGGTTTTCCGCGCTTGCACGAGACCCCGGTGGGAGGGCGCATTGCGTCTCATTGGGAGGCGTGGCAGACCATCACAGAAGACAGATGGGTCTTGTCAGTCGCTCGGGCGGGCTTCCGCTTACCTTTACCCCGTACCCCACCCCTCAACCCTCCTTTGCAGCCGTTGGGCTCGCCCTCCCTCAACGCCGAGGTTCAGAAACTCCTGGACCTCAGGGCTGTGGAACCCTTTCCCTTTGGGGAGCGAGGGGAGGGCTTCTACTCCCGGCTGTTTACGGTGCCCAAACCCAACAAGGCTGGCCTGCGCACCATCCTAGACCTTTCCCAGTTCAACCTCTTTCTACCCCAAGAGAAATTCAAGATGATCACACCCAGCCAGATACGCTCCTCTTTGCAGATGGGCGACTGGCTCAGCGTAGTGGATCTTCAGGACACGTACATGCATATCCTGATTTGGGCTCCACACAGGAGGTACCTCCGTTTCTCTTTGGGAGAGGAGCACTTCCAGTTTCGGGTGCTTCCTTTTGGCCTCAGCTCGGCGCCGCGTGCCTTCACGAAGATGATGTCGGTGATTGCGGCCTATCTTCGTCTTAAGGGTATCCATGTGTATCCTTATTTGGACGATTGGCTCTTACGCATGCCCTTGTCCGCTGGCGGCAGCGGGCAACCTCCAGTCTCTCCTTCAGCTCCTGTCCCATCTTGGGCTGTCGGTGAACTGGCATAATCCTCCATGACGGTCTCTCAGGACCTGATTTTTCTGGGTTTTCGTTGGAACACGATCGACTGCAGAGTATACCTGACCGTGGACAGAATGGCGGATCTGTTGGCCACGTGTCAGATGTGTGCGCAGTCGGGGAGTATGTCGGCCTGGTGGTTCCAGAGGCTTCTGGGCCTCATGGCCTCGTGTGTGCTGGCTCTTCCTCTTGCTCGTCTCAAAATGAGACGGACTCAGATGGCCCTTCGGAATTCATAGCGTCAGGCAGTGGACTCAGACTCCATGCGGATAATGATTCTGGATTCCATGAGAGTGGACCTGGACTGGTGGTCATCTCTCAGCAATCTGTCTGGGGCGCGGGGTTTCAGGACCCGGTCCCTATGGTGACGATCACGACAGACTCCGCTCTCCTCGGGTGGGCTGCGACGTTAGATCTCCTTCAGGTCTCGGACCTCTGGTCGCCTCAGGACCAGCTCCTGCACATAAATCATTTGGAGCTTCTGGCGATTTTTCTGGCGCTCAAGGCTTTCAGACCGCTCATTGTCAACAAGGTGGTCCGCATAAGAACGGACAATGTGGTGTCCATGTACTACATAAACAAGCAGGGGGGAACAAAGTCTCCCCCTCTCGTGGATCTGGCCATTCTGAATTTGGGAGTTGGCCGTGCTTCATGGGGTCTGGCTGCTTGCAGTGCACATCCCGGGCCGGCTGAATGTCACCGCGGATGCCCTCAGCCGGCGGACAGTGGTCAGCTACGAGTGGGAGTTGAAGGCAGAGATCCTATCATGGATTTTCTCGCGTTGGGGCGCACCGGAGGTCGACCTCTTCGCCACAGCGATGGACAAGAAGCTTCCTCAGTATGCCTCCAGAGGGGTCTGGGAGCCTCCTCTCTGGGGGACGCACTCGAGATCCCATGGCACAACATGAGAGCTTACACCTTCCCGCCTCTTCCTCTGGTTCATCAAGCAATTTAGAAGTTGAAGAGTTCTGTCAACTGTTCTCTTCTATTGATAGCTCCGTGGTGGCCGGCCAGGTTTTGGTTCTCAGAACTTCAACACCTGTCGGTGTGTCCGCCGATCAGGTTACCAGTAACTCCTGATCTTCTTCACCAAAGTGAACAGCAGATGTGGCACCCCTCCCCACAATCGCTCAGCTTGGCGGCATGGTGCCTGAGTTCAGGTCTTCAGAGCATCTGAATTTGTCTGCGGATAACATGCGTATTATCCAGGCAGCCAGAAAACCCTCAACCAGATCTCAGTACAAGAGTAAATGGCTCAGGTTCTGTCATTGGTGTCTAGAGAAGAAATTGGATCCAAGGGGGGGGCCACGGTTGACAGTGTTGTACTTCGTGTCCTCCCTAGCAGAGTCAGGGGTTCATGTTCGTGTCCTCCCTAGCAGAGTCAGGGGGTTCATGTTCTGTCATGCAGGACTTATCTTTCAGCGGTCTCCGCTTATCTTTCTACGGATCAGTGTTCGTTTTCTCTGACTAACCCAGTGGTAAAGAGGCATTTCGCTCGTTTAACACGCCTTTACCCTCCAGTTCGTAATCCGCACCCGCCATGGGACCTGAATGTTGTCCTGACGGCGCTGTGCCATAAACCCTTTGAGCCAATGGCTACTGTGGACCTCAATTACTTGTCTTGGAAAGTGTCCTTTTTGGTCGCCGTCACATCGGCAAGGAGAGTGAGTGAGCTCCAGGCATTGTCGGTGGAGCATCCTTTTTTGGTCTTTCACAAGGACAAGTTAGTCCTTCAATCTAATCCGGCTAAGGTAGTGACCGAATTCCATTTGAATCAATCGATCTCCCTACCGTTTTTTTTTCTTCCGATCCCCGCCTCTGAGGCGGAGAGGGTTCTACACTGTCTTGATGTCCAAAGAGCTCTTAAGTTCTGCCTGGATAGGACTTCCGAGCTTAGAAGTTCTTCTTAACTTTTTGTGACTTTCGGCAACCCTCAAGGCAAGCAGGCGTCTAAGGCAACTATTTCTAGGTGGATTGCCGCCTGCATCAGAGTCTTTCACTATCCAAAAGCTGAATCCTCCTAAAGGTATTCATGCGCACCTGGTGTGGGGCAAGGCAGCTGCGGTTACTTTTCAGAAGTATGTTCCCTGGGAGTGCATCGCTAGGGCAGCTACTTGGGCCTCTCCATCTGCTTTCTGGAAGCATTACTGCCTCGATATGATTTCTAGAGCTGATGCTCAGTTTGGTCAGGCTGTGCTGAAGAACCTTTTTCAGTAAGGGGTATTTCCATCCACCTGTAGTTCTTGTAAGGAGTGCTTGGGAATCTCCCACAAGCATGGAGGAAAGGGGACGGGACGTAGGAGTATTACCAGGTTACTCACCGTAGTGACCACCTTACTCCTAGTCCATAGTCCCCTTTCCTCCATACGGCCGCCCGCCGTCCCCTCTGATAAGGTTCCTATGTTATTGGTAAAGGGTCTCTGACCTGGCAAAGAAAAGGACTGAGGGCTGACGCGCAGGAAAGAGAGGAAGGACACATTTTTGGAAAAATTTGGATGCTTTTTACAAAGTGCTCCGGTCCCGTCCCACAGGACGGAGAGATGTCCCACAAGTATGGAGGAAAGGGGACTATGGACTAGGAGTAAGGAGGTCACTACGGCGAGTAACCTGGTAATTCTCTGATATCTGGAGGAATAGCATTCCAGGCAGTAGGTGCTGCTACAAAGAATGCCCCTTTTTTTTTTTACTTGGGACATCCTAAAGGCTGGGATTCTTAATTTATTAGTGTTGTTTGATCTGAGATTTTTGAGTATTCGATTTTAGTTCCAGAGCTTCACTCAAATACAGTGGCGATGATCCTGTCGGGCACTTATGAGTTATCAAGAGAAGGCGAAAGTCTATTCTGGCTTCAATGGGGAGCCAATACAGGCTCCTTCTTGCCTCTGAGACATGATCTCTCCTTTTAAGATCCATAATGGTTCTAACAGCATTATTCTGTATAACCTGAAGCCGGCCCATATCAAACTTGGATAGGCCAGCTAACAGACTACTACAGTAATCAAGCCTGGAACCAATTATGGTTGTAGCTAATATCTCACAATTAGCTCCAGAGATAAAAGGCTGTGCTTGCGACATCAGCTTGATATTATATGCGACTGAAGCTACCAAGCTGCCGACCTGTTCATGTTGAGGTTTCTGTCAAAAAAGACCCCCAGAGTCTTCACTTTATTTTTGGTTTTTATAACACAACTATCAATTTGAAGTTGGAAATACTCGATTCCCAACTTTCGGGTTTTGGCCTCCGTACCTTTCAGCATCAGTTCAGTTTTACCAGTGTTTAGAGCAAGCCCATTGTTGCACATCCACCACTTGATCAATACATAGATCCGATTGATGGTTTTCTCATCTCCAGCATAATTACTGGAAAGAGGGATGACATATTATGTCCTATATAAAGGAACTATACTGAGATCCTGCATTGGCCACGGAAGAGCTTGAAGTGGAGAAGCCGCTGGCTTACTTCGGGGATGTTCATGTTGACCCTATCTTTACTGGGAAAATGTGCTAGTGCTTATGTTTACTGAGATTATATGCACTGGCATAATCCTGAACAGTTGTCTCCTAGTGCTTTACATCATAGGACTCATGCTGGTCCATAAATGGGTACCTACACAGAGCCCACTAACTTTCAAATACTTGCACTGCTCGATACAAGCAGCAAGATGCAACCATACTGCTACGGTTGCTTATTAACTGGGCTGAGATGGAAAAACTACTCAAGCCACAACAACTTGGCTTTAGAATGGGACATGGCACTATGCACGCAATGTGGGCACTTCAACTCCTGTCTGCCGATGTTCTTCATGGTTCTGACGTAGGGTTATATCTTTGCTTCATAGATTATTCAGCAGCATTTGATTAACCCCCATCTGCTATACTACATAGAGCAGATTTACACCAACACTCAAGTAATGATCCGGTTCACTCAGGACAGTTCCACCTCTTTACCTCTGGCCACGAACAAAAGACTCAATTATGGGTGCGTACTTGCCCTCCCTCTTGTTTAACCTATACGTGACTAACATGGATGCGATCTATGAGTGTAGTGATTTTCCGCCTAGCATATGCGGTGCCAGCACATGCTGGATTTCATATGCAGATGACACAGTGCTGTTGGACCGGACTCTGCTGGCGTTACAGCGCACCATGAATGCTCTGTTCAAGTACGCTGCAGAGAATTGGATCATTATTAAGCAAAACAAGACAAAGGTCATGCTGATCCACAGGAGAAGAAGGGCGACCAAACACAGTTGGCATAGGGGAGTGGTGAAGCTCTATCATAGACCAATACTTGTACTTGGGTCTCCCCTTTCTTAGTGCTCCTAATGCATTACATTCTAGGACTCGTGTATTCGTCAAAGCCACTCGCAAATGGCTAGCAATTTGAAAGTTGTATTACTAAAGTAGGCAGGGGATCTATTAAAGAATACTTGGAGGCTTATAAAAAGGCCATGATACTGTGCATCCGGTATGGCTTAGACACACTCAAAAGTAAGCATGTCAACTGGCTCAGAATCATTGAAGGCAAGCTGTAGCGTTCTCAACTTGGTGTTTCCACGTCAGTCCATGTAGAAGACTTATCGCTAGTATTAGAGGTAACCTCCTTGTTGACCCTGTGGACGGTGGCCAGCTGCAAACTGTTGGTAAAAATATGAATGGCTGACACGTCTGGCTCTTAGTTTTGTATTCAGAACATCCACGTCGCAGGACTGGCAACACTGCTCATGCAGACTTGGTTAACACAGTGTTAAAACATCTGGCGGCTATTGGCCTACAATTTAGCGATATGTTGGATGTGGGCCATTTTTACCATAAATTAAAAATGAAATCCCTAACTTGGGTTTTCACGTTCTCGATGGATTGCTTAGCGACTAAGAGACGTTACGCCCAATTACATAATGCAGGGATTTCGTCCTCCGGAACCTTGCAGTTATCTCACGAATATTTTAAGGCAATTTATATTATATCTACGCCTAAATTTGCACACAGTCTAGAGTATAGTAGGGCCTGTGCCAATATTCCACATGAGCATAGATTGTGCCGCTTCTGTAAGTGACAAGCCGACACATACTTACTGGCTGTACATGCTTTAATGAGCTGTACATAAGGGGCTATGGGAACTTCTGCTCCTCTCCCGATGGAATATGCACTGATCAGTTGTGGGCTGCGGTCTTCTCAGCAGAATCCCTGGTTGCAAAGGCAACTGCCTTTAAAAACATTCAGCATTGTAGACATTTCAAGTAGAATTGCAAATGACACTGATTATGGGGCATGATATTCTCTTTTATATAATATTGTTTCACAGTATGTGACGTGTAATGTTTGTTTTACTTGTGTATCATTTTTTTGTATTACTTGTCGTGCATGCATTCTTTTCTATATGCAAAAGCCTAGATTTCTTAGCCATACGTGGCTACCCACTGGAACTCCCTCCCTCCAGAACTACGAGCAGAGAACTCCCACTGGCCCTTCCATAAGGCCTTGAAAACCTGGCTCTTTGATTAACGGACTGCCTCCTGCACATGCCAAAATACCTGCCCACTAGGTTACTGACCTGCTCTAATGTTTGTAATTGTTATGTCCATGGCACGGTACACTCTGCCACATTAAGTATATGTATCATGTAACTGATTTTGCAACAGCGCCCTGGTGCCTCAGAGTTTGGGCTCTTTACAAAAGTAAAAATAAATAAATATGCATTAAATAAAAATAATTTTACAAAAAGAAGGCTTCTTCTGGTCTTTTCTTGTCTCCTCTTATTCTCTTTATAGAAATGTCTCTTTCAAACATAAGTTTCCCAAGACAATATTCTTGGATTGTCTCTTGATCTCCTTTATGAGCCCTTGTAGTGCTTCCAAAACATGACTGGTTCTTGTAATCTTTAGTGATAAGCTTATGACTGCTTTCCTTGAGACACTCTCACATTTTTGTCTTTGGTCGTATATGACACCAGTGGTCTGGACACCTCGCCGGAGGTTGAGTTTGGCAGGCCTGAGCCTGGTACCCATGCTGAGTCCTCGTACAGGCGTCTCATGTCGAGGGTCACTGAGTATTTGGGGTGGTTTACTCCACCTGTGGATTTTCTGCAGGATGACCTGACAGACATATTGGACCAGGGTCCACCCACTGCCATTTCATATGGCCTTACAAAGAAGGGTGGCGGCAGCTTTGACTGCTCCGGAGAGTCTCCCGGCAGTGGGTAAGTCGCTTATTAAAAAATACCATCCAGCCAGTGGCGACCCCTGCTACTTGTCACCGCACCCTACTCCACAGAGTTTGGTGGTGCAGGCGGCTACGGCCCCAGCGACACACACGGCGTACCCTACCATCCCTCCTGATAGGGACGACAATCGCTTCGATGGTTGGGCGAAGAAAGTATTTTCTTCTGGGGGTATGGCTTTAAAGGCAGCGAACTCCGTCTGTGCCTTAGCAAGATTCACTCGCACTCTGTGGAATTGTGTTTCTTTGGCGGCTGAACATATTCCCGAAGGGGAGGAACAAGATGGCGTTCTAGCCCTCGTGCAAGATGCCAAGGATGCCATGTGTGAATCCGTTCAATCGGGTCTGGACGTGGCAGACTGTGTCAGCCGGTCCATGGCGGCGAGCACCGTGATGCGCAGGTTTGTGTGGTTGCGGAAGTCGGGGTTTGCTCCTGGTGTACAATCCCGGCTTCTCAACATGCCCTTTGATGGTGTCCATCTTTTTGGCAGCAAGGCTGACGAGAGCCTTGAGAGGTTGCAGACCTCCAAAGCTGCATCAAAGTCGTTGAGCGCTTCAGTACGTCAACCTCCGCCTTTTCGTCCTAGGGGACAGCAATGGAGGGGAGGTTCCTTTCGATACTACTCTACCTTTGGTAGATCGAGGGGAGCTGCCAGTCATAGGGGCCAGCGTAGGAGTACTAGAGGTGGAAAACAAGGTACTCGAGGTGCCAAAGCCGCTCGGGCAGTTGCCTCTTTGCCCTCAGGCACTGCCGCAGCCGCTTCAGCTCAGTCATGATGCCATGTCTCATGGTTCGCCGGTTGGGGGAAGGCTGGTGCAGCATCTTGTGGAATGGCGTGCCATTACTTCAGATGTGTGGTTCTGGAGATCATTGCCCACGGCTACTGTCTTCCTTTTCGGCAGAGGCCTCACGACAATCCACTGGAGAACTCTCTTTGAAGAGTCCGGATCCGCTCCTTGCGCAGGAAGCCCAATCCCTGCTGGAGAAAGACGCCATAGAACTGGTGCCAGTAGCGGAGAGGAACAAGGGATGGTATTCCCCTTATTTTTTTATCCCAAAAAAGGACGGGGGTTTGAGACCCATCATGGACTTGCGTGGTTTGAACAAGCTCCTTCGGCAGGGCAAGTTCAAGATGGTTACTCTCTCTCAAGTCCTCCAGGCCCTTCAACTTCAGGACGCGTTGGTGTCTCTCGACCTCAAGGATGCTTACTTCCATGTGCCGATTCATCCCAAGCACAGGAGGTGCCTGAGGTTCGTGGTTGGCGACTCGCATTTTCAGTTTCTGGTCCTGCCGTTCGGATTGACCTGCGCCCCAAGGGTCTTCACCAAGCTAATGGTGGTGGTAGCAGCATATCTCAGGAAAGGGAGGATTCACGTCTACCCCTACCTGGACGATTGGTTGATCAGGGCGCGCTCTCCTGAGCAAGTCCTGGATCATCTGTCCGTCACCTGCCACTCCCTTCACAAGCTGGGCTTCTCCCTCAACTTAACAAAGTCCCACTTGACACCTACTCAGCGGCTCCAGTACATCGGAGCAGTGCTAGACACATCCCTGGGGTAGTGTTCGTCTCCCCAGGTGAGGGCTCATCACATTCTGCAGATGGTGGACAAGTTTCACCATGCCCAGAGTCTCCCTGCGTTCGAGTTCTTGAGGTTGCTCGGCCTCATGGCATCCTGCATTCTACTGGTGCCAGAGGCCAGGCTGCGAATGAGATCTCTGCAGTGGGCTCTCAAGATACAGTGGTCGCAGTCCTCCGGCAGGATGTCGGATCCCATTCAGGTGCCGCCCTCGGTCGCCCAGGATCTTCTGTGGTGGGGCGTCGAAGGCAATCTGGTGCGGGGTGCACCGTTTTGGCTACCCTAGCCGGAGGTGACGATCGTGACGGACGCATCCCTCACGGGATGGGGAGCTCATGCCAACGAGTTGACAGTCAGCGGTCGTTGGTCTCCGTCGGAGTCCAGACTCCATATCAATCTGTTGGAGCTGGGGGCCGTCAGGCTAGCCCTCAAGGCTTTTCTGCCGACTGTGCGGGGGAAGAATGTCCTGATTCTGATGTACAATACAGTGGCCATGCATTACCTCAACAAAAAGGTGGGGGGCAGTGTCACTCCCTCTGTGCAGAAAGGCGATGCAGCTCTGGTTCTGGGCCATCCAGCAAGAAATTTCGATCTCGGCAGTTCATCTGGCTGGAGACGAAAACGTGGCAGCGGATGCTCTGAGCAGGCAGAGCACGGTCTCTCACTAGTGGGAGCTGGCTCAGGAAGTTCTTTTGGAGATCTTTGAACTTTGGGGAACCCCACACGTGGATCTCTTCTCCACCAGTGTCAACCGGAAGTGCGAAAAATTCTGCTTGCGGGAATTTCCTCCAAGAGGAGCCTTAAGGGACACGTGCGTAGTGGTGTGGTCGTTCCCACGTCTGTACGTGTTTCCTCCAGTCCCCGTCATTCCGCAAGTGTTTCTTAAAGGGCTAACTAATGTGTTTCCACCGTCACCTTTCCAGGTGCCGGGATTGGATTTGAATTTGGTTCTGAAGTTCCTCATGGGAGCTCCGTTTGAGTCCTTACATTCTTGTCCATTGAGATTGTTGTCATTTAAGACTGTATTTTTAGTTGCGGTTACTTCCGCTCGCAGAGTGAGTGAATTCCAGGCACTTTCCGCCAAGCTACCTTTCACGGTGTTCCACAAGGACAGGGTTGTCCTTAGGGATCGTCCTTCTTTTCTTCCGAAGGCTGTGTCAGAATTTCATTTGGGCCAGAAGGTGATTCTTCCGGCGTTTTACCCTCCTCCGCATCCTGGTAAGGAAGAGGAGAGGCTCGATAGGTTGGATCCTAGGAGAGCTTTAAGTTTCTACATTTCACGCATGTCCTGGGTCAGAGTGGACGATCAGCTATTTGTAGGATATGCTGGAAGGCGTTTAGGTCAAGCTGTTTCTAAGCAGACCTTGTCCCGATGGATCATCTTGGCAATTTCTGAATGCTACTGTGTGGTGGGTAAGTACCCTCCGCTGGGCTTACGGGCTCATTCTACTAGGGGTGTGGCTGCCTCCACTGCTCTGCAGAGGAGTGTTCCCATTCGTAATATCTGTGAAGCAGCCACATGGGCCTCTGTCCATACTTTTGTCAGACACTATTCCCTGGATTCCATCCATGGGCAAGATTTAGCCTTTGGTAAGGCGGTCCTCTATTCTGCAATTTGATTGGGCATTCTAAAATTCTAAATTCTTTTCCCACCTCCATACGTTGGTACTGCTTTGGGAGTCTGTCATAGATGTGGAATACGTCGGAGGACACAATCCCCTCGAAGAACAAGTTACTTTCTTACCTGGTAACGTTCTTTCGATGGGATGTTCCTCCGACGTATTCCACATCGCACCTTCCCAGCCTGCCCCTCTACAGAATTTCTTATGCGATTGCAGGTTACGTTTCCGCAAGGCTTTCTGCAGTCATACTGGCAGGAGAGCGTTGCCACACGTTCTGGGAAAAAACTACAACTGAGGGTACGGGCGCCCTGCGTCCTATATATAACATCCGGTGATGTCGACCTCGACGGAGGCCCTCTAGGCCAGCATATCAACGTAATCGACGCAGGACGCCTACGCCGAAACATTTTCCGATGCAGCACAGCTGTGGTGATTACTGTCATAGATGTGGAATACGGTGGAGGAACATCACATCAAAAGAACCTTACCAGGTAAGAAAGTAACTTGTTCTTCTCCCCATACAGATCCTGGAAATCTTTCCTCCAAGTACTTGGACTAATATTGACGGCCATTTCATTGCCGCTACCTTCTTTATTTCCACAAACTATCTTCCAGAACAAGTGAGTATCACCTGAATCTGATGCTTCCTGTAATCTACCCCCTTCATGCTGGACATGCTAATCTTTTTTGGCCTTGATTAATTTACTATAGCATGCTCTTAGGGGCCTCAGTTCAGTCCTATCAACACCTGGACCTCTCTTTAAGCATATCAGGATATCCAACTTGGCTGTCCTACAGTCCTCATCAAACCAGATGTTCTCTTTGATGACCCTTTTACTTATGGTTTTACAGGTTCTGGTGACGCACGGCTGTATGGTCTGAATCAGATTGTCATATGCAGTATAAATATCTGTATCTCTCTGTTCCATTGATAGCCACTCTAGATCAGGCAGAATCTACTCATAGATTTTTGGTCCCAGATATTCCAGATCGAGCCATTTAATCCTTTGTTTGGATTGTCCCTGAATTTGAACGGCATTACTATGAATTCTTTGATAGTCAATCATTTGTTTACCTAAATCAATCAATATTAAAGACATGGGCTTATGATCACTTCCCTCTTGTTACAGAACCACAAAATCCTTTATATGGTCCACATTTCCAAATCTAATAAAATATATACGAAGGGATTGTGTCCTCCGACGTATTCCTTATCTTGATAGATCATATCCAGCTTGCTGACCTCGGAATTTTTTTTTCTGTAGAGGGCGCTGCGCGTCGACGTCCCTCGACAGCCTCCATATCGGCACCGATGTCATCATGCGTATAAATAGACTCGCGCAGCGTCCGTTGCTCAGTTCCGTTTTTCCGTGCTTCGTGGGCCTCGGAAATGCGTTGCTCAGTTCGTTAGTCAGATATATATTCTTCATTATTCCAAACCGAGAATACCAACTCTTACTCGATGGCTTCCTCATCCGAACCCACGACTCCACGGTCTGGCTTCAAAAAATGTCGAGACTGTGGAAAGCAAATGTCATTGACAGAACTTCACAGGATCTGTTTGTGGTTCCTGGGATCGGAGCACCAATGTTCGGAGTGCGAGAACTGCATGTCCATGACGGCAAAAGCCTTGAAGAAGCGTAAGGGGAAGCTTGAGAGAGGTAAGACAGTTAAAACTCCTTTGAAAGTTTCATCGGCAGAGTCGAGACATTCGGCTCCTCGCCGACACAGGAAACATTCTCGTTCTAGATCTCGAAGCAGTTCCCACCACTCTTCGAGATACAAGCATTCAAGTAAGAGACGTCGAAGATCCCCTTCCTCGTCTTCTTCTTCTGTTTCTCCAGAAAGAGTCACCTGCCCCACAAAACATAGCGCTTAGGCTGAGTGGGAGGAATTCCGTAAAAGGATGCTTAGCGTCTTCGAGAAAGCGGCCTCGACCCACTCGAAGACAGCTGAGGGTGATACCCTGGGTGAAAGACCCGAAAAATTGAAAATCCGCGAGTCGTTGCACCCGGCGAAAGAAACTACTCGAGAGCGTCACGAACCCTCGAGCAAAGGCACTGTGCCATCAACGCCATCGTCGAAAGTCCCTTCGCATAAATCTGCGTCATCAACGCCATTATCGAAGGGCTCATCGACGCATAGGTCGATCGAATCGATGCCGTCTTTGACGCCGAAAAAGAACAAACCCACGGCCGTCACTACCTCACAGCCAGTGGTCATACCCAGGGCCTCGAACACGACTTTGAGAATGTCATCGACAACCTCGAGTAGGATTCGGATCCTCTCGAGCTCTTCGAGGCCTCTTCCGATCTTCTCGACGCCTTTTTCGGTGTTTTCGAAGCCTTTAACGTCCGCGTCGATGACGTCGACATTTTCTCAACCAGTTATGACAAATTTAGCCCCTTCTGCTCTGGAAATGGGATTTAAGCCATTTCCAAGGTCTGATCATTTCAGACCTTTGTCTTCAATTTATGAAGAAGGTGAGGATTCGGATCAAGAAAGACCCTTTGTGTTGTAGAGATCTGCAACAACTGAACCAGAGGAATTTACCTCTGAGGAAAATAGGTTAAAGGATCTTCGAGAATCCTTACATGAGGCAAGTGGGTTAGATACTTCCCCAGAAATAGAATTTGCCAAACCAGACCCAGGGGAACATGCCGAGACCCCTTACAGAATTTTAATGGCAAGGATTATAGAATTCATGGGTTGGTCTACACCTTCATCTGCATTCCAACAGGATGACCTTACATCCTGTTGGAATGCTGCTACTGACCCTGAATTTTTGTCTAAACATCCAACTCCAGAGAGTCTGGTTGTTCAAGCAGCAACTGCATCGGCATACCCTACTGTTCCACAGGATAGGGATGACAAAAAATACGACTCTATGGCTAAGAAAGTCTTTTCTGCATGTAGCATGGCATTGAAATCTATTAACGCTACTTGTATGCTCGCAAGGTTCAGCCATACACTTTGGGAGTGTGCTTCATCAGCGGCTGACGGCCTCCCAGAGGGAGAAGAAAGGGAAGCGTTTCTAAACATCATTAAGGATGGTAAAGACGCAATGTGCGAATCCTTTCAAACTGGCATTGATTCTGCTGACAGTATTAGTAGGGCCATGGCGGCAAGTACTACAACCCGCAGATTTGTGTGGTTGCGAAAGTCCGGGTTTGCTTCAGATGTACAAGCCAGACTTTTAAATATGCCCTTTGACGGCTCTTCTTTGTTTGGAAAGAAGGCGGATGACAGCCTAGAAAAGTTACAGACATCCAAAGCAGCAGCAAAATCGCTGGGAGCTGCAATCCGTCAAACGCCATGTCACCCCTCAGGAACCCCTTGGAGAGGTAAGTCCTTTCGCTTTTATTCCGCATTCGGAAAAGGCAGAGGACAGTCGGTTCAAAGAGGTCAAAAAAGATTCACCGAGGTGGACGAGGTAAAAATGCAAAAGCCGCAGCAGCAGCAGGTGCCTCTTTACCCTCGGCATCTGCATCAGCCGCCTCTAAATCACTCTGAGGACTCTCCTCACAAGACACCAGTAGGGGGCAGGCTAACTCAACATCTGACGGAATGGCAGGTTATTACGTCAGATGCTTGGGCTTTGGAGACAGTTGCCCAAGGTTACTGCCTGCCTTTTCTACTCATGCCTCAGAGTCATCCACCTGGGAACAGCTCTCGGAAAGTTCCAGATCCGCTCCTCTTGCAGGAAATTGCAGGAGAAAGGTGCCATAGAACCGGTACTTGTAGCGGAGAGGAACAAGGGCTGGTACTCCCCCCTACTTCCTAATACCGAAGAAGGACGAAGGACTGAGACCTATCTTGGAGAATTGAACAAGTTCCTCAGAAAGGACAAGTTCAAGATTGTAACTCTCTCTCAGATCCTTCAGGCCTTCCAGCTCCAGGACTGGCTGGTATCTCTGGACCTTCAGGATGCTTATTTCCATGTGCCAATCCATCTCAAACACAGGAAATACCTGAGGTTCGCAATTGGAGGCTCTCATTATCAATTTCGAGTTCTGCCATTTGGGCTGACCTCCCCCCCGAGGGTCTTCCCCAAGCTAATGTCGGTAGTGGCTGCAAGTCTAAGGAGGGAAGGGAAGGGATTCACGTCTACTGTCATGATGCCTACCCCCGGGCATCAGGACCCAAGGCCCTCAGCTCGGGGAGCAGGGATCCAGACATTTGTTTAAACCTCAGCAGCCCCGGCTAGGGGCTGTCTGGGTTCAGTCCTGGCGCCTTACGCGCCAGGCTCATAGACTTTACTTACCTGATGCAGACCATGCTGCAAAAGAGTCCAAGCCTACATGAGGCCTGGATGGGACTATTTTGTTACAGGGACTATTTTTTACTCGGGTGTGGCTCTAGGGAACTTCTTACCTGGAACTACTTTGGAGGCTATTTAAACCACACCCAAACAGCAGCACATGCTTCGCGTTATTCTGCATCCAGCAGCGTGACACTCACCGTGCCTGCAGCCAGCATCCAGTCTTTTGCCACGCCCGTGTCCCTGCAGCCAGCATCCAGTCTTCTGCCACGCCCGCCTCAAATCTGGAGCTCCTAGAATAAAGAAGAAAAGGACAAGGTTAGAAAACAAACTTATTTCAAATTTCTCAACTTATTCCGGAACCATTTCATCTCCGGACCTGGAAAGTACATCAGTCCTGCACGTGTCGCTTCGCCAGCTCCAGCATGGCGCTATACTCACCAGTTCTCACAGCATCTTTCGATCCGGCACTGTCCATCATTTCTTCGCCGTAATCCGGCACCTAGGGGACACGAGAGAAAACGAGGTGAGCCAGATGGAATCAACAAATACAACCTCTTACCACCATAGACTTACCTGATTTACCACCGGCGGTATTATTCCATAACTCTCCACATTTTCATATGCCGCATCTGTAAAGAGGGAGAAAAACAACATGTTAACGCATGCAATAGTTACCGGACAGCGTTGGGTAACACAGACTCTTACCTGAACACCAGCAGCAGCTACGAGACCTTCTTCTCACAAACTCAGTTGCAACTTAAGGAAGGAAGGGGACAAGAGTGAACATCGGGCACATTGAACTCTTTGAACTTCATACTTACCAATCCTGCCAGGGACTTCAGAGTCAATACTTACCGGAACTCTCCCAACGCCTTCAAACCAGTGAAGTAACTGGTATCTACGCGCCCCTGCAAGACATGCAGGATGGAGAGCTCATCTTTTACGAACATAAGGTGAGGTTACTAAGGGGATATCGGAGGTGATTAGTGGGGGAGAGCGAGAACAGTTGGGAGGCCATCACTAAAACCCACAGGTGGTTAATCCCTGTCTCCACTTGCAGGAAAATACTTCTTAGGGTCCAGCAGGCAAGACTAGGCGGGCCAGTTCAGACAGTCATCTCTGCACTACGCATCACGTTGAAGGAGACCGCAGCTGTCCGGGTCCGATCGACACCCCTGTGGGGTCCAGGTGAGCGTAACATCTACCCCTACCTGGACGATTGGCTGATTCACAAACTGGGCTTCTCCCTCAATTTAAAGAAGTCACAGATGATAACATCAAAGAGACTCCAGTTCATTGGAGCAGTCCTGGACACTTCCCTGGGAAAAGCCTCGCCACCAGAGGTGAGGGCTCAAGATAGTCTGCAGATGGTCACCAAGTTTCAAAATGCCCAACGTCTCCCAGCCTTCGACTTTTTGAGGTTGCTAGGCCTCATGGCATCCTGCATCTTCCTTGTGCCAGAGGCTCGCCTGAGAATGAGATCTCTTCAGTGGGCACTAAGAACTCAGTGGTCGCAATTCTCATGGAGAATGACAGATCTCCTTCAGGTTCCAGACAAGGTGGCTCGAGACCTTCAGTGGTGGGCCTGTCAGAAGAACATTTTGAAAGGAGAACTGTTTTGGCAACCATGGCCGGAGATAACAGTAGTCACAGATGTCTCACTCACGGGGTGGGGAGCCCATGCCAACGACTTGACCATCAGCGGTCGTTGGTTTCCATCGTAGTCCAGACTACATATCAACCTGTTAGAGCTGAGAGCAATCAGACTAGCGCTGAAGGCTTTTCTGCCATCTGTACAGGGGAAAAATGTGCTGATAATGACGGACAACACAGTGGCTATGCACTACCTCAACAAAAGAGGAGGCGTTGGATCACTGCCTCTGTGCAGCGAGGCGATGCAGCTCCGGTTTTGAGCAATCCAAGAAGGAATCTCTCTATCAGCAGTTCACTTAGCCGGAGAGAAAAACTTGACGGCGGATGCTCTGAGCAGGCAGAGTACAGTCTCCCACGAGTGGGAACTAGCTCAGGAAGTCCTTCAACTGATCTTCACCTTTTGGGGAACCCCTCAAGTGAATCTGTTCGCCACCAGCATCAACAGGAAGTGCGATCAGTTTTGTTCAAGGGAATTTCCCCCGAGAGGAGCTCTAGGGGACGCGTTCGTGGTGGACTGGGAGTTTCCACTTCTGTATGTGTTTCCTCCAGTCCCTGTCATTCCTCAAATGATCAAGTTGAGAAGGTTCCGGAAAACCATGATCCTAATTGCCCCTGACTGCCCTCCAATTCGTCTTCCACTCAAGGAGAATCTTCTCTCGCAGAAGGGAGGTCAGGTTCTCCATCCAGACATCAGAACCCTCAACCTTCACACTTGGTATCTGGAGCTGTTGCTTTCGGCAAGAAGGCCAGCAACACAGACTTTATACTGCTGCCGTTGGAACAAATTTTGCAGCTGGTGTAGAGAAAAGAATATCGACCCCTTTTCATGTGGTACACCAACAGTGTTATCTTTTCTACTCTATTTGGCAAATTCGGGCCTTCAGGTTGGCACTATCAAGGGCTATCTCGCAGCGCTATCGATCTTCAAGCACACTGCAGAGGAACCATCGTATTTCAAGTTACCCTTAGTAATACAATTCCTGAAGGGATTAACCAATGTCTATCCTCCAAGACCATTCCAAGTTCCCTTATGGGACTTAAATTTAGTCTTAAATTTCCTGATGGGTACTCCTTTTGAACCACTTCACTCTTGTTCGCTAAGGTTTCTCACCTTTAAAACTGTCATTAGTGGCGTTGACATCTGCTAGGAGGGTGAGCGAATTACAAGCTCTATCTTGTAAACCCCCTCATACAATTTTTCATAAAGACAAAGTTGTCCTACAAATGAAGCCTAATTTCCTCCCAAAGGGGGTTTCTGAATTCCACATTACTCAGAAGATTACCTTACCTTCATTCTATCCCCCTCCCCATCCGGGGAAAGAGGAAGAAAGGCAACTTAGGCTGGACCCAAGGCGGGCTTTGAGCTTTTACATCAGCAGACTTGCTAGGATTAGGCAAGCAGACCAACTGTTCGTAGGTTACTCAGGGCACAAATTGGGATTACCGATAACAAAACAGACCATTTCCAGATGGATTATTTTGGCCATTCTGGAATGTTACAAACTGGCAGGGAAAGAGCCTCCTTAAAATCTTAGGGCTCATTCAACCAGGGTTATCGCAGCCTCTTTGGCCCTCTAAAAAGGGGTACCGATTCGAGACATATGTGCGGCTGCACATGGTCGTCTGCACATACCTTCACAAGATTTTACAACCTGGATTCCTCCTCTAGCCAAGAGACTAGATTTGGCAAAGCTGTGTTGCACTCTGTTCATTCTTGAAGGGAAACATGGCAATTTTACTCCCACCTCCAGTTACACACCACTGCTATGGGAGTCTATCAAGATAAGGAATACATCGGAGGACACAATCCCTTCGAAGAACAAGTTACTTCTTACCTGGTAACGTTCTTTCGATGGGATGTTCCTCCGACGTATTCCTTATCGCCCCTCCCATCCATCCCCTCAGTAAAACTTCCCTTGTGGTTACAGCTTATGCTCCTTCAGGGACAATAACCAATTCATGTAAAGCATCTTTTAACGTCAAAACGGAACTGAGCAACGGACGCTGCGCGAGTCTATTTATACACATGATGACGTCGGCGCCGATACGGAGGCTGTCGAGGGACATCGGCTCGAGGGACGTCGACGCGCAGCGCCCTGTACGGAAAAGAAATTTCAAAGGCCAGCAAGCTGGAGATGATCTATCAAGATAAGGAATACGTTGGAGGAACATCCCATCGAAAGAATGTTACCAGGTAAGAAGTAACTTGTTCATCTATATGTGTAGTGCTATTAGTCCCTTGATATGTGGGTTTTTCAAGGCGCCCATTGCAGGCCCTTAACCCCATGCCAGAGTGACTGCACAACCAAGAGCCTGCGGATGAACCCTAGTCTCTAGGTTGGAGTCCAAAGGGGGGGATATCCCACAGCTTATCTAGATCATCCTATAGCTCCTCCATATCAGACAGGGGCTCAACTTTCTGGTTCCTATCTCCAAGTGTGCATCGTGGGCCCAAACCCCTTTGCATTTCATTAGTTTCTCCAAGAGTCCTTGCTATTTCAATCGTGTGGTTAATCCCCCGATTTGTAACCCGATTTGTAGATGTTATAAAACAAAATGGTTTCGGCACCAGGTGGCGTAAGCACCAAGTACTACATCAGGGGAACCTGATGCAATAACTGAGATATGCCAGTCAAGAAGAGTACTTATAAATGTAGCCAGCCCACCAAATGGTCTTCCTCTAGTCTTCTTGGTTGCCAGCACCCGAGATATCTCGTACCCCTCGAATGTGATCGATCCCATTTCCTGGAAAATACTAGATCATTTCCCTGAATGAAGCTACAGCAGTTGGGGTCTACCAAATGTTTTCTAAGGCCTGCTATATTCCAAGAGATTATTTTAATTTCTCTCTCTCTTGTCCGTTGATTCAATTTGGGGGCAGGATTTTTTCAATCAACATCCTCTAGGTAATTTTCAACCCATGTACTACCGGATTCTTGTCCATTGAAACCACTTCCTACTGGTCCAAATCCCAGCAATGCATGGTTGACAATTTGTCCATAATCTTCATGTGAGCAGTTGGCCTGATTGTGATTCTTGACCCCACTGGTGGGAATGACCGTAATTCTAGAGACAAGAAGCCCTTTCTTAACCAATCGTTTAAGTATACCACAAGCTTACCCTTACTCAGGTCATGCATGCTATTTCTTACACATTTGAGTATTTCACTTCTAATGATACCCATGCACCCTCTTCTCCAGCATGGGTCTGGCATGGGTTCACATGAATATTCCCTGTATGTCAGGCTGGGAATCCTTGGTAAAAGAAAAAAAACAGTTTCACTTTCACTTTAAACTGTATTTCGAGGGCATTGGGTCCTCTGACTTATTACATATCTATGACAGTAATCACCACAGCTGTGCTGCTTCGGAAAATCTTCGGCGTCTGCGTCCTGCGTCGATGACGTTGATACGCCGCCCTCGAGGACCTCCACCGACGGCTGACGTCACTGGATGTTATAAGTAGGACACACGACGCCCGTAGCCTCAGTTGTAGTTTTTTCCCCAGAACGTGTGGCACCAGTCTTCTGCCAGTCTGACACTCAAAGCCTAGCGGAAACGTAAGCTGCAAACGCATAAGAAATTCTGTAGCAGGGAAGGCAGGGAGGGAGCTATATGGAATACGTCGTTGGATCATCACATCGAAAGAACGTTACCAGGTAAGAGAGTAACTTGTTCTTCGAGAGGATTGGGTCCTCCGGCGGTGGCGACAAAGGATTTGGGAAGAAAACAGGTAACACCAAATGCTTGTTGAGCTGGAATTCCAATGGAACCTTTGGCATGAAAGAGGGTGCGTATGCAATATCACCCTTTGTGCAAAGTCAGATTTGGCGACTTACAGGATAGGGCCTGGATCTCACCTACTCGTCTGTCTGAGGTGATGGCCACAAGGAATGTCGTCTCCCTATCGAAAAAGCTCCTTGAGAAATTCCTTGATGAGTCTGTGGGGCCACAGCGAGGATCTTCCCAGGTATCTGGTGTAGCGTGAGATGCCGCCAAGTGTACCTTGATGGATGCGTGGGCCAGCCCAGCTTTTGCCAAGGAAATTAAGTATGGACAAATCTGCAGGGCCTTAAACCTTAGGGGGTGGGTAAATCTTCTGCGATCAGCACCACGTAGCAAAACGCTTCCACTTATGGCCGTAGCACTTTAGAGTCGACGGCACCTTGCCTTTAGCGAGGACCTCCTCAATCCTCAATATGGTCCGCTACAGACACCTGTTATCAAACAAGCGGCACCTCCCATACCAGCAAACCCCCAACTGCAGGCACACAATCCAGCACTCCTACAGGAGATCCAGCTCATGCTGCAAGAAGAGCCGTAGTAAAGGTCCCCAAACATCAAAGGGGAAAGGGAGTTTACTCCCGATACTTTGTAGTCTGCAAACCGGACAGAAAGTGGAGGCCCATTCTAGACTTCAGATGGTTAAACAAGTTCATAAAACAGCAAATGTTTACCATGATCACTTTACAACAGGTCATAGAAGCTATTCAGCACCAAGACTTCCTTGCGTACCTGGACCTCCAGGATGTGTATTTCCAAATACTAATCTAACTGATTAATAGTCGGAAACCAGCATTACCAATTCTTCGGGCTAAAGTCAGCACTACACACCTTTTACAAAGTGCCTTGCACCGTTGTCGGCCAGCATGCGGAAACAAGGGCACCACGTCTACCCTTATTTAGATGACTGGCTCGTACGATCTCCGTCCAGGGAGAGAGCACTATGGTCAATGGCGACGATGGTGGACCAGCTGCAAACTCTGGATTTCGCCATCAATTACAAAAAAAACTTCCATACGGCCATCCAAGAAGCTCATATTCCTAGGGGCAGAATTCTCCACACACGAGCCAAGAATGCGCCCATCCAGCAACAGGATAAATGCTCTCAACACTCAGCTGCAATTCTTTACACCGAACAAGATCAAAACGGTGCGACAATGCATGCAATTACTTTGAACAATGGCATTGTGCATCCCACTAATCCCACACGGCAGGCTACACATGAGGCCATTGCAGGAGATCCCCGCGCCCAACTGGTCGCAAACCAAGGGGTCATGGGGAGACCAGGTTCAGATACCTCCCAGACTGAACTCCCAGCTCCAATGGTAGGGAACTAAACCCAACGTCCGCAAAGGAAAGACGTTCCAAGACCCTAAACCCACCAAAACACTGGTGACAGACGCTTCCCTACAGGGATGGGGCGTCCACTTGGACCAACTACACCTCAAGGGGATATGACACCCCAGGAGACATCCCTACACATGAATGTGTGCTGAAACTGAAAGCGGTTTGTTGGGCACTCAAGTCCTTCCTCCGGTACTACAAAATCAAATGGTCAAGGTCCTCACAGACAATAACACCACAATGTATTGTAAGGAAGGCATGGTATCAATAGTAGGACACACAAGTGACCACAGTTAAAGGGTGTTTATTGAACTTCAAAAAGGGTTTGAAAAACGCCCATCTAATCCTAAATCTACAGATGGGAGCAAGCTACGACTTGCCAAAATAAAAGGGCCTAAACTAATAAACATTTTGCCAATCCTTACCTCTAAATACAAATAATGTGGGAAACAGTGTTACAAAAAAAGAAAAGTGTTCACAAAAATGTCGGGATGTTCAGGGTGTTGGCCTCTCTTCCCCACGTTTTCAGCACGGGATAAGGCGATTCACTTGAGCGTAGTAGTGTCTCTGCCTTCTTTAGCACGAGGATACAGTTCAATCATTAGCATCAGGATCTTATGTTCCTGAGTCTCTTTGCCTATCAAAGTCTCTTCGTTCAGACGCCTGATGCAACAAAATAAACAATACGTTAATTTCCTCTTTCAGATTTTCGCAAGCACTCAATTTAGGTGATTCACTATTCACCCCAGATCATCCCCTCAAACGGGCTCAGATCCCTTTAACACAATTTTCATCACCTTGGATCCCCCTCATCTGGGCTCAGATCCTCTTAACAAAATGTTCGTAGGATAGTCTTTCTCGGTTGACTCACGGTCCACCCCAGATCCCCTTCAGCGGGGCTCAGATCCCTTTTAACACAATTATTCTACCTCGGCCGGGCCCGAACCAATTAGCTAGCATCAACCATCGAAGACTTTCGAATGTGCACCGGGTGTGGCTTGACCCGTTGCAGGACCTCTTCAATTTTACAATTCCTTTCCTCTTAACATTTGCCACCTTTCAGTTGAATACTTAACAGAGACTTTCGAATGAGCACCCACATGGTGCCAGACCACTCTGTCTACGGTATCGTATTTTGGCTTTAAAGTTCAGTCACTCATCTCCTGTTTTAATTATATTTGTGTCACTTGCCACATACGCTCCATAAACTGTTCTCTTCAGTTTTCTCTATACAATGTTGCTGCTTGCAACCTTGGCTTGAACTACAGATCGGTCTCGTATTGGTCTCCCCAACTCACCGACTGTGCTGACTTCACTGGCGCTGCTTTGTTGCAGGAGCCAAGGACAGTACCACAGCGGCAAACAATTATCCCCGCTTTGACTACCGATGCGATAGAGCCCCAGGTACCTCCGATACACAATTGAGGATTCTTCAGCCTTGTTTCCTGGTCTTAAGTTTCCTATTCTTGAAGGTTCTTGAAAGTAACGGTCTTTCATTGAAAAGGCCACGGGTACTTCCCTCCTTGTAATCCTCTTCCGTCTTACCGTCTTTCGCCTTGTATTAAACTGCCATCTTGGAACTGCTGCTTCCTCGTGTGCTTTGCCTTGCTCACTGTGCTTTTGTGCTTCGCCTTTTATCCGTGTGGGCAAGTGTAATAGAAGTCGGGTGTGTGTAATGTTCAGTAATTGCATGACCCTGCCTGACCATTGTATTGGGACATGTCGGGTATACGTCTCATGTGTTAGTCTGTTTTCTCTCACAGTGAGCTGTCCGTAAGAAAGTGTTTGTGTTGGAAAATGGTGGGGGGGGGGTGAGTTCCTCCAAGTATCCTACCTGGTAGGTTGGGGTAAAAGTGTTATAGGGAAGGGGATACTGCGTCTCGCCATACGGTGTCCTACTTTCACTCCCCGAAGACCGCTCACCCAGGTGATCCTCCCGCACTGGTCCACCCCCAGGAACTGGGTCCAAAAGCGATGGCCGTGTCCTGGCCACCTGGAAGACAGATCCCTGGGGACTAGTGGGTGAGACACTTTCAGGTTTCACACAGTATTGCCTGCGAAAGCAGGGGTGTTCCAGGTCTAAAACGCTGTCCAGAGCGGCACAGCTCACATGGCACTGGGCCATAGCCCACAATATCGGCATCTAAGCATTTCCCCTACCAGGGATCTAAAACCAAACAGCAGACAGGCTCCGCAGTCAGCTATCCCAGAACCACGAATGGGAGCTCAAACAAACGTCACTTCAATTGCTCTTTCGCCGCTAGGGTCAGCAGCCGACAATAGATCTATTTGCCACGGCCCAGATGCGGCAGATACACCAGCAGGACACCACAGGAGGGATCCTGGGGAAACACATTAACTTTTCCATGGGATGGTATCTTTGCATACGCATTCCCACCGTTCCCAATCATACGCAGAACGCTGATGACAATCAACAAATAGACCTGCAAAGGTATTTTCATCACCCCGTACTGGTCTCGCCAGACCTGGTTCTCTGAGGTAATCCATTTGACGGCGGACAATCCCGTCCGACTTGGCAACCAGTCTGACCTGTTAACACAGGGCAAGGGGAAGATTCCAGAGAGTGTGCTTAATCACCTCCCTAAATCGTTGGAGAAATTGGTAAATCACACGCAAAGGCTTTCCACCAGCAACCTCTTTAGAACAATGGGAGAGAAACAAGATCAGTTTTGGGAGTTTGTCAGAATATCTTGTGCTAGAATGTGAGGGTGGTGAAATATCCATTGACCTGCTGTAATTCCGGAAAGAGCTGAAGGTTCAGGAAGCACCTGTTGAGAATCCTGAGAATCCAAGGTTCATAAGGGACCAGTTGGGAATCCTGAGCGAACCCAAGGTCCAGAAGGGACATTTTCGGAATACTGAGAGATCCCATGTTCAAGAAGGAACCTGTAGGGATACTAAGAGAACCCAAGGTCCAGAAGGGACATGTAGTGAATACTGATGGAACTAAAGGCCTGGGAGGGCCTTGGTATGATAAACGAGCAGCCGAGAGTCTGGGAATGGCCTTCTAAGAATCCTGAAAAACTTAGTGCCAGAAGAGGCTCATAAGTCAATCTTGCCAACCCCAGAAAGGCACATGGAGCCTAGCAGGGTGTAAGCCTGAGCAAGCCCTGCCCCAGAGATTCGAGACAGGCAGTTGGGGAGGGAACTTCAGTCCTTGAACCTCTCCCAAGGACGTCATTTCACCAAAATGCCAGGGCTAGCGGAAGTGACATCACACGACCCTTAACCTCTGATGACATAACAGGAAGTGATGTTATTGACCCCACCCTGAAATCACATCACGGGAAGTGATGGAACACAACCTTTCACCCTTTGACAAAACAGTAAGTGGCATCACATAGCATTGTTTCTATGTACACTACGAAAAATATGGATACGATAGCACTGTAAAGCGATATACATTTCATACAAGAATGGATCACCATATGTATCGTTAATATCAGCGCATATAGGCCCATTTAACAAATTACTGTGAATGCAAGCAGCCGTCCAAGGCCAACTGATAATGATGTCTTATTATATAGCACTTCTGATATGATAGGTTATTTATAACGCGCTTAATACCCAGAGGTTTCTAATCGCGGACCCGAGGATCAAACCTGTGGTGCTCTGTGTTGTCTTGCTTCCAAGGTGAGCATGTTGCCCTTGAGCTATCCTCCCGAAAGCACATCATATAGACCAAATATACATACAATATCACCCAACCTGTGTGGGCACTCATTTATCAACCTCAGCAGGATGAAAGGCCGAGTTGACCTTGCTGGGAGCCGAACCTGCAACCTGCAGAGCACACGCACATTGCAGCAGCGAGTGCTCAACCCACTGAGCTATATTACCGGCTATAGCTATCAGAAAACGAGCCACATGCTGCTGGCCACAGCCCAGGATCCTCAATTGCCCAGGAGCCTCAATAAAAAAATATATATATTTCTGAAGCTTGTGGAATCTGCTTAGATTCACATGCTGTGCATAGGCCGACATCTAGTGGAAGTTGCGCAGTATTAGTTTGTTTTTCGAAACTCGAAAATGGGCGTTGACACAGGGCGTGCCAGTAATACTATCCCTAGTGTGACGTCCACTGTACCTATGATCTCTCACACGTGTAAGACCCGCAGATTGTTTTTTTCCGCCATACTGGTTGGAAGCATTCAGCGGAGTTCCCTGGCATTAGCCATACTTTGAAAAATATTGTTATATTTCCCCCTTTTTTCTCCACCCTAACGTCGAGCCACCGAAATTCGACACTCTACGCCGAACTGGAGAAGAAGGCGACCGTCGAGAGCTTCACGACGGAGTGGGCATAGGAAGGCATCTGGCCTCGGCCCAGGCATAGGAAGGCCTCTGGCCTCGGCCCTACAAGTAGGGAGAGTGGTGGGGTGGACATACTCTGCACTCTTATATATTCTCTTATATATATTCCTACACTTACTAGCCCGCTGCCTCAAGGTGCGTATGGAGGGTACCCCTTTCCAATTTTGCCCAAAGTGCAACCGCAAGTATCCTTGGGTTGACAGACACGCCACGTGCAATCTCTGCTTGCCAAGGGATCACCCAGAGGCAAATTGCAGAGCGTGTAGTAGGTTTAAACCTAAAACACTAAAAGACCGTTCCACCAAGCGTTGGGCCCATCTCGCCAGGCGTCAAGAGGCCATGGCCGCGGAGGGTGCCTTCAGCGATGCCGTACTTTCGGACGGCGAGGGCAACACGGCGTCGAAAGACAGCCAGGCGCAGGTCCCCGACCTCGGAAGGTCGTCCGGCAGGGCGGCTATGGGGGAAGACCCCCGGCGACGTAAGCTCAACCGACAGCACTTCCAAACACAAAGTCCCACCGAGACTTGACGCGCACGTCGAGCTCCCGGAAAGAGGCACACTGGGAACGGTCCGAATCGGCGTCCTCTGGGTGTTCGCAGTCTAGATCGCCGCATGACGCCAGGCAATCATCCACTATTGCCAAAAGTGCCTCGCTCCCCAAGGTAACCGAGTTTCGATCGTCGGAATACGAAAGCGACCTCTATCCCCAGACTGCACTCCAGGAGTCGGCATCAGTATAAGTAACGCCCATTCCCGAATCCCAACCTACATGGTCGAAGGATAGTACCACCACTACCGAAGCTCGACGGTAGACGTCGAAAAGCTCTGAAGGCCCAAAGAAGCAGGGCAAACACTCTTCCAGCCACGGGGAGGGGGGAAAACAACAGAGGAAGCAGTCTCAGTCTACTTCCACACCGCAGAAACATTCCACTCCACTCAAACAGACAGACAGGTCTCACACCTCTATTATAGATGAGTCAGGGAAACTCCGCCCAGGCAAAATCATTCCCAGTTCAAGAGAGTGGTCCAGTGAGGACATAGAGTCATGTCAAGAATGTCATCATTGGCAGATTTCTATTCTAAAAATCCCGAACATTTTCTCACTTATAACCCCGACGGGTCAGCACCCTCAGGCTCCAAGGATCCTATTCGCCCCCAAGTAAAAAGTCCTGGTTCGAAACAACACGGTCTTCAGATACCTTCCACATTAACCCTTATTCTCAGGAACGAGAAGATCCTTCCATTTGTGAGGATACAGATTTGGGCATCTTGGAAGAACAGACTGGGACAGGCTACTATGGGGACGATGAGGAACAAGAGGAGGAAGAGGACGACCTAGAAATATACAGGGTAGATTCCCCGGTAGATAAAGAACCACCGGTTACTGACTCCCCTGTCGACAACCAGCCCCTCCTAAATGAGGTCCTATCTAGAGCAGCAAACCACTTCCACATTGACACCCAGGGTGCTCAAGAGGAAAGAGATTTTGCCGAAGAGTTGGTGGGAGAAAGGAGACCTGTTGCGCAGGCCATCCCTATCCTTAAGTCCATCCAAAGAAGAATAGACCCTTCACTGGTAAACCCCAATCTCACCAGGCCAGTCAATCCCAGGATTGAGAAGCTATTCAGGGCAGCCCAATTAGACCCACTGTATATAAGAGGGCATCTGAAACCAGACTCCCTAGTCGTTACAAACACCCGCAAGAGGGCAGGAACACCCTTGTCATCATCAGAAGCTCCTCCCGACAAGGATGGCAAGAAAATCTATGGGTTCGGCAGAAAGGTTGCCTCCACTTCCGCCTACCAAGCAAGAATCGCCAACTCGACCACCCTACTGGCGAGTTATTACTGCCACCAGTGGGAGGAAGTCGTGGCACTCATAGGTTCCGCCCCAGAGTCCCTAAAGAGCCAATTGGCACGAGTCGCAGCGGAAGGGAGAGCCGTATGCGGTTGCATTTTAAAGGCAACCTTTGATGCCGCAGGTAATGCCGGTAGACTGATAGCCGAGGGTACTGTTATCAAGAGACACGCTTGGTTACGGCAGTCTGGATTCAAGACTGAAACACAAGCATCATTGTTAGACAAACCGGTGGAGCCAAATCTATTGTTCGGTAAGGCGGTTGAGGACGCGCTGAAAAATGCCAAGGACGAGTATGAAACACTCAAGTCCCTAGGTCAACTAACCACCAAGCCCCCTAATCAAAGGGGTAATGGCAATTTTCGCCGCACACGTGGTCAAAATTCCCAAAGAGGGTCAAACTATTCCCAGGGCCAGGGTACGCAGTGGAACAATAACCAACAGTCTACCCAAGGTTATAGTAGAGGGAATAAGAGAGGACGGGGTAAAGGTAGAGGGAGCCCCAGTAGAGGCGGCGGCACGCCTCCACCAAAACAGTGACGCTCCGTTCAGGGTCTCTTCTCACGCATCCCCAGTAGGACGACGCATTTCCAACTTCACCCAAGCTTGGGAAGGGATCACATCAGACAGATGGGTGCTGTCCACAGTGTCCGCAGGATACTGCATAGAACTCTTAGAGCGTCCCCGAAACCACCCTCCATGACAAAGAACACATTCTCTAGACCACCAAAGAATCCTCCTCGAGGAGATCGTCAATCTGATAGCAAAGGACGCGATCAAACTCGTCCTGGGACACCAGTTAAACAAGGGTATTTATTCAACTTACTTCCTTGTACCAAAGAAAGATTTAACAATGCGCCCAGTATTAGGCTTATGGCCTGCAAACAAATATGTCAAGCCCCAAAAGTTTCGCATGACTACTCTCCAAGAGGTAATCCCCCTCCTAAAAAAGGGGGACTACATGGCAACATTGGACATGAAAGATGCCTATTTTTATATTTCCATGTTCCCAGCGCACAGAAAGTACTTGCGCTTCAAGGTGGACAGTCGGCACTACCAGTTCAAGGTACTGCCCTTCGGAATAGCCTCGGCTCCAAGGGTATTCACCAAGGTACTGGCGGTGGCGGCAGCACACCTACGCAGGGAGGCAATTCCGGTGTACCCTTACCTGGACGACTGGCTCATCACGGGGGAAACCCCAGCGCTTTGCAGAACGAACATTCAAAGAACAGTCAAACTCCTCTTCGAATTGGGTTTCTCAATAAACGAGAAGAAGTCAAGTCTGGTGCCAAGCACCTCCAAACAGTTTGTCAGGAATGCTCAGGTCCCAGGCGCAGGAGTGATGCAGAACCAACCACCCCCTCTGCGGTCTTGGTGTCTGCAACTCTAATCTTATTCAGACCTCCGTGACCAGAGCGGGGAAGGAGGGTTAGGGTCTCGATGGTTGGATAGGTAGGGGGATTATAGGGTAACCGGATTAAGGAATAGGAAGAGGTAATGGATAGGGATGGGAATTAAGGGGAAGGCGATGATTGCACACTTTTGTTAGCCAATACTTGTTTGGCGCCCTTTTGAGGGGGCGATGTTTCAACACCTCTACATGTAAAGGTGTTCTCCAGTACACATGAGTAAAGAAACCAACAAGAACCTGTTAACCCCAACATCAAGATTGACCACAATGCCACAATGGAGTATCCAGCACAGGTTTAGCCCAAAAATACGTTTGCACCCAAGGTTAGTCAACATGCACTTGCACACTTAGCTTTCACAGTCTGTAAGTCCAGTCCAGCAAGAGCTGTTGAGTCCTGTGCCACGTCCCTGAAGTCGGTGGGTCCTTTTCACACTAAAAGGAAACAAAAGATTGTATTAGCGTATGCCTTAGGATTCGTTGGTCATTCATTCCTCACAACACATCCGACACACTCATTCCGCACATAACGTGCACTGGAGTTCCAAATTCCACCGACGTGCGCTGCCGCACGTGGCTGGTAACATCTATTGAGGTTTATCTGCTCAGCACGGTCTTACGTCAGACCGATCTTTCTTGCCGTAACACACTTTTCGTCTCATGTGCCCTTCGGGCTTAACGATCCGTGAGGCGAAATAGCGTGTAGTTAAATGCTGACCAAAAAAGTTTTGGTAACGCCCAAAATGTGCTTCCCCGGAGATCCCTGCCCACTTAGCTTTATGTCGGCGGCGCAGGGGCTCTGGAGGGGTTGTTAACGCACCCTGTGCTTTCCCCCTCTTTCCCAATGAATGCCAATGCCAAGCAGTATTTATCTTCTGAAAGCGAGGGGCCGGATCGCTGCTCCGGAGGCTCTGGGCCCCTCGCGTGGGATTTTCTCGGAGCTCCTGGGCGCACGTCCTGTCTCTCTGGAATCTCGAGCACAAGCCCCGTGCCTCGGGACTTGCGCATGCGCGTAGGCCTGCCACACCCGACACGGCTTCCCATTGGCTCGTGGGCCCCCAAAGCCTGCTGGGTAATGTAGTCCTGGAGTGCCTTTTGCCGGGTCTTGTGGTTTGTTAGTGTTTTCTGCCTGCAGAGAGGACACAGCAGCCGTCTATACAGCTGCAATCTTTTAAACAGTGCTTTTTGTGATGATTCCAACCCCACAACCCCAATAGTTCGTGGCCCACGCCCAGTCCTGCCCCTGACACAGTTCCTAGGAGCTATCCTAGACACACAAGAGGGGTTGAACTTTCCATCAGAGGAGAGAATTCGGAATATAATACTGCAAATTCCTTAATATCAGGCCAGTCGCCAGATAACGGTACGCAAAGCAATGCGTTTGATATGCATGATGGCGTCTTTTATTTACCTGGTCCCCCACGATCGCCTGCGCATGCGGCCCATGCAGGAATGGTTGGCGAAACAGTGGTCTCAGGCAAGTGGTCAGTGGGACGATCTAGTGGTCGTTTCGCCAACACTGGTACAAAGCCTAAACTGGTGGACAAGAGAAAATATGTCCAAGGGGAAACCCTTTTACGATCCCGAGATACAGGCGGTAGTCACAACCGATGCATGCCTGACAGGGTGGGGAGCTCACCTCCTCCACCACTCAGCTAAGGGGCTCTGGTCTCACTCAGTGGCCAAGAATCACATCAACCTGCTAGAGTTTCTGGCAGTATTCAGACCGCTTCAAGCGTTCAAACCCTACCTGCTGAATCTGTCAGTGCAGATCCAGACGGACAGCACTACAGCCATGTTTTACATAAACAAGCAGGGAGGGACTCGTTCGCCAAATCTGTCCAAACCTGCCCAGAAAATGTGGACATTGGGCACTCAAACGGAATATCTTCCTGTCATCGCAACATGTTCCAGGGGATCTCAATTCTCTAGCAGATGCACTAAGCAGAGATCCCCTCCCAGAGGAGCACGAATGGTGTCTACACAGAGAAATTGTAGAAGATCTCTTCTCTCAGTGGGGTTCCCCCACCATAGACCTATTTGCCACAAGCGAAAACGGACAATGCCCAAGATTCGCGTCCAGATTCCCACAACCAGGATCCCAGGGCAATGCCCTGTGGATGAACTGGTCAGGAATGTTTGCATACGCTTTTCCAACAACTCCTCATCAGGAAGGTGGTGAACAAGATGAACAGGGAATCGATGACGCTCGTCCTAGTTGCTCTCATGTGGGCGAGACAACTGCGGTTCCCACACTTACGCAGACTAGCGACGTGCGACCCCATCAAACTCCCGGGCTGGTACAACCTACTGTCCCAGCATCAAGGTCAAACGGTACATCCTCTACCCAGCTCAATGAACCTAGCAGCATGGCTCCTGAGGTCATGGAGTTTGGACATCTAAATTTACCTCAAAGATGTATGGACATCCTAAAAGAATCTAGGAAGCCTAACACGAGGCACTGCTACTTTGACAAGTGGAAGAGATTCGTTATCTGGTGCCAGAATAGACAAATCAACCCAGTTGATTGCACTCCTTCAACTATTGTTACATACATGCTCCACCTGCTGGATGCAGGACTGGTTTTTAACTCACTGAAGGTGCATCTGGCAGCTCTGTCAGCATACACCACCTCCCATAACAAGGTGTTGTGGTGGAAAGGTCCAGTGGTTAAAGCCTTCATGGAAGGAGTAAAGAGACTTCACCCTCCTATTTCAAACCCACCACCAGGGTGGGACCTTAATGTGGTGCTAGCTAAACTCATGGGCCCCCCCCCCATTCAAACCCATGCATAAACGCAGTCTCAAACACCAGACTTATAAGATAGCCTTCCTAGTAGCTATTACATCCATAAGAAGGTTTAGTGAAATTCAGGCTCTGTCAGTGCAAGATCCTTTCTTTACAGTTCACAAGGATAAACTGGTTTTGCGTACACACCCTAGGTTCTCACCTAAGTTTACTTCCAAATTCCACATGAACCAGTCCATCGAGCTTCTGGCTTTCTTCCAAAACCCACAAAGCTCGGCTGAGGTGAAACTACACACCCTAGATGTGCGTGGGGCGGTCCTCTATTATGTAAACAAGACCAGACCGCTAAGGAAAACAGACCAACTGTTTGTCTCCGTAGCTACAGGCAGAGAGGGGATCGCGTCTGTAAATGTGCCATCTCTAAGTGGATTATTAACTGTATCCAGCTGTGTTACTCCCTTTCTGAAAAAACTCTGCCTTTCACACCAAGATCCCACTCTACAAGAGGCATTGGGGCCACTCTGGCTTTCATTGCAATTGTACCTCTTGACACCATTTGCAAAGCAGTTACTTGGAGCTCTATTCACACTTTTACTCAGCACTAATGCATTGACGCACATTCCAAGACAGATACACAAGTGGGAAAAGCGGTTCTAAGACATTTATTTGCTCATGACCCTTCTCACATCCCACCTTCTTCTTCAGGTACTGCTCGCTAATCTATGCACAGCATGTGATCTAAGCAGATTCCACAAGCCTCAGAAGGGATACATTACTCACCGTAATCGTATTTCTGATGCTTGTATCTGCTTAGATTCACATGCGACCCACCCTTCCTCCCCTCTGAGAGAAGGCGCATGGATGCTTGTAGTCTTACCTTTCTATCTGCTTGGATTATCTGTACTCGCGCTACTCCTCATGCTACCTCGTGTCAGAAAAAAATACAATCTGAGGGTCCTACACGCGTGAGGGATCATGTGTACAGTGGACGTCACACTAGGGATAATATTACTGGCACGCCCTGTGTCAACGCCCATTTTCGAGTTTCGAAAAACAAACTGTAATACTCCGCAACTTCCACTAGATGTCGGCCTATGCACAGCATGTGAATCTAAGCAGATACAAGCATCAGAAATACGATTACGGTGAGTAATGTATCCCATATATATTTTTTGTAAACTTTTTTTGGGGGGTAGTAAGGGAGACCCCAGGGGTCGCAGGTGCGACCCCTAAATGACGTCCCAGAACTCGCCTCATGTGCCATGAGTTTTAATGGTGGTGCCGTTATCACCCAATGCCTCCCAGTACATTTTCTGGTCAGTGTTTTCCCTTTTCTGTTTAGGTACACAGTCTCCCAAAATGGAGTCGAGAACAGGAACAGAATGAACTCTGTTTTTTTCTTGCCAAATGGAAATAGGACGCCTAACACTCGACCTACCAACCCCAGGTGGACTGCAGATGAATGGTGGGGCAACAAAGTGAACTGGAAGTGCAGAGACGCTGCGTGGTAACCGAAGAGAAACAGAAATCCTCCCCAAAAGGAATTTGAAACCAAGCTCACAGAACAGGAACAACACCCAGAAAGCGAGCACCCTGGGCACCCCTCTGCTATCCTGCAACTGGAGACTGAAAAAGGGGCAGTGCTTAGCTTTACAGCTGAAGACCCAGTTCCTTGGCACAGAACAGCTTTAGTTTGGTCACTAGTGCCAGGTGAGTGCTACTGCCAAGAGGGGAGAGCTGGTCAGAACAAGGTAAAGCACACTATAAAAGGGGAGGGGAGACGTGTAGGGGGCATGAAAGAGGGTATGTGATGGTGTATGATATTGGGTTGAGCGAGTGCACAGCGGTAGAAGGAGTAGAGGTGTGGGCAGAGTGAAGCAGAAATGGGGGGGGGTAGAAGAGATGGGCAGAGAGATTGAGATAAGATTAGTGCCCAGAGATCTAAGCTGTGGAGAGGGGTGTTGTTGAGACAAGCAGTGAATGTAGTTGCTCACTATGGAGAGAAGGACTTTGGCTGTGACACCAGCAGCCTCCTAATCCGGTCTACTGGTAAGGAGTGCCGAAGCAGAGAGCAGCAAGCGTAAGTGCAGTTGCTTGCAGTTGGCCATAGGAGAGCGGAAGAGAAACAACAGTAAGATACAGTTGTTTACCTTGTATCCCTGCAGAACAATACTTGCTACTTCTAGGTCATCTGCGACGCAGGGCTATGTACTAACTCCGTAGTAAGGTAATACACTTAGTAAAGGCTATGGAGGCAGACCCCAGTTAACTCTGCTGCCGATTTAGAAAATGAATAGCCCCTCATTTGCACAGAGCACATCAGCTAAAATGGCCCAGCACTGTAGAAAGAAAATGTGCGATTCTTTTTTCCCCTCCAACAATTTAGAGCGTGAGTGGAATCTGCATAATGCTGCTGTTGTGGAATGCGAGGAAGAAATGCACTCTCATCCTTTAAACCCAGCAGAAGGGCGGAAGCACAAGGGAGAAGTGAAGTTTGACCGGCGAGCCATGGATGCCCCTATCATGACTGAATTTGATTAATTCATCTCTATTGTAGTAACTCGAACATACCTTTCTCCATCTAATACTGCTACCATTTTGAAAGATAATTAATTAGGATGTTCACTACTGGATATGTATATTACCTCCCCTGCATCTAGACATAGGTCTGGTACACCAAACACTGATTTCCAGACTGATTTATCCTCCCTAAACCCATTCTCAGTATCTGCCCTGAACTTGGCTTTACATCTTTTGTGAACCTTTATGTTAACATACGGCTAGAAGTGTAAAGCACCACACCACTATCGTACATATTATGCAGTCGTCTTTGGGAAAGGTGCTTGAGCGAGATTCCCCCACCTCACTTCTTATACCTAAGCCAGATACAATTATACCCTGGCAGGAGGGTAAAGCAGGATCAGGTTTATCTTGTTATTACAGATGTGGTAACGGAAGACTGGGGTGCTACAATGTGTAATGATCCTAGAGACAGTGACTGAACTGTTGGAGAAACAATTGAAGATTTGTTCTGTCTGATTCCAGCCTGTGTCGAACGTATTCCCTTGCAGGAGCAGGCTTGTTCACTCCATCTAGAAAATTTGGTTGAACTTATTCCAGCCTCCATAGAAATTATCGCCTCGGGGGAATATGATTGTTTGCCTGAGATAAAGAAAACAACGAGCCAGAAGAAACCTAATTACAGCAGGAAATCCTCGGGAAAATTACATCACGCACTCACCCTCCATGAGGTGTAGGAAAGGACGGCTCCTGTGAAAACCCCTTTCCAAGTGAAACCCCCCAAGAGAAAAGCAAAGAATAAAAGTTTACTTATCCTAGAGAGTGGTATGATGGAAGAACATTTGAGGTAATCTGTAGTATTGGTGAGTCAGAAGGAGGGCACATTCTGAGGACATGATATACTCTAGTTTATTAACGTAAAAGTCCTAACTTTCTCTGTCTAATGGTGGTCCCTGCCTATATTAATAACTAAGGGTCCTCGTTTGTCCGTCGTGAATTTCCAAAGAAACAAGTCTGCTGTCCAAAAGTACCCTAACGTACACTACCACTAAAAGAAAACTAACTTGGGTCAGGAGAATGACTCCCTTCTCTTGAATTTACTGCTAGTACCAGTCTTGATATACAATGAAGACTACTACCCAGGCTTACAGCAAAGGTAGTCTTGATTTTATTGAAGACACAGAGGCGAGCATTTGCTTTTCTTTCTTTGATACTCTCCAACGGCCCTTCAAAACTTAACTTTCTTTTTTTTTTTAAACTCGATTAGAAAACTTAAGTAAGACTACTGTTTACCGTAAGTCTTTTTTTTATGGTAGTTTTCCTGTTTGAGAGTTCCACCATTGAGGACCCTCTCCTTCACCACAAGTCACTTCCTGCCTTGGTCCCTTCCTCTTTCTTTTGGTGTCCTGAAACGGACACTTCCACTTGGAAAACAAACTCCTTGAACATAACAACTGTCCAAAGACCACTGAAGCCTCTCCTGCCACACAAGTACAAACTCATAACTTCATAACCGTGTTCAGCGCATTACCCAGACTTCCACTTATTCACTGATGATCATCCATTCTTCTGCTCCTCACCTGTAGTAAGAGAAAAAGGACAATTGGGGTAGGGAATATGCTTCATCGTCCTTAATATTATAAATACAACTCCTTATTTTTATTTATTTTTTATTTTTTCATTTGTTACACTCCACAGACACTGGGGTATCACGGCGTGGTTACAGACAGCTTTGATAATTATAATACAATTGTACATATATGCATAAGGTTATTACAGCAAGAAGAATAAAATACAGTTAGCTCAAAAACATAATTTACAATTAGGTCTGGTGTACTTGGCTCTAGTAATGGTTGAATAACAAAGTTTTTAGCAGTTTTTTAAAGCCAGGAAGTGAAGTCTCTTTTTTTATAATGATAGGGAGGGAGTCCCAGTGATTAGGTGCTAAGACCTGGAAACTGCTGCCCCCCGCTCTGGAGTTTTTATACCGGGGAGTCACTAGTAGTAAATTGTCGTTAGATCTTAGGGTTCTGGTATATTCTTTTTTCTGAAGGGCATGGTTGAGGTAGATCGGGGCTTTTTTGGCGAAGCATTTGTATGCGATACAGAGATTTATGAAGATAATTCTGGCTTTGATGGGTAGCCAGTGGACTTCCTTCCTTGTCTTGGTGATATGCTCAAACATTTTTATCCCTAGTGCTGCTCTTAAGGCCCTGTTTTGAATCAATTGTAGTTTACTGATGTTGGTGTTTGATGTTCCTAGCATTAAAACATTGCATTAATCTAACTTAGACAATACTAGAGCCCTAGCGAGCGTAAGACCGTTTGTCGGGGGTCAGAAATTGTCTGCTTGCTGCGAAAAGTTTAGAGGTGTAGGCTGAGGAGGAAGAGAGCGAGCTGATGTGTTTGGACATGGTGAGGTTAGCGTTTAGGTATACTCCTAATGTTTTTACATGCTTGAGAACTGGAATAGGAGTGCCATTGATATTGATCGATGCGTAGTCTGAGTGGGGGGCAGCTAGTTTGGTGGTGGAGCCCACGATGAGAACTTCCGTCTTGGCATCGTTGAGACACAGACTATTTAGCGCCATCTAATTTTGAATAATGGCGTAAATTTTGTTTATGGTCAAGGTGTCTTGCTCATAGTTTCCTGAGATGGGTATGAGGATCTGGGTGTCATCCGCAAAGTTAGTGTAGATGACACCCATATCGTCTAAAGCCGAAAACAGGAGTTTGGTGTAGGCGTTCTAAAGAGTGGGAGAGAGACCCGATCCTTGAGGTACTCCAATTGGAACTGGGATGGGACTCCATCCCAGTTCCAGGATCCTTGACTCCCTAATGCATATTCTGGGAGGGATAATGCTTGCCTCCATGTCTTTAATAGAATCTTGACTCCCTGTGCTGTAAGCCTGGGTAATTTTCATTCTATATCCAAATCGGTAGCAACCATAATGCTTGTTCGAAGCTCCTCATAACTGTTGCTGCAATTTTGGATATTGGTTTAAAATAAAATGCTTTTAAAGTGGAATCAATAGACCAATCCTATCCTGTAATGAATCTCCTGCTTAAATGCTTTTGAAGCCATGGCACCCCTTATTGAATGAGCTCCAAATATCGTTACATCAACACCCGATAAGGGCATTACTTCTCTCACCATCTAGCAATGGTGGCAGAAGCTACTGCATGAAAAGCTGTGAAACACCCTGCGGTCTTACTTCTGCTGTTCTTTCTTCATAATGTTTGATGCATCACGCTACGTATGGTATAAAGTTCTCTGGAAAATATGGATAAGATATGACTGGAAAATTGCCCTCGGAGAACCATCCACCATGCCATGTCCTGCTTAGATGGCTAACCTGTATACCCTTACTGTTCGGAGCACTTGGCCTTCCCATGTCAGTGACGCCAGGAAATTAAGCACCTGTACTACAGGGGCAGAAACAGAATGAACACCCCATTGCTTGCACCCAGTGTCCCAACCCTGCCATGCAGAACTAAAGCTCATGATAGTAGTTGGGGGCCCAAGACACTCTGATGAACTCTGCAGCTCCCTCTGAAAAAGTTCTGCCATGTTCCATCTGCACCAGAAGCTCTGCATGCCAGTAGAGTGAGGCTCTGCAAATCCACTAATGGATGTATCGCTCCCACTGGGTCCGGCAGCAGATATCTCTGTAACAGGATCATCTTTGGGAAATCCGATGAAAGTTCCCCCAGAAGTGGAAATCATGCTTGCGATCTCCAGTCTGCCGCAACTATCACTATCTCTGCTTTCTTCTTCTGTATTTTTGCTAGGGTTCTCGCCATCATCGCAAATAGGGGAAACACATAATGAATCTCCCCGCCCACTGCTGAAGACTTGCATCTGTCCCCTGTGCCCCAGGGGTCTAACCTCCATATATAATCTCTCACTCTGCGTGTTTAGCATGGATGTGATGAGGTCTATCTCTTTTGGACCCCAAACACGTAGTGGTTTTGAGAATGCTGCAAATCCCGGGAGTTCCAGTCCGCTACTCTGTTTTGCTCCCCTGGAAAGTACTCTGCTGTGATCAAGATTCTTCTTGCGAGGCACTAGTGACAGAAATCTTTTGCCAATTCCACCAACATCCTGGACCTTTTGCCTCCCAGCTTGTTTATGTACTGTACTGCTGATATATTGTCCCTGCTGAGGAGTATACAACATTGTGCCTTGTTTCTCGTGAATGTCCTCACCACGAAAGAGCCTGCTAGTAGTTCTAAACAGTTGATGTGTAGTTCTAACTCTGCATGGGACCATTTTCCTCCTATTTTTAACTGCCCGAATCTAGCCCCCCAGCCTGATCTGCTTGCATCTGATTCTATCATCAGGTGTATATTATCCCCAAATAGCGCGAAAAACCTTGATGTTCTGCAATCGCCAATGTAGTTTGGTCTCTTTCCTCGTCCAGAGTTATCCGCCGATGATATGGTGCTTCTTCTTGAAGATACCTTATTTTTAACCTCTGTAGTGCTCAGTAGTGCAGTGGTCCGTGAAAAATCGCCTGAATGGAAGACTCTAATAGACCCACTACTCTGGCTAATCCCCGAAGCAAAATAACTTTCTTCTTGAGAACTACTCGCAGCTCCTTTATCGTCTTCAATTCATAATTCCAATGTTGTTTTCCTGGTACTTATCATGAGCTCCAGGAATTCTGCACACCTGCTCAGAGTAAGAACAGATTTCTCCTTGTTGACTAAAAATCCGAGGGAAGAGAGAAACTGGTTTGTCCAGTCCATCTGCTCTCGCAATAGTCGTTTTTGTCTTGTGGAAGCAGTAGGATGTCGTCTAGGTATATTATGATTCTTATGCCTCTTTGCCTCATTCCAGCTGCTACTGGCCTCATGATTTTGGTAAACGCCCATGGCGCTGACGAGAGGCCGAATGGCAGACCCTTGAACTGCCAGGACTGCCCTTTCCAAACAAATCTCAAACAGGGTCGCTGTTACCTCATTACCGGTATGGTAAGGTATGCATTTTTCAGATCTATTCTTACTAACCAATCGTTTCTTCTGAGGATATCTCCTAGAAGGTGAATTCCCTCCATCTTGGAATGTCTGTAAACAAGATAATCGTTCAGCTGTTTGATATTAATGACTGGCCTTACTTTGTTTTTCTGGTGTATTATAAACATGATGCTGTAGAAACCTTGAGTTAACGGTTCTGCTCTCAATGGCACCCTTCCTTCACAACAACTCTGAGTCTAAGAGTCTCCTCTCTGCTTGCAAAACTAATATCTGTGGTGATATTTGCGATTGCTTGAGTTTTGCTTCAGATTCCAATTGGAACCCCTCTATTGCCTGAATAACCTATGCATAGCCTGATAGCCTGCGCCAATTGACCGTAAATTGCACCGTCCTGCCGCCCACCAGCGGGTATTGCTGAATATCTTGACTTAACCGTGGGTGCACCCTGATGTCTGTACGAGCCTCTGCTTCTGCATCCTCTGTAGCCTCTGCCTCTGGTTGTGAAAAACACGCCTTGCTGTGGTGTCTCCCAACATTGTGTCCTACGTCTGTGGGGTCTCCTCTGGGAATTGTAGCAACCAGTAGAACGACCTCTGTATCGACTGGTCACTGCAAAAGCCCTACTCAGAAAGATCTTTCTCCAGCAAGGGGTCTGACATGGATTCACATGCTCATGAATATTCCCAGTCGTCAGGCCGGGAATCCTCGGTAAAGAAAAAATCAGTATCAGTTTCGTTTCTGATCTGTCTTTCTTAGTAGTAACCAATCACTGATCTCTGGGTCATACTGCCCCCAGCCAATGACTGCCCCCTCCCTAAGCCCCTCCCCTGGAAGCCATCCTCTGATTTTTACCGCATGTTCAAGTGTTGGGAGTCCTCGTGCTATAGCTCTCGGGCTTTTGCTGCGTTTTCGCGCTTTTTCAAAGAGATTTTTCTCATTTTTCAGTTAAATCGAGCCTGAAGCTCCACCGTTTCTTCATCCGATCATCGGGGACCCGTTTTGGATTTTTCTACGCCCCTCAAGGGTGAAGTTTTCGTCGAGTTACACTTCTTGGAGGATTCCAGAAGTTTCTGAGGCCTACCCCGTGGACATGACCCAGGAGAAAAAGGGAGCTTGACGCCCGGAAAGCTGTTCAGGATTTGCCCTGGAGGCCAGCTACAGAATGTGTTCAAGGAGGACGAGCATTCGAAATGTCTCTACTGCCTTCACAAAGACAAAACGTACGTGGAGAAGGACTGTGCATTCTGCAAGAACATGTCGGAACGGACCATGAAGGACCGCCATCTCCGTCTCACCAACTGGCTGGAAGGCAAGAGCCCGTCAGATGGGAAGAAGAAGAAGAAGTCAGAGCGGTCTTCTAAGTCCTGTGAGGGCGCCCCGGCGACGGGGGCCTAACAGGGAGGCTAAGCACCGCGAGTCCGCGGGCACCGGGAGCGCCGAACGGTCGGGCTCCTCAGCTGCCAGGCAGGGCGCATCCTCACCGGCGCCATCAACCAGGAGCCAACGCTCTGGCTCGGGAAAGAGGAAATCCGAGAACCCGGCTAAGATTCTGGAGAGGCCCCGGTCGTTCTCGAAGGATACAGCCGAGGGGGAGCGAGGCGGTGACCCTCCCCCCAAGGTGAGGGCCGCAAGCACGCAGAAGGTGGTGTAGGCCTTGATTCACCCGGCTAAGGCCTCGATCGAGGAAGTCGCGACAGCCCTGGCGCAGCCTGTGGAGGCTAACCCAGTGGAGGCGACCTCGGGGCCCAGAGTTTCCCTGCCACCACAGAGGGAATCCTCTTTTCAGCCCATCGAGATGACCCCCGTGAAGACCCCGGCGTAGAAAGAAGGGGGGCGGTGGCCATTACGGACACAGACATAGCCTCCGAGGAGGAACTGGTTGAAGTCTTGGAGGGTCTCGACAAGGGTGTTGAGGAGGCCCGGCCCCACGGGAGGGATCCCGACGAAGAGGACAAGGAGAGCGAAGGTGGCGCCGACGAGGTTCCAAAGGGGTAACCATCGCGCCCGTCGCTTCCGGAGCCGCAGGACAACTCGGCGGCTATTTTGATGGCAATCCAATCCTTATGTACGGAGGAGATGAGGACGAGGTTGCCTCTACCCCCGACGGGCGAACCAGAGCCTGGCCCGTCGGAGAGCCCTCCAACCAAGAGAAGAACTCATCCACCACTGCCTTTTCAGCCCTCACGGCCTGCGCAGCCTTTGCCCCCGTCCCCCAGCCCTGGGGATGAGACTGGAACGGACACGGCCACGACGGGGATGGATGACGACGGAGATGATGACGGGACGGATCTCCCATCACCGCCTACTCGGGCCTCCCCGCCCGACGAGATAGGTTCCTTCCATGCGATGATTGCCAGGGCATCCGAGCTTTTCCAGCTCTGCCACACTCTCATGTGTGTTTAGTATTACCTGGGAACCATCTGCATTGCAGTGTTTTCTGCCTTCATTTAAAATCGAATTTGGGTGTTTTTGAATGCCTGTGCCCCATCCGCATTGCATTGTTTGCTGCCTCCATTTTTAAAATCAATTTTATGTGTTTATAGTTTTTACATCTCTGTGTCACTCTTCCAATGTCAATCTATTCCTGCTGGATTTCACTTATTTTCTCTGACTCATAGGCCTTCTAGTGAGTTTAGCCAGAACTATGCAGTGCTTCCACTCCTCCCTCATTCCTTGGCTAAAACCTATGCCCTCCTATAGCTCTCATCTCTCCTATATTCTCTAACTGCTACACTATCACCTATCCCCATCTCTCTCCAAGTCCGGCAGAAAAAAAGCACAAAAAAAGATATCCTGAGTGCAAACCCTGGACTTCCCATTCGCTGATGATCTTTTCTCTACCCCCTCTCCTGATCTCTGGACCCCCCATCTCATCTCCACTCTCTCTCCCTCCTCACACTCCTCTATTAATGGTGGCACCAAGTGGGAAGACCTCTTGGCTGATTTTGCATCCTCTTGTTGCTTTGTTAATGTCGATCACACTGGCACCATTCTGGTTCACGGTCCACAACCTACCCTCCTTCTCTTTGACCACATCCTGCGTTCTCTCATTCACTTCCTTTGTTCGCCTGCATCTCCCCTTGTTCTCTCTCTCTCTCTCTCTCTCTCTCTCTCTCCCTCTCCCTCTCCCTCTCCCTCTCTGAATGGTGTACCACGCCCCTGTACCCTACCTCAGAAAAACTTCAAAAGCAGTGACCACCTCCACCTAGCGACTCTTTTCGCCTGCTCAGCCAACTAACACTCCTCTGACATCTGTCTCCCTCTTGAAGACATTGACCTCGACATTCTCGCTCTTACCAAGACTTGGTTCAATGCCAGCTCAATCACTGCCTTTGACTCCCTCCTCCCTGATGTCTTCAAGATTATCTCCAAGCCTCAACCTAACTGCACTGGCGGGGGGTTCCCTTAATCTTCCCTCAGTGGGTTCCTGCTTCCATTTTACCTACACAGACCTATTCTTCTTTCTTTTGAAAGCCTGGTTTGCAAGTTTGTCACCTCTCCCACCTCCACCCTGACCATTGCTACCATCTACCGGCCTCCAGACGCAACCTCCCTATTCCTCTCTGAATGGGCTGACTTCTGCTCTTCTTTACTTTCTTCCGCCTATAACCTTCTCTTCCTGGGCGATTTCAACATTCAACTGAACTTCCCTGGCTCTGCATCGACTCTATTCACTGACCTCTGCTCCTCGCTTTCCCACTCCATTCTCTCTTCTGGTCCAACCCACACAGCTGGACACACCCTGGGTGCCCTCATACACTCTGACCTATCTCTCTCTCATGCCCCCCCATTAGTCAGCCCTCTCCCTTGGTCAGACCACTCTCTCCTTTCCTCCCATTTGGGTCCCATTGGCCCCCTAAGAACCCCCCCCAAAAGATGCACCAACTGCGTTCACTAACACCCACCCGATGAAACGAGCGACTGCGGCGGCCTTCGCCTCCACCTTCACCCCCCACCTCTGACTCTACCTCTGACTCTGCCCTCAGTAACCTCCATCTTTCCATCACCAACACTCTTGACATTCTTGTCCCAGTCATGAGGATCTGTCTGAAACCTGCCTCAAAGCATAACACTTTGTACAACACTGAACTTGCAACCCGGAAACAAAAGTGCAAGGCAGTAGAACAGAAGTGGCTAACCTCAGGCTCATCCTCTGACAAACTGGCCTGCTGCCTGCTCCAAAGGCAATACAGACTCGTCATCCATGCAAAGAATAGAGCCCACATTCAGGCACAGGTCTCAGGCGCATCCAATAACTCGGCTAAACTTTTCAAAATCTGCAGTGAACTAGCCAACCCCTTGCAGTCTCCTCCTCCCCTTCTCTTTTCAGGCCCTCTGCAATGCACTGGCCTCACACTTTGCCACCAAAACTCAGGACATTCTGACCACCCTTTCTACACTCCCTCACAACCCATGCCACCCTCCTTTACCCCCTTCCTCCTTCTCTCCTGTCACACCTAAGGAAGTTATCATCAGAGTTGTCTGCTCCATGAAGGTCTCTTCTAAACAGGTCTCCCCTTGCTCACCCAGGACCATAAGGATAACATTGGCTCTCTTACCCCTGCTCTTGCTGATTTCTGCTGTCACTCTTTAATCACTGGATCTTTCCCCTCCCCCTTAAGCACTTAATTGTGCGCCCACTCCTGAAAAAAACTTCCTCTGACCCTACCTGCCCAGCCAGCTATCACCCTATCTCCATCACTGCTTCCTGGGGAAGCTACTTGAGAAGCTGGCCTTGCCCCAAATTAACTCTCACACTGAACTTGTTGGTGGCCTCCACGATCAATCAGGATTCTGAGCATTCTGAACACCTGTGAAGAACTCCTCTCATCTCTGGACTCCAACTCCCCAGCTGTCCTTATACCTCTCGATCTCTCCTCTGCATTTGACAGTTAACCATTCCATCCTCATATAAAGGCTCCACGATAAGACTTGATATCTTGGAACGGGCACTGGATTGGCCGTCCTCTTTCCTCACTAACCACTCTTCCCAAGTCATCCTGGGACCCTTATCCTCTCCTGCTTCCATCTCCACCTGTGGTGTCGCTCAGGGCTCTATACTACCTCCCTGGCACTTTAACATCTACCTTGCTCTCCATGCATGTCTCGTCTCCTCCTTCTCCTCCAACTTCCAGTTTTACAGAGACGACACACAGTTCTTCTTCAGACTCCCCGCTGACCCTCTTGCACCCTCCATCATCCCTGACTGCCCATCTGCCATTCAGTCCCAGTGTGGCCCCAATGCCTCGACACCTGTAAAACTGAGATCCTTCCCATTGGGACCCCTGCTCCCTCCTCACTTTCACTCACTTTCCTCTGCGGGCTCCCTCCTTTGGAATAGCCCCCTGCGCCTTGAGCAGGATTTTTTCAAATTCTGGATGATCCATAAGATTTTCTGCTTTTCCTCCGACCTTCCCTCCTCTCCTCTGCCTATCCCACAGTTGCTGAATCTGTGTACTTGGCCCTTATGCATCCTCGGGCCTTGACCTCCCACACCAATTCTTCCTAGCTCCTGTCTAGCCACAGCACTTTGCATCTGCACACCTTCCGCTCTGGAGACTCGCACTTAGACCTTCCACGACCCAGGCTGTGTAGCACTCAACATTCCTAGCACTTTGTCTATGGCTCACCCACGAGCTCGGACTCCCCAGCACTAACCCCCTCTTGCCTCTTCCTTTTTGCACTAGCATGTTCTGAATACTCACAAGGCATAGTAGGTTTGTCCCTCTCCCTCTTTCCCTCTCTGTTCTTAATATTGTGTTGTAATGTATTTCCCACTCTCCCTGCCCTGTGGGTACTTTGAAACAGTATATTCTGATTGTGGAAGTGCCTAACAAGAAAACAATGAATGAATGAATAAATCATCTATATCTTCAGCGTCATCATCAATGAATGTGTCAGTATCCCCTTTGTTTTTCACCCTTAGGGAAGGGGGCATAAGTCTGGTCATCACTGACTTGAGGAGGAAAGCATTCTTCAGCTTGTCGAACGCTTCAGCTGTCTCTTGGGGCTTTCTTTTGACCCCATCATCTTTACCCAGGAGAGTAGAGGAGCGACGTCTCTTCTGGGTTTGACTTCTCCCCTGACTCTCAACCCTTGTCTTGGTGTGTCCTGTGGACGTACCTTCACCTGGGCTGGCTGTCCGACTAGCACTCAACTGTGATTGCTTGTTGCCCAGAAGTGCTTCCAGGACATCTCATCTGTCCTGCAGAGGTTGAACTCCCCAAGACACTGCTTGTACTACGGATTCTCCCAGTACCTTCTTAACACTTAGTGTGAGATCTCCATCCTCATCCGGAATCAGTTCTTCCTGACACCCCTCACTCTGATCATCCTGGTCTCGTTAGCAGGCCATGTGATTGTATGGCGATTAGATCTGTCCATCAAACGTTACTATGTGTAAATACTAACTGACTCTGGCTCTCAATGTGCTGTGTACACTTTCTCCTAAGTACACGATATGCCAAGCTTTTTAAAACAGATTGTGCATTAGAACACCAATATCTAGCGTACACAATCGCACAGTCTTGCTGTCTTATTTCGAGCTTGGTGTTCGGCGATCTTCACTGTCGCATGTAGGTGCTCTCCTCCAAAGGGGTTATACCCAATGATGTGCTGTGAACACGTGCCCTGAAATTGTAATGTGAAGCGACACAAGACTGAGCTCTAACGTGGGCGATTCTGCTCACGGACTTGTCTCATATCTTCACCTTACTAAGAACGTACACTACCGCCGTAACCAAAGCCTTTATAGTTTAATCCTAAACGGACACGTTATATAACCGTGCAGCGCTGAAGCCGCATAAACACTGCCAGCTGTAGTGCTTTACGCCTTAATAACTATACTGGTGACATAAATAAACGTTCACAGTTCGATAATCATATAGTTTTCCACAATTTGCATTGAGTGATGTAACCCAGTACTTATCTGCTGAAGAGCAGCCAAAGAAAAGAGGAAGGGATCCATGCTCGAAGTGACTCGTGGTGATGGAGAGGGTCATCGTTGTTTGAATTTGCAAACAGAAAAAGGACCATTAAAAAAGAGACTTGTGGGAAACAATAATCTGTTACTGAAGTTTTCTGAGAGTATGTAACGCTCACCTGATTCCCGTAGAGGCGTCGGTCTTGACTGGGCGTATACCGTATCTTCAAAGGTGATGTGTAACACACGGCTGGCTCTTTGGGCTGGACCTCTGTGCACTGTATGTCTGACTCGAAGGGTAAGATGTCTGCAGATAGAAAATATGGGATTAATGAACTGGGTTATTGAATGTCTCTCTTCTTCCCTTTCTCTTCTCCTGTAGAACCCCAAAGGTTAACGCTCTCACCTTAGGTAAGTGAACGCCGTGCTCTCCATCTGCCTCGGGGCAGGGTGCTGTAACCAGTTTCTTCACTGGATAAGGGGAGCAGGCCTCTTGACTTCAGAGGACTGCTGTCCGTCGTTTACTGCACGAACGGTAAGTTTCGAGTAATTCTAATGTCTTTAAAGTCTTTAGTAATGATGTTTCTTGTTTTGCAGGGTTCCGGCGATGGCGGATGACGGGCTGAAGTGAGTTGAAGATGGAGCCCGTGTGATGAATAGAAGCGCCTGGAAGCACGTAAGTAAGCGCTTGTTTCCTGCTTCATGATGCGCTCTAACTGTCTTTTTATTTTGCAGGTACAAGTTCGGAGCGGCTGCAGGGTGCCGGAATACCCACTGGGTTAGATGTGGAAAGGAGTAATGGCACGTGAGTATTAAAGTTCCCCAATGTCTTTAAACACACCTTGTTTTGTCTTTCAGATGCGGGATGCAGCGCCGAAGGCCTCCGGAACGTGCGAAGAGTAGGTAAGCCTTTGTCTTTCAGATGCCGGAATGCAGCGCGAGGCGTTGGTGACAGCCGATGGACCAGGTAAGTGAAGAGCTGTCACTGAAGACCGTAATGCTAACCTGTTCTTTCTTGTCTTTATAGGTGTTGCTGAAGACTGGATTCAGGATGGTAAGCCTTTTTCCTTAGGCCCAGGATCAGATGCAGAAGACACGATGAGCGTTCTGCTGCAGAGGATGCAGAATAACGCAAAGCAAGATTCATCCATCGGGTGTGGTTTAAATAGCCTCCTGTAGTGCTTAGGTATCTCCTTCCACAGCCACGCCTAGGTAAGAAAAGAGTTCCTGCTTTCCAGAAGAGTTCCAGTGTTCTGAATCTAGGGAGTGGCTCCTGCCCCACCCAACAGGAAAAGTAGTTCCAAACAGAAGAGGATCAGAGGCTCAACTGGCAGGCAAGTAAGCAGCATGGTCTGCTGCAGGTAAGTCCACCCAAGCATTATGAGCCCGGCGCTTCCAGCGCTGGGACTGGGCATATTTATGAGCCTGGTGCCACTGGCGCCAGGACTGGGTCCAAAAGGTCCCAATTGGGACTGGTTGGCACTCGGAACCTGGGTTATGGATCTGCTTCCAAGGGAGTTAAGAAAACCCTGACCTTTTGGAAGCAGAGATCATGACAGTACCCCCCCTCAAGGCCCCTCCCAAACCGGGCTTCTCTGGGGGTTTTGGCTTGTCAGGAAATGTTCGGTGAAATCTTTTGATTAGGCGAGGAGCGTGGACATATTCAGCAGGTTCCCAGGAGCTCTCTTGGGGGCCGTAGCCTTTCCAGTCAATTAGGTAAAATAGTTTAGATTTGGAGATCTTGGAGTCCAGAATGCTTTTGACTTCAAACTCGAGTTCTCCATCAACTAGGATAGGTTTTGGAGATTTAGTTAGTCGGGTTTGAGGTTGCACGGGTTTTAATAGAGACGTGGAAGACCGGATGTATCTTCATGTGCGGGGGCAAGTCCAACTTGACCGCTACTGGGTTTACTATGGTAGTGATGGAATAAGGACCAAGGTATCTTGGGTTGAATGTGCGTGGCCCTTTTAGAGGTAGATATTTGGTGGATAACCAGACTTGATCCCCTACTTGATATTGAGGGGCTTCCTTCCGATGTTGATCTGCTCCTTTCTTGTATTGTTCTTTAGCCCTTTGAAGGTGAGAAACAGCTTCCTTAAAGGCTTGGGTGATTGTAGAATGCAGGTAGTCTACTGCTGGTGTTTCAAGATCTTGGAGGGGATCCAACTCCGAGGTTCGAGGGTGACTGCCGTACAAAAGAAAAAACAGGGTTTTCCCAGTTCCCGAATGGACAGAGTTATTGTAGGCATATTCGGCTATCCAAAGGATGTCTTTCCAAGTTTTTTCAGTTTGTTGCAGCTTCAGCGTAAATACTTTTCCAGAGTTTGATTGGTCCTCTCGGTTTGTCCGTCGGTCTGAGGGTGGTGACTGGTCGATAGTCTCACATCAATTTGAGCCGACCGACGGCAACTTCGCCAAAAATGAGAAATAAATTGACTACCTCGATCCGAAATTAGAACCGAAGGAAAACCGTGCAGTCGGACGATGTTTTCGAGAAATTCTCGGGCCAGAGTTGCTGCTGTTGGCAAGCCTTTGAGCGGAATGAAATGCGCCATCTTGGAGAATAAGTCCACGATTACTAGAATCGTATTGTATCCAGAGCATGGAGGTAGATCGGTGATGAAGTCCATAGAAAGCGTATGCCAAGGGCGAGGTGGGATGTCAATAGGGCGTAAGAGGCCTGCTGGTCTTTCCTTTTTGACTCTTGTTTTGGGCGCATACTCCACAGGACATTATAAAGTCTCTGATATCTTTTTTCCAAGACGGCCACCAGAAGTAGCGCTTGATCTTTTCTGAGGTCTTGGCCATACCGGGATGTCCTTCCATTAAAGAATCGTGATAACAAGAGATTACTTTTTTCTGTAAATCTGTGCTGGGTAGGTATAATCATTCTTGGAAATACAATAAGTTGTCCTTTACTGCAAAGTCCTTTCCCTGCAGATGCCAATTCTGTATGTCTGCTGGTGTTACAAGTTGCCTGGCTTTATCCTTAACTTCCTCTATGGATTCTGTGGCGATTACACCCAGAATTCTTTGTTCGGGAATGATTGGTACAGGTTTAGGGTTGATCAAGTGTTCTTCCACTCCCATCCGAGAAAGGGCATCAGCTTTACCGTTCTTTGTACCAGGTCGATAGGTAATTATGAAGTCAAACTCGGCAAAGAATAATGCCCAACGGAGTTGTCTAGAGGATTGGGCTTTTGCGGTTTTCAAATATTGCAGGTTTCGGTGATCCGTAATCACAGTAACGGTGTGTCGGGGCCCCAGCAGATAATGCCGCCAAGCCTTAAAGGCAGACTTGATAGCCAGAAGTTCCTTGTCAGTAATCGTGTAATTGATTTCAGGAGGCGAGAATTTGCGGGACCAAAATGCCACGGGATGCAACTGATTGGTTACCGGGTCCTTTTGTGATAGAACTGCCCCCATGGCAAGGCTTGGAAGCATCAGTTTCCACGATGTAGGGGAGTTCGGGGCGAGGGTGTTTTAAGATTGGTGCAGAGATAAATTTAGTCTTCAAATCCTGGAAAGCTTGTTCCGCCTCGGTAGACCATTCAAAACGTTTGTTTTTCTTTAACAAGGCAGTGATGGGCTGGACTATTCGAGAGAATTCCGGGATAAACCTGCGGTAAAAGTTAGCGAAGCCTAACCTGCTTTGCACACCTTTTACTGAGGATGGTGATGGCCATTTGAGAACTGCATCGACCTTCTTTGAATCCATACGCACTCCGCCAGGTGATAATATGAATCCCAAGAATTCAACTTCAGTCACGTTGAAAACACATTTTTCCAACTTAGCGAAAAGTTTGTGTTGACGCAATCTTTCGAGGACCATTTTCACGTGTTTCCGATGTTCAGATTCTGATGAAGAATAAACGAGGATGTCGTCAATGTAAACAACAACACACACATCTATGAGCTCTCTGAGGACATCGTTCATAAAATATTGAAAGGCGGCCGGGGCATTGCAAAGTCCGAAGGGCATGACCTGATATTCAAATAGCCCATATTTGGTGCGGAAGGCCGTCTTCCATTCATCGCCCTCTTTTACTCGTACCAAGTGGTAAGCTCCTCTAAGATCCAGCTTTGTATATATGCATGCTTTTCTGACTTGGTCCAGGAGTTCAGGGATCAAAGGTAATGGATATCTATTCTTAACGGTGATCTGGTTCAGGGAGCGATAATCTATACAAGTTCTAAGGTCTCCTTCCTTTTTTGGAACGAAGAACAAAGCTGAAGAAGCAGGGGACTTGGAAGGACGAATAAACCCATTTGCCAGGTATTGATCAAGGTATTGTCGAAGGTGAAGGTTCTCAGGCTCGGTGAGGGCATAAATTCTACTACAAGGAGGAGTAGATCCAGGTATCAGGTCTATCTGGCAGTCATAAGACCTATGAGGAGGTAGAGAGTTAGCCTGATCCTTCCGGAAAACATCTTGGTATTCTAGGTATTCGGGAGGTAACTGGGGAGTCTCTGAAGAAATTGCTGCCAGTGCAACACCAGGTAGAGGGTGACAAGTAGAGACACATTCTGGAAACTGGACCGTTCTTGCTCGCCAATCGATCAGAGGATTGTGTTTCTCTAACCAAGGTATTCCTAGAATAATCTGAAACTGAGGGGCCTTGATCACATCGAACACGATCTTCTCATGGTGTCCATCTTGACTTACTAGCGTCACCTCTTGAGTGGTATGCGTTACTGGCCCGGAGGCTATCTCCGTACCATCCACCGTAGTAATGACGTCCTTTACAGCCTTGGGACAAAGAGTTAGATTCATCCTCTCAACCATTTCATGATCCACATAATTGCCGATGGCACCGCTGTCGACGTAAGCTTCAATTGCATGTAATCGATCTGGATTATCAGGGCTAATGAGGACCATAGGTATCACGAAATGCGAGGTCACGGAACTGGTTTTCACGCTCGGCAAGAGGACCTCTATTCTTGTCGGGCGAGGTCGTTTCCCTGCTCATAGTTTGTAACTTTGGTAACTGCAGCTCCTACTGCCTTCTTGGCAGGTTTCACCGGACAGTCTCGAAGAAAGTGCCCTGAGTTTCCGCAATAGAGGCATAATTGCAACTGTTTTCTCCTTTCCCGCTCCTTTTGTGTTAGAGGACCTTTCAGACCCCCTATTTGCATGGGTTCCCCGGAGTCTACTCCTTTGGAAGGAGTTGGCGGTTTGGAAAATACTCGAGCATCAAACTTGGAACGATCGGCCTTCCTGTTCTGCAGTCTGTGATCTATTTGAACGACTAAGTCTATATAGTCCGAACAATCTTGTGGGGGATTCACTACTTGGGCTAACACATCTTTGAGAGCTCCACGTAGACCTCTATAAAACAGCGTAATCCTTTTGTCCTCAGGCCATTGATTTTCCACGATCAGTCTGTTGAAAGACGCAATATAAGCCAAAAGGTCTTGATTACCTTGTCGCAACGAAAGAAGCTCATTGTCCAAGGCCTGCCCCTGTGAATGTCTTGCGAACAGTTTTTCCATACTGAGCTGAAAAGCTTGAAAATCATGGAGGACCGGATCATCTTGATTTACTAGAGGGATCGACCAGTCTGCCGCATTGCCAATAAGGTACGAAAGCACAAAAGCTACTTTAGCTTGATCAGTTGGAAAGGCTGCTGGCCGGCATAAGAAATGCAACCGGCACTGATTGATAAATACTGCAAACCTCTTTGGGTCACCAGAAAATCGTTCGGGCGGAGCCAGAGGTACATTCCCAGGTAGCTTGATCTGCACTGGATTCATAGAGGATGTAGAAGGAAGATTTCCCCCAGATGCGGGTAACGGGGTCTGTCCGGCTTGTGACCGTAGCAATTGTCTAGCGAGATCATCTGTTCGCTCCTTGGAAATAATCAGTTCCCTTCTTAGAGCGTTTGTTTCCTGACGGGCTGCATGCACTTCTGCCCTTAGTTCCCCAAGTAACTGGGCTAGCTGGTCGGTATCCGAGGTTTCCATAGCACCTGGACGGGAGTTTTGTGGTAGGCTTTGCGTTCTGTAACGCTCACCTGATTCCCGTAGAGGCGCCGGTCTTGACTGGGCGTATACCGTATCTTCAAAGGTGATGTGTAACACACGGCTGGCTCTTTGGGCTGGACCTCTGTGCACTGTATGTCTGACTCGAAGGGTAAGATGTCTGCAGATAGAAAATATGGGATTAAGGAACTGGGTTATTGAATTTCTCTCTCTTCTTCCCTTTCTCTTCTCCTGTAGAACCCCAAAGGTTAACGCTCTCACCTTAGGTAAGTGAACGCCGTGCTCTCCATCTGCCTCGGGGCAGGGTGCTGTAACCAGTTTCTTCACTGGATAAGGGGAGCAGGCCTCTTGACTTCAGAGGACTGCTGTCCGTCGTTTACTGCACGAACGGTAAGTTTCGAGTGATTCTAATGTCTTTAAAGTCTTTAGTAATGATGTTTCTTGTTTTGCAGGGTTCCGGCGATGGCGGATGACGGGCTGAAGTGAGTTGAAGATGGAGCCCGTGTGATGAATAGAAGCGCCTGGAAGCACGTAAGTAAGCGCTTGTTGCCTGCTTCACCATGCGCTCTAACTGTCTTTTTATTTTGCAGGTACAAGTTCGGAGCGGCTGCAGGGTGCCGGAATACCCACTGGGTTAGATGTGGAAAGGAGTAATGGCATGCGAGTATTTAAGTTCCCCAATGTCTTTAAACGCACCTTGTTTTGTCTTTCAGATGCGGGATGCAGCGCCGAAGGCCTCCGGAGCGTGCGAAGAGTTGGTAAATTTTTGTCTTTCAGATGCCGGAATGCAGTGTGAAGACCTCCGGAGCGCACGAAGAGTAGGTAAGCCTTTGTCTTTCAGATGCCGGAATGCAGCGCGAGGCGTTGGTGACAGCCGATGGACCAGGTAAGTGAAGAGCTGTCACTGAAGACCGTAATGCTAACCTGTTCTTTCTTGTCTTTATAGGTGTTGCTGAAGACTGGATTCAGGATGGTAAGCCTTTTTCCTTAGGCCCAGGATCAGATGCAGAAGACACGATGAGCGTTCTGCTGTAGAGGATGCAGAATAACGCAAAGCAAGATTCATCCATCGGGTGTGGTTTAAATAGCCTCCTGTAGTGCTTAGGTGTCTTCTTCCACAGCCACGCCTAGGTAAGAAAAGAGTTCCTGCTTTCCAGAAGAGTTCCAGTGTTCTGAATCTAGGGAGTGGCTCCTGCCCCACCCAACAGGAAAAGTAGTTCCAAACAGAAGAGGATCAGAGGCTCAACTGGCAGGCAAGTAAGCAGCATGGTCTGCTGCAGGTAAGTCCACCCAAGCATTATGAGCCCGGCGCTTCCAGCGCTGGGACTGGGCATATTTATGAGCCTGGTGCCACTGGCACCAGGACTGGGTCCAAAAGGTCCCAATTGGGACTGGTTGGCACTCGGAACCTGGGTTATGGATCTGCTTCCAAGGGAGTTGGGAAAACCCTGACCTTTTGGAAGCAGAGATCATGACAGAGTATCAATAAAGGAAGAAAAGCATAATGCTCCTTTCAGAGGTTACCTAGGCAAGAGTGGCGAGGGCAGTTCTGGACTCTTGGAGTAAGTGGGAGGCCATCTGGTTTGATGTGATATCCCAAGAAGACTTCAGCCCGGGAACCCTGTCCCAAATAATGTGTGCATTGGGAAGCAGATCTCTATATGCAGGTGAAGGTGAAACTATGGGTACTAGGACAGATTTTGACTGTATCAATGTTGCTCATGCCAGTGCTGCAATACGCAGTACTCCTCGGGACCGACTACCACTGTGAGAAACCTGAGGGTATTCCCCAAAGTAGACCTCGCAAACCCCTTATTCAGGTGGCCAGGGAAGGGATGGCGCTTTCAGATCCCAACCCTGGGGGTGGACGAGCGAGGGAGCATCACCTGGGTAGGGGAGCCCGGGGTTCTGCTCTGGGAATTGTCCCAGGTGAGACGCAGTATTGTACTCGGGAAGATGGGAGAGGAGGACGATATATCTGGGGCCTGTAGGGTATAATAGGTTCACCAACCTTCCTCCCGTTGAATCTATCTTACCCAAACCTACCATCCCCTCTGTATGTAACAAATACCATAGGATCCCCCACCCCGTTGCATTCAGAAACCATCTCTCTCAGTTCTTTATATGAATACTCCCAATCATTCTTCTTCCCGTCCCTCTGATTATTTTCCACACTCCCAATGTAAATTGTGGAAAACTATATGATTATCGAACTGTTCAGGTAAAATACTACAGTTCCCACAATTACCCTTGTTTATTTTTTGATCCCAGCTATTCCAGTTTGTCATGCAGACCCTACCAATCCCATTTCTCATTGTCCCTTTCTAAAATCCCAGTCGAAAGTGACCAACAATTACAATTCCCAACATTTATTTGTTCTGTTCTCAATCCCGATCATTCTCCTCCATTTCACCCATTTCGTCCTTCTCAAACTACCAACCGACCCCCAACCTATCCCGTAGGACGTTCGGACACTCCAACCCCTCCCCTTTTAGACATGAAGACTGGTTTACAACAGACTTGTAATTAAACTGTTCACCTAACTTGTCCCAACCCTACCGAAGGGAAAGTCAGCAATTTAATCTCAATCACACACATCTGACAGCCCTTCCTTTTCCCCGCAGGGATAAAAGATGGAGCAGGAGAGTGCAGTATGAGGAAGGCGAGTACAGCAGACAGCACAATGGGGTGGCTGGCACGCGGCAGTTCAAAAGAAGGAGAAAGGGGGCCGGAATCGAGAGGGTGTCGAGGAGAGAAGTGACCTTGCCGTTTTCGTCCCAGGCCCACGCAACCTTGGTGGAAGAGAGCCTGTGACCGCGAACAATAGCACAAGTGTCCTGCAGCAGATGTCAATGGTACAGACTTCAAGCCTATGCCGAAAAGCAGGAGCGAGTGAAGCACCCACACCCGTGGTACCGGCCTTGACTCCAGTTGGCCATACAGACGGTCTAGCAAAATCTGTGTACAATCGAAAGACTGATCTACAAGCAATGTGAAAGAAAGGGAAGTGAATCCCGCATTGAGAAACCCAGGGAATTGAATCCCGCTAAAAGTCAAGAGGGGTCCAAGCCTGACGAGCGAGATCCAGGGGTGAACCTGTCACCCAAAGTTGTTTGATAAAGAAACCGTGCTATATTTTGGAATACGATACATTAGCGGTCCATGCCCAGAAGCGAACTAAAGAAATGAGACTTGGCCATCAACGGTCCTTAGAACTGGCAATGGAACTGTCGTCTCGTGCTGGAGAAGCCAGAGACTGTACTGTGCTCCAAGCACCCATCTTACCCCTTGTCCAAAAAGGCTCCTGCATCCTGACATATTATTTGGGAACACTTCTTTCTTTTCTTGAGAACAATTCCACACCCCTTTTATTTGTATTAGTTGTGAAGTTTGGCAATAGGTTTCTTAGTATAGGCCCTTTTGTTTTGACACAACGCCACTAGGACTGCCTTATTTTTCATTTGATGGTCGACACTTGCTCCTATCTTAGATTTAGGTTTAGATTAGGCATTTTTCCAACCTGTACACAGCATTCATTGTTCAATAAACACCCTTGAACAGTGATCGCTTGTGTCTTTCTTACTTGTTGTTACCATGAGTTCCTCACACCGCCTACTGAACTGGAGCAGGGGGCTAACCGGGCTTAAGGAGTAGTGAGATCAGAAAAATGAAACAATGATCCCACTGTCCATTTACGATGAGAGAGAGTGGGCATATGTGAGGAGGCAGAGGCTGAGGGATGGATCTGCAATAATGAAAAATAATATTTATAAGGGGGCACTAGCATGCCCAGCCAAGATGGCTGTGTGCCTGTGAGCTCCCGAGTAACTGAATTGATCCAGACATTATCCTGAGGGCTTCCTTCCTGCTACCACGTTCATCGGTAGTGATTTGGAAGCATGAACATGTGGAGCACAACCCCAGAGAGTGGGGAGAGTGGTGTACTCTGGGCATCAGGATCAGCAAGACTTTCCCCAGAGCCTACAACCAGCTGAGTGCAGGATTATACACTGCTGGTCAGGGGTACGGATAGAGCGGTCTCAGTGGTGATAAGTATTTCATTGCTATGAAGCTCCAGGAGCCATGGAGTAGATCCACTGAAATACGATTGTGGGGGCAGTGGCAGGAAGTGTACACAGCAGACTTAGCCACAACTTGTTGGGTTCAATCACTTCACCTGCGGTGGTTGCGTGGTGGCAGTTGTGGTGATGGTGACGCCCTGTTGCATTTCTGGTTGGATGGCCATACATGCAGGGTCAACGCAACGTGGAGATTGCCAGTACCAGAAGTCTCAAATGCAGTGGGGTAGTAGTGACCCAATGGAGGGGGTGTGGAAGGATAGCAGGAGACAGCCAGCTGACACTTGGTATTTGAGGTGGGAGAGATGGTATTCACTGTATTATTGACTTGTTACTGGTGATCTGCTGGACACTTGGGCTTCCGATCATAAGTGGGATTACCCCCCCATTGGTGGTGCTCTGCCACTGGTAATAATAAAGGCTTTGCCTACTATGGTGTGAATAAGTGGGTCTTTGGCAGGTCGCGGACGACTCCAGTTTACTAAAGACTCGGGAGGATAGCTCAACGGCAACGTGCTTACCTTGGAAGCAAGACCACACCGAGCAACACAGGTTTGATCCCCGGGTTCACGCTTAGAAACCTTTGGTAATTAAGCACCTTATAAATAACCTATCATATCATATCCTGGATAACTGGTGGGGTGGAGAAGAGAGGTATCTGTGCAATCGGGGTAGTGGTGGCTGTGGTGCCAGGCTGGAACAGGGCTGACACCCTGATACAGAATACAGTGCTGCTCTTTTGGATGAGCCAAGGAATATTCTACTGAGGGGGTAATGTCCTGGTGGAGAAAAAAGGCTGCCGCAATAGATATTGTGCTCGTAGAGGTCTGTGGGCTGTAGTACAACAACTATTGGTGGAGGGGACCTTGGGTAAGTCGAGTTGACCGCTTTTTGTGGCATAGGTTGGAAACGCTGTATTTTCCACAAATACTGGGCCCCCGAGATCTGAGACGCTTGAGGCGGTAAAAGAGCACGGAACTGGCGGTATTACAAGATGTCTAAGTCTAACAAGTCAGGAAAGCAACAATAGAAACTACAATTTGAAACCCCTTCATAGGTCACAAATCACAAAATGATAGGAGAATTCTCCAAGTGTGAGCTCTCAATCCTCTCCCCATGACAACAGTGGAGCATGTAATTACATCAAGGCGATGTTCAATCAATTACAGGCTAGCATACAGTCCTTGGATGGGAAAATGAATACTTTGACATGTAAAGTGGACCACATGCAGGTGCGGCTAGATAAACATGGGGAATGATTGCACAAGGTTGAGGGGAGAGTTTCCACAGTTGAGGATGAATCCTCCACCACATCACGGGAGCTGGTCCAGGTGAAGACGGCGCTAAAAGAACTGGCTGATAAACAGGAGGATCTTGAATCCAGGTCTAGAAGGAACAATGTACGGATAGTGGGCGTTCCTGAGTCGATGGAGCTGCGGTACATGGAACCTCTGGTGTAAATGATCCTGCGTGAAGCACTGGCAAGTGAGGATTTCTCTGCAGTGTTTATAGTGGAAAGAGCACACTGGGGGCCCTGGCCTGCCCAATCATAGCTCGGATGTTGAACTACTGTGACCAAGAGCTCTCTCTCTCTTTCTCTCTCTCTCTCTCCCCAGAAGGCCAGAGAGAAGGGAACTTTGACATATAACGGAGATCACATTAAACTTTTTCCAGACTTCTCTAATAAAGTGCCGGTGTCCAGGAGGACATATGTTAATGTTAAAAAGTGGCTCAAGGAGAGAGACATGAGATACGCCATGCTTTTCCTCGCCAAACTCGGGGTGCAGCATGAAGGACAAGCTTTATTTTTTTACCACGTGGAGGAGGCCAACACCTTCCTTGAGTGACTGCCCAAGGTTCATAGGTGGAGAGGAAACAATGACCGGGGGTGGACTCAACATGAAGTCTTGATGTAGGTCATTGAGGGATGACGAAATGTTGTGCTGTATAACTTGGAGGTGGTGAGGGAGTGACCACTTTCATTGGTGTGGCGCTGGGGATGGCTGTGTGCTGGACTGCCATTGTGTGGAAGCTTAACATTGGTTTCCATGGTGGGGGATATGACTGGCAAGTTGGAGTTGCTGGTGGAGGGAGGGCAGGTTGGGGATTGCAGTGTTTTTGGGGGGCAGTGGTTTGGGGAATCGCCCTTGTCCGATCAGTGATAACTCTAATTTATAAAACATGGTTGTACTGGAGAGGTGGGTACACATTGGAATGCCTATGGATGGATATGTGTGAATTACACTAACATGGATACATGGCTAAGGCGCTCTGATGTATGACTGGTGTGTTAGGGGGTTGAATTGCCCCACTCGATCTCGTAAAGTGCTGTTATATATATATGAAACGTCATCCGATCCATATAGCGTTTCTTGAGGAGACACATTTGACCCCAGCTGGGGAAGCACGATTTGGGCAACGATGGGGTTGCCACCACTATTTCTCTTCTTACTCGTGTTACTGTAGGAGGATTTGCATATTGATACAAGATGCGGTTGCAGACAGTGATCTTGTCTGGGAATTCTGTACATTTTATACTTGCTTGTACTCCTCAAAGACCAAGCTGAGTTGGGCAGTTTTCTGGATAAAGTAGCGCGCTACTGGTGTGCTGAAGAGGACAGAGAGTGGTTATGTCGGCCCATTACGGAGGAAGAAATCCTGCAAGCAATTAAGGCGTTGTTGTCGGGTAGGGCCCTGGGATACGATGGCTTGACAGCTGAATTGTATAAGCATTTTGCGTCAAGACTAGCGCCACATCTATTAGAGGTCTACCGACAGGCTCTGTGGGATGGCCAGCTGCCGGGGTCCATGAGAAAAGCAGTGGTTGCTGTATTGTTGAAACCCAGGAAGGAGGTAGATGAAGCCCCATCTCACTTATTAATTTAGATAAAATTCTGGCCAAAGTAATGGCACTAGATTGGTTCCTTTGATGCATGAGTGTGTGAAATCAGATTTATCCCAGGGCGTTCCACTTCCTACGGATTGCAGAGGGTGTTCAGCTTGATGTTGATGGTCCCACAGCAGACTCTATCGTAACAGCACTATTGGACGCCCAAAAAGCATTTGATTCAGTTGATTGGCCCTTTCTTTTTACAGTAATGCGAAAGATGGTGATGGGAGGAGGGTTTGTTTCTATGATTTCCTTACTTTATGCCCTGCTTTGTGTACAGATCCGAGTCAACGGCCAACCTACTTCGGTCATTCCGCTGGGGAGAGGTACAAGGCAGGGGTGGCCTCTTTCACCCGTGCTGTTTGCCTTGGCAATTGAACCATTGACCAAATTCCTTTGGGATAAACATGAACCGAGAGATACAATTGTACAAACCGAACAGTGGTGTCCCTATACGATATACGAGGATGACATGGTGATCTATGACAGGAACCCGCAGGTTAACCTGCAGCCAATCATGGTCGATGTATTGAGCTTTTTGGAATTTTTAAGGTTTGGAAATGAATGTGACAGTCGGTGCTCTTCTCGCTTAAGACTGTACTGTACGGGTTCATGATGTTGGGTTTCACTGGCATTTGGATTGTACCCAGTTCACATGCACTTATATGGTGAGGGAGTGCTGAGGAGAAGAGGGAAAGGAGCACAGGGGCAAGGAGTGATTGCAGAGTCTGCCAAGGCTGGAACAACGGAGGCAATATTGTCCATTGAGTTCATGGGGAACACCTGATGAATGAGACTATCACAGAGCAGGGCCATCCGAGACCTGGCCCAGGATCTGAGGGAGAGAAGAGAAGATTAGGAGGGAAGGGGAGCCAAGGGAGGCCTGAGAGCAGGTGATGGAGAAGCACGAAGCAGCTGCAACAAAACAGCAATGCAATCTAGAATCAAGTGTCCAGGATAAAGTCAAAGCCTTTAACTTTAAATATATAACATTTCAGCACCAGGGCAATTCACGTTGAAAACAATTGCATAATAAATGAAGAAAAAGCATTTATTTATGGATCACACGCCCGAGTGTTATCCTATGTCGAATAGGATGACACGCTGGCATGACTGGGAAAAACGGGCCGGATGACGTCATCAGATGCGAACCGAACCACAGTTTGTTACTACGCGGAGTCCCCTACAGCAGTGCGAAGGTGCAAGCATCTAGCGAGGCGACAAATGATGGCACGGTAAGCACCTTTGTAGAATGTCTAAAGTGTAACAGATCTTGCGATCCGAGTTAGAAGTTCACACTCTGGGGAGGGGGGGGGCGGTTACAGTGCAAATGCATAACCGCCGACCATCAATGTGGCAAGGCAATGGCATTGAGTTAGAAAAGAAGATAATGCGATCAGGCTGTGAGACACACCAGATGTCTGAGAGCGTGTCCTTTAGGCAGGTACGGGACACACGCTAACAAAATCAACAATAAGAAGATCACTCTGCTTCATGTGGGTAAAGGGCATTTTTGAGCAGACGTTGTCCCGATTAGCACAGTAGCGCCAAGAGGAGAAGGGTCCATTAAGGTTGGGCTGTAAGCAGCACGGTCACGCTACGCAAACAAATGGCAGAATAAAATAAAGAAGGATCATGGCAGCTTGCGTTTTGGGCTCTAGCCAAATGGATTTATGAGCAACTCATAGGTAGCTTGTGATTGAATTCGACTTTGCTGGGCACAAAGGGAGCACTAATCAGTTTGCTCTGTGTTTATAAAACAGCAGTGTTAAACAAAACTGTGTGCTCAGCGACAGGGTGAGAAACAAACAAAACTATATTTCTAAGGCTTGTGGAATCTGCTTAGATCACATGCTGTGCATAGGCCGACATCTAGTGGAAGCTGCGGAGTATTACAGTTTGTTTTTCGAAACTCGAAAATGGGCGTCGACACAGGGCGTGCCAGTAATACTATCCCTAGTGTGACGTCCACTGTACCCAAGATCCCTCACGCATCTAGGATCCTCAGATTGTTTTTTTCCGCCATACTGGTCGGAAGCATTTTGCAGAGTCCCCTGGCCTTAGCCATACTTTTGCTAGAATTTAAAATATAATCATTTGACATCCTTCCCCACCCCAACGTCGAACTTCGACACTCGACGCCAGCTGGAGAAGAAATCGACCGTTGGCTGCTTCACGACGGATTTGGGCCTCGGAAGGCCGCTGGCCTCGGCCCGGGCCTGGTAGGCCGCTGGCCTCGGCCCTGCAAGTAGGGAGAGTGGGGGGTGGTACATACTCTACACTCTTGGTATATAGGTACACCTTATACATTTCCTACACTTAACAGCCCGCTGCCTCAAGGTGCGTATGGAGGGTACCCCTTTTCAATTCTGCCCCAAGTGCAATCGCAAATACCCTTGGGTCGACAGGCACGCCACGTGCAATCTCTGCTTGCAGAGGGACCACCCCGAAGCGAACTGCAGAGCGTGTAGTAGGTTTAAACCTAAGACACTTAAGGACCGTTCGACGAAGCGTTGGGCCCACCACGCCAGGCAGGCGGCCATGGCAGCGGAGGGCGCCTTCAGCGATGGCAGCGACGCCGTACTTTCGGGCGGCGAGGGCATTACGGCGTTGAAAGACAGCCGAGCGCAGGTCCCCGACCTCGGAAGGTCTTCCGGCAGGGCGGCTATGGGGAAGACCCCCGGCGACACAAGCGCTTCACATACTACACACACTAAGTCCAACCGAGACTCGACAACGTCGAGTTCTCGGAAAGAGGCACAGACAGAACGGTCCGATTCGGTGTCCTCTGGGCGCTCTCGATCAAGATCGCCGCATGACTCCAGGCAATCATCCACTCTTGCCAAGAGTGCCTCGCTCCCTAGGCTAACAGAAGTTCGATCGTCGGAAGACGAAGACGACTTCCACCCCCAAAACAGACAGACAAGCCCAGGTCTGCTGATAGGTCCACAACCAGCAAAGCTACTCAAGATAAATCCCATAGACTTGCTGAGAGAGTCATTCCCAGTTCCAAAAAATGGTCCAGTGAAGACATAGATAGGGTCATGTCAAGAATGTCTTCTCTGGCTGATTTTTAGGATAAAAATCCAGAACATTTCCTCTTGTATGATCCACAAGGGGCCACACCCTCAGGCTCTACTGATCCTATCCCCCCGAGTAAGAAGGCCCGGTTTGAAACTCCGATGAGGTCTGAACCCTTCGAGGTACAACCTTACGCAAGACCATTCTCACGGTATCAAGGAGAGGCTTCCTTTTGTGAAGACCAAGAATTTGGTATAATAGAAGAGCAAACCAGGACGGGCTACTATGGGGATGACGAGGACCAGGAAGAAGAAGAGGATGACCCGGAAACATACAGAGTAGATTCCCCGGTAGAGAACGAAGCCCCGGTTACCGACTCCCCGGTCGATAACCAACCCCTCCTAAATGAGGTTCTCGCTCGCGCAGCAGAACATTTCCACATTGACACCCACGGTGTACAGGAGGAAAGGGACTTCGCAGAAGAGTTAGTGGGAGAAAGGAGGCCTGTTGCACAGACCATCCCTATCCTTAAATCCATTCAACGGAGAATAGATCCGTCCCTGGTGAACCCAAACCTCACAAGAGCAGTCAATCCCAGGGTTGAAAAACTTTTCAGGGCAGCACAGTCTGACCCTCTCTATATAAGAGGACATCTGAAGCCAGACTCACTAGTAGTCACCAACACTCGTAAGAGGGCTGGGACACCCTTGTCTTCGTCAGAAGCTCCTCCCGACAAGGAGAGCAAAAAACTATACGGTTTCGGCAGGAAGGTAGCCTCAACGTCCGCCTATCAAGCAAGGATTGCTAACTCCACCACCCTGTTGGCCAGCTACAACTGCCATCAGTGGGAAGAAGTTGCGGCTCTCATAGCCTCTGCTCCTGAACCGTTAAAGAGCAAATTAGCTCGGATTTCCGCAGAAGGTAGAGCCGTGTCTGGTTGCATTTTAAAAGCAACCTTCGACGCCGCGGACAACGCAGGCAGATTGATAGCAGAAGGTACTGTTATCAAGAGACATGCGTGGTTACGGCAGTCTGGTTTTAAGGCAGAAACACAGGCATCATTGTTAGACAAACCGGTGGAAGCCGATCTGTTGTTTGGAAAGGCGGTCGAAGACGCACTGAAAAATGCCAAGGACGAATACGAGACACTCAAATCCCTTGGCCAGTTAACCAATAAACCCCCTAACCAGAGAGGGAATAGTAATTTTCGTCGCCCACACGGCCAAAATTCCCAGAGAGGATCTAACTATTCCCAGGGGCAGGGTACACAGTGGAACAACAACCAACAGTCTACCCAGGGTTACAGCAGAGGTAATAGGAGAGGTCGTGGTAAAGGCAGAGGCAGCCCCAGCAAGGGAGGCGGCACGCCTCCACCAAAGCAGTGACGCTCAGTTCAGGGTCCCTTCCACGCAACCCCAGTAGGGGGACGCATTTCAAACTTCACCCAGGCTTGGGAAGGGATCACATCAGACAGATGGGTGCTGTCAACAGTATCCACAGGATATTGTATAGAGCTACTGCAGCGCCCCCGGAACCATCCTCCACGACAAAGAGTACACTCCTTAGAACATCAGAAGATTCTCCTCGAGGAGATCGCCATTCTTCTACAAAAGGACGCGATAGAACTCGTCCCGGGGCACCAGGTAAACAAGGGTATTTATTCAACTTACTTCCTTGTGCCAAAGAAAGACTTGACAATGCGCCCAGTATTGGATTTACGGCCTGCCAACAAGTATGTCAAGCCCCAAAAATTTTGTATGACCACGCTACAAGAGGTAATCCCCCTCCTAAAAAAGGGGGATTACATGGCAACCTTGGATATGAAAGATGCTTATTTTCATATTTCCATGTTCCCAGCGCACAGAAAGTACTTGCGCTTCAAGGAGGACAGTCGCCACTACCAATTCAAGGTACTGCCCTTCGGGATAGCTTCAGCACCAAGGGTATTCACCAAGGTACTGACGGTGGCGGCCGCACACCTACGCAGGGAGGCAATCCCAGTGTACCCTTATCTGGACGACTGGCTCATAACGGGGGAAACCCCAGGAATTTGCAGGACAAACATTCAAAGGACTATCGACCTCCTCCACGAGTTAGGCTTCTCAATCAACGAGAAGAAGTCAAGTCTGCACCTCAAAACAATTCTTAGGAGCAATCCTGGATACCCAGGAGGGGTTGTCCTTTCCTTCAGAAGAAAGAATTCGGAATATACTACTGCAAATTCCGCATTATCAGTCCGGTCAACAAATAACGGTACGCAAAGCAATGCGTTTACTGGGCATGATGGCGTCATGCATTTACCTGGTCCCCCACGCGCGCCTGCGCATGCGTCCCATGCAGGAATGGTTGGCGAAACAGTGGTCTCAGGCAAGTGTTCAGTGGGACGTTCTAGTGGTCTTTCGCCAACACTGGTACAAAGCCTTCACTGGTGGACAAGAGGGAATCTCGCACAGGGGAAACCCTTTTACGATCCCGAAGTACAGGCAGTAGTCACTACAGATACATGTCTGACGGGGTGGGGAGCTCACCATCTCCACCACACAGCTCAGGGTCTCTGGTCTCACTCAGTGGCCAAGAACCACATCAACCTGCTAGAGCTTCTGGCAGTATTCAGAGCGCTTCAGGCGTTCGAGCCCCATCTACTAAACCTGTCAGTGCAAATCCGGACGGACAGCACTACAGCCATGTTCTACCTGAACAAGCAAGGAGGGACTCGCTCGCCAAATCTGTCCAAGCTTGCCCAGAAAATCTGGATATGGGCACTCAGACGGAACATCTTCCTGTCATCACAACATGTTCCAGGGGAGCTCAATTCCCTAGCGGATGCTCTGAGCAGAGACTCCCTCCCAGAGGAACACGAATGGGTTCTTCACAGAGAGGTCGTAGAAGATCTCTTCTCTCAGTGGGGTTTCCCCACTATAGACTTATTCGCCACAAGCGAAAACGGACAATGCCCAGGATTTGCATCCAGGTTCCCCCAACCAGACTCCCAGGGGAACGCCCTGTGGATGAACTGGTCGGGGATGTTTGCGTACGCTTTTCCACCAACTCCTCATCAGGAAAGTGGTGAACAAGATGAACAGGGAGTCAATGACGCTCGTCCTAGTTCCTCCTATGTGGGCAAGGCAACCGTGGTTCCCACACCTACGCAGGATGGCGGTGTGCGAGCCCATCAAACTTCCAGCCTGGTACAACCTACTGTCCCAGCACCAAGGTCAAACAGTGCACCAGCAACCCAACTCAATTAACCTAGCAGCATGGCTCCTGAGGTCATAGAGTTTGGACACCTCAATTTGCCACAGAGGTGTATGGACATCCTAAAAGAATCTAGGAAACCAAACACAAGGCACTGTTACTTTGACAAGTGGAAGAGGTTCGTTATCTGGTGCCAGAGTAGACAAATCAACCCAGTTGATTGCACTCCTTCCACTATTGTTACATACATGCTCCACCTGCTAGATGCAGGATTGGTTTTTAACTCACTGAAAGTACACCTGGCAGCCCTCTCGGCTTACACCACTTCCCATAGCAAGGTTTTGTAGTGGACAGTAGTAACCAGTAGTTAAAGCCTTCATGGAAGGAGTAAAGAGACTTCACCCTCCTATTTCAAACCCACCACCAGGGTGGGACCTTAATGTGGTGCTAGCCAAGCTCATGGGCCCCCCTTTCAAACCCATGCATAAGAGCAGTCTCAAACACCTGACTTATAAAACGGCCTTCTTAGTAGCTATTACTTCTATAAGAAGGGTCAGTGAAATTCAGGCTCTGTCAGTGCAGGATCCCTTCTTTACTATCCATAAAGACAAACTGGTTTTACGCACACACCCTAGGTTCTCACCTAAATTTATATCAAACTTCCATGTAAACCAGTCCATCGAGCTTCCGGCTTTCTTCCAGAACCCGCAAAGCTCGGCTGAGGTGAAACTACACACCCTAGATGTGCGTAGGGCAGTCCTCTACTATGTAAATAAAACCAGACCGCTAAGGAAAACAGAGCAACTGTTTGTCTCCGTAGCTACAGGCAGAGAGGGGGATCGCGTCTCTAAAGGTGCCATCTCGAAGTGGATTATTAACTGTATCCAGCTGTGTTACTCAAAAACTCTGCCTTTTACGCCAAGGGCCCACTCTACTAGAGGCATTGGGGCCACTCTGGCTTTCATTGCAAATGTACCCCTTGACACCATTTGCAAAGCAGCTACTTGGAGCTCTATTCACACTTTTACTCAGCATTACTGCATTGACACCCATTCCAAGGCAGATACACAAGTGGGACAAGCGGTTCTAAGACACTTATTTGCTCATGACCCTTCTCACATCCCACCTCCTTTTTCTGGTACTGCTTGCTAATCTATGCACAGCATGTGATCTAAGCAGATTCCACAAGCCTCAGAAGGGATACATTACTCACTGTAATTGTATTTCTGATGCTTGTATCTGCTTAGATTCACATGCGACCCACCCTTCCTCCCCTCCGAGAGAAGGCGCATGATTGCTTGTAGTCTTACCTTTCTGTCTATCTGCTTGGATTATCTGTACTCACGCTACTCCTCATGCTACCTCATGTCAGAAAAAATACAATCTGAGGATCCTAGACGCGTGAGGGATCTTGGGTACAGTGAACGTCACACTAGGGATAGTATTACTGGCACGCCCTGTGTCGACGCCCATTTTCGAGTTTCGAAAAACAAACTGTAATACTCCGCAGCTTCCACTAGATGTCTGCCTATGCACAGCATGTGAATCTAAGCAGATACAAGCATCAGAAATACGATTACGGTGAGTAATGTATCCCATATATAAAAAAACTTGTTAAAATGACACCATAATGCAACAAAAACCTGGAAAATCAGCTAAATCCACCTTAACTTCGCGCCCCCTGTTGCACAGCCTATGACCACAATGACATTACATTTTGCATCACTCATGACATCACATTATGGTCTCACCTTAATGTCCCTGCAACTAAAATTTTTTCCTTGAATTTCAAAAGTTTTGTAATTCCATAGATTTGCAACCCATCACACAAACGTTCATCAATCGCAAACTGATTTTGACCTGTTTTGACAGTGGTATTGTTATGTATAAAAGATTGCAGACTTTGAGAACTTGCAATGTTTTAAGGCCATGCACAGTGAGATTACATTATTTGCCATGAACCACAAACTTTGGTTAAGCAGTGTGGTACAAGCCCCTTGTTTTATGGAAGGTCTCTTGGTGACTGTTGTGATAAACGGCACAACCCCAACCAGCAGCATTTAAGCAGCACGGAAAAGGGGACAAATTGACCGGCTGCAAGAATAACAAATGCCCAGGTACTTATGCCCCCTTAGCGAAAATCATGGCACCCATGAATGCACGCACAGTAAGTGAACATATATCTTAAAGTGAAATGTACAAATATAGTTTATTTGACCTTCCCCTTACAGAAAAGTGCACAAGACAAAATAGCATTGGACTTTTCAAAAGTATGAACACCAGAAAAATAACCAATAAATAGTCTGGCAAAGTGAAAAGGTGCTCACCTTTTATTTTATTTTTTATTTAATTTTTGTTTTTAAAATGTATTTATCTTTGACGGTTACAGCATGGTGAAACTTGTGATGTAAACATCTCAGCTTTTGGTGCAAATACAAAGGTATTACATACAATTCACATTATCCCAACTCCTCTAGCACAGTGGTCTACTCGGCTGACTGGGGTGTATGTTGGCTATTCGCCAAATAGCGGCAGAATCGGGCCCATATCTTCTTGGGTCTGCTGGAGACTGCCACTGGCACGATCTAGCCCTCTTCGCATTCATTGACATATGATAGATCTTTAATCAAGGCCTGTATCGTAGAGGCTGTTTTCGCCTTCCAGTTCCTAAGTATATTGCGCTTAGCGACTGCCCCCGCCACTGTGAACAGTCTACGAGCCCTGATGGGTATTTTTCCAATAACCCTTAGTAGATATTTCAATGGAGTGCGGTCGGAATGGGAATGGCCAGTATATTGCTTAATGTGTCAGCAACATCCACCCAAATCTGGTATATAGGTGGACACCTCAAATACATATGGAATGAGTCAGCTGCAGGGTCCCCACATTTTGGACGATAGGCTGATGTACTGTGGTTATATTTCGCCAATTTCTTGGGGGTAAAGTGAAGATGATTTAGGATTTTAAATTGGATCAGTCTCAGGTTCACGTTGAGGGAAACTGTACACGTGAGTCGACAATAGCGGGACCATTGTGTATCGTCCAGTGTCTCCCCCAAGTCCCTCTCCCATTTCGCTTTCATTACATTCTCTGAGGGAAAATGGGCCTGTGTCGATCTGTAGAATGTGGAGATGCCATCCTGTACTCCTTCCTGGCCCACGATAACCGCCGAGAATGGATGCGCTCCGGCTCAGTGGGGAAGGAGGGCCACCTCTTCCTGAAAGCCGCTTTCATGCGATGGTATTGCAAAGTAGTGATGGGCCCTTGACTTATTTTATCCTGGACCTCCTCCAGGGTGACGATCGTTCTGTCGGGGAACATGTCTCTCATAGTCAACTGCTTCTGTGGGTCCCATGTTTGTATTGTTGTATCGAATATGGGGGCAATATCAGGGTAATTCCAAAGGGGAATAACCTGGACCATGTCTTCACTGTGCTGGCCACATGGTCCACCTCATCAATCCTAGCAAATGTCCTATCAAATATCACTGACCGTGTGGCTGTTGGCAAGGCAGCATCATTCCCCACCTGTATATGGACATATTTTTCAGCATTATTGAACCAGTATTTCGCAAATTGTGCCTGTGCGGCATTATAATATAGATCAAAATCGGGGGCCGCAAGACCACCTGTATCGTACCTCTCTCACAATTTGGCCCAACTCATTCTAATAGCCCCTCCCCCAAAACAAAGCTAGACCCAATAGAGTGCAGTCTAGTGAAGAAAGAGTTCCCAGGCCAAATGGGAATGTTGCTAAAGAGATAGAGTAATTTGGTCACCACCACCATCTTCAGTAAGGCAATGCGGCCCTATGAAGAGATCAGTAACTTGTTCAAAATGTTTAATTTAGTTTCCAGTTGGGATATGTATGGCTCATAATTGGCTGTGCACAGAGTGTGCCTATCAGTGGCCACTATGACCCCCAAAGAGCGGGCTGAGCCGACGGACTAGCGAAAGTCCTTCATGATTGTAGTCTGTGTTGTCATGCGAGTCAGTGGGATCGTTTCGGACTTGGCTGGATTAATTTTGTATCCAGAATATCTGGAAAATTCGCGGATGTCTAACATAATGGGTGCCAGATTGACCTCTGGGTTTCTGATGTATGTCACTCACTGGTTGGTGATCCTGGTGATGCAGCGTAACCTTGACCCAGGACTTGATAGTAGAGCCCGTAGTTAGACCTAACCAGGGCCTCCTCTCTGTTGAGGGCAAGAAATGAACAGGTATTATCAAGTGGGTAAAGGATTGAACACAGTTACTTCTCAATACAATACTAGTAATACCTGTACTCACTACAGCGGATTCTCCCTCTAGGTAACCCAGCACTAAAGACAAAGATGAAATTGGAATCAGTGAAGGGCTCAGTTAATATGACAGTACTAAACCTGAAGAAAAAGAGGTTATTACTGAGCTGTTAGCCTTACCGTGTTGATTGGAGCTTAATATATGCAAGATGAGGAGGAGGTCCACAACGACTGGTGTAAAACAACAAATGGGAAGATTAGTAGGGGAACTACACCCGACGGCATGCGGATCACTCGAGTCGGGATGGTGCACGTCCCTGCAGAGCGTTCTTATGCACGGAGGAGGTAAGTTAAACAGGAAGTATGAGAAGACAGTTTAACTGGTAAGCAGCCACAACACGAAAGAAAAGACAAACAAGATTACCCAGGAAAGGATTAAGATACTTGCGGTGCGCTTGTTCGCGCTGTAGAGGAGAGGAGTTCCAATTCCAATCCGTATAACAATCAGGGTTCGGTACACGGGCAGGAATGACTCGAAGCAAAATCAGCGTCCAGAGGGATGGTCCGTAGGCAGACTAGAAGGTTTGGTACACGGGCAGGAGCAACCGGAAACAAGGCAAAGGCAGAGAGAGAAATCCGTAAACAGGCTGAGGTTCGGTACACAGGTAGGAATGTCCAAGGTAAGTCGAAGGAATGTGAAGACGGACCTTCAGGAGCAACAAACCACCGGAGTAACTTCAAAAGGAAGTATACTTCTGTGTTACGTGAAACGTAATATGCAAACCAAAGCGAGGCTCCCTGTTTCCTATTGGAGGAAAGAAAGGAACCAAGGATGATGAGAATTGAAGTCCGTCCACGTCCCGGACCATTAAAGTAACCTCAAGCGTCTATGAAACTGGGTCAAAAAGCGCCGTATTCGGTGACATAGAAACGTGGCACACCTGGCAGAACGTTGCCGGCCAACATACCGGGTAAGCTTAGATTTACCATGAGCCGCCGGCGGTCTCCTTGGCGTAACATGTATAGCAGAGTATTGTCTGCATATAATATTAGTTGAGGGGGACCTCTCACCCGAACACCACGGTTGGAATGCTTGCAGCGAATTGGTGCCGCCAGCCCTTTTACAGTAAGGGCGAAGATGAGGGAGACAATGGGCATCCCTGTCTTGTACCTCTGTGTAAGGAAAAGCTGGTTGAGAGTGTGTGGTTTGTCCTGACTCTAGCACATGGGTCTTTGTAAATGAGGCGAATGAAGTCAAGGAACTGGGGTCCAAACCCCAACGTCCTAACACCGCAAACATATACTCCCAGGACACAGAATCAAATGCTGTTTCAGCGTCTAGGGATACCGCTACCACTTTGGCTTTAGGTTCAAGTTGAGAGATTATTGTGAAGAGTTCGCGTAGGTTTAGAGACGTGGACCTTATAGGGATAAATCCAGATTGGTCAGGATGCACCAGTTGGTTCATGTATGGTAGTAGTCTGTTAGCGATAGCCTTGGCAACCACTTTAGTGTCCGCATTGATCATTGATAGAGGGCGATAGGATGTGGCCTCGTACAGGGGTTTGCCTGGTTTGAGTAGGACTCAAATGACTGCTTCCCGTAGAGAAAGTCGGTGTGTTCCAGTGTTCAAGGCTTCCTCCCACACCACCAGTAGCTTGGGGGCCAATTCTGATGTTTAACACTTATACAGATCGATCATAATCCCGCCGGGGCCCAGGGGCCTTTGCCTGCATCGAGATCCTTTATCGCCCTTTCAATCTACTCGAGAGTAAGTGGGAGTTCCAATGTCTCCCTGCTCACTTGTGTTAGTTTGGGGAGCGGAATCACATTTATGTACTGCGCCTTTTCTTGCACAGTCACTTGATCAGTGTTTCTGTACATGGAGGAGTACAATTCTAAAAACACATCATTGATCTCCTGGTCCCCTGTGTATTTTACCCTGTCTTCCCCAGAGATGCTAGTAACGTGTTTGACATTGTGTTCGGATATGATCAGTTTGACGAGAGTTTTGCTAGCCTTGTCTCCCTCCCCATACCTCCTGGCATGTGTAGGGTGAGTAATATACATTATTTCCCGGTCTGCCAACTGCCTAAATTCGTCTAATTGCGCCTGCAGGGGTGCTAAGGTAGCCTCTCCTGGTGTCAGAGCATGTGTTTTTTCCAGGGATCTCAACCTAAGTTCGGATCGCTCTAGTTCTGTTCTTATAACCCTTAGAGCACTGTGTGTCGTTGACAATAAATGGTCCCTCAACCAAACCTTATATGATTCCCACACTTGGGACATGGAGTCAACCAAGCACTCATTACGAACAAAACATTCTATGATGTCGACCCTTAGGGGATCCAGTATTGCAGTGTCTTGTAAGAGAGCCGGTGGCATTCTCCAGAGGCTAGGACCCTGATTGGGGCTGGCTGAATCAATTTCCAACAACACTGGTGCATGATCGGAAAGCGTGCGTGGGAGAATGGTGCAGCCTTTAGTGTGGGGGATATATTTGGGCGGGCAGAGGCAGAAATCTATACGGGAACTTGAATCGTGCAGTTGAATGGAATCTATATTCCTTCCCTAGAGGATGTAACTCTTGCCAGGCATCAACAAGGGGTAGTTACGACGTCCCATGTATTATTATATGTGCTGTCCTAGTGAGTGCCCGCTGAGCCCTAGTGGTTCTGTCAATTTGTAAATGAAGGATAGTGTTGAAATCATCGCCCCATATAACTTTGTTGTCGTCTAATGGTGTTATAAGATCTATGATGTACAGATAGAATATGCGTTAACCAATACAACTTTTTGACTCAGCAGGGACCCCCAAACGATCACGTACCTACCCATAGGGTCATCTTTGGATCTGGTTAGTTGGAACCCTGTCTTTGGTGAATTAGGGTCAGAGCCCCAGCCCTCCCCCCGCAACCCGCCCTGGACTGTGAAGAATAATCAGTACTCAACCGCAACGGTCCCCAGTCACGAACAAATGTGTCCACAACTCTGTGCATGGCGTGCGTTTCCTGTAGCATCAGGACCTGAATTTAATGCCTTTTAGTATAGGGTAGTATTTTCTAGGCCTTAATCTGATAGTTTAGCCCCCTGGTGTTCCACGTGAGCAGTCTAATCGTTCGGACCGATCCAGCCATCGCCCAGTGTGTTAACAATTGAAATGCAAATTCAAGTGAGATGCAGAATATGGGAATGAGCTCAGCTCAACTGTCAATTTTTCTATTTAACCCCTCCGCAACCACCCCTCCAACTGGACAGTCTGTACCCTCTTACGAACATCCAAATCTGCAACAGTGGTGGGCGTCGTGTAACCCCAACCAGCTATCTGACAGAAAAAAGAAAAAAAAAATCATCAACGCAACATCATCCAGACCCATAAGGTCACTCCACGCCAATCAGCTGAAAACCCCCACCTTCAAAAGGGCCAAAGTAGGAGGGCTTGCTTCATGTTCCTTGCGCCCAAGTATTGAAACGCCCTCCCCACAACCCTTCGAAATGAGACATCCTACATGGCATACCGTAAATCACTCAAAACTGTACTCTTCAACTAGCACACAATAGACCAGCTCCCCCGGCACTCTCAGCCAGTACCGGTGGTACTGGCGGCTGCCATCTCTGCGGAGGGTAGCTTAGTCACTCTTGCTTCATCCATTAGGAGGTCTCCTGCTATCGCTAGTTCTCTGTATGATACCTCAATCCGACTGCCCGTATCTCAGCACTTTCTTGCTGTCATTTTACTAGCTGTCTTTTCTCTGTCTCTCATCCGTCTGGCAACAGGTTCAATGTAACCAAGAACCACAGACAGGTGTTCCAATGTTTTTTTTTTTCTCTGTGTGTAACTAAGCAAGCACTACTGTAACTGCGCCACGATGCCCCAGGGCCACTTTGTGCGCTTTATAAATGTAAAAATAAACACGAGTGAGCCCCACTATATGGCTTTAATAGACTTGACGGACTTCCTAGTATCATGTCCAACTGGGTCAGACAACTATGAGCATTGCGAGCATTGGGTGAATGACAGAATCTGTCAGCCATTGCTTGCTTGTTTTGGAATGTTCTGTTCGATATAAGTCAGGGTTTCAAAGAAGTGGGATCTGCCGGCTTGTTGCACCCTTAACTTTGCTGGGAATATCATGGCATAAGGGATCTTCCTGTCTCTGAGAGCTTTCTTCACGTGGTCGTAGGTACACCTGGCCACCTGCACACCGTTGGAAAAATCAGGGTATATGTGGATCCTGGTGGAGTCAAAGGATAAGTTACCCTTTTCCTGTGATAGCCGAAGTATCTGGTCAAGGTCCCAGGAATTCAATAGACTGGTAATGATTGTGCGTGGTGGGGCGCCAGGTTTAGGTGGCGGGGCCAGGGACAAATGTGCTCTTTCCACGAGAAACTGTGGTCAAAATTGTGCCTCCGGAAACTTTGTGCGAAGTGCATCCTCAAGGAATGGGCACATTTAGGGACTTCTCGTCCATGTCCATCACCCGGATGTTATTCCGTTGGGATCTGGATTCCAAATCGATGGATTTGACGAGCACAGCTTTCAGGGTCTTCTTGATGTCCTCTCTTTTCCATTTGCTGACAGTGCCCTCGAGGGCCTACTCTAGTTTCTGCCGCAGTAACCTAGGCACTTTCTTTCTGCAAATCGGCCCTTATAAAGGCTATATTGTTGGCTATTTCAAGCTTGCCATTCACTGTCGCAAACCCGTCTTGTAATGCTGCCATATAGGCATCCATGGGCTTATCCCAGGGGGTCTGAGCTGCTGCAGCTGTTTCCTGGGAGTCTGCCATGTCCTTATCAAGTCATTGCGCATTTGTGTAAGCATCCATGGGGCCCTTTATATGTCCCTTAGCGCCTTCGCAAGTCATCCCCTTCACTTCAGGCAAATTGCTGGTAATGCTTGAGGCTGTGCTTCACTGTGGGTAACTGCAGCACAGCCGGCGGGGCAGAGAGGGTACATCAGCTACTGGATGTTGTGTGACTCTGCTCCTGCATCTGGGGCTGTGTTACATAGGAAGGTGCAATCCCACGCCTCACTTTGTAGGTATAGCATGGGGGAGGGAGTTGCCGGCATACATCTGATATTGGTCTCTGGTATTAGCAGTGCTGCATGGTCAGCTACCCTCTTGGTGCGGTGCAGGGAATCCAGCATTTGTCACGGAATTCCCCCTTTCTCACCTGAGAGGGATCCTTGCAAGATTTCTTGGGCGGTGTCTTCTTACGCACGGACCTGGTCTTGTATAAGCCCGCGCAAGCCTCTTCTGGCTCCAGCGTGCGTTCAGAGTTCCGGGATTCAGATACTCTGGGGATCCAGGAAACGAAGAAGGTGCGCAAGCACGGCACACGGGTCCAGGAAGCAAGGAAGAAGGAAGAGGGGTAAGGGAATAGAATCAGAAGGTCCAGGAACCAGGATAACAGTTCAGCGAACTACGGAGCACACATCTAGTCGCTACTTGCAATAGCATTGAGACGCGCGTGGCCGCGGTCTATTTGTAGATTACGCTACGTCCGACGTGAAGACCGAGGAAGGCGTTTCACGTTAGACGGCCATGTTGGAAGTACCAAGGAGTGCAAGCCCCGTTGTGATGGAGACCATGAAGTCCAAAAGGGGCGCGTTCTGTGGGTCATGACAGCATGCCTCCTCCGAAAACCTGTTCCACCAGGTTTGCCTGGGTGTATGAGATGGTATCTTCTGAGCAATCGAGGGGTATTCAGATTAGAAATTGGTTCCCAGGTTCTTTCACTAGGAGGATATCCTTTCCATTCAACCAAGTATTGAAGCTGACCCTGTTTATACCTGGAGTCGCATATTCGGGACACTTCATATTCCAGTTGGTTGTCCACCACCACAGGAGTGGGTCTGCAGGATTTCCGAGAGGATCGGATGTAGGGTTTTAATAAAGAAGTGTGAAAAACTGGGTGAATTTTCTTCCAGGAGTCTGGTAGCTTGAGCCGGTATGAGACTGGATTTATGATTTTCTTGATGGAAAATGGACCATAGTACCAGGGGGCCAATTTGTTTGGCCGTAAAACGTCGGGGTAGTAGTTTCGAGGACAACCAGACTTGATCACCAACTGCATAAGAAGGTCCTGGTCTTCTTTTGGTATCCGCATATCGCTTAGTATGTGTTCTGGCCTTCTCTAAGTGTTCTTTGGCTTCCTTGTATATGTTGATGAGTGTTTCAATCCAGGATTTGACGTTAGGTACTGGTGTGGGATGTGGAAGAACAGAGGGTAAAACTGATGGATGGAATCCTTGACTGCAATAAAAGGGGCTGGTCTTAACTGCTGAGTGATCGGAATTGTTGTAGGCGAATTCAGCCACGGGTATTAGGAGCGACCAGACATCCTGCACCTTGGTGGCGAAACAACGTATTGTTCCAGGGTCTGGTTTACACGTTCCGTAGCTCCGTTGGTTTGTGGATGATACCTGATGAGAGAGCGCGTTGGATTCCTAGAATGCGACAGAGGTGTTTCCAGAATTGTGAGACGTATTGGGGTCCTCGGTCTGATATGATCTCGGAAGGAAGTCCATGAAGGCGGAAAATGTGTTCCAGGAAGATTCCAGCTAGTTCTGATGAGGATAGCAGTTTATACAGGGGTGTAAAATGAGCCATATGAGTGAACAAGTTAATGGTGACCATGATAGTCATGTATCCCCTGGAAGGTGGCAATTCCACAATGAAGTCTGTAGCGATGAATTCCCATGGCCTTGTTGGTAGTGTAGGTTGCAGTAGGAGACCCGCCGGTCTCTTGTTATTGTGTTTGTTTTGACTACAGATAGAACAGGCTCGGATGTACAGTTGTACGTCAGTCTTCATTCTAGGCCACCAAAATTGTCTTTGTACAAGATGGAGGGTGTTGGTGATGCCACGATGTCCTGAGTGAAGGGTATCGTGGCAGAGGTTTATTATCCTTTGTTGTAATTTCTGTGTGGGGATGACTAGAGCATTATCCTTGAATAAATATCGTCCTTGGTTCTCAGATTCCATTGATTCTTCCTTGAAATATCCTTCCAGAGCTCAGAGGATTGGGTTTGCATCGGAACTTCTTCCAGAAGACTGACTGCTTGAGCTACAAAAATCGTGTGGGGAAACATCTTAGGATAGGCCCGATCTTCAATAGTTTTGTAGTCAGGACGTCGAGATAAGGCGTCAGCCATTATGTTTTGTGATCCAGGGACATGACTGATGCGGACCTGGTACTGGGCAAAGAAGAAGGCCCAAGGGGCCTGACAACTGTTCCTACACTCCACGGATTGTAGAACTTGAAGATTTCGATGGTCCGTGCGGACCTGGACTGGATGTCTAGCTCCCAGGAGTAGATGTCGCCATTCTGTGATGTCTTGGCGGATGGCTAACCGTTCCTTTTCCAAGACGGAATAATGTGTCTCACTGGGAGTCAAAGGTAAGCAATGGGGTGTTCCAATTTGTCCTCGAATTCTTACTTCAACACTGCTCCTATTGCGTAATTAGAGGCATCCGTCTCCACTAGGAATAGCCGATTAATGTCGGGTTGGGCCAGGATGGGGGCTTGAGTAAACTCTCTTTAAACGTTGGAATGCCTTGTCTTGAGGTGCAAACCAGAGAAAGGGAGTGTCTTTCTTCAATAGAGCAATGATCGGTTGAACAATCTCAGAAAAGGTTTGTATGAACTTCCGGTAGAAATTGGCAAGACCCAGGAAGGATTGAACTTGTTACACGGAAGTGGGAGCCGGTCAAGATAGTATGGCCTTTACCTTCGAATGATCCATACCAATTCCTTCTGGGCTAAGGACAAATCCTAGGTAATGAACAGAAGTAACGTGAAACAGGCATTTCTCAGGTTTGGCTTGGAGTCTGTGTTCACGTAGTCGTTCTATGACTGCCTTTACATGCTCTTCATGCTTTAGAAGGTCCTTGGAGTAGATCAAGATATTGTCCAGGTAGAAGATGACGAAGAGGAACAGCATGTCAGAGAACACCCTATACATGAAACATTGAAAGACTGCGGGGGCATTAGCAAGTCCAAAGGGCATGACCAGATATTCGAAGTGTCCAAAGGGTGTTCTAAAGGCTGTTTTCCATTCATCTCCTTCCCTGATTCGAATCAGATGATAGGCACCCCTGAGATCCAGTTTCGTGAAGATTACAGCTCCTCTCACCGCTTCCAGGATATCTGAGATCAAGGGTAAGTGGTAACGGTCCTTGAGGGTGCATTGATTTAATCCATGATAATCGAGGCAAGGTCTAAGTTCCTTGGTGTCCTTCTTGGGAACAAAGAACAAAGAGGCTCCAGCTGGGGATTTCAATGGTCTTATGGTGCCATTTTCAAGGTTGGTATCCAAGTATTATCGAAGGGCCTTTTTTTCAGGTTCAGATAGGATGAACATCCTCTCAAAGAGAATTACTGCTGAAGGCTCTGTGCGGGGGTAGAGCCTGAGCTATGGCATTTGAAAACACATCAGCATAACCCTGATAGGCCTTTGGGACCTGTATGATATTGGAAACCATGAGTGGTACTTGCTGATCTATTGATGGTTCTTTGGAAGGTGTCAAGGAGGAATCCAGGAATAGACAGTGAGACATACAAAACTCAGAGCCGAGAAACAAGGATCCTACTGCCCAGTTGATATAAGGATTATGTTTCTGTAACCAGGGCATACCCAGTACCATGGGGTAATGAGCCGACTTAATGATGTCAAATCTGATCACCTCTTGGTGATGGTTTATTGAAAGCTGGATCTCTTTAGTCTGCAGGCTTATGGGTCCTGAAGTGAGGGGTCTTCCATCAATCGCTTCCACCAGTTGCATGGTACTTTGTGTCTCGTATGGAATGTGGAGACTAAAAACCTAATCTTGATCAATAAATACTCCCATAGCTCCGCAGTCTACCAGGGCCAGAATGGAATAGGTCTTATTCTTGGATGACGATAGGAAGGCCTGTAGAATCACTAGGTTGTTTTGTCCAGGAGAGTTCAAGGATGGAATAGACGTGGAGCAAACATCTCTCTCCCGAAGCCTTGCTCCATCTATGATTGGGAGCTGCCATTTCCCGAACGCCAAGGAGGGGCTAGAGGACATTCTCTAACCAGGTGTTTATCCGAGGCACAATATATGCATAACCCTGTATGAATCCTTCTCATCCTCTCTTCGGGGATATGGGTCCACGGAAGGCTCCTATCAGCATAGGTCCTGGTTCAGTTACTGACCCTGGGTTTGTGTCAGTTTTGGAGGTAATCTCAAAGGACACCTTCGGGGGGGTTACTTTGGATTTTTTCTTCTCTGCCTTCCTTTCCTGGATCCGAAAATCTGTTTGCATGGCAAGGTCCATAAGAACCTGGAATGAGCTTGGGCGAGCCACTCTGGCCAACTCATCTTTGATCTCCTCATTCAGTCCTCTTCTGAAAAGAGTAAAACTTCCTTCAGGAGACCAGTCAGCTTCCTTGGCCAATTGCTTGAATCGAGTTACAAACGTAAGAATATCCTGGGATCCCTGCTGAAAGTCTAGCAGGCGTTCCTGGGCACTATAGACCTGCTCTGGGCAGTCAAACATGGTTTTAAGAGCCTGTATGAAACCGTCATAGTCATCCAGGAGGGCATCTCCAGAATTGACTAAGGGCGTAGCCCAGATTAGAGCATTTCCGGAAAGATGTGAAATTGTGAAGCCCACCTTAGCCCTGGGAGTTGAAAAGTAGTAGGTCTTAAAAGTAAAGTGAACCAAACAAGAATCAAGGAATCCATGAAGGGTTTTTGCCGACCCATCGGATTTGTCAACAATGCCGCCGAGAAATACACTTTCCTTTGTGGCAGAATCACGGGATAGAACTAATTGTTTGAGAGCTGCGTTTTCCGCTTTTAAAGTCTGTACCTCGGTTGTTTGTTCTTGCATACCACGCATGAGATCCTGAACGGCCGCTTCCATGTCGACTTCGACTTAGGTCGTTTGGCGTCTCAAACTACTGTCACGGAATTCCCCCTTTCTCACCTGAGAGCGATCCTTGCAGGATTTCTTGGGCGGTGTCTTCTTACGCACGGACCTGGTCTTGTATAAGCCCGCGCAAGCCTCTTCTGGCTCCAGCGTGCGTTCAGAGTTCCGGGATTCAGATACTTCGGGGATCCAGGAAACGAAGAAGGTGTGCAAGCATGGCACACAGGTCGAGTAAGCAAGGAAGAAGGAAGAAGGAAGAGGGGTAAGGGAATAGAATTAGAAGATCCAGGAACCAGAATAACAGTTTAGCGAACTACGGAGCACACGTCTAGTCGCTACTTGCAATAGCATTGAGGCGTGCGGGGCCGCGGTCTATTTGTAGATTACGCTACGTCCAATGTGAAGACCGAGGAAGGTGTTTCACGTTAGACGGCCATGTTGGAAGTACCAAGGAGTGCAAGCCCCGTTGTGATAGGGACCATGAAGTCCAAAAGGGGAGCGTTCTGTGGGTCATGACAGCAGTAGCATCTCTATTCGGTGCGGATATTCAGAGGGGTCGCCCGGTCTCATACCCCGCTCGGCCCTGAATGCAGAAGCCGACTCACCTCATGCGCAGACACTGATCCCGAATCTTGTGGTGCCCGGGCTTCGTATCTTGCAGCATCTGCGTACTGTAGGGGTTTCCGGGGGATCAATCGCCTACTTCAGCGGGAGCTGACGCACTTGCAGCCCGTTGACTAAGATGCAGTGCTTCGCCCGGTCCGTGCAGGGCCGGCTTCTTTTGGTGGGTGCTCTGTCTCCCAGTTACGCACCTGGGTGGCGTTCAGCACGCCCTGATGTGGCCGCTGTGTTGTCCTTGAAACAGTGCACTGCTCGGTCCGCGTCATTCCAGCTACTTTTGTCGCGCACACCGCCTCACCGCCGCACTCCAGGATAGCTTTCAGTGAAGTCTGGCACGGTGCGCCGCTGTATCACACCTCCAAAAAATTACGACATCATGTGGAGAAAGGCCTCTCTGCTCAGCCGTTGCAATCGCGGCCGTCCTAGGACCAGTCAATCCACAGCATTTTCGTAAAAGGATTTCATTAGGTGCAGAGCTCCGTACTCAGGCGGCCATTTACTTTGGTGCACAACAGCACCCCCTTGGTGCTCACCTTTTAAACCCAGCAATCTGTTGTAAAATATTTTGTGGTAACCAAAATCCCAATACGAAACAAGTGCTTGTGGTCTTGTGGATAAGGGTCTGCACTGGGAAAATGATAACCTGAGTAAAATCCTGGTTGCCAAATTCTTGAGCAAGCTTGCCAACCTAAAAAAAAACCATGGGGTTGCTTTCACCCTTTGAAAAAAGTTACGCTCTTCACCGACGTGTCCTTTACTTGTGCCCTAAAAAGCAGCCACAATCCGGGGAGAATAACTGCACTAGTGTCCAGGATTATAAACTTTCTTGCCACATCGTTGGCAAATAATCATGACTGACTTGCACACATCATTTCCACTCCTTACTCCCATGTCTGGCTTTCAACAATACTCTGCTTTATGAATGAAACTTAAAATTACATATTCTATAGTGTCTAGTGCACTCACATGTATAAATCCTCATTGAACTATGTTAAGCAAAAAGTATACAATTGTGGCATTATCCCCCCCCCCCACCCCCTCACCTTGACTGGGCAACTAAAAATACCAGAATGCAATTCAGCAAAAGGCAAAAAAATGGTCTCCGAGTGCAATACTTTCAAGGACTGACAGTACGGTTTGCAAAACAAATGCAGATGTAGTATGTTTTCTTAGTGTTTTATGAGATATTTAAAACAGAAAACGCACGGCATCTGAAACTGTGGCCCATCTCCCATCCATGCAGTAACTGGGACTGACCCTGCTTAACTTCAAAGTTCGGAAGGTGCCTGCCTCCTCAGGCCACTTTGCTCTAAGTGATCTTTTAACGTGTGCCCATTTGTTAGGCAACATGGCCTGAGGGTGGAAGCTGCTACCTGGCTTTGAAGCTAAGTAGGGTTAGTCCTGGTTACTGCCTGGATGGGAGTCCCAGATGCCTATATGGCCAGTGATTCTTTTCACCCCTGACGTCACTGTACCCGTCAAAATGTTTTTTATTTTGTTTAACTTTTTTTCTATAGCCGCGGGTACAGGACTACAGATGACCTTTGCTATCTGTAGTGTAATATAGCCGCAAATGCATTTTTGCCCCCCCGCAGGCCCTCACCAAGTTCCCCATCATCTGTCCCAGCTTCCCCCTCTCCCCAGATCACTTCCTCACCTTCCCTGCACTCCCCCTTTCCCCACACAACACACACTGTTTCTGTGACGCAGTTTGCTTTGAGATGTCGGCTATTCGAGTTTATATCCGAGGTTACTGAAAGGTTTGTTTTTTGCAAACTCAGTCCCTAGATACCCTCCAACTCCCAAATTTCACTTGGTGACCTCTAGCCACCCTCACCTCTAGATTAATGACATTTGCAATTATTTTTACCTGCAGATGGCTTTTTTCCTGCGTTTAATTTTCCCATAACCTCGGCTATCTCTTGCATAGAGCAAAAACAAAGATGGCAGTTGTTTCATTTCTATAAACCTTTTTTTTTGTCAGATTACCCAAAGATATAGCTATCTATTTTTGAAAGGGGGCACCCTCTTCACATTCAAACATTTTTAAAAAACCACTTGACGGAATATTCATGCCCCAGTTGTTTCCGATCCATCAAGCGGTTTGGGCTGTGCGGTCCGGCAATAATTGGCCTTGTTTCTCTATGGAAAAATGAATGGGAAGTAGGCTGCAACATTTGAGAAAACAAATGTTGTGTGATCTAAATAACATTTCAATTTTTTAATGAATGTTTACAAATCTCTACAATCTGGACAGGGGGGTGTGCATACCTAACCAACCTCACAATGCCCCCCTAATCCGTCAAACAAATCAAATGTTATTAACAATAGAATTTTTTAAGGTTCCTATGGAAGTCTGACTCAGCTTAACTATTATAGGGCTATCACTGCCCTATAATATATATCTTTTCCTCGCACTGTTGTTTTCCCCTCCTTTCCTTTTATCAGAAATGATTAACTACGTGAGGACCCAGGTGTAGAGACTAGAACCTGGCGCTAAAATGGACAGCTTTGATATGGAAAAAGGGAGTGTACTGGGCCAGCAACCCTCCTTGGGCCTGCTTTTTCCAACGTGGCCACTGTTTCTTGCCCTAGACCCGGCCTCCAGCCCTCGTGGTCTCCGGCATCTCCACTTCCCTCTCCCTCCCAGCCTGCCCCTGCACCCTGATTGGGTGTTATTGCATCTAGCCTGGTGTATTCACCGGCGACTCCCTACATGCTCATTTACCAGCCTGTTTTTTCTAACTTGGCCACTCTTTCTTGGCTCAGACCTGGCCTGCGGCCCTCGCGGTCTCCGGCATCTCCACTTCCCACCCTCTCCCTCCCTCCTCCCGCCTACTAGCTCGCCCCCAGACCCTGATTGGGCGTTATTGAATCTGGTCTGGTGTATTCACCAGCGCCTTCCTGCATGTTCGTTTACCAGCTTGAGAGCTTGCAGGTGAGTGTACCGGGCCAGCGACCCTCCATGGGCCTGCTTTTTCCAAGTTGGCTACTGTTTGTTGCCCTAGACCTGGCCTGCGGCCCTCGCAGTCTCCGGCATCTCCACTGCCCTCTCCCTTTCTCCTCCCGCCTCCCAGCCTGCCCCCGGACCTTGATTGGGCGTTATTGAATCTATCCTGGTGTATTGATCGGCGACTCCCTGCACGCTCGTTTACCAGCTTGAGCGCTTGCAGGTGAGTGTACTGGGCCAGCGACCCTCCTGAGCCTGCTTTTTCCAACTTGGCTACTGTTTCTTGCCCCAGACCCAGCCTGCGGCCCTTGTGGTCTCTGGCATCTCCACTTCCCTCTCTCTCCCTCCCAGCCTGCCCCCGTACCCTGATTGGCCCACCCCTCCTTATCATGGACCTGATCTGGGCAGCCCCTGCGGCTAAGGCCTCTGAGGTAAAGGGCGGCTCCTACATTGGCGGCTCCAAGATGTCTGCAGTTTTTAGCAGGGGAAGCCAATGGCCAGCCGTCAACCAGCAGCGACCACCCAGGTACATGTGGCACGGGTGGGGAGTACAACAATCAATGTACTCTGGAAGCCCTGCACTCCACTTTCTCTCAAAATCCTTCAGGCCTATATGTCGGGACTAACCAGCTTAACGACTAGACAGGACTGTGATTGTTAGACATTGCCACAGGTAGCTTAAACGGTGAGTAGTGTCTCGGGTCGCATCTAGACAGGACTACTTCGTTCTCTAGTTGTGTTCTCCCTGGTAGTTAAACTGCTTTGTGATACTTGTGCCTCCACCGCTGTGCAGGATTCTCAAATCTAGGTGTCTTGTCTCTTATAACCTGGTACTCAAACTGCATTGTGAAATCCAAACCTCTCCCACTGTGCACGACTCTCAAATCTAGGTGGGTTGTCTCTGGTAACCTTGTACCCAAACTGCTTTGTGAAACTTGGGCCTCTCTCCCACTATGCGGGACTCTCAGATCTAGGTGGGTTGTCTCTTGTAACCTGGTACTCAAACTGCATTGTTAAATATAGGCCTCTCTCCCACTATACAGGATTATCAAATCCAGGTGTCCTTTCCTTTGTAACCTGGTACTCAACTGCATTGTGAAATCTGGGCCTCTCTCCCACTATGCAGGATTTTCAAATCTAGGTGCCCTGTCTCATGTAACCTGGTATTCAAACTGCATTTTGAAACTTAAACTGCACTATGAGATCTAGAGCTCTCTCCCACTATGCAGGATTCTCAGATATAGGTTTGTTGTCTCAGGTAATCTTGTACCCAAACTGCATTGTGAGACCTGAACCTCTCCCACTATACAGGGTTCTCAAATCTAGGTATAGTCCCAATCTTGGCTTATTATATTGTGAAACCTATGGTAGCATGAAAACTAGACCGCTCTCCAACTATACAGCAATCCCAAACTTAGCGTTTGGCTCCTTCTCGGCCTACTACATGGTGAAACCTCCAACCGTACAACTTCCAATCCTACGGTACGTATACACACCACTAGCGTGGACACAGGCCGCAGGCAGGGCCATGCAACCATGCACCGTAGAAAAAGGCTACAGCTAAGCAAATCCGGTCTAGCAACACACTTTGCCGACTAGACTGAATCACAACACCTCTGCCACTAGCATACAGCGACAACCATCCGAAAGGAACTCTGTATAGCTGGCCACACATCGACCCTCCATACAATAGCATTCTATCACAATCCACCAACAGCACCCACCCACGTGCTTGGCCTCTCTTTGGGCTGCTTAGTCGAGCCTAGCCAGCCACCTAATTCCAAGACCGGTAAAATGCACACACGCGTCTCCTAAACTAAACCGCTTAGAATGTTTCACCACATCGACTACGGTCACCGAGGGTGTTCCTACCAGAAAAGCGCATTGAGACCACACTAGTGGGGAAAGAGCGCTATATAAATAACCAAATACAATACAATGGGGAAAACAATTTGAGAGGTAAAGATGGCGGACGAGTGAGAAATGGTGGTGCAAAACTGAAAGAAATGAGCATGCCAGGACAAACTGATAGTTCCTGCTTGCATAAACTCAATTCTCCAGTTAAATGTCATATTGAAATAGTGAGATTTTGAAACCTGCATTACATGCAAGAAAGGGGACAACATTGAGGGGTTCCAAAGTAAGTCAAGTGCCTTCTGTTATTCCTGTGTGAAATGTGATTCCTATGGGTGGATGAAATGTGGTATTTGAGTTTGACTGATTGTTGTATGTATTGTTTGGAGGAGTTGTCAATGAAAAAGTTTTTCCTGACTGGTCCCAGAAGCATCGTTTTGTGTGAAATGAAGTTGGGGGAAACATTATCTTAAGTCCTGATGAAGGCCTGAAAAGAAAATCATAGGGGCACTTCACGCAGAGAACTGACCTCAGAATGATAGTCCCAAACACATCAGTGTAGACATCCTGTTTTTTTAATGCATTGCATATCCAAGTGAATGTGGTCTGAGATGTTAAAACGCAAAGCTAATCATTTGATTTGGCAGTTTTTGTGTACCACAGATGTAGCTAACTAGAAGATTACTAAGGGGACGGTGTTCATTCCGGTGACCACCCATGACTGAAGTGGTACTTGAATCTGGATCTATGCTTTGCTTTGTTTTTGTTAGTTACATTTTGCCAAGAAAGAATGGAGGAATTGAAAATATAAATTTGGTGCACTTTACTAACCCCATCACCAAGCTTCTTGAAACAATGCAAATCTTTTTTATTAGGTTTAATTAAGTGTGGAATATACATCATTTTGTCTTTTAATTGTTAGACATCAATAAAATATATATTTTTTTGTATATTGGAAGCTGGGTTGTTCCTGGAAAAAATGGTATGTCTGTATCCTAATTGCCCCGGATTGGGCCAGGAGGACGTGGTACCTGGACTTTCTTGACATGTCCATCTGCCCTCCCAATATGTCTTCCACAACGAGAGGACCTTCTCTCACGATAGGAGGGTCGGGTTCTCCATCCAAAGGTCAAGACACTCAGCCTTCACACTTGGTTTCTGAGAGGCTGAGGTATAAGGATTGGGACCTCCTGGATGACGTAATGGAGATTTTGCTTTCGGCCACAAGGCTAGCAACAAAGTCTCTACCGCTGCCATTGAAACAAATTCTGCAGCTGGTACAGGGACAAGAATGTGGACCCTTTGCTATGCAAAACGCAGGAGGTGTTATCCTGTCTACTGTACTTAGCCAATCTTGGGCTCCAGGTTGGGACCATTCCAGGTTATTTGGCGTCACTATCCATCTTCAAGTGCTCATCTGAGGAAACTTCATATTTTAAGATACCTTTGGTGATACAATTTCTGAAGGGACTCATTAATGTGTTCCCTCCATCTCCCTTTCAAGTTCCCTTTTGGGACCTTAATCTGGTGTTAAAATGTCTTATGTGTACACCCTTTGAACCACTCCATTCATGTCCGTTAACGTTCCTAACTTTCAATACCCTCTTGTTGGTAGCATTAACTTCAGCCCGTAGAGTGAGTGAGTTGCAGGCACCTTCCTCTCTGCATTTACAGTATTTCACAAGGACACGGTCCTCCTGAAGGCTATGCCTTCATTTCTACCTAAGGTTATTTCAAACTTTCATTTAGGACAAAAGATTGTGTTACCCACTTTCTATCCTCCACCTCATCTTGGCTAGGAGGAGCGGAGGTTGCACAGGCTCGATCCACGTAGGGCCCTGAGCTTCTAGATTTCAGGGTTGTCAAAATTCCGTCTGGATGATCAACTATTCATAGGTTATACCAGTCATAAAATGGGTCAGGCTGTAACAAAGCAGACCTTTTCCAGATGGATTATTCTAGGCAAGGATCCTCCAGAAGTCTTGATGGCCCATTCCACTAGGGGCATGGCTGCTGCTTCTGCTCTACAAAGAGGTGTTCCTATTAAAAACATTTGTGAGGCAGCTACGTGGTATTCAATGCACACTTTCACTAAGCATTACTGCCTTGATTCTACCCTAAGTCAGGTTGGAAGCTTTGGAAAATCTGTCCTCCATTCTGTTCCTGGAAACCATTGATGGCAAAATTCTTACTCCCTCCACCAAAACAAACAGTCCATCAAAGATAAGGTGTACATAGGACACAATCCATTCGAAGAACAAGTTACTTACCCCTGGTAACATTCTTTTGACGATGTTCCTCCCACGTATTCCTCATCGCTCTCTCAGCCTACACCTCAGTAGAATTTCCCATGCTATTTCAGTTTTCGCTCCTTCAGAGCCTTTTACAGTCAAACCTGTGTTGATGCGGGTAGTTCTACTTGAGAATGACACAAAAAACAGAACTGAAGCCAGCTGGTGCTGCATGTGCTATATATGCATTCGATAACATCATCCTCGAGACGGAGACCCTCCCAGTGCTCTCTGCCAAAAAAAAAAAAAAACATGCTAAACATTCTGAACCTGTTTATTGGAGATATCAAAGATGAGGAATACGTGGGTAACTTGTTCATCTTTCCAATAACTCACCTCCCAGTAATCACCAGTCATATACTGGACGAGGAAGAGACGCATGATATGATATGATATGGCATTTGTAAAGCGCCTATACACAAGTGTTTCAAGGCGCGTCGAGGCAGGGAGGGGGGGAACAAGGGGAAAACAGACAACGATCCTACTAGGCCAGGTGTCATTCAGACCGCGCAAGTGCAGGGGTAGGGGGAAGGGAAAAAGTGCAAGGGGAAGGGGGGGAGTGCAGTACAAATAAGTAGAATAGAAATAAAATATTAAATAAATAGGGACAGCTGGTGGCAAGTGCAAGGTAAGTGCAGACAAGTGCTGGGGGGGCTGTAGTGATAGAGACAGTCCCGCAGTGCAGGGGTTGCCAGGGAGGCAGTGCAAGTGAAGAGTGACTGGGCCCAGGACCGAGGTCGGTGAGAGTGGCCCAGTTGCAGAATCAGTGCTGGTGAAGAATTTAGCAGGGGAGAGGGAGAGAGAAAGCAGAAGTGAAGAGGAAGGTTTTGAGGTGCTTCCGGAACCGGAGATGGTTCTCCTCAAGTTTCAGGGAGGCAGGAAGGCTGTTCCAGAGGGAGGCCCCTGCCGCGGAGAGAGATCTACCCCCAGCTCGTTGCTTCGAGAAGCGGCTGACCCTGAGGGAGTTGGAGACAGATGAGCGTAGGGCTCGGGAAGGAAGATATTTAGGAAGAGAGAGTTGAAGGTATTTAGGCCCCAGGCCCCAGAAGGCCTTGTGGACAATGCAGAGGGTTTTGAACTTAATCCTCGCAGCCACTGGGAGCCAGTGTAGAGATTTCAGTCCTGGAGAGATACGGTCCCTGGGCTTGAGGCCAAGGACAAGTCTCGCAGTTCTGTTCTGGATGAGTTGCAGAGGGCGGAGAGTGGAGGCAGGCAGATTAAGATGGAGGCTGTTACAGTAGTCCAGCTTCGAGAGAACCAGGGCTTGGGAGACAGTGAGCTTCTGGGGGAAGGAGAGGAAGGGAAGAATACCTCTGAGGAGGTGCAGCTGGTAATGTGACTTCTTAGAGACGTCAGATATATGAGGAGAGAAGGAGAGTGTGGAGTCGAAGATGACCCCGAGGTTTTTTGCCTTGCAGGTAGGCGCAGGAAGAGGGCCAAGAGAGGCCGGCCAGAGAGCTGCAGGGAAGGAAGGAGGGAGTGGGTGTGCCGATGAGTAGGATCTCAGTCTTACTAGCATTAAGGCAGAGGTCATTGGCAGCACACCATTCCTGGATAGCAGACAGACAGTCAGAGATGAGGGAGGGAGAGGAGGAGGCCGAGGGTAGCCTGAAAATGAGCTTGGTATCGTCCGCATAGCACTGAAAGTTGGGGCAGAGGGAGGCGTTGCGGTGGGCAAGGAGTGCCAGATACTGGTTGAATCAGAGCCATACATCCTTTCTCTGTTGAGTCTTAAACACACACAAGCACCACTTTGGTACTGGGACGAAGAAGAGGCAACAAACACTGAAGAGAAAGACTGTTGGTTTGACACTGAGCGGTCTAGTTTTTCTGAAACCTCAATGGATGCCGGGAACTTTAAAATGAGGAACCGAAGGCAGGAGGAGGTCCACTTCTTCCTTGGAGAGACACAGGACGAGAAGCAGAGACCCAGGGAAGCTGCAGTAGCAGAGGAGCGGGAACCGGAGAGAAGCCAGTTCGAGACTCGCGAGTGAGCCAGGAGGAGCTGAACCAGTGTTGTGGAACGCTGCAGAGACACTGGAAGCAGAGAAACGCTCCCTGGGCCTTTGGAGAAGTGGGACAGTGAAAACTGCTTACCGGTGCTCCAGGGAAGGCAGCGGGGTGAAGCAAAGTCTTTAAGAAGGGCACCCGAGGCCGTGGAAAGGTGGCGTGATGCAGCAGAAACCGAAGGAGGTCTTCCAGCACCACACCAAAGTCGACGGACACGCAACTGGAAGCTGGTGAGTCTGCCCAGAAGGCAGGGGGACTGCGGGGCATGTTGATTGAACGAAATAAGCTAAAGCTTGAATATGTTAAAGGCAGAGGAAAGGGGACCAAGAACTGTTAGTCAAGTAAGCATTGCCAAGAATTTTGTGAATATCATTAAATATTACAGAAAGTAATGAATGGTTGTGATGTACATTGTCAAGAGACAAACATTACCAAGAGCCAAACAAGCATTGTCAAGAGTTGAACAAATATAATTAAGCATTGTTGAAAGAAATGAATGGTTGAGAAAAGAAAACCTGTATACAAGGGAAACCTGGCAAAGAGCGCCAGGTGATGTGGTCAAGAGAACTATTACTGAGAGGCAGCATGCAGTTGGGGACAAGCCAGGGAGGTTGCTAGCATGGTTGTATAAAAATGAGACCCCCAGACCAACAATCAGATCGATAAAGGGGGAGAAATGAGAAATACTTGACACTCAAGAGGGCGTGAATAGTGGGTTCCTTGAGTTCTAACAACAACTGTACGGAGACATTGAAGGGGGAGAATGGAGCTTAGTGGTGGAAACATTAGAAGATATTGGCTTACCTAAACTGGGTACTGAAGAGAGAGAACCTAGATGCCCCAATTACAATGGAGGAGCTAGAAGCAGTGATTAAACTATTACCTACTAGTAAGGCCCTGGGAGCGGACGGCCTCCCCAGTGAGATCTACAAAACGTATAAAATGTAAGTGCTCCCCCCCATTACTGGCAATGCTGAATGAAGCGCTAGAAATAGAGATACTGCCGGAATCCCTGAGAGAGGCCATCATTATTCCACTTCTCAAACCTAACAAGCTGAGCATGGACTGCGGGTTGTATAGACCGCTATCCATGCTGAATCGGGACAGCAAGATACTCACAGCGGTGCTGGCAAACCGTCTGAGACAGGTCATTAACAAACTCATACATCCTGACCAGACCTGATATGTTCCGCACAGAAGCATATCCGACAATCTCAAAAGGCTCCACCGTGTCATAGAGCAAACAGAAGACATGCAAGAAGTTGCAGTTGTCTCATTAGATGCGGTGAAGGCCTTCGACTCTGTCAAATGGCCTTGGCTGATGGCGGCCCTAAAAGAATATGGAATAGGGCCCGGGTACCTGAAGTGGGTGAAACTACTGTACAGTGCGCCACTAGCCAGAGTCAAGACGGGAGCAATCATTTCAGAGAGGTGGCAACTCAGCAGGGGCACCAGACAGGGATGCCCTTGGTCCCCGATGCTGTTTATTCTCACGCTAGAACCCTTAGCGATTTATCTGAGGCAACAATACGAGGTGGTGGGGATCTACACCAAAGGAGGGCCTCATCTAATATCAATGTATGCCGACGATATGCTGCTATACCTGAGGTATCCGGAGGAAAACCTGCAATATATCTCAGAAGTAATGGAGCGATTTGCGTTGCTCTCTGGCATTAGTCAACCCTAAGAAGTTGTGTATATTCCCTCTGGGTAGATATAAAGGGATTCCGGGAAAATAATTACCAGTATTACAAATACCTTGGGAGACCAGAACATTTAGATACCTTGGGATTGAGAAGTTCCCTTTGGCCATGGTAGGGAGGGTGCCACTGTTGAAGATGGTTGTATTGCCGAGGCTGTTGCGCTTTTTTGGGAGTATACCATACATGATACCCAAGCAATTCTTTGTTAAACTCCAGAGCACATGCAGAGGGTTCATATGGCACAATACCAGGAACAGAATAGCCCTGTAGAAACTGCAGAACATGTATGACAAAGGGGGCATAAAATTGCCCAACTTTGAGGTCTATTATTTGGCCAGCTAATTACAATATGAGGCTGAGTGGTTAACGGAAGACTCAACATCTGAGTCCAGATTGTGGAGATCTGAATGTGTTTCTTTCTTTTTGAAAGAATGGATATGGCTGCCAAAATCAGAGCTAAAAGGGTGTACTGGGATGGAAGATGTGGCGAAAGGCTTACCAGTAAATCATGAAAAAAAGGGGTGTCGCTGTACCATGGGTTTTCAAAAAACGACGGGGGTTAATTGATTCCTAAAACTCCCCTTGTCAACCCAATGTTAAAGCAATAAATGCTACGATATCTTGTTTGAATCTAATCCTCTTGACAAAACAGGTAAAGTACCAAAAAGAGGCAAGTATCATACAAAAATATTTTTAATATATGTGAAATAATGAAGGAACAGTCAACAAGGAACAAAAGGAGAAAAACAACATACGTCTCAAATCACATAAAGCAATTTGTTATAATGTGGCACACACCTAAACTTTTCATGTTATCTAATCACAGAAAAAATGCGTTTGAATCAAAGCGGCGGTGTCAAGAAATAGACAGAGATGCAGAAAAGAGAAAGGAAAGAATGATAGGCTGAAATTACGGAAGGGAGACATATAGTGAGCAGTAGCATCAAAAAATAGGACAGGAGTGTATCTGCCTGTCCTATCACAAATTCAAGAACAAATCAATACGGTAAACATTATATTGTGCTACTATGATTGGGGAGTAATTCCTTAGTGTTCCCAATGGAAAGTCTGGAGAGATAAATGCAAACAGAAGGAATCCTGATATTGCTTCTCAGGTGTATCGTCTTTTTCCAAAGTTTTCCAACGCAGTGGGGGATCCTAATTTAAAAAAGTTGTCAGGATGTGTGGGTAGATGGAGTGACACCCACACTCCCCTCACAGGTCTTGCGTTTCGGCAGTTGCTGATCACATATGGATTAGAAAGGCTTGCCAGGCCATGGAAAACCCGACCCCGTGTTCTCCGCAAGTGCCGTTAGTGGCATTACTCGGATTGGATGTGCAACTGAGGAGGACAATTCGCACATTGGGAACCATTGGGCATTGCAACGCTGGGAGATGTATGGCAAAATGGGAAGATAGTGGAATTTCATGCACTGGTAGAAGAAACTGGTTTACACCTAGGGAAGTATATTACTTACACCAGATTGGTACGGCGGGTGAAAGAGACATGGTCCGGAATGCTGGAAGATCAACCCAATACGACCATAGAAACAATTTATGGCACGAGGTCTCTCGGATCTATGAACTGCTGATGTCCAGGGTGGGAAAGGAAGTGACCCAGCTGAGACTGGACTGGGAAGAGGAAGCCGGGGAACCCATGAGTGATGGGTTGTGGGAAAGGGTTCAGAGATACCACAAAAAAGTGTCCAGGAATGCGAACAGATTCAACTATATGTTACCCACAGAGCATACACAGCCCCCCTAGAGGATTGCTCGATTTAAGAGAGCAGAAATACAAACATGTCCCAAATGTGGGGAAGTGAACGCCGGGGATGATAAATATGTTCTGGGCATGCCCGGAAATTGGAACATTCTGGGGAGAAGTAGCCCACCGCTTAACCGAGAAAGGGATCACGTTAGATGTGGAATCCGTGTGGGCATGCATGGTAGGGGGTTTTTCCAGACCGTGCAAACTGAAACACGGGAGTAAACTCAAGGACTTGGCCTATATACTTGCCAAACATAGAATTGCCATGGGCTGGAAAGCGAATGTTAGGCCAAGGTTAGAGGTGTGGTGGCATGACCTCCAGAAATGGGCTGAAGCGGAATCGGCGGAATGGAATGAAGCAGCCAATAAAGGGAGTGTGGTGGGGGGAGTGAGGAAGCGGAAACCTTGATGGCCTGGAGACACTTAGTGGCCACACTGTCTGGGCCCACCCAGACCCGCCTAAGTGAACATGAGTCCTCTGGGAATACAGAGGGGGAGGCACCTCTAGAGGAAATGGAGGCGGAGGGCGAAATGGAGTAAGCCCTAGGTAAGGGGGAGGGATAAAGGGAGGCAGTAGACACGTTACGATTGTGGAAAAAGATTGGTTGTTGTAAAAGTTAATAGAAATTGTTTTAAAAAAAAAGTACCCTTGCCCTGCTAAAAACAGCAGCTTTGACCTTTTAAACAAATACATCCCCTTAAAACATCCTTAAAAGTCTGGAAGTTATTAAAGCCATCTGTGACGAAAGTTTTTAGTTGGCCACACTTTAGAATGTGTGGTGTTTTAGTAGCTTGAGGTAGCCAGGAGGGTACACATCTTGTTAAGATTAGGTTTGAAAGTTTTTCTTTGTTTTTCTGTTGGCCTCATCCTTTGGAACAAATGAGGCAAGGTCCCATAACAGTAGGTATTGGTTGTATGATTTGGAATAGTTAATTATTAAAGTGGTAAACACCAAGAGATGCACCACTTTTTGTTGACCCATCTCTGATTCAGTTTTGCCTCACAAAATCCATTTTGGTTGTAGAGAAGACCCTTTGGCACTGAAGGCGCTTCGTAGAATCCTTCCTTAAGAAACTAATGTCCATTTTGTTCTAACACTGTAAACCTTGTGTCTTGTGTAATTACTCTGGCTACCACACACTCTAATAGCCTCTTGCCCAGGGTGCTCCCCTGAGTAGTACAGTACCACCACTCCATTGTTACAGGGAAAATGAACACTGTTCCCAGACTACACATCACAAGCCATTACCCCAGAGGAGGTGCAGGTCATTGATAGATTCTGCAAACGTTCCCTGGATGAGGAAGTCTCACTTGTTTTCTCTTCAAACCTCTAGTTACCCTTTGAACAGTATCAAAAATGGTATAAAAGTAAACTGGATAGGTCACATAACAATGCTTCCCTTACTTCTTGAATTGAGAACCAAAATAGTGTTTTGTCCATGGACAACTCACTAAGATCCCAACAACCACATTAAAAACCAGATAAACTTATCCTCGCAGATGCTCTGGTGACCTTTCCTACTCTTGCACCCACACTTGCCTGCTCCCCTAAGTCAGGCAGGTGTCCCTTGTGTCCACTTTTGGCCAACATACGTTGAGTCTCCCTGACCACACAAAACCTCCCAAAAAGAATGTGGACTAATTTCTTTGATTAAAAACAAACGAAAAAAATACAAACATTCTAGATGAATCAATGTGTGCAAATGCAGACCTGCTGGAAATGGGAAACATTCACACAAATTAAAATGTATAAACATTACAAAACATTGGGGTAGATTACAATGGTGGCACATACATACCAAGAGAAGTTGGGACAGGCATAGCCTGCAACCTGCAGCTCTCTGTTCCGGATTACAACTCATACAAAAAGGCCTGTGGCGGGTTTATGGCAGTTGTAGTAAAGATATTTTGCGAACACTGGCAGAATAAGGACACTGAATATTAGAACGAGTGCACCAAGGTGCCCCCTCCCCAAGAACCACTATACAGTAAAGAGAAAGGCCACGTACCCATAGTTGTAATAGATTCCTTCCTCTCACAGATTCCTTATCTATGATTTCCTATACACAGCGCAGCTATTCTCCGGAAACCTTTCCACTGTCAGGGGGAGCCGTGTCAGCGCCTTCCGACACCTCTACGCGTCAGGCATGATTTTGGGGCCAGCATATATAGAGGCGCCTCTCCCCATTACCACCGTACCCTTTTTCCACGCACTCTGTTCGCTTCAGGAACATGCTGCCTGAATTTTCAAATGAGTTGTCACAATGCCCAACCCTGTGGCCGGCAGATGTCTGTTTCGAATCCGCACCAGATTTTTTATATTGCTTCGGTGAAGAACACCGCACCCACGAATTTGGGTATTCAAAACCTTTTACCTTTGCCCACACGAAAAAAGGGTGATGCCGCATAGCCTAATTCAAGGTTGCGCATCACGGGGCATCGGTTCGCAGAAAGGTCCCCTCCACATAAGGAAAAGAAAAGAAACACTGCAAGAGATCCCGCTCTCCGACGGATCTTTGCACTTGCATTCTTCCTCCTTTTTCAAAAATAAAAACCCCTGATCCAGAGGTTCTCTGGAGCCAAATATAAGGTACCTTTCCTACCCAATCCTCAACTTCAGAGGAATGATAACGATCTTGCAAAAAGATGCTTGAGATCTTTGCCAAAGTACTGACGACTTTGGTGCCTTTGGCACTGATGCCATTGGCTATGGCCCTGGCACGGACAGGACCCACTGCATCTTTCACAACCGGCAGTGTATCCACTGTGGACGGCTCCCACAAACCTACGGTCTGTGGCCTGGCCAAGAAGAGGGAAGAGCTCTGCCCGATTCGCCTTTGGGTGTCTAGATGTCGGCACCGAAAACCGCAGTCATCCCGCTCCTCTTCTCCTCTTCCAACTCTACATGTCAAACATGTGTGACATCTACAACGAGGAGGGGGAACCAGGTAACTTTTGGGTTTGAGCTATTGATCTCCAGTGAGATACTTTCCATAGGAATTGTCTGAAGATGGGAGGACGTCGAGGGGCAAGCCTCGGACCACAAAGAGGCCAGTGGTCTGGAGACCCACCCACTGGATATTCTTCCAGCCCCCACCCTGCTAAGCCTCCAGCCTCTTTTTCAGAGGCTGATGCCAAAGGGGGCCGATACCCTGGGGTTCTCGGCCCTGTTCAGCCTGAAAATGTAGTTTGAATTAATGGACATCCTGGATGAGGGTCCCAGGAAGGAAACACTACTACCCTTCCACTTGGCAGTATTGGCCTCTGTACTGGAGGTATGGTAGAAGCCTGCTTCTGCATCAGAAGTTGACTGGGAGATGGCTATGAAGCATCGCCCTGCTCCCTTTGACCCGTTTTTTCTGTCCACTGATGCTCCCTGGAGCGCTAGGTGGTGCAGGCTGTGACTGCCAATGTGAAGTCTTCCACATTCCCTTCTCTTCTACCTGACCGGGAAGGCAAGATACTGGACGCTTCAGGGGTGGGGGAAGAAGGTGTTTGTCAGTCAGCCTCCCCCTTTGTTCTGTTAACACTTCGAATGGATGGTGTCCTCCCCCGTATTCCTCATCTTCGATATATCCTTACCTTCAGCTTTGCTGCTTCGGAAATGTTTTCTCTCCACCAGAGGGCGGTCCACTCGAGGCGGCGTCGATGTCCCTCGGCGGCATCTGTCGAGTATCGACGTCATCCGTAGTATAAATGCCTCGAGTGCGCCTGTTGGCTTCAGTTCCGTTTTTCCGTTGGCTTCGCTTCGGATCGAGAATAAAATGGCGCTTCAGTTAGGAATTATGTTGTCTTCTTGAAACCTGTCCACACCGAAAACTGGCTTTAAAAAATGCCAAAGGTGTGTGGAATATAAATGTCGCTGACCGACCCTCATCGTAATTGCCTCTGGTGCCTCGGTTCCGACCATCGAATTGACGACTGCGGTTCCTGTTGGTCAATGACCCTTAAGGCCTTAAAAGAAAGAAGAGGTAAACTGGCGGTGGGGGAGGAATCCTCAAAGTTTTCTTCGAGGGGGGAAAAAGACTCAGCTGAGTCGTCTGCAAAATGCCATAAAAAGTCCAGGGCGAGGAGTAGATCGAGAAAGTCCTCTTCTTCTTCATCCAAAAAAATGAAGAAAAGACGACACCGATCTCCCTCTCCCTCTTCCTCTTCCTCAACTACATCGGAGGAAATTACATGTCCAACGAAACATGACTCTCCTATAAAGTAGGAAGCGTTTAAAACATCGATGTTAAACATTTTTGAGAATGCGGCCCAGACCCCCTCAAAAATGTCTGATGAAGACCATTCCTCTATGCACAAAAAAGTGACAGGGGAAGGTCAAGACTAGAAAATCCGACAAATTGTCGAGGGTGTCTTCCAGGGATTCTTCCCAAACACCTAAAAAGAAAAGCCTTCCAGTGCACAAACAGGAGGCAGACCTTAAGAAAAGGTCCTTAGACTTCGATACTGCATCGAAGTCGTCGATGAAAACATGTCTGAAGCCTCCATCGAAGGTTGTCGAGTATAAGGGGTCGACGACCCAACGAAAAAAGTTATGTCAAGTACACTATCGACGGCGTTGATGGTCTCGAAGACTCCTTCGATGACATTCCTAACTCCTTCGAAATCATCGAAGAATACCTCGACAACATCGAAGGTAATAGCAACAACATCGACGCTTCTGTCGATGTCGACACATGTTACAGTGGTGAAATCAACACCATTATTAAAACCCATACCTGAAAAAGTTTTCCACCTAGAAAGTAGACATGATTTCTTCCAAACCATGTCATCTATATATGGGGAAATGTCGTCGGGGATTGAGGAGGTTGAAGAAGATGAACCAGAGGTTTCATCTGCAGGAGTAAAATAGGGTACAAGGGAAGTCCCTGAAGAATTAATTAATCAATCTAAAATGCAAGACCTTTATGAATGTTTACAATCTGCAAGTGGACTAGATATGTCCCCTGAATATGAGTTTGATAAACCAGATCCAGCAGAACATGCTGATTTGGGTTATATAAAACTAAAGAATGGAGTTACTGGGCCTCATTACGAGTCAGGCGTTAAGGGGTTAACGGCGCCGTAAACAGCGCCGACCCTTAGCGCCTGATTCCGAGGTCCCTTTGCGCCATGGTGAGTTTAACGCCTGCTTTTTGCAGGCGTTAAAATCCATGGCGCTAAGAGACCATGGTGCTAATTACGCCACCGTAATTTACGGTGGCGTAATTAGCGCCTTCCCCATCCCCATTATGCCCTATGGGGCAAAAATGGGAATGGGGAAGGGTAAATGGGAAATGGGGATTTACCGCCCCACTCACCTTGGAATGGGGCGGTAAATCCGCCATCCACCATGGTGTAAACATAGTTTACACCATGGTGGTAAGGGTACGACCCAGGCGGTAACTTACCGCCTGGGTCGTAATGAGGCCCACTGAGTTTATGGGATGGGGTAGAAACTCACCCGTATACCAGGATGATGACATGACGGATATCCTAGCAGGAGGACCTCAGCCATACCCCATACTTCCCTTTCATATTGCCTTGCAAAGTAGAGTAAATGCTGCCTGGGAAAAACCTGAAGCCATTCCAGCAGTAAATACAAAATATGTTGCAAAATATAGACCCTGTAATTCTGATCCAGAGTACTTAAGTAAGCATCCATCTCCAGAGAGTCTGGTAGTTCAAGCAGCCACATCAACAAAAAATGCTGCATACCCTACAATTCCCCCTTATAGGGATGATAAAAAGATTGATGCATGGTCAAAAAAGGTATTTACATCAGGGAGCATGGCTCTAAAATCAACAAATGTATCTTGTACTTTGGCGAGATTTACATGTACCGTGTGGGACTGCATGTCAGCGGCAGCTCAACACATCCCAGAAGGAGAGGAACGTGATGGGTTCCTATCCATAGTAAAGGATGGCAAGGAGGCTTCGGGGGAATGTCTTCAAGCAGGTTTGGACACAACTGACAGTATCAGCAGGTCCATGCATCTAGCGCAGTGCTACGCAGATTTGCATGGCTAAGGAAGTCCGGTTTTGCACCAGATGTACAATCTAGACTTCTTAATATGCCATTTGACTGCTCGAGGTTGTTTGGCAGCAAAGCAGATGAAAGTTTAGAAAAGCTGCAGACCTCCAAGGCAGCAGCAAAATCATAGTGCCACTATAAGACAACCTCAACAACGCCCCTACACAGGCTCATCTTCCTGGAGGGGTTGTTCCTTTCGTTTTTACTCCTCATTTGGGAGAGGAAGGGGACAGGCCAGTCAAAGAGGACAAAGGAGATTTCCTCGGGGGCGAGGAAAGGGTGCTAGATCTGCCCCAGCAGCGGCATCTGTCCCTTCAGCCGTTGCTGCAGCTGCCGCAAAACCACTCTGAGGTTTTGATCCACAAGACCCCGGTGGGAGGCAGAATCTCACAGCATCTGCAGGAATGGCGCGGCATTACCTCAGATGCTTGGGCTCTGGAAACAGTATCCCAAGGTTACTGCCTTCCTTTTCAAAAGAAACCTCAGAATCACCCACCGGGATACAACTCTACCAAGGATCCAGACCCGCTCCTGTTGCAGGAAGTTTTAACCCAGTTACAGAAAGGTGCAATAGAACATGTACCTGTAGCGGAGAGGAACAAGGGTTGGTATTCCCCATATTTCCTTATACCAAAGAAAGACGGAGGATTGAGACCCATCTTGGGCTTGAGAGACTTGAACAAGTTCCTCAGGAAGGACAAGTTCAAGATGGTTACTCTTTCTCAGATCCTTCAGGCTCTCCAACTTCAAGACTGGTTGGTATCATCGGACCTTCAGGATGCTTACTTTCATGTGCCAATCCATCTCAAGCACAGAAAGTACCTGAGGTTTGCGATTGGCAATTCTCACTATCCGTTTCGAGTGCTCCCATTCGGTTTGACCTCTGCCCCAAGAGTTTTCACCAAGTTGATGGCGGTAGTGGCAGCGAGTCTCAGAAGAGGGGGGGATTCATGTCTACCCCTATTTGGACGATTGGATGATCAGAGCACGTTCTCCAGAACAAGCTCAGGATCATCTATCCAAGACTTGCCACTTCCTTCACAAACTAGGGTTTTCTCTGAATTTCAAAAAGTCAAACATGATACCATCACAGAAGCTCCAGTTTATAGGAGCAGTCTTGGATACCTGTTCGAGCAAAGCTTCGCCTCCCGAAGAGAGAGCTCACCACATTCTGCAGATGGTAATAACATTCCAGAATGCCCAGTGTCTACTGGCCTGCCATTTTCTCAGGTTGCTCAGCCTCATGGCATCCTGCATTTTTCTGGTGCCAGAATCCAGGTTGAGAATTAGATCCCTTCAATGGGCCCTCAGGACTCAATGGTCCCAATTTTCATGGGAAATGACAGACCTTTTACAAGTTCCAACCAGAGTAGTACAGGATCTACAATGTTGGGCTTGCAAGGAACATATCCTCAACGGAGAATCTTTTTGGCAACCATGGCCGGAGATAACAGTAGTAACGGACGCCTCATTCACGGGGTGGGGAGCTCACACCAACGAATTGACAATCAGCGGTCGTTGGTCACCATCGGAGTCCAGTCTACACATCATCCTATTAGAGCTGAGGGCGATCAGACTAGCTCTGGAGGCCTTTCTGTCCTCTGTACAGGGAAAACATTTCCTGATAATGACAGACAACACAGTGGCCATGTACTACCTCAACAAGAGAGGAGGAGTAGGGTCACTAGCACTGCAGAAAAGCAATGCAGCTCTGGTTCTGGGCAATACAAGAAGGGATCTCTCAATCTGCCATTCACCTAGCAGGAGAGCAAAACACAGCGGCAGACGCTCTGAGGAGGCAGAGCACAGTCTCCCACGAGTGGGAACTAGCTCAGGAAGTCCTTCAAGAGATCTTCGCCCTTTGGGGAACCCCGCAAGTGGATCTGTTCGCGACCATTGTCAACAAGAAGTGCAAACTGTACTGCTCAAGGGAATTTCCACCGAGAGGAGCTGTAGGAGACGCATTCATAGTGGAATGGGAATTTCCTCTTCTGTATGCGTTTCCTCCAGTCCCTGTGTTCCCTCAGGTAATCAGGAGGTTGAGAAAGTTCGGGAAAACCATGATCCTAATTGCCCCGGATTGGGCCAGGAGAACGTGGTACCCAGACCTTCTCGACATGTCCATCTGCCCTTCAATACGTCTTCCAAAAAGAGAGGATCTTCTCTCGCAAGAGGGAGGTCACATTCTTCATCCAGAGGTCAACATACTCAACCTTCACGCGTGGCTTCTGAGAGGTTGATATACAAGGATTGGGACCTTCCAGATGATATGGAGATTTAGCTTTCGGCCAGAAGGCCAGCAACTAAATCTCAGTACCGGTGTCGTTGGAACAAGTTCAGTAACTGGTGCAGGGATAAGAATGTGGACCCTTTTCAATGTAATATTCCAACAGTATTATCTTTTCTGTTACATTTAGCTAATCTGGGGCTCCAGGTTAGTACGATAAAAGGATACTTAGCAGCGCCATCTATCTTCAAACGCTCATCAGAAGAGGAATCTTATTTTAACATACCTTTTAATGACTTCATTTTTAAAAGGTTTAAACAATGTATTTCCACCAATACCTTTCCAAGTTCCTGTGTGGGATTTAAACTTGATAATAACGTTTCTGACATGTGCACCATTTGAGCCTTTACATTCCTGCCCATTAAGGCTTCTTATTCTGAAAACAATACTTCTAATAGCATTGACATCAGCCCGCAGGGTAAGTGAGTTGCAGGCACTTTCTAGTGGTCCTCCTCACACCACCTTTTACAAGGATAGTTATTCTTAGGGTGAAACCTTCCTTCTTACCAAAGATTGTCTCAGACTTTCACCTGTCACAGAAAATAATACTACCTAATTTCAACCCTCCTCCTGACGCAAGTAAGGAAGAGGAAAGGCTACATAGATTAGATCCCAGAAGGGCTCTTAGCTTTTACATATCAAGATTGACAAAAATACTTCAGTGTGACCAACTGTTTGTGGGTTATACTGGCCATAAATTAGGACTACCTTTAACCAAACGGACATTATCAAGATGGATAATATTAGCCATAACTAAGTGTTATAGGCTAGCTGGAAAAGACCCCCTGAGGGATTAAGAGCTCATTCAACTAGGGGCATGACAACTTCAACAGCACTTCAAAGGGGTTACCCTGTACAAGACATTTGTGCAGCAGCCACATGGTCATCCATGCATACTTTCATAAAACACTATGCTCTGGACTCCACTACCTCTCAAGGAGGTCTATTTGCTAAATCAGTGCTCCATTCAGTACATGACTAAAAATGCCTGTACTCCCACCTCCAATACAAAACTGCTTTGGGAGTCTATCTAAGATGAGGAATACGTGGGAGGACACAATCCATTCGAAGAACAAGTTACTTACCAACTGTAATGTTCTTTTGATTGGATGTTCCTCCCACGTATTCCTCATCGACCCTCCCATCCTACCCCGCAGTACAGTTTGTGTTTTACACTCTTAATTTCTTTTAAGGCTTGGGTCAAAAGAGGCACGCCTTTATTTATAATCCATGGGCTCTGATACACGAAAAAAAAGAACTGAAACCAACAGGCCCACTTGAGGCATTTATACTACAGTTGATGTCGATACTCGATGGATGGTGCCCAGGGACATCAACGCCGCCGCCTCGAGTGGAGCGCCCTCTGGAGGAGAGAAAAAATTTCCGAAGCATCAAAGCTGAAGGTAAGGATATATCTAAGATGAGGAATACCTGGGAGGAACATCCAATCGAAAGAACGTTACAGTTGGTAAGTAACTTGTTCTTCTTGCACCTGGCCAAAATTCTCTTTCAGCCTATGGTCTGATGTGGTGGAGATGAGGGACGACTTCCTGTCCATGGTGACAGATGGCAAGTAAGATTCCTGCCAGATTCTGGAGTCGGGACTGGACACTGCTGACTGTTTGGGCAGGTCCATGGTCCCAAATGCAGTACTCGGGCACCACTCTTGGATGAGAACTTCTGGCTTCGTGCTTGATGTCCAGGCTACACTTCTGGACATGCTCTTGGACGGCCAGAACCTGTTTAAGGTGAAGGCTGTTGATCCCGTACGGATGTTCCAGACATCAAAGGCCACGCAAGGTTAATATGCCTAGCATGCAACAGCCTACTGCATCTTCAGCAAGAAGCCAGGGTCTTTGTCCCTCAGGCTCCTATGCCCTGTGGGGTCGAGGCCAGGTTGCCATGTGAAGACAGGCTGGCGCTTCCTTAGGGGTAGAGGTAGGTTTGCCCCCAGATGAGGAACAGCCGCTGCCAATGTCACTTCAGCACCTCAAGGGGGCCAAACCTCTTTGAGGCTTTCTGCCGTGGTTCCGCTGTGGGGTGGAGAGACTTTCCCTGTTCAGTAAGGAATGGGTCAAGTCCATGTACGATGCTTGGGCCTTACTAGTCATTTAAGAGGGTTACTGTCTCCCTTTTGGGCAGCTTCTCTGGCGCTACGGCCTGTGCGCGCACACCTTGCCTTCCATCCTCATGGAGGAGTTTGTCCACTTCTCTTGAATAGTGCAATAGAACTGGTACCACGCTCGAAACGAGACAAGGGTTGGTACACCTATTTTCTGGTGCTGAAGGACAGGGGGCTTGCATCCCATTCTGGATCTGAGGCTGTTGAATTTGTCCTTGTGCAGGAACAAATGCAAGATGGTTACAGTAGTCCAGATCCTGCAAGCCCGTCGATCGGCAGGAATGGTTGGTATCAATGGACTTCAGGGTTCCTACTTCCACATGTTGTTCATCGGAAACACAGGAAGTCCTCAAGGTTTGTGTTAGGCCAACATAACTGCCATACCGGCTTTTCGATTTTTCTTCGGTTCCCAGGGTTTTCACCAAGCTGCTAGCAGTAGTGTAGGGTCACCTCAGGAGAGAGAGCATTCATGTCTTTCCCTACATGGGTGACTGGCTCGTCCACGCCCACTTCCCGGACCTAGTGTTGGAGCATCTTCTTCACACATGCCCTCTATTGCACAGCTTGGGCTTTTCCCTGAACTTCAAAAGGTCCTAGGTGTCACCTACCCAGTCTCTACGATTTATCGGAGCAGTCTTGGGGACTCCCCTGGGCAGTGCATTCTCGCCCGAGGACCAAGTCCCTAGAACAAGCCTGGGCCTTTCTGCACCTTTTGGGCCTTATGGCCTTCTTTGTCCTGGAGGTACTAGATGTGAAGCTGCACGTTAGATTAATTCAGTGGCTTTTCCATTGCCAGTGTTGCAGTTTCAGGGCCACAGGTCCAACCTTTTCCAGGTCTCGGAAAAGGTGGATTAGGATCTTGCGTGGTGGGAGGTATGAAACAACAAATGTTGAGAGGTGTGTTGTTTCGTCAACCTTCGCCCTAGGTCACAGTGGTCACGGACGCATCTCTGACTGGATAGGGCATTGACCTGTTGGATCTGACAGTGAGCGGATTGTGGTCTCCCGCGTAATCTCGGGGACACATGAACTTGCTGGAGCTGAGAGTGATCAGGCTGGCCCTGCTAGCCTTCTTCCTCTCTGTGAAACGCAAAACTATGCTGATCATGACAGACAACACAGTGGCCATGCACTACCTCAACAAATGACGTGGTGTGGGGTCCTTGCCTCTGTGCAGAAAAGCAATGCGACTGGGATTCTGGGCTCTGGAGGACGGCATCTCTGATAGCAGCCTATCTGGCCTGAAGAGAGAATGTCACAGAGGATGTCTTAAGCTGACAGACTTCAGCCTCCCTGAATGGGAGTTGTGGCAGGAAGTTCTGGAGGGGGAACTCCTCAACTGACCCCTTTGCTTCCATTGTGAACAGGAAGTGTGTGGAGTTCTGCTCCAGATAATGTCATCAGGGTGCTCTGGGGGAACTCGCTGACCGTCGAGTGCATGTTTGTCCTCCTTTATGCATTCCCACGATCCCAGTCATTCCGCTGGTTCTAACGGAATTGCACCTGTTTGGAACCACGTTGGTCCTGATCACTCCGACAGGACCCAGAGGATGTGGTATCCGAAGTTGCTGGACATGTCCATCTGCCCTTCCATCTGTCCTTCCTGGCGCCTTCTGAGGAGAGACAACTTGCTCTTTCAACTGGAGGGGTGGGTTCTGCACCCCAACCTCATCAGCCTGAACCTTCATGCTTGGCCACTGAGAGTCTGAGATAAAAGAAGTGGGACTTGTCGTTCTTGGTGTGCTCTTTTCAGCTCGGAGACCCGCCATGAAGTCCATTCATGGTTGCAGATGATGTAAATGTGCGGCTTAGTGCCGAGAGAGGGATCTGGACCCTTTATACTGTCCGTTATTTCACGTTATGGATTTTTTGCTGTCCTTGGTACAAGCGGGCCTGCAGATTGGCATTGTTATGGGGTACCGCAATGCTTTTCCGGTTTTCAAGAAGTCCCTGAAATAGGGCTCGTTCTTTACAGTCCCCACTGACATTCAGTTCTTGTGGGGCTTGTGTAACCAGATTCCTCCATGCTAGTTTGTTGTCCCAGCATGGGATTTAAATGTGGTTTTGACATTCCTTATGAGAGCTCTGTTTTTTCCTGGTTCCCATCAATTCCGCTAGATGGGTGAGTGAGCTCAAGGCGTTATCTTTAAACCTCCGAAGGAGACTTTGAGAATGAGGCCCTCTTTTCTGGGAAAAGTGGTCTTGGACTTTCATCTCTCTCAAAATATCCATCTTCTTTTTGTTTTTTTCCTCTCCCTCATCCTTATAAGGCACAGAAGCGATTCCATCTCCTGTACCTGGAACGGGCCTTTGGCTACTACATCTCTTGGATGGCAGAGACTAGGAAAGATGTCCAGCTTTTCATTGGTTACGCTGGTGCTGGCAGATCTGTAACTAAACAGACTCTGTCGAGGTGCACATTTCTCTGCATCTCGGAATGCTATGATCTGGCTGGAAAGGATGTGCCTTAGGGTCTCGGAGCCCATTTTGCCAAAGGAGTGGCTGCCACATCTGCCCTGCAGAGGTGGGTCCTTGTCCTCGACATCTGCCAAGCAACTGCTACGGCGTCTCTGCACACGTTTGTGCATTCCTGCTTCAATTCCGTTTCAGACAAAGGTGCCTGCTTTGGTAGGGCGGTCCTCCAGAGCTTTCTAGTCTAAGTGGTGTCCTTGTTCTTCTCACTCCTCCAGATTTTCATACTGCTTTGGGAGTATATCCTAGATGAGGCGTACGCAGGAGGAAGGAATAGTTTAGAACAAATTACTTAAGTCTCAGTAATGTTCTTTCTAATGGAAGTTCCTCCCACGGATGGCCCTCCCTGCCTCTCTTGACTGATAGCTAGTTCACCATTAGTTACGCTGTGACTTAGCTTTCTAGTGCTAGGAAAAAAGGGTGGAATTGAGGTCATGGGCGCAGCGCCTCTATTTACTGGCCCCAACTTGATGACCGGTGCATGGCATGTAGAGGTGTCGGACGGAACTCCTGCAGAGCCATGCTGCTCCCCCTAGCAGCAGAAAAGTTTCAGCAGAACAGCAATGCTGTGGATAGGATCTCATAGATAAGGAATCATTGGAAGGAACATCCATCAGAAAGACCTTTTACCGAGAGGCAAGTCATTTGTTCTCCTCTCTCCATCGTGCACAGAGTTGCAGAAAAGGGCTTGCTTATCAGAATGTGTTAGGATGGCATGCAGGCAAGCGTGTGCTTGCACTTCAAAATTAAGGAGTAACACATGCTTTGTGGACATCTACAGTAGTAAAACCGTTTGGCACACACAGTCACCAGGCATTTGTGGCAAAACCTGCAGTGGTTTTGTGTACAATGTGATTGTACCTAAAAAATAAAATTATGCATGGTAAGTAGTCGTACTATTTTTGGGTTTGCTCTGTAGCCAAGGGAAGCATGCTGCCAGTTTTTAGAGAATTGTGAAATATTTTTTAGAAGTCAAATTGAGCACAGACCAGATTGTTTTAATATTGGCTGGGCCACTGTTTTCTCTGTGAAATGCAAAGTTGCACTGCTTCCAGGTCTGCATAAAGTGCCCTATGGCAGTGGGGCTCCCAACAGCGCAGCAGATTCTGCCTACTGCTCAAGAGTGCTGCCTCCAGGAAAACATACAGTGATCTATGGTAATGTTTAAATTTTTTAATTGGTAAGTGTTAAAAAAAAATAGTTCAATAAAAGGCATCGTCTTTCAAAGGGCAATACAACTGGACACTCTGATCACTGGAAGGAATACCTCCGCCTGTCCAATGAATGCACAAAATTCCAATTGACCAAGTAATGAGCCTAATTGCTGCTCCAAGCGTACATATGTTGTTTGCCATTTAATGTTTTTGAACTACTTAATTTTCAGAGAGGTGAAAACAACCAAGAAACTAAAATAAAAGGCAAATTCAAAAAGGCATTAGATGAGGGGGTGTGGCTTGGAGTGGTGGCGAACGGCATGGCTTTCTAAGAGCTCCCTGCCCAAGCCCTGCAACCGACAGTAATTCACCAGTAAAATCTTGCGATTCAAGGCGCCACTGAACGATGTAAAAGAGTGCAACACGGAGCATGGTTCGCTGAAGTTTGGGCTCTCTCTGTGGCCCGGATCAGGTGAATCAGGCGATGTTGCGAAGCTGACGAACATCCGACAGGGAGGACAAAATGGTGGATGAAGCCTGACTCGCCAAGGCTTTGGAACACTGGCAACACAATGAAAGGGAAGAACTGCCTAATGCAGCCCGAGTTAATCCCAGTTGGCCGCACTGCACAAGCAGCACCAGCTTCATGCGACCTGAGGGAAAAGCTGAACCAGCAATGCAATAAAGAGGACCGGGAAGATAAGTCCTCCACGCAACAAACACAGCGTTAAATCAACGCTTGCACATCCCGCTGAGGCAAGGTAACCCCCGGGAGGGAATAACGCTTCACATCCGATACCCACCGCCTAGAAGCCCGCAACTCCTATGAAGTTCACAGCGCTGCTCTAGACATAAGCGGCAGCAAAGGCAGCTTTACGCCTCGGGGGGAGAGGACGAGTCAACGCTGAAGGTAGGATCCAGAGCGACGCTTAATCGGTGTTCCGTGGGCCCCCCAACTCAACTTTATCCATCGGGGAGTCCCATTCTCCCCATACAGAGCGGGCGTTCAATGGGGCGGCACCGAACCTCAAACACATTTGCCACCCCCGGTGGCACCCCCAACAGCATCAGCGCAACCCCCAGGAACATCAACCCCTCTTCCCAGAATCCCGACAGGAGGGGCATAGCACAGCAACACTGCAGGGATCCACAGGAAGGAGCGGGCCAGCCGCATGGGAGGCCCCCATCCTAACCTAAAATAATGTCCAGCTCTGCGGCTCCGGCCTAGGGCCCAGAAGGAGATAAGCTTATCTGCCCAAAGAGCGCTTCCCCATTAGCTCACAAAGATCCGTGGCACGGCTGGAGCGTGGAGGGTAAGCAGCACAGTTGCGCTCCCCTCAATCAAGGAACCCTGGGGCTGGGAATGGGTATCCAGGGTTAGAGCACGGCCCCTCGGCCCATGATGTCCCCAACAGCTCTGGAGAAACAATAAAGTCAGGGCTACAGACTTGAACATATAGGCAAGCAAGACGGCTGGGGTGTACAAAAGCCCTAATCTGGGAGCACGACGATGGGGGTGGAAACACACAAGGTATCCTAACACCAGCAAGAGTGGCACCTCCACGCATCGAGCAGCGATTAGTGCGCAGCGCTGAAGCTACATGATTTTCCCAAGTGACATCTGCACAGACTCGCCACACAGAAGCAAACCTCGGATTGGTGGGAAATACCAGTGGAATCTGCCAAAACCCACGAATACAGATAAACAAAGTGAAGCATCTACACAAGAGAGAACCTGCAACCTGCATACAATCGAAAGCAACGGCAAAACCCGGACGCAAGCGACCGCAGCAGAGTGGCCTGCTTAAACACCCCTCCATAAACAGGATAAGCGGGCGGGGGCAAACCCTAGCTAGGGTGCCCAGCCTGAAAATCCGAGAGGAGAATGGTAAAAAGTCTTAAAACAGCAAAACAAATGGACATTTCCACACTGCTGGTAACTCCCAACATGGAAAAGGCAAAGAGAGGGAAACAGACGGAAACACAGACCCATGGAGGAGATCTAGACCCCAGTAACAATGATCCTACGCAAGCAGTAACCAAGGCAGATCTCCACAAACTACTAGCAGCAATGACTAAAGAATACCAAAAGGGCATGGAGGAAGTAATGAGCATAATCACAACCCTAGATGAGAGTATAGAGGAGAATGAAAGCAAAAAGGCAGAGATCGAGAACACATTATGTGAGCAAACATTCGAAATCTGGGAATAAGCAGACAGAATAACGGCACTTGAAGCTAGGTGCGAGTCCCTGGAACTAAAACAAGAGGATTTAGAGAATCGTTCCTGGTGCAACAACATTCACCTGCGGGGCATTTCAAATTCAGTCGCAGACGCAGAACTAGGAGACTTCACACGGGACCTATTCTGTTTTATCTTGACTTTGCCCCACAGTGCCCTACTCGAACTCGACAGAGTGCACAGAACGGGGACCAAATCAAGGTTTCTCCGCTCCCTCAGATGTACTGGCGAGAGTGCACTTCTATAGGGTTAAGGAGATAATGCAAGAAGCGTGAAATTCAACACGCATCCAATTCAGGGACGCATCCATCATGCTCTACCAAGACCTAGATGCCAGCACGCTCCTGAAGAGGAAAGCCCTAAAACCACTAACTGAATGGCTGCGGGAAAAGAAAGTGCTGTACCATTGGGGGTTCCCCACCTCACTAAATTTCACCTGGGAAGGCAACAGTGGCAAATCTGCACCATGAAAGAAGCGGAAAAACTCCTGAATCCCGAGGGGAGAGCAAAAGAACGTCGAAAAGGGAACAGCGCACAATTAATCCATGCTGACGGTCTCTGCAAAACCATGGACCCGGGTGGACCGAAGACACAGGATCAAGGGCCCGCCCCAAAAAAGCAAGAGAACTGACAAGGACTTAGAGGGAGGATCGTCCCAGAATAAGAACACAGCCCATTCTAGAGGCCACAGGTCTAGTTCATCAACAGATCCTGTGATCGCTACACACCAACAGGCGGAAACCCGCCGCGCAGGGATTCGGCTATCCCCGACCCGAATTCTCATTGCCATACTCTGCGACAAGGGACCAGAACAGGGGCGGAAACAACTATGGAAGAAATCTGCGAGGGCCACCCAACAGAACATGTACTAAACTGATTGCAACTATAAAGTTTTACCTATGTTAGTAGTAGGCCTGGTTGGCCTCTAGCAAGGACGGTTGTGCAGGCTTTAGCCAGCTGCCCCGGAAGTGGAGGGCTGGACTCAACATCTTGCGTTAAGCGGATTGGGGCAGGCGCTGTGAGGGGCAGGGGGTTTGGAGAAGGATGGGTTGGAGAGGAGGGTCAGGAGCGAGTGGCCGAAATTAGGCATCAACTAATCAGAGAAGCATCAGGGCAATCAACGGGGGCCAACTTAAGTAATGATAATGATGTGTTATTTATATAGCACCTTAATCCAAAGCGCTTTACAGAGCACATATTTACATACAATATCACCCAACGGAAATTGGTACTCATTCAAGGGTACACTTCGGGGCACGCGGATGTAGCTGGGGGACACCGAAGCATAAAAGCTAAGAGTAAATATGGCAGCTGACACAGGCAAAGAATTACTATTAGTAACATGGAATGTGCAGGGTCTCAATTTCCCTGGGTAAAGAAAGTCAGTGGAACGCAGGCTAACCGAACTCTCAGCCGACATAATGTGCTTACAGGAAACTCACCTCCTGGAGGCAGATGAGAAGTGATTAATTTCAACCAATGCACAAGGCGTTATTTCGCTACAGCAGGCGAGAAAAAGAGGAGTGTAGCCCTATTGTTTTGCCGGATGATCCCCCTCACACAAGTTACGGTAAAGCGAGATCCAGTGGGGAGATACCTTTTGGTAAAGCGACTCCTTCTTGAACAACCACTAACCGTGGCTTCCATATACTGCCCGAACAATGCACAAGACCGCTTCCTACGCAACATCATCCCAATCATAATAGCATTCACAGAAGGCCACCTCATGATAGGTGGTGACGTCAACCTAGTCCCAGACCCATACAACGACAAAAGGCTACCATCTACAAGAGTACATTTCTCCCAGGCTATAGGTTTGATGTATTCAGGAGGGAAACGGGAACAGTAGACATTTGGAGACTCGCCAATGAGGGCGCCCATGACTACACATTTTACTCACACGTTCACAAGGGACTCTCCAGAATAGACATAATCCTGGTGTCCAGCACTTTCTTCCCATGTATTGAAGAGGTCCAAATTTACCCTAGAGCACTATCCGATCACGTCCCTGTAACAGTGGGTGTGCAAGTTCATGGCTTCCCAGACCCACCTCAAAGGCACTGGAAACTGCAAGACTCCATACTGCAAAACACAACAATCAGTAGCGAGGTATCTGAGACCCTCATATGTTACTTTAGGGAAAACACACCAGTGGGGTGCTCCGTAGCAACAGTCTGGGACGCAATGAAGCCAGTGGTACGAGGGGCACTGATTAATTGCGCTGCAGCAGAAAGGAGGAGAGGGCAACTTCAACAGACCAGATTAGCAGAGAGGGTGGCGAAGTTGGAAAAAAGCTGCCAAAGGTGCTAAACCACTAAAATAGGCAGAGAGCTTAAAAAAGCAGAAACCGCTCTGGAAATGCACCTGGCCGATAAATCAGCACAAGCACTAGCGTACACCAAACAATACTATTCCATAAAAAGCAATAAAGCAAACCGACTATTAGTTTGCAAATTAAAAAAGTTACACCCTCGAAATAATATCCAAAAACTTAGGCCCAGATGGAGCAACCTGGTACATGTAGGGAGATAAGGTGGAGGCAATGGTAAGACATCACAGGGAAGTAATTTCGGGCACCCCAACTGAGAACGATGCACAAGCCTGCTATTTGCAGGCCACCCAGAAAGGGAGCCCCCCATCCCCCCACCTCAACTAGACGCCCTTGACCTCATGGTTACAACAGAGGTGATTTCGGAGGCGATAACACCCCTGAAAAATGCAGTCCCGGGCCCCGACGAGCTCACAGCACAATTTTATACGACATTTACCCACATCTTTGCCCCCCCAACTCGCAGCTCTATTTAACTCCTTCCTGACAACAGGCAGCATCATTCCCTCTATGGAAGAATGTTTGACAGTGCTCATCCCAAAGCCAGGAAAGGACCCAGAGCAATGTGCCTTGTACCGCTCTATAACTAATGAACAATGACGCTAAAATCTTCTCGAAGATCCTAGCAATTAGACTGGCAAGGGTTCTCCCCGAACTAATGTACCCAGACCAAACGGGGTTTATCCCGGGACGTAATACGCAGGACACCATCAGACGCACCCTAAATCTAATAGAAAGTGCAATAAGGACAGAGGCAAAACTAGCGGTTATCTCGCTGGATGCACATAAGGCGTTCGACCTGCTAGACTGGGGGTACATAGGCGAAACACTAGACCACTTTTTATTTGGCCCAAGATTTACAAAATGAACCCTAGCCAACTATCAACACCCACCAGCTCCCTGAGAGTAAACAGCGGCAGATCACCCAAAATCAAAACCTCCAGAGGCACACGTCAAGGTTGCCCCCTTTCACCACTAGTATTTGCACTCTCCATGGAACCATTCGCTTTTAGAATTCAAGAAAAAGTGCGCATAAACGGCTTGAAAGTGGACGGCAGCTACTACAAACCGCCATGTATGCGGATGACTTCCTTCTCTTCCTAACCCAGGTAGATGGCTCTTTGGAAGCCGTGTGGCAAGAGATCGAGGCATTCGGCAAAGCATCAGGGTTTAGGGTTAACTACGCTAAATCAATAGCCTTGGGTGTCAACATCTCGCAAAAGCATAGATTAGTACTGACAGCTAAGCACCCCGTCCCCTGGGCTAAATCCCACATCAACTACCTGGGGGTACGGACCCCAAACAAAATAGAGCAAGCAGATCGGTCTAATCTCCCACAGCTATTCAGGGAAATGGGCAAAGACCTAGAGCACTGATGTAACCATGAGGTGTCATAGCTATGGAGAATTACGGCCTTGAAAATGAACCTGGTCCCAAGACTAATCTACCATTGCCTAGCCCTCTGTCACTATCCCTGAGGGAGAACTACAAAATGTACAAAAAAGTCTACTGAAATACGTATGGGGCAGAAAACACGACTAGCCAAGCAAATCATGCTCTGGGGCACACACACAGTCGGTCTGGGGGTTCCGGATGTCTCCAGGTACTGCTGGGCAGCACAGCTCTCGCATGCCTTTGCATGGCAAACGACCACCAATCGACCCCGCTGGAAGAAATTAGACAAAGATTGGAGCCCAGCCCTGCTTGCATCCCTCCCACACATCGCAACACCCCGAGGTCCCCCAAACTCAGGCCCGTTAACATCCACCAAAAACACGATCAAATGCTGGAGAAAGGAAGCCCGCAAATGGGGCTGCAAAGGGACTCTGGGACCATTATCCCCGATATGAAACCACCCAAATTTCACCCCGGGAAACCCGCAGAAGGCTTCAACAAATGGAGGGAAGGGGGACTAACTCAAATAACAGACTTTTTTGTCAGCGGGACCCCAGTAACATTTGAAGAGTGCAAAATGAAATTTCGGATCACAGAGGCTGAAAGATTCCGATATCCGCAACTCAGGCACTGGATGTCACACAGCAGTACAAGAACACACTGGGGAGGGAACTAACCGCACTGGAGCGCACCATAACAATTCCGGCCCCCAAGGGGAAAGTCTTGATTCTATATAGACTACTCGACAAATCCACCCCAATCAAAATAAATGATATGCTCAAATGGGAAAGGGATTTGGGATGAGACCTAGGGCTGGAGGGCCGAGGACGAATATGAGCCCGAATGCACAAGAGCTCTGAATGCATTACGAACAAGGAGGGGGGTGAGGGGGTAAAGGTGTGCTATAGGTGGTATCCAACCCCAGAAATGCTAAACAAAAGCAACCCTAAAACACTAAATACTAATGCCAAACCGGGGACACAAATTATCCTACTTGGCGATTTCAACTTAGGGCTTTATGACCCTAAAGACACTAATTCCTCTATCCTAGCCAATACAATTACGGAAGCTGTCCTCACCATCAGGAACAACGGCCCCACTCATTCCAAAGGCTGTACCTTGGATTGGGTAGCAGATATCAACTGTGCCTCTCTCATAACTGCCATAGAACCATGCATATGGACAGATCATTATCTGGTCTCGCTTACTATCTCAGACTTGCCTCAATTCAAGACATCCAAACTACCGGCACCACCAGCCCTCACCCGCTGTAAAAAAACATAAGTCACAAATCTCCTCCCTCTGATTCAGCCCATCACCAATCATTCCAATCTGATCACCAACCCTAATGATCTGGTTGACCTGTACAATAACACTATCAACTCAGCTATAGATACCATTGTGCCTTTGAAACTGAGCAAATCTAAATCTCTTGCCCATCTTAACACTTGGTTCACTCCTAGCCTAAAAGCCCTGCGTAAAGAAAAAAGACAAGCAGAAACTTGCTGGAAAAAAAAATCCCTCTCCCCAAAATAAAAATCTCCTCACTGCCCTCACTAATAGATACAAGAAACAAATCGTACAGGCAAAAAAAGAAACTTTTAACGACAGAATCAAAAAAGCAAATTCAAACACTAGGGAAATCTTTTCTATTCTCAGAGAATTAGAATGCCCTATCGCACCGGTAGACTCCTGCACCAAAGATAAAGCTTGGTGCACTAACATGCAAAATGCCCTATGCAATAAAATCACCATGCTACAAGACAAAATATCAGCCAAAAGATCCTCCCTCCATAACATTGCGCTCTCCACTCAAGAAGCCATACTACATGAACTTGCCATCAACCAAACTAAACCACATAACCAATTCAACTTTAGAGCCATCTCCATTGCAGAATCTAAGAATATCATTACATCTCTTAAACCTTCTTGATGTCTTGGCGATACCTGCCCAGCACCCATTATCAAAGAAGCTGCACAAGAACTCGCTCCTTTCGTCACCTCCTTTATCAACTCATCCTTTAAATCATGCTCTGTGCATACCAACCTTAAAGATGCCTGGATATTACCCCTCTTTAAAAAAAGCTAACCTAGATCATAGTGTCCCAACGAATTACAGACCCATAACAACAGTTCTGTTCCTCCTTAAAATCTTAGATAAAGCTGTCTATCTACAGATTCAATCCTACTTGGAGATTAATAACTTACTGGGCACCAGACAATCTGGATTCAGACCGAGACACGCAACCGAGACGGCACTCCTTGATCTCAAGAACCAACTAGATGAGCGTAAAGACAGAGGAGACACCTCCATTCTTCTACTCCTAGATCTGTCAGCCAACTTTGATTTGGTAGATCATAAAGTACTATGCAACCATCTCAAATCGGCTGCCAACTTCTCCACTAAGGCCACTGCGTGGATAAACTCCTTCCTGGATAACGGAACTATAAGAGTCTTTTCACCCACTTCAGCTGCTGACCCATTACCCATCACCTGTGGCGTTCCTCAGGGGTCATGTGTCTCCCCTAATTTGTATAACATTTTTACAAAGCCACTCTTCGATATCCTGGACAAACTTGGTGTCTCATATACTAATTATGCTGACGACACCCATATCCTCATCCCAATCCAAGGAGACTATGACAAAGACACTAACCTCATAAACGAAATCTATCAAATCATACAAACCTGGATGGCCACACACGGTTTGTCTTAACAACGATAACGATGGCTATGTCATGTTGCCTATGTAAATACAAATACAATCTTCAGTTGTAACTGTTACCTTGATGGTAAATGTAAGATACATATGTAAATGTAACCTAAGAAATTTAAGATACTTATGTAACCGTAACTTAAGACTTCACAAGCACCCAGTTGCCCAACGGCCCGGTGCGCTATACAAATAAATAAACAATACAATACAACCCAGCAATATCATCACAATGTTCGAGAGGGTGTCCAACCACTTGCTCACTGCTTCATTTATTATGGTCTTGCCCGAAGTCAACCTGATTCTGGCCAGAGGTATTGGAACAGATTCGACTAATCACTGGGTTGACCATCCCATGGGACCCGGGGATAGTTCTGCTTGGAGACACAGGTGAAGGACTATTCCTGCTCACAGGGCACCTGGCGGACCTGTGCACTCATCTACTTACAGTAGCCAAAATCACCATAGCACGGGTATGGAAACAACCTGAGGGCCCGGCGCTCCCTATGTGGTGGACGAAATCTTGGGACACAGTAGTTGCTGTAAAAATAACCACCATCCGCATTGGAAACATAAACAGATTCCATAGCATATGGTCATCCTTTCTGCACTACGCAGAGCAATTCTCGGGAATGGTTTGCCAGCCCCCTGTGACCCGATGGTTCACGAAGCATAACTAAGGGGCAAAACTCAGAACCACAGACTCTCCAGGGCCCCTAACAGCGCAACAAGCCTAGAAAGGACTAGAAAATAAATCCCTCACAGCCCCCCACTACCTCCTGCAATGAAATGCTACAACTAAGAGGATGCACGCAATAATGCCTCTGTTGTTAAATGTCTCAATGTCTACTGCTGCTCCCGTGAAACCCTCTGATTTTTGCATGTTACGACACCTTGATGATGTACATTTTGTGAAAACACTTAATAAAATGACATGTTGGAAAAAAAAGGCATTGGATGAGCGATTCAAACCATGCTGCCAGGTTGCTCACCTTTGGGATACTAGCTCTATTAAGTCAGTACAAGTATACAAAAGGACAAGCGGGTACTTCCTGATAAGTCATTGTGCACTCAGATAAATCCTTGCACATGGGCAGTGTAGTTTCCGCCTAGTGCCAAACAGGGAAGATAGTTGAAAGGTACTGTTAGTTTTTCTTTAGGCCTATCGGCGATGATGGGGAATCGAAATACATATATTCACCACAGGTCACTTGCCAAGGCTGTTTTCTTTCTGTTCAAAGGGGGCTTTGCGTGTCAGCCGGTTTTACAAATGTTTATGGCCAGTATGGTCTGATTCCCAACTCGAGTCTCCTATTACATCAAAGTCTCGACCGATTGAACAGTCTTTACTAATGTGCTTCTTAGAGGAGCATGTTCTCAACAGCTTCCACGTATAGACCAATTGCATGTAATTTCCCCTTTATTGGCATGCGTGCAAGGTTTATTAACCTTTCATATCAGATTTCTTTGTGGCAAGAACTAGTATAGCAACTTTGCATGTTATAGAAGTATTGACCGTACTTGCTCAAATTCGTTAGGTTCTATTTGAAAATGTCCTCAGAAAAATCTAGTAATGCTAGAAAGTAGTTCACAAAAAAGTATTTAAAAAAATGTAGTATTGCAATCCAATCCAATGCAATGTAATGCAAAGTGTGAAAATGTTGCCAGTAATAAGGTTGCCTAAAAGCTTTTTTTAAATAGACAAAAGTACAAGGCTGTAACTCTAACAATGAACCAAACCTCTGATGAAACCCCCACAGTCACCCTTACTCAATTCCCAATCCTTACCCTAAGTCTAATTGCAATCATAATTCTACCTGGAATCCTTGCCTAACACTAACCCTTCAATGTGCTAAACCATTTAATTTGCATCTGACACAATACAAAAGAACAAATAAATAGTAAATGAACAGCCCAGCCCTGCCCCATCAATGAACCAAACTCCAGCCCCATCACCAGTTCACTTCAAATTCCGTAGCCCTTGCTCTAATCCTAACCTTAGCCTTATACAGACCGCAACTCTAACACCTATCCTAATGCTTATTCTAACCTAACCCTTGGTTTATCTAAACCCCTACCCTATGCCCATATCACTAGCCCTCTCAAGCCTACCTATCCCTTGATCACATAGCAAAACATTACTCTTATTAGCCCCAGCCTAAATATAACGCCTACCCTAGAACTTACCCTGACACTTAATCTAACCTAAACATTTACTAAACTCCAATATCACCAGCCCTCCCAAAACAACCTGACCCTAACCCTTATTCTAACCAAAATCTTTACTGTAATCCTTACCTCTAACCTTACCCTAAACCCTATCCTAACCTTAAACAGGCAATCACAAGCCCACTAAATCTGCCTTAACCCTTACACTTATCCTAGCACCACTGGCTACTTTTCAGTTCAATGCATTTTTTGACTTCTCCAGCATGGGGTCTGACATGGATTCACATGCTCATGAATATTCCCTGTTGTCAGGCTGGAAATCCTCAGTAAAAGATAAAACAGTTTAACTTTCACTTCAAAACTGTAATTCTCCTCTAAACCAATCACTGTCCTCTGGGTCATACTGCCCCACCCAATGGCAGTCCTCTCTCTTAGCTCCAACTCTGGTGGCCATCTTCAGATTTTGACTGCACGCTTGAGTGTTGGGAGTACTCCAGTTCCTCTCCGAACTAATTTCGTGTTTTTTCAATTTATTAGTTAGAATTTTGATCATCTTCGAGGAAGGACAAAGACCGGCATTGGGGATCCGCTACCAGAGAAGCTCTTCGTCCAACTTCGGATCATCATCGAAGTTTCCAGAAGACCCGGCCTTGAGCCTACTTCACAACCTTTCAGCCAATACTGAAGAGAAGAAAAGTAAAGCCTCTTCAAAATCTGCGCGACGTATGGATTAAGAATCGTCTTTGTGGACGATCCGCATCATAAATGCTTATATTACCTGCATCAGTACACCGATGAGGGATACAAGGTGTGCCATGGTTTCTCTGAGAAAAACAAAAATGGCTGCTAGAGAAGACAGGGTGGCTCAAGTCGAGCAAGGCCACTCTCTCAGCCACAGGGCAGGGTGTGAGAAACCAAAGGGTGTCTCACCTATTAGTCCCCGGGAATCTCTCTCTCGGGTGAACAGGGCAGAGCCATCGCCTTTTGGATCCAGACCCTGGAGGACCAGTTTGGGAGAATTACCTGGGTGATGGGTCTTCTGGGAGTGGCGGTGAGGCAGCCGATGGTGGGACGCGGTATTCCCCCCACCCCGAACCCATACCCAATCCTATTTTATAGGATTCCCCAATGTCCCATCCCTCACCCCCTTCTGCACAAATACTGGGCCTAGGAAGAGGGCAACTGAGAGTAAAGAGTCCAACCCTTACATATCTCATTGGACATGTCCTGCTAATCGGGTCAGGCCAAGTCAGGCACTTGACTTTAATCACATACATCTGATACCCATTAGCTCTCCCCACACGGATAAAAGGCAGAACATAGAGACACACTCTGGGCAAGATGCAACACGAGAAGGAGCAGATCTTCCGGGGCGAAGGCGAATCTACTGGAGCAGGATGACCGATAGAGAGACTAGAGCAAAGGTAGAAAAACCCTGATGTTCCCTGCAGGAGGTTGTTGTCTGCGGGAAGCCGTGAAGGAGACGCGAAGAAAGCCAAATTGCAGACTAGAAGATACCTGCATTGTGTTTCAAGGACACCAGCGACCCTCCCGGGTGAACGATAGAGTTGGGGAGGCGAGGCCAAGCGTGTGGTATTAATCTTGACTCATGAATCAAAGCCGCAGAGACAAGAAAGAAACGCACACAACCAGTGATTGAGTGAAAGTCATGAAAGGCCGGTTTGTGTCAAGGAAAGATTGAAGTTGCATAAGTATATCTCACAAGTGAAGGTTGCGCACATGCTGATGAGATGCGAAAGCAAGCTAACCAGTGATTAACTTTTAAGTGGCTGATAACTGTGAAGCCAGTGACACAGAGTAGCAGAGTGGTCTGTGGCAACGAACGGTCGAGATATTATGCACTAGGAATACCTGCAGTATATGGGCACTATTGGGCTAAGCTAGGGGTGATAGGCGCTATCCCCTGATTAACCCCATTGGTGCACATGACGAAGACATTTCTACTGAAACTCAATGCCTCTAAAATTACATTGCAGAATTCTAAGATGGACATCAAGCCCGACTGCCCCCTTTTTTGGTAAATAGAACTTAAAATAAAGTATCTAAGATCATCTAGGGCCTAACGGGTTAGCTAATGTGGTGCTCAAAAACAACTCGCATTTCTGGGCAGGTCTACTGAAAATACTGTTCGATAAGGTGCTGGCTGAGGGCAAGATTCCTAGTTCCTGGCAGCAGACCATTCTCGTTCCAGTGTTTAAAAGTGGCATCAAGAGTGAGCCAGGCAATTACAGACTACTCTCCATGCTAGACTGCACTGGAAAGGTATTAGCCACATTACTCCTAATGGAGCTTCAAGCCTGGGTGTACAAGGAAGGGATACTGGATAGATTCCAGAGTGGATTTAGATCAGGATACTCTATGGCCCATAATTTAATTATGGACATCCGTTGTACCAGAGCATTACGGCCGAACAACCCCCCGCTGTGTGCCCTCTACATTGACAGGCAGCATTCGATATGGTATGCAGGGAGCGACTCTGGACTGAATGTCAGAAGTTGGGCTGTCCTACAGAAATACTGAAGTCACTCCATAACAACACCACGGTTTGCCTTAAACTCTACACTCTAGGTAGGATGTCTGCAGCTATCAAACTAAATAGGGGGAGTAAAGCAAGGGTGTGTCACAGCTCCCCTGTTATACAACCTATTTGTATCCGATCTCCCAGTCTCGTTTAAGGAAATACATAATTGTCCCCCTAAAATTAGCACAACACAGTGCCTTGTCTTAGCATATGCAGACGATTTAGTCATCTTTTACCACACTTTTAGCGGGCTACAGAGATCTGCAGAAGCACTATGGACGTACGCCGATGATAACGGCCTGACCATAAATCGAGGTAAAATTCTTTTGATGGCATTTACAGGCAGACAGATAGCTCGACATCTCCTTTATGTCCGAGCTTTAGAGATCTTCTACCCTCCATTTTATAAATATCTGGGGGTTGAGTTTGATGCGAGAGTAGGCTACCAATTTTGAATACAGACAGGTATTAGTAAAGCGGCCCAATTGACTGCATTAATATATAAATTCACCTGTAAATAAAGTGGATATTCAATATGGGGCACCCGCCAACTATATGAACAGTGTATGGTGCTGATGGTAATCTATGGTTTAGAATCCATTATATCGATCAATCTAAAGTGGTTGCAAATAGTTGAAGGAAAGTTTTGGAGGAAGCTATTAGGGCTACCTACGTGTGTCCGATGGCTATTATCAGGCTGGAGATGGGCATTCTTTCATTAAAGTCATTGGTCCTGAAGAAGAGAGCTGAACTGCATGTACAAATGCTCAACTGCCCCACACATTTGCTCCTGGCTAGCATGGTAGAGGATGTGCTAAAAGAAATGGAGAATTCCTTATACAAGAAAAGCATGGATATATTGTTTGGGGTCATAGGTTTGACCCCCAAATGGGGAGATGACTTCGCCACCATGAGGTGCACCCTGGGGAAATGTATGGACGATTAGGACTGGCATGAAAATATTGCTCATTTAGGTACTCTGAAAAGATATAAATGTGTCTTGAATGTATTATATACGTTTAAAAGATCACAAACATATCTGAATCTGTGTCCATCTCCTAGCCTTAGGAGATTTATTTTACTACTAAGACTTGACCATCTGACAGTCCTTTCTGTTGTGGGTGTTGAGCGTCAGGTCCCTAAAGAGGAATGCTATTGTCGCATATGTTTGAACAAAGCGGTAAGCGAGTCTGCCAAACGTGTATTAACGGAATGTCGAATATGGGTAAGGCCTACACGAAAAACTATGGCAGATTTGTACGTCAATTGGAGTCAATTAGAGAATCGACCTTCTGGCTGCAATGTATTAACACGAGAAACAGAAGTATTCCTATGTCCCTATTTAGAGTGTGGTGTATTGCTGAAAAGCATTGGAACACATGGGTATATGATTTATTGGTAGTAATTGAATTGAAGTCTGTAGTTGAATCTAGTCAATTGACCGATTAACTACTTGACTAGATAAATCCAATGAACTCTGTAGAAGGAGGATTGTCTGATTGTCTGAGGTTTCTTTTAAAAAAAATGTATTTCTTTGTTTTTAAACACATAACAACCAACAACAAAAATAAACACACTACATCTGGCATATTGTGGTGGATTCAGCACTGCACCTTCTTCCGTCCTGGTGTGCTGGAGTGGCCTTCGCTGTATTTGTCCAGTGTCCTGCCTCTCATTATCCATACTCCCCGGATCTGGGCTCGACCACCCCGCCCCCAACCCCTGGCTTCTACCCTGTTGGGGGGTCCTTCTTCCCCTGGTCCCGGAAGCTTAGTCCAACTCCGGCTCCACAGAGTCCTCTGTCTCATGCCTTCCAGTGCCCTGAAACAAGTCCTGTAGAAGAGAGTTCCATGCAAGTATATTGGCCCGCTTTCTTCCCCCCACCCCCTCTGCATCGCTCTGGTCCACACCAACATTTCTGCTATCGTCCATTACTTGAAATCCGCCCACCACAGTTCTGCCGCCGGTCCTGTGCTTGTGTTCCATGCCATTGCGATGCAAAGCTTTGACAGTATGCACATTAAGGCTTTCATTTTTGCAGTATGGGACCTCTGCTTGCTGCCCCGCGGGAACAGCCCCAACAGATAGGATTCCGGAGACCAAGCGCGCATTTGCATCACCCCCCTCTCCTCCTTATCTTTGACAGTGTCCCAGAAATTGGTTATCCTCTGGCAGGTCCAGAACATGTGGAGCATGTCCGCCTTCTCTGCTGTGCAGCGTGGAAAGTTTCGGGTTTGCTTGCTTCCCATTAAAGACATTTTCTTGGGCGTGAGGTATGCTCTATGTGTGAGGTAGAGCTGCAGTTGCTTAAATCTTGCGTTCCTAGGGACCTCTTTCGTGTACTGGAGTATCCTCCCCCATTCCTCGTCTGTGAACTTTTTTTGAATTTCTTCCCATCTGGCTCTCGCTTGCAGTTCCCTCTCATTATTGTTGTGCAGGAGCTGTTCATAGAGTCTGGATACTGTGTGCCCCCCTTCCAACATAGCATACCATGTGTCCAATTCCCCTTCATTCTTCTCCCCCTCAGACAACTTCTTCCACCTCCTGTTGATCTTCCGGACCATGTGATTGTATAATATAAATTGTCCTCTGTATATTCTGCTCGTCCATTAGGGTCTAGAAGTCCACCCATTGTCTGTCTCTCCATAGCTCCCCAATCTGAGCCACTCCCTTGTCTTCCCAATGTGCACAATATGCCGGCAGGGACTCTGTGTGGGTGTCCACCAGTCCCGCGAGGGGGATCTGCCTGGATCAGGGGTCTTGAGTCCCCCGAATTTTCCACGCCCTCTTCCATAGGGTCAGGCCTAATTTAACCATGTTGGGGAGCGATTTGGTTGTGGCGTCATCTAGCCATAAGAGTTCCCTCAGGTAATATTGACGTATTGCCGGTTGAAAAAGCAGTGTGTCTATGGATGTGCCATCCCCTAGCTACCGTGCCACGATTTGGAGTTGGCCCGCCGGGTAATAACGTTCAAAGTCTGGCGGCCTGATTACTCCCCAACCCCCACAGCCCACCTTCATAATCCCTTTGTAAAGTGTTCAGTGCTATCCTGTTTCTTCCCCCATCCCACAGGAATTTCCTCGCCATTGTATGAAGACGTTAAAGATGGGCCCAGGTTTGTTGTGTGGAATATTCGTGAAGTAATATAACAAGCAGGGCAGCAGTGTCATCTTTAGTAGGGACGCCCTCCCTATCATCCCCAGTGGGAGCGTCTTCCAGAACTTCATTGTCTTCTGTAATTTGTCTAGGGCCGCCTGTGTTAGCTGTATGTCTCACCGGGGTGTCATGGTATATATCCACTCCTAAGTAGCGGAAGGTTACTGACGTCCACGAGAGCCCGAACTCAGGCAGTTGGTCAGGGGGGACCCTCCTCAAGCCCGCCAGATGGAACAGTGATGATTTCACTTTGTTAATAGTAATGACTGACAGTCTGGCAAAGGCCCCTAGGGCTTCCAACAAGTCTGGCAAGTGTACCCTCGGGTTCCCGATATAGAGGAGCATGTCGTCTGCATATATCGAGAGCTGGTGAGCTACCCAGTCTATCTCTGTTCCAGCATCTCTGTACTCCTTTCTGAGAAAAACCGCAAATGGCTCCAGGGCCCATATATACAGCATCGGGTAGAGTGGGTCTTATCCACTGGAGGGTAACCCTCACCATCCCAAAGTGGGCGAGCACGCTTAAAAGCCAGTTCCAGTTAATGGAATTGAATGCTTTTATGGCGTTAAGTGACTCCACCGCTCATTCCCCTTGCCTCTGATTTGTGCTGTCAATTACATGGTGAGGTCTGAGCAGATTCCATGTTGTGTTCCTTCCCAGCACATATCCTGTTTGATCAGTATGTACTAGTGTGGGAATAACACGCTTGAGCCAGTTTGCCAGGGCTGCAGTCAGGATTTTGGAGTCCTGGTTTATCAGGGAGATCGGCCTGTAGGAGCCACACTTGAGGGGCGGCTTCCCTGGATTCAGTAGGGGTATTATGACTCAATCCGACAGGCTCCGCGATAGCCGTCCCTTCTCATGCGCCTCCTCATACATCTCCAGTAATTGAGGGGCCAGAGTATCTTTATACTTCTTGTAGAATTCCCTCGATAGCCCGCCCGGTCCCGGGGACTTGCCTGTTGAGAGATCGGCTATTACTGCTGTGAGCTCGTCCACTGTGAGGGGTGCCTCCAGTGTCTGTGCTTGCTCTTCTGTTAGCTTGGAAAGGTTTATCTCTCTCAGGGCGTCAAGTATGTCCTCCTCCTCTGCCTCTTGGCGCTGGGAGTACAACCATTCATAGAATCGGGAGAATACTTCATTGATCCCCTCCTGGGTTCTTACTTCCTCCCCCTGCTCATTCTCAATTACGTTTAAGGTGTAATGTCTACTCCCCTGTCTGGTTAGCCAGGCCAGGAGTCTGCTGGGCTTGTCCCCTTCCGCATGCAACTTCTGTATGTACCTCCCGTAATCCAGTCGCCCCAGTTTCTCCCAAATGACGCTTCACTTCAGCCTTAGTGTGGCGAGTGCCCTCGGGTTCTTCCCCGTTTGTGTCCACTTGTGTCTCCATTCACTCCATCTCCCTCTTTACCTCTCCCAGCTCTTCCCCATCGCTGCCCCCCCCGACCACTACTTTGAAAGCTTCCCAGACCGTTCTTGTGCTGTCCACGCTCCCCACATTATGGTCAAAATAGTCAACTATCGTTTCTTTAATGTGCTCTTGGAAGTCCCCGTCCATCAATGCATCTGTCCTCAGTCGCCATGTAGGTATGGGGGCCCCTCTATATGTGTGTGCCCATGTTGCTATCAGTGGGGTGTGGTCTGATAATGTTTGTGCCTTTATGTATACCCGTGAACTCCCCCAGGATCTCCCTACCCGCGAATAGATAGTCTATTCGGGTGTGTATTCCGTGTGGAGCACTATAGTGTGTGTATCGCCTTGTGCTGGCATGTACCTCCCTCCAGATGTCTTCCAGTTCCAGCTGGTCGAGTATCTCCTGCAGGGCTCTGGCTGGTGGTCCTGGCTTTTTCCATTTGGCATAAGATCTGTCCATTTGCGGATTCAATGTGCAGTTGAAGTCGCCTGCCCAAATGAGTGATGCTCCTCTATACGGGGCCAGCCAGGGTGGAATCGACCTGAAGAACTCCATTGCATTTTTCAGCATTCCATGCACTATTATTATTCTGCCCCCCCCAAGTCTTTTTCTTGTCCTATGAGCTGGAAAAGTACTCCCGGGGCAATCCACGTCAATACTCCCCTAGCATAGTTCGAGTACGTTGAGCTGTACATTTGTCCACCCCATTTCTTGGTGATCTTAGCTTGCTTTCCAGCTGTCAGGTGCGTTTCTTGCAGCATCGCTATTTGGGTTCTCGCCCTATTCAACCAGGTGTAGACCCTCAGCCTCTTAATATAAGCATTCAGCCCCTGACATTCCAGTTGACTGTAATAGCTTTGTCCTGACCCATTTAGTTGCTGTTTCTCGCGGCCGCCTATTCCCATAGGCCTGTATGCTGTCTTGTGCCTTGGGATGGATCTTCTCGTTACTCCCTCCAATAGTCCACCCCCTTCCAGGGGTGGTATCGACCTTTCTCCTCCTCATTTGGTCTTGTCTGCGTGAGATCTCAGTGGGGCCGTCCTCTCGTTGCAATGCTGTGGCAGCCCTCTCTAGGATTTGTTCCTGCAGGCCAGCTCTTGCGCTTCGTCCATGTTAGTGTTGCTCTGTGCTTCCTCCAACGCTCGTGCCTTCACTGCTCCAACCTACCCACACACTAACTATAACTATTAACAAACGCCCAACCACCCTCCCCCTGCTCGGGATTCGCCGATTTCCTCGTGCCACCCTCCTATCCGTGGGCGCACTCGCTGCAGCAGAGTGCCTCAAAACTAGCATCACAAGTTCTGTACTTCTGTGGGGTTTCTTGTGGCGTCTGGCGCTTCTCCGTCGGAGGTCCGGGATCCCGCTTATTAAGCCTCTTTAACTTGGTGTACTCATCAATGTCACTCAGTGATGCATTAGGGCGCATTTCTGTCGTTACGTCCGTTTCCCGCTCTTTGTTCCGGGATCCCTTGCTGGTCCATCCACTCGTGAGTGTCGGTAGTGGTCTCGAAGATGTGTGACCTTCCATTTCGTAACACCTTCAGTTTTGCCGGGTATAGCAGCATGAATCGCACTCCTGCCACCCTGAGGCGGTCCTTGGTCGGCCAGAATTGGGCCCGTTGTTTCTGGACCAATGCTGTGTAATCCAGGTAAATGGTTATTCTGGCAGCATTCCTAGTTCTCACTCCTCCCTCTCTCGAACGGCAAGATCTTCTCCCGGTCCTTAAAGTTGATGATTTTTGCTATCATGGGTCTCGGGGGTGCCCCTAGGCGGGGTCTCCCGGTTAGAGCTCCATGTACCCTCTCTACTACGAAGCCCTGAGATAAGTTCCCTGCCTCCACTTCCTGGAGCAGTAAGTTCTCTATCTAGTTCGTCGGGTTCCTGCCTTCCTTCTTGCCTCCGGCAGCCCCACTATGTGCACTTTATTGCATCGGGCTCTCCCCTCTGCTGCCCTTCGTTCCAGGGTACAGATGCAGTCCAGCGCCTCCGCCATTTGGGATTGGGAGGTTGTGATGTTTGTGGTGTTGCTTTGCACCTGTTGTTCCGGTATGGTCACCCTTTCCGTCAGGTTCCTCACATCTTGCCTGAGGAGTCCCACATCTACAATCATTGCGTCCATTTTGCATTCTAGTGATGTTTTAAGAGCTGCTATGGCTTCGAGTATTGGGCCTTCCTCCGGTTCTCTTCCCGCCTGTTTGGGATCAGAGGTGCTTGCACTACCCTCTGATACCTCGGCCTGAGGCTCTCCGTTCTTCCTGGCGAACGCCTCCATGCTAGTTTGCCTTCCATTGCCGGCTGCACTTGTCCGGCATTCCGGTACCAGTGGCACGTGTGTGCCTGTGTCGGGGCCCCAGCTTCCTCTCTTTGGTCAGAATCTTGTCCTTCTCCTGCCCGTTCACTGTCCTGTTTCGCGTCCGAGGCAGTTGCTATGTAAGACTTGTCAGCTTATCTCAGGGCAGCCCCGCCTCTGGGGTGTCTCAGGGTATCCTCGGTGGGTTGGGCAGATGATCAAGTGGTTCCAGCTGGTGTCGCCACCCAAGTCTACTGCTGCCTTCGCCTGATGTTCCCTCCTGGTGGTCTTTCCTCTAGTCACACACGCACACTCCCTCCGCACTCTTTGCCGTGTCGCACCTCTCCGTTCTTGCACTTGTGGTATCTCAGCCAGCGTGGCTCCCTGTTCCTCCCACCCGTCGTTGCGAGTTGGGGACTCCTTTGCTGTAGTGGAACAATATGTTCTTGTATCACCTCTAGGGGGGGCTCCCTCGCCATTCCCTAGTTTAGTGTCCTATAGGCTCACCCCTGAATGCGGTCTCTCGGCTGGTGCCAATGTTAGTGACAATTCTGAGCGTGCCTAGGCTGTAGTCTTGTTCTGCAGAGTTCTCAGCTGTCCTGTTCCTTCCACCATTACTGGCTTCCAGTGCCTTTCGTGAGGTGGGGCTCTCAATCCTTGTGAGTGAATGGACTGTGCCCTCCCACCTACCAATTGTTCTCTCCTTGCAAGTTTATTGTGCACCGCTCTTCGGGTATATGCGCTGCACAGCACTACCCATTGGTATGGTGGTGTACTCCTCTGTAGTTTGTCCCCTGCTGCCTCTGGCTCTCTACCTGTCCCAGACTTACCGTCTGTGTGGCTGGCCCTGCTGATGGCAGTCCTTCCGGTGTGGGTCTGCAAGTTACTCTGTTTCGTGTATGCCTTCATTCCAGGCTGTCCGGCGCCACCTGTAATCCTGCAGCCATGTGTTAACAGCAGCTGATGGCTGACTCACTGCGTTGTACCAGCGTGGCAGTATTCTCATGGACCTCCCTCCCTGTTCTCTGGGGTCTGCTGGGGGCTGTTCAAGGTTCACCCCACATTCAGGATCGCACTTAACCGAGGCAGTGGACTCTGTCTTCCCTTGTGTTCGTTGTTCCACCGCCCGGACGCTGGTCTCAGACCTGCAGCGGCTGCCAGCTTTTTCTTATGTCAGCAGAACACCCTGGCCCGTTGTCCGCTGCCTCTGCGGCACGTTAACCTTGCTGCCCTCATATCTGTGTCGGGGCAATTCCAGTCTGCACTGAAAGAACCAGGGATGGCTCCCCTAGTATCTCGGTGCAGTTCTCCCTCGCGTCTCCTGGTGGGTCGGCCTCTCCGAGCCGTTGGCTCATCCTCACACGGGCTTCTCTCGTGCCCTCTCTGGATGCAGCGTGAGTTCCCCCAACCGGGGTTGCGAGCGCCCCATTGTCCTTTCCGCCTGCTGTTTCTCTCCACCAGCATCCACCAGCTGCGGCCAATACTTCTTCCTCGTAGGTCGCAGTGCGTCTTGCTTAGGTCCTTTCCTGCCCATCCCACATGGCGGCCGGGTCTCTCGCTCCAGCCCAAAGATGTTGTCGGACCCTGATCGCCCTCTGAGTAGTTCGCCTGATGTGTGCGTCCTACTCATATGCTGGGGTGTGTACCTCACACACAATGCTTCCTGCCACTCTCCTCCCTCATCGCCTCCGCGGGGCTTCTCCGCCGGTATGGGCAGTCACTCCTGCCATTTTGTGGACTAGCCCAGTAATCACTTGGATCTGCCTCCTGGTCGAGAACCGGTCCAATTCTCTTCGGGATTTCTGCCGTCTGTCCCCCCGACCTTCAGACACCTCTATGCCACTTTTTCCGTGAGTTCCTCGCTTTTCCTTCCAGTATCAGGATCTGTCATCGGATCGTGCGGGAGCACCCAGGTTTCACTCCTCAACGCATGGCTGCCAAGCCACGCCCCCTGATTGTCTGATGTTCGAGTCCAGGATTGTTTGATGGTTTGAGCTGATCGTTTGATCATTTGATTGTTTGATTACATGAATGTATCATTTTATGACAGATTTTATTATATTTTATGTTGACTGTATGTATAATTCTTACTATATATGGACATTTATTTTTTATGAAATTTGCTTTATGATTTATGTGTAAGGTTTTATTTGTAAAACTGTATCACATTAAATAAAATACATTTAAGTGGCTGATAACTGTGAAGCCAGTGATACAGAGTAGCAGAGTAGTCCGATGAAAGGGAGTAGCTCGCTAGAAAATCTCAGCGAAATGTGAAATGTTTTGTTATAAAGCGGCAAAGTGAACAAACTCTGAAATGCATAATGGTAAAGATTAACCCTGGCAAAAGGGGAAGTGAGAAGGTGAATGCTTAAGAGAAATTTCTTTGAACTTTTTGTGCTTATGGTACTGAACTACTAAAAACAACAGACACCCGGGCAAATAACATGAGTGTGTGAGAGGAAGAGAAAGTCAAAGGTGTCCTGTGGAGGTCTATAGTAAAAGCCTGGCATATTTGAAAGTCTTCGACATTTGCAAAAAGATCCGAGCCTGAGTGAGATAAGTTAGGGAAAGGGGACTCGGAAAGCTGAGGGAAGACCTTGGGACGATGCTGCGGCTGCGAGTGAAAACTTCTGACAGAAGATGCTGCCGCTGTGAGTAAAACCTCTGACTGAAGATGCTGCGGATGTGAGTAAAACTTCTGACTGAGGAGATGCTGCGAACGGACAAATATTCTTCAACCAAAAGGACAGAAGCAGAGGAAAACTTCTGTCATTTAAGTCTTCTCTGTGGAGTGTGATGCTCTGTAATTGTCGCGAGCACTGATATTTCTCTTATCCTTGGTTTCTTTAGGTTCTGAGGAAAAACGCCAGTAGCGTTAAACCGCTGTCAGCGACGCCTGCGTTTCAGCAGAGGCGGGGCTTAAGTAGCCCCCAATGATAAATGAATAGTCCTGTGCTGCCGCTTGTAAATGGATCCACCGGGCTGCAATCTTAGGATTATAGAATTACTATTGAAACCCATGGAAGTCTATGGGATTGGATGCTGTGAATAGTGTAAATGCCATATGTGCCAGGCTAACACCCACCTTTGACATGCTGATTGCTGTAATGTGTTCTGCCTAACCTGAGTGTCTGAGTGAAGACTAGGTTTTCTGACTGGGATCAGGACATCAACGCCTTTGTCGAGGGTAACATTAATTCCGGCACCAGTATCAACGCGTTTGGCAAAACCATGGGCAATGCCCTCACAAACCACGGGTAAAAATGTTCACCCTGTGCCAAGAAAAGACTTTTTCAAGTTTATTGCCTCTATTTATGTGGAGGAACAATCTCCGGTATATATTTCCCCTTTTGGGGTAAAATATGGTACAAGGGATGTTCCTGAAGCACTAATTGACCCTCAGTCCAAGATGTCTGACCTCTGACTGTCTCCAAACAGCTAGTGGTATAGACACGTCACCTGAATTGGAATTCGACAAACCTGACCCAGCTGATCATGCAGACTCGGCATATAGAAATATTATGAATAAGGTGGTGGACTTCATGGGGTGGAACAGAAATTCATGCACCTACGAACAAGATGACATGATGGACATTCTCAGTCAAGGTCCTGTTCTTCCTTTTCACACAGCACTTCAGAGGAAGGTTATGGCCGTATGGGAAACCCCAGAACCTGGACCAGCGGTAAACAAACATTTTGCTAGGAAATATAGACCTTCATCCTCTTACCCTGACTATTTAACTAAGCATCCTACACCTGAAAGCTTAATAGTCCAGGCAGCTACATCCACTAGACAATCTGCATACGCTTCTATTCCCCCAGATAGGGACGATAAGAGACTTGATGCCTGGTCTCGCAAGATTTTTTTCTTCGAGCAGTATGGCTTTAAAGTCAACAAATGTGACTTCGCACCCTTGAAAGATTCACATACACCCTGTGGGATTGTATTAGTGCGGCGGCTGAACACATTCCTGAGGGCGAGGAACGAGGCGGCTTCCTTGCGTTTGTAAAAGATGGAAAGGAGGCTATGGGGGAACGCCTTCAATCAGGACTGGGCATTGCTGACCGCATCAGCAGGTCCGTGGCGTCTAGCACAGTGCTACCCAGGTTTGTGTGGCTGAGAAAGTCTGGCTTTGCACCGGATTTGCAGGCCAGACTTCTCAATATGCCATTTGACGGCTTGAGGTTGTTCGGCAGCAAGGCGGATGGGTTTGGAGAAGCTGCAGACCTCTAAGGCGGCGGCTAAGTCACTTAGCGCCTCCATACGCCAACCTCGCCAACACTCCTACTCAGGCTCATCTTCCTGGAGGGGTCGTCCTTTTTGTTTTTATTCCTCATTTGGAAGAGGAAGAGGACAGGCTAGTCAAAGAGGACAAAGCAAATGTCCTCAGGGTGGATGAGGAAAGGGTGCTAGATCAGCGCCAGCAGCGGCCGCCGCAGCCGCCTCTAAACCACTCTGAGGTCTTGACCCACAAGACCCCGGTGGGAGACAGGATCTCTCAGCATCTGAACGAAAGGCGGGGCATTACTTCAGATGCTTGGGCACTGGAGACAGTCGCTCAAGGTTACTGCCTTCCTTTTCAGAAAAGGCCTCAGGACCATCCACCGGGATACAACTCTGTCAAAATTCCAGATCTGCTCCTGTTGCAGGACATTTTAACCCTGCTAGAGAAAGGTGCAATTTAACATATTAACCTGTAGCAGAGAGGAACAAGGGTTGGTATTCCTCATACTTGCTCATCTAAATTTAGTGTTAAAATTCCTTACATGCATTCCCTTCGAGCCTTTGCATTCTTGTCCGCTAAGGCTTTTCACTTGGAAGACAATCCTACTAGTGGCTATTACATCAGCCTGCAGGGTTGGTGGGTTATAGGCTGTCTTGTAAGCCTATTCACACCATCTTCCATAAGGAAGGACAAAGTTAAAAGTTAAACCTTCATTTCTACCTAGAACACCTCTTAGAGACGAAGAAACATGGCTCCAAATAGTTTCTGGCAAAAATATCAAACTGATCATCATGATAATTCAATTTTGGACGTCTATCTTGAAGTCGAACAACTTAAAAACGTTTAAATAACAAAAGAAATGCATCTTGTGACACCCAGAATCACATGAAGAATAAATGTAAAAGTTTGTGTTCAAACTAACACGTTAAAACATTTTTTTTAAAAATGTCTACCAGAAATAGTCTCTGACTTTAACTTGTCTCAGAAGATTACATTGCTATCTTTCTATCCTCCCCCCTCATGCAAGTTAGAAGGAAGACAGACTCTACAGTCTGGTCCCAAAAAGAGCTCTGAGCTTTTACATTTCTAGACTGGCAAAATTTCGGCAAAGTGACCAACTTTTCATTGGATACACCGGCCACAAATTGGGCCTTGCAGGAACAAAACAGACCTTATCCAGATGGATAATTTTTGCAATTGGAGAGTGTTACAAGCTGGCATGTAAAGAACCTCCAGATGGGCTAAGGGCTCATTCTACTAGGGGCATGGCAATTTCGACGGCTCTTCAGAGGGGTGTCCCGGTGCAAGATATTTGTGCAGCAGCCACCTAGTCGTCAATGCACACTTTTGTGAAACACAATCGTTTAGATTCCACCTCATCCCAAGGGGGTCTTTTTGCTAAGGCCGTTCTACATACGATCCATGAGTAGAATTAATTAGTACTCCCTCCTCCAAATTTTCACTGTTTTGGGAGTCTAAGATGAGGAATACGTGAGAGGACACAATCCATTCGAAGAACAAGTTACTTACCAACTGTAACATTCTTTCGATTGGATGTTCCTCCCACATATTCCTCATCGACCCTCCCAACCAACCCCGCCGTACAGTTTACATCCTATCCCTTCACTTCGCAGGGCAGGTACACATTGCCGAATTTAGCGAGACGGGGCACGCCCAGGACACACCAGCCACAGGGCCCGAACCATATACCTATCCCATCAGGCACACCCCCTGCTTGTGAAGACTGGTTCTTTGAGACGTTCCTCGCCCTCATGAGATCACCACAGATGGGTACCATCCTCAAAGACATTATCAGGGACATGCTCCCCCCTGTACAGCCGCAAGCACCCATTGCAGTACCGTCCCTGGAGCCAGCTCAGCCCCAGGCTCCCATGCCTGCACAAATCACGGCAGCTCCGGCTATGCCCCCTCAGCAGCCTCCGGCAATGATAATCAGCACGCCACAACTGCCTGCGACCAGGACTCCTCCGGGTTCCCCGGATCCGCAGGGCACAACAGTGGACACTGACGAGGAGGAAGCACCTGTATTGTGCATCGTGCTCTGCATGGACAAGGGGCAGAATATCTATGTACTAAATCCTCTCGCTATCTTCCCAGGCGTTCCCTGAGGTCCGAGTTGGCCGGCCTGCTGTGTCCCCCATCTTTTCGTCGGTCAGACTTGGTGGACGTGCCTTTTCCATTGCAGCAGCACAATTGTGCAACAAGCTGCCTGTTGAATTGAAAAATATCCATAATCATCTGGTTTTTAGAAAGGCTCTAAAAACTCATCTTTTCTAATCTTGATGGCTATTGATATAATGGTGTGTGCTTGGGGCCTCTTTCTACTCTCCGGCGCCATGATGCCTTTGGGCGACCATGCGCTATACAAGAAACCCTAACATAACATAACATCGTCAGCAAAAGCATTTCATGGGAGACTGGCAGGTCTGGCTGAGTACTTACGCATCCTGCTGCCACAAGTGGAACAACCGGAGGCCGAGGTACTGGCTGAAGTACTTGCGTTACGTCCTCCTACTAGAACTGGAATTCCACTTCAAAAGGATGTCAAGCCTTAGCCAAAAAAGGCTGGCTCAAGCCACACTCTATCCAGCCTACCAACAGGCGTCTCAATGTGAAGTACAGGCAAACGGAAGGCTACCCCCTCCTATTGTCGGCACACCCCCAACCTCACTCCTCATGATAGCGGCAGCATCACTATACTCCAAGCCACAGTCCTCCTCAGCTGCTTCAGCGTCTGCACTCCTGGACAAGGAGGAAAAGTTCTTGGAAGCATTTGGAAAGAAAATTTACTCAAACACCACTCTCCACCTGCACCAGGCCAACACGGACACCATGTTGGTGGCTGTCAACCAGAAACTGTGTTGCAGGAATCGCAGACTTCCTTCCTGAGCTTCCCGCCCAGGGTCAGGCACGCTTCAAGGCTGGGCTGGCAGAGGCCAAAATCATGGCCCATGGGAGTCCACGTTGGCCCACATTGACACATCAGGCCGAGCCGTTTGTATTGCCACGGACATGAGAAGGATAGCCTGGCTAGAGGCGACAGAATTCAACCCTGACGTGCAAGAGCTCATACTAGACCTGCCTTTCGAGGGGGGCGACCTGTACCATTCGAGAACGGATGAGGGACTTGATAAGAAAAATAATAGCTCCCAGACAGCAAAATCTTTATCTATTCTTACTAAGTCCACACCTAAGACCTACAGACAAACGCACCAGCGCTCGGATAAAGGTCGGTCCTTCTGAGCCTTTAGGGGCTTGCAGGAGAGACGGTCCAGACAACCGGACAGATCCCCTAGCCAGCACATGTGCAAACAGCACAAGGCGGCTAACAAAGGTTTTTTCCAGTCCCCCTGATCGGCTACAGCGTCAGAGGGGAAGAAGTTATGACAGGCTTATCTGGATGCACAAGTCTCCAGTGGGGGGGCAGGCTTCCCCTTAACATACACTGTTGGTGGACAAAGTTCACAGACCCATCGATCCTCTATGTGGTATCCATGGGCTTCCGGCTCCCGATTTCTCCTTCTCCTCCTTCACCTCCGCTCCCGCAGATTCTGCTGGCAGAATTCCGCTCGCTCGCAGTGACCCAGGCAGTGGAGGAAGTCCGAGCCTCGCAGCCGGGCCTGGGCTTCTATTCACAAATTTTCGCCATACACAAAGAACCAGGCTAGCCTGAGAGTTGTGTTGGACCTTTACTCATTAAACCTCTCCCTCCCCCAGCAAAAGTTCAAGAAGGTTACCCCAGCCTTCATAGCAGAGACATTGTGTGTGGGAAACTGGATGTGCTCCCTAGATCTGAAGGATGCCTACCTACATGTCCCGATCTGGGAACCCCATCGGTCCATCCTGTGGTTCAGGATCATGGGTTTCACTTTCAATACAGGGTTCTACCCTTTGGACTCAATTCGGCCCCCAGGGTCTTTACAAGGCTAATGAACGCAGTGGCAGCCATACTCTGGGCACAGGGCCATCACATTTATCCATAGACGACTGGCTAGTCGAGCGAGATGTCTGGAGGCGGTCCAGCACACGGCCTCCGCTCTCATGGACGCACCATACCACCTGGGATTTTCTATTAATCTAAAAAAGTCTGTTATTGACCATGCAGAGTCTGACCTTCCTGGGCCTTATATGGGACATGAGGTCTGAGAGGATCTTCCCCTCAGCAGACAAGATCGCAGCTATGAAGAGGGCCACTATCATTTTCTCAGCAGAGCAATGACCTTGTCGTGGTGGTACCAACACCTGTTGGGAGTCATGGCCACATGGCTCCTCACAGTGCCACATATGAGGCTCAAAATGAGGAGGCTGCAGCTTCACTTCTCAGCCTCCTGGAATAAGGAGAAGGGACCTCGGGCGGAGCAGGTCAGCATACTGCATTTCCACCAGGATCTAGTCTGCTGGTGTACAGACATCAACCTGCTGATTGGCAGGCCCTTCTGGCAGCTGGCAACTCAGGTCACCATTAACACACATCGCTAGAGGGATGTGGGGCTAACCTGGACAGCCACAATGTCCATGGAGTATGGTCACATCAGGAGCAGCTAGAGCACATCAACTGGCTCAATATTATGGCCATCTGCCTTGCCTTCAAAGCCTTCCTCCCCATGATCACCGGCAAGTCTATTCTCATTCAGACAGACCATTCTACCTGCATGTATTACATCAACAAGCAGGGTTGATCAGCATTTGTTTGTTTGTTTATTTGATAATGCGCACCAAGCCCTTGGGCAGCTGGGCGCAGCAATACAAGAAATCTCGAAACTTAGTTACAGTGCCATTTGGGAGTGGGCTCTGGTAAACATGCACTTGTCGGCAATCCACCTCCCTGGGGAGTCCATCCTAGAGGCGGACAGGCTCCACAGGCTTGGCTTGGACAACTACGAGTGGCAGTTGATCAAGGAGATCCTTCAGGGATCTTCACCAGGTGTGGTCATCCGCAGGGTGACCTCTTCACCACCAGTAGGAACAGGAGATGCCCCCAGTTCACCTCCATGGCTGGGGCAAGACAGGGGTTCATTGGGCAACGCAATGCAGAGCACGTGGAACAACATGAACGTGTACGCTTTGCCCCCCCCCACTCCCCTTGTCCACAGGTTCATCTGCAGGGTCATGGAGTCGCGGAGCCTTCGGCTCATCCTGTTAGTGCTATGGTGGCCCGCAAGACCCTGGTCCCTGCTCCGCAGAGGTTAGCCCGCACAGCGTGGTTCCTGAACAGTTTACCCTGAAGCATCTGCACCTGTCACAGGCTAACCTGGCTATTATACAATGGGCTAGGAGCGACACTACCAGGAGCCAGTAGAAAAGCAAGCAACCAGGTTCTGTCACTGGGCAGAAGAATCAAAGGAAATTGACCCATTGACTTGCTTGTTGGACCACGTTCTGTACTTCTCAGCGCACCTTGACCGCTCAGGGGTGCAGGTAGACACATGCTGCACGTATCTGGCGGCAATAGGGGCTTACAAGAACTCGGGCAAAAAGGTCTTTTCATCCTGGAATCCGGTGGTTAAGAGACACTTGGCGGGTCTGACTAGACTGCATCCACCTATCAAGAAACCACACCTGGTTTGGGACCTTAATGTGGTGCTGGGCGCCCTAGCGCTAGTTACCATCAAGATGGCCCGGCTAGTGGGCCTTACCTCGGCACGCTGAATCAGCCAAATCCAGGCGGTGCTCAGAACACATCCCGCATTTCTACATAAGGTTGTCTCCTCTTTTCACCTTAATAAGGGGATAGTATTACCGACATTCTTTGTGGACCCTATAGATAAGGCTCAGAGGATATTGCACTGTCTGGATGTCAGACGTGCGCTGAGATTTTACCTTGACAGAACCAAGAGCTTCCGTAAATCAGACTCCCTCTTAATCACCTTTGCGGGGGTCAGGCCTCCAAGGCTTCCATGATATATGATATGATATGGCATTTGTAACGCGCGTATACACAGTGTTTCAAGGCGCGATGGTGGATGGTTACAGCCATCAAGGAAGCGTATGAGGTGCAGCACAAGCCATTGCTGGCAAACATGCATGGCCACGCCATCAGAGCCAAGTCCACGGCGGTAGCTTTCTAAAGACATATCCCATGGCATGCTATCAGCAAAGCGGCTACGTGGGCTACTCCCTTGGCCTTCTGCAAGCGCTACTGCTTGGATGCCAGTGCCAGGTCAGACGCAGCATTTTGCTGGGCAGTGTTGAGGAACTTGTTTTCTTAAGAGGGGCAACTCTCCACCCTGGGGCTACATTCAGTTGTAATCGCCCATACAGTTTGGAGGAAAGGGGACAGGATGTAGGAGTAATTATAAGTTACTCACCGTAGTGACTAACATTCTCCTAGTCCCCTTTCCTACATACGTCCCACCGTCCGCCCCCTGCCCCCTAATAGAACTGGTGTCATTAGGCAATGTTAATATTGTCGACGCGTCAAAGGGGGACTGAGGCGTGGCGCTGGGGGGCGGAGTCAGGGGAGTGCATGCTCCCAGGGCCACGCCACCACACGCATCTAAATTTAAAGGGGAAGATGATTTTTCTGGTGAAAAAGATTCTGTCTTCCATTCCTAGCGAGGGACGCCCATACAGTATGGAGGAAAGAGGACTGTGCTCTAGGAGTACGTTAGTCACTATGGTCAGTAACTTACAATTTGCAAACCCTGAAAATTGAATAAAGGTTTTAAACTGTGTACCTCTTGTGTCAGTGTCAAACTTGTGATACCATGCCTCCATTACACAGAGTTTACCCTCATCTAGGACCGGCTGGTCCGAGGAGCGAGCTTCCTAGGTGAGGAGGTTGAGATCCTTTGATGACACCCCGCAGCATGCCACGTGAACAGAGTCGGCAACGGCACAGTAGACGAAAGCAGCGACAAGCACATGGTTGACGAAGTCAAGGACGTCCACGGTGACAGAGTTGAAGGAGAGTGGGTCCGCGAACGAAGTGTTGACTGATCCAGGTGTGTTCTTACCCCCGAGGCAAGATACGCCGGCGGAGTCAGCGAAGAAGACACCGGCCACTCCGGGGGCGAGGAAAGACCCGGCAGCCACACAGGTCCGGCAACCTCCTGAGAAGGAGATGGATACAGTCCCTGCAGTGGACCTTCCACAGTACGTGGACCAGCGGGCTGCTCCGGACAGTCCAGAGCAGATCTACTTGAGTACTGATGAGGACAGTGCCCGGCAGAGCAGTTGCAATACAGATCACAAAGGGTGCCCCGCTCGCAAGAGGAGGCGCGTCAGCCCAGACCCTAGACCTAGGGCCATGTCGCTGGACATTCTAACGACCCTGCACACACTGGTCACTGAAATCCAGCAGAGGATTTCTCCAGGACCTCTGCCTTCACGAGACATGCAAGACCTCTGACACTAAGCTCACCCGCGCGAAAGAGAAATGCCAAAGGGGGTACTGGCCCACGCCATCATCCGATTCCACCACCTTGTTGCAAGAAGACCCCACCGGAACCCTGGTCCCGCAAAGACACGGACACAGCTGACACAGCTATGGGCACCGACGAGGATGAGGACTTCATCACGGCCGACGGGGAAACGCTACATGCGGACGAGCCCCATAGGGCCTCCCCACCTAACAAAGTTGGATCCTTTCATTCCGTCATGTGAAGGGCCTCTAAACTGTTTGTTGGTCCCCGAAGAGACCAAAAAAGAGGGCTTCCTATACCAACGGTGTGATTCGAGGAGAAAGACTTGCGTCTGTTCTCTTCCTGGATGACATCTGGGAGGAAGGCCTGGCTCTAATGAGAAACCGGAGTGCGGCCCGACGAAGCGGGATAGGTTGTAGAAGTAGTACAGGCTTCCAGATTCAGCCCCCAGGTGCTTAAGGTCTCAGCCATGGCCCGATTTGGTGGTCTCAGCCACAGCCAGGAAGCGCTCAGTCCTCTGCAGTCATGGTACCTCCGGACCAAGAGGGCATGAAGCTAGATGCAATGGCCAAGAGGATAATTTATACAGCATCCTCTACCATCAAGGTAACCAACGCCCTCGCTGTTTTGTACCGATACGACCGGGAACAATGGTTCAAGTTGGGTCAGATTCTGGACTTCCTAACCGAAGACGAGAAGGTCAAGGCACTAGAACTCTTTCAGGAAGGGCAAGTGGCCTCGGATCACACCATCACAGTGGCAGTGAACTTTGCAGACATGGGTTTCTGCCTGATGGGGAACAGGGTGTCCCTGCGTCATCAAGGTTGGTTGAATGCAACACACATCTGCCCGGATATTCCGACAAAGGTGCTGAATATGTAGTTTGACTGGGAGAACCTCTTCGGAAAGGCTGTCGATGAGTCTTTGCAAGCAATAAAGACTAACACAGAGACGACACGACAACCTTCACGCTTCTCCACTCAAGAATCGTACAGGGGTCGCTCTCAAGGCAGCAGAGGACAGCGGCGGAGCCGCCCGCAGGGCAGAGCTCCTACCCCAAGAAGGCCTGATCCGGGCGTGGCCCCGTCCCCCACTTTTGCACGCCAGTGGGAGGCTTGCTGGCGAACTTCATCAGCATGTGGGAAAAGAACACCACGGAGAGATGGGTACTGGATGCTCTCGGGCGGGGGCACACCTTTGAGTTCCAACGCAGGTATCCCCATATTCCGCTGATTACAAGAATAGCACGAACCACAGCTTTTGCAGGAGGTTCGGGCCATGCTACAGAAGGGGGCAATAGAGCCCAGCCTCTCCGTGGCTATGGAGTTTACTGCAGATACTGCAGATGCAGATACTTTCTGGTTCAAAAGAAAATTGGGGTGTGGAGGCTGATCCTAGATCTTCGTCGCCCCAACAAGTGCTTGAAGTCCCAAAGGTTCTGTATGGTCACGTTGCAACACGTGATCGGCCAGCTGAGGCAAGGACATTTTCTGGCGTCGGATCTGGAGGATGCCTACTTCCTCATCCCCTTCACAAGAAACACTGCAAGTTCCTGCGATTCATAGTCGCGGAATTCCCCCTTTCTCACCTGAGAGGGATCCTTGCAGGATTTCTTGGGCGTTGTCTTCTTACGCACGGACCTGGTCTTGTATAAGCCCGCGCGAGCCTCTTCTGGCTCCAGCGTGCGTTCAGAGTTCCGGGATTCAGATACTCCGGGGATCCAGGAAACGAAGAAGGTGCGCAAGCACGGCACACGGGTCCAGGAAGCAAGGAAGAAGGAAGAGGGGTAAGGGAATAGAATTAGAATGTCCAGGAACCAGGATAACAGTTCAACGAACTACGGAGCACATGTCTAGTCACTACTTGCAATAGCATTGAGACACGCGGGGCGCGGTCTTTTTGTAGATTACGCTACGTCCGACGTGAAGACCGAGGAAGACCTTTCACGTTAGACGGCCATGTTGGAAGTACCAAGGAGTGCAAGCCCCGTTGTGATAGGGACCATGAAGTCCAAAAGGGGCGCATTCTGTGGGTCATGACAGTGGCAGCACATCTTCACCTACAAGGCATCCACATATACCCCTACCTGGACGATTGGCTAGTGCGTTCCTGCTCACACGCCCTGGTAGGCGAACACACATTGAAGATCTTACGTCTGCTGACGGAGTTGGGGTTCTCCAAAAACTATCCAAAGTCTTGCTTGATGTCATGTTGGGATGTGCTGTTTCTGGGTGCCTGACTCAACAAAGTGACGTGTTTGGCGTCGTCCTCGAAGGGGAGGGTGAGAGCCATATAAGGCAAAGTACAGCGTTTGGTGTCGATGGCGACGGTTAGGTACATCAAGTCGCTGCTGGGCATGATGTCCTCCTGAATCTGCCTCGTTCTCCTGTGCAGACTTCACATGAGACCACTCCAGGAGTTCCTGGAGGCGAGGTGGATGCAGGTGTTGCGAAACTTTGCGGACAAGATCTCATTCAACAAGGAGTTCCATCGGGCGATACAGCGGTGGGGCTTATGGCCACATCTCGTCGAGGGAGCTCAGTTTCAGGTTCTTCCTTACCAGGAGACAAGTCACCACGGACGCCTCTCTTGATTTTGTGGGGAGCCCACACTGGGCAGTTGCACGCCAGAGGTCTCTGCCAACTGGAGGAGAAAGGCCTTCACATCAATGTCCTGGAACTTCGGCTGTATTTTGGGCTGTGAGGCAGGCATTGTATCAATAGTAGACACCAACACAATGGATACAGGTTTAGAAAACCTTTATTTATACTTTTGATTAGGACAGTAGAATTCCTAACTTGCCCTAACTCTAAAATGGGAGTAATCTCGACCATTAAACAATAATAAATACGCCCAGGTCAGTCAGTCTGGTCAAAATAAAAAGGCCTATTATAAGATAAAAAACGAAATTGAGGTGTGGCGGTGTGGTGAGGCGCTGGGTAGAACTAAATTTGAAAAGACAAACTAAAGTCAATGCAACCCTTACAAACCAAATAAGATTGGGTTGCTGCACGAAAGAGGGACCAGCAGTCACCTCAAAAACTGCTAATAGATACAAACACTTGAAAAATATCCCCTCTAAGTGATTGCGCAGCCCTAAGCGAATAGTAAATATCCTATTCAAATTGAATGTGTAACTGGACAACAAATACAGTGAAACAAAGACTCCAAAGCAATAGATTCTTCAGTCAAAAAAACACTGTTGAAACAGATTTTATGAGTTGATGCAAAAACAAGACTGCCGACATGTGTTTCGACCCAAAACAACGGGTCCTTTTCAAGGCAAGACTGTGGTGTTGGTATGATTCATATACATTCCAATACAGCAAAATATTATATAATCATGCCATAAGGATAAGAACATTTGAAATATAAACAAAATTAACCAGCAGAGGAAGAAGAGGGGGCCAGAGTTAAAGAAGAGAAATGCAACCAAGAAAGAAAAAAGCCCATATGGACATTACATCATGTCAAAGAGCAAAGCAACCATTTCAATGTGAAACCTATTCCAAGTAAATAAGGAGTAAATAAAAAACATTTGATTTGTTACCATATGTTGTTGAGCCAAAAATTGCAGTCCAAGTGTCCATATGTGAATGCCCATATAATGAAAACAAAATAATATGTAAAAAAAAGAGAAAACACCATGAGCCTGAATCCTAAGTGAATAAACAACTGATACATTTTAACAATGTATTAATCCCATGTACACGCATAGTGCAAAGGTAACAGACTATTGTGCCAAGGATCAAAATGCTCATCCCTCGTGCATCTCATGGTGGTAAAATGTATTATTACATTGTCACCCGTGTGTGATATAAATGTTAAAATGAATAAATGTTTTACCGTATGTTATTCAAACTGAATTGGAAAACCCAAGCCCTCCTTAGGGGCAGATATATGGGCCAATTCTAAAGTAGTTGATTCTCCTCAAGAATATAAACGGCAAATAACTGAAAAATACATAAACAAAGAAACCCAAGACATGAGTTGTCTTGACAAGAGATTGACATATGACTTAAATGGGTTGTCAAAAATATCCAAATGCGTAAAAATAATGGACAGCGATACCTGAAGCAGTCTCTGTTACTGATACATTGTGGTACATTCCCAGAACATGGGAGTTTGTTCAAACGTTGCAACTGCCAAAAAAAGACAATGGGCCTCATTACACGGATGGCGGAGAATGGTTCATGCCGGTAAAATACCGGCACCACCTTGGCGGAAAGGGGAATTACCGCCCCATTCCAAGGTTGGCGGGGCGGTAAATCCCCCTTCCACCATTGCCTTTCCCCATTCCTATTTTTGCCCCATAGGGCTCAATGGGAATGGGGAAGGCGCTAATTACGGTACCGCAAATTGCGGTACCGTAATTAGCTCCCTGGGTCCCTTTGCGGGTTGGTTTTTAATGCCTGCAAAAAGCAGGCGTTAAATCCCCCAACCCACAAAGGGACCTCGTAGTAAGGCGGTAAGGATTTACCGGTACCGGTATTTTACCGGTAAATCCTTACCGCCATCCGTGTAATGAGGCCCAATGCATCAAAACCCAATTCGGCAGGTAGGTCGAATAACATACATATTTGTAAGAATCAGTCTAAGACTCAGGTCTTGAGTTTCTTTGTTTATGTATTTTTCAGTTATTTGCTGTTTATATTCTTGAGGAGAATCAACTACTTTAGTATACCTTACTTGTCCCAATACGATGGTCAGGCAATTACTGACTATGACACACACCTGACTACCATTACAATTCCCAACATGGATAAAAGGCGGAGCATGAGCATATTGCAGAATTTTTGTGGGGCATCTTAATCGGGCAAAAATGCCGCAATGCATGCAATTTTATGCTGCAAAATATTTCATGCCGCAAAATCCCAGAGGGTCTGTCTAACTGCATGGCCGAACTTTTCAAAATCTGCAAGGAGCTGGCCAATCCTGCAGGATCTACCTCCTCTACAACCACCCAGGGCCCTCTTCACGACTCTAGCTTCTCATTTCACCACTAAAACCCAGGACATCATTTCTGCACTCCCCTCTTCTTCTCTTCTCTCTCCCTCTACCTCTACCTCTCTCAGGCCCTCCTTGGACATCCGCCCCACCCCCTCTGTCTCTCCTCCCTCTCTCACCTCATGTTTCTAGATAAGTCCAGTCTATGAAAGTTTCATCCACACAGATGACCTGTGCTCCTCCAGAACCATTAAGGACAACATTGGTTCTTTCCCCTCTCTTCTCAAGCACACTCTACTAAAAAAAAGCCTTCTGCCAACCCCTCCATTTTGGCAAACTATCGCCCAATCTCCATCACCCCTTTCCTTGGCAATCACCCAGCTAACCCTCCACACTGAATCTATTGGTTGTTTCCATGACCAACAGTCTGGCTTCAGAGCAGCCAGAGGTATGGAAACTGCGCTCCGGAACACCTGTGAAGATCTGCTCTCTAGCCTTGACTCCAGGTCTCCCCCCTCTGTTCTCATTTTGCTTGACTGTTCCTCTGCATTTGACATGGTCAACCACACCATCCAGAGAGACTCTGGGCATTACGGATCAGGCACTGACGTGGCTGACCTCCTTCCTTTTGTACCAACCCCCCCTCGAATTCCCCCAGGTTCATCTTGGTTCCTTTCTCTCCACCACCTCTCTCTTCATGTCTAGTGTTCCCCAGGGCTCTCTCCTCTCATGCTGGCTCGATCCTCTCATCCCCAGGGCTCTATCCTCTGATCTTCAATGTCTATCTGACCCCTTTAGCCCTCCTGATCTCTACCTTTTCCTCTAACTTTCAGTGTTATGCCGATGACACACAGTTCTCTTTTAGGCTACCCTCGGCCTCCTACTCCTCCTTGCTCATCCCTGACTGCCTATCCGCTATTCAGACATGGTGCACCTCTAACGATCTTTGCCTTAATGCCACTAAGACTGAGATCCTTCTCATTGGGACCTCAGGCCCCTCTTTTCCTCTCTTTCTGGCTGCCCTCCTTGGGCCCTCTCCCTGCACTCTCTTGTGAGGCAAAAAAAAAAACTTTGGGATCATCTTCGACTCCACTCTCTCCTTCTCTACCCACATCATGGACCTTGCCAAGAAGGCCCATATCCAGCTGCACCTCCTCAAAGTTATTATTCCTTTTCTCACCTTTCCCCGGAAGCTTGCTGTCTCCAGAGCTCTGGTTCTCTCTAGGCTGGACTACTGCAACAGCCTCTTTCTCAACCTGCCTAAGTCTACTCTCCACCCACTTCAACTCATCCAGAACAGGACCGCATCGCTCCGTCCTTGAAATCCCTCCACTGGCTCCAGGTGCCTGCAAGGAACAAGTTCAAGACCCTCTGCATTGTCCACAAGGCATTCTGGGGATGTGGCCCTCACCATCTTCAACTCTCTTCCTAAACACCTTCCTTCTAGAGCCCTCTGCTCTTCTACCTCTAATGGTCAGTCATGTCTCCAAGCAGAGAATGGGGGTAGATCTCTCTCCTCTGCAGGTGCCTCCCTCTGAAATGGGCTCCCTGTATCTCTCCACCTTGAGCCAGACCGCCTTAACTTCTGGAAGCTCCTCAAGACGTTGCTTTTCTCCTCCCCTTTCTCGCTCCCTCTCCCCTCCTTCCACCGTCTGCTGACTGGCTGCTTGGTGTCCTCTGAATCTTACAGGGCACCAGGCTCCCTCCCCCCTACGAGTGCCCCTGCACTTGCCGCTAGGCCCACCTTGCACTGCCGCCTCGCTAGCCTTGCACTACATGGCTGGGTTGCTCCCTGTAGCCCCAGTCTTCTTTGCACTTAATGCAGAGCCCTGCTGCCCTGGTTGCACTTCCCACTGTACTCTCCCCTGCACTTCTTGTTGCGTACTTGCAGAACTTAAATGACACTAGGCCTAGTAAGATAGTTTGTCTGGTCTCCCCTTGTTCCCCCTCCCTTGCCTGGTTGCTCCTTGAAACACTTGTGTATAGGAGCATAATAAATAAGAAATCAATCAATCACCTCAGGTATTCCATATTTCTACCATATGCCTCCAAATGTCTTTAATCTACCCACTGAACATAAGGGACCCCTATCACAACCCCTGTATTCCCAACATCTGATCTCCTGTTTTGGTAAATTGCTGAATACATGTAATGTGAACAACGATTTTCTCTCCGGGTTGTTCTGTGCACTTAGCTGCATCCGTTTATCTATCCTATTCCAGATGTGTGGGGTGTTTCTAAATACACGGTGGGATTCCTTTTATGTTTGTGCTCCTTAGAGCAGACATCACAGCGGTACGTCTGAGCAGCATCTACTAGCTAGCTGATCAAGTTCAGAATTAGTCACAGTGAGACCATTGGGCAGCAGATTGTAGCTGCACTGATATGTAATGTAACTTTAAGGCCTCCTCTCAAAAGCAGTACTTTTAAAATAGCTTTGCTTACTCAGGCAGATTTAACCCCTCCCCTCCAGATCAGTTGTGACAGTATTCAGTCTAATAACTTTATCACAAATGGGAGTGTCTAATAAACCTACAATAAATGTGGAAGAATGGCAATTTTCAGAACTGAAAACTTTCCCACTAATCAAAAAGGGAGTTTATTCCAGAACTCCACTTGAACATTCAGTTTATCGACCCTATTGTACATATTATATTGTATGTTATCCACACTGGAATGGTATACTTCAATACCCAGATATTTAAAGTAACAGAGTGACCATATGATGGGAGACGATAATCTGTCTGTCTTGCCAGCTCCCCACCGATAACAGAGAGCATTTGGTCCATTTAGAACAAATCCTGGGTATACCTCACAAGCCTTCCAGTTCTTTCAGAGTCTTCGGGAAAGTATATTTAGTATCTGAAAGAAACTGACTATTATGCGCATGAAGTGGTATGACCTGTCGGGCATCAGCAAGCAGTTATCCCATCATGTCTGAATCGGTTCCTTATCCTACATGCTAGTGGCTCCATTGCTAATGCAAAAAGGAGTAGTGAAAGGAGGCATACTTGTTGGTACCCCTTTGCATCTCCCATGGAGCGAGTCAGTCTTCTTGGTTTTAATTCTCCCCATTGGTTTAGTATACAGTACTCTTATCCTCTTAAACTATGAGTCAATTCTTTCAATGTTGTAAACAACAATTCCCAGTTCAGAGAGCCGAAAGCCTTCTCAGCATTCAAACTTGCAATGGTCTCGGATCCTCTTATCAATTATATACGAACAACCTAAGCATATTAAATGTGTTCATGCCTGGTATGAACCCATTCTGGTCAATGTGGACTCGCATAGTTACAACCACCAGTAGCCATTGTGGTATAATCCTGCTGCCACTCTTCATGTCCGTATTTAATAATGCCAGGGGTCTGTATGATCTTGGCAAAGAGATATCCTTTCCCCGTTTTAGTATGGCCGTTTCCGGCACTGGACGCATGTAAGATTGAAGTAGCTCCCCATCATAAGCTTCTTGATAGACGCTCGATAATAGGGGGGCATTATTGTACCATACGTAGCATAAATTTCAGCAAGAAATCAGTCCATGCCAGGAGTATTACTGGTTATCAGTCGTTTGATGGACTGTTATATCTCAATAATAGGGATGAGGACATCTAGTGCCTCTGAAACAACTGGATCTACGAAATAACTGGATCTACGTAGATCTACGATCTTCATTGGAGGCACCAGATAAAGTCTTCGATCCGTGCTCCAACAATCTAATCCTTTTTTTCAGAATATAATTTTGTGTGAAAATTACAAAATAAGTTATTGATCCTCTTCTGAGTGAATTGTGTGATCCTGTCCTGTCCTTATGTCTGTAATGAATATACAACCCTTCTCCTCTCGCAACAACCATGCTAATACTCTCCTGGATTTATCACCCTCTTATTGTCTCATCAGGAATCTTCTATAGTCCTCTTTTTCCAGGGTAGCTAAAGTTTTTTCGTATGTTTTCCCATTTCTCTTTCTTGTTCGACACCCCCAGAAGGGCCTTTGGTTTTATTTCTATTAATAATAATAGAATAATGCACGCCCGCCCACCCCACCCTTGTGCAAGACCGCTGGCGCTCCGGGTGTTCCCCCCGTCGAGCGCTAGCGGACAGGGGGGGCCTGTCCGGCTCCAGGGTTCAGCCATGGCATAGTGCCGTCGGCCATCCGGTAAGACACGCGCAGCAGGGAGAGGCCTATCTCAGATGAACTCGTCCATTAAGGAATGGATGCACAACATAGACAATAAAGTTGCGCTGCGTCCCCACAAACAGTAACCCAACTTTGCGGAGCACAGCGACCCGTGTCGCGCCGGCTGTCCTCCCCACCACCAAATAACACGCTCTATCCGGCCTGACTACGAGGGGACACCTGTGGGGCTCCCACAGCGCAAACCCCCATAACAGTGCGCGTCAGTAAGGGCAAAAAATGGATTTCAGCTGCATAGACGGTCACGTGAGCGCCAGGGGAAACACGAAGTACAATTAAGCCACCACGGGGCCTGCACACATAGGCCACTAAAGGCCCACCCACCCGAGGTGAAGCTGACCTGGGGGACGATCAGCGCTACGCAGTCCCAACGCGAACACCAACAGCGTACCTAGGCGGGTAGCCCCTGACGCCCGTACTCGGGCAAAAGCTCAGTATTTCAGCACATCGAAGAGGCAATTACTGCTAGAATAAATCAACAATAACACATCGCCCTGAGTAGTATCATGCTTTGCTGTCACCGCTCTGAACTACGCGACACCACACTTTGGATTAGAGGACCTGGCCCGGACCCGTATGGCATTGGACGCGCAAAGAAGTGGGCACACGGAGGGGCATTAGTGAAGCCACCACACCCTTCAAAGTGGACTCCTGTTGTCTGCGCCGGATGGTTGTTCCCCAATTAAACATTGACTAGCCCATCCAGAGAACCCAGGTGCTGGGAGCAACACAAGAACCTATAAAACTCTACTATTGGAGTGTGAGCTGGTGCATTAACAGCAGAATACTAATGGGGCAACCCCCTGGAGAAGAAGCATCATACATAATTCGCAAACCACCAACTGGGCGCTGTAGAACTTTGCCGGTATATCCTGCCCCTCCAGGTGATCAGAGAATCCATAGTTACATTATTTGGGCAGGTCGCAGATGTATGTCAAGCGAAAGAGACATCACAAAGGCAACGCTAATGTCTGGCATGAACCAGGGGACCTACACTGCTTAAAATTCTGGCCTCCCCGTGGACATACAACTAGCAGAGAATAAGACTAATACTACAGAGAACCGTGGCAGAAGGTCCTGCCATCTGTACAGGTCACACATGCGTCCTTGGAAAAACAGGAGGGACAGTAACAGAGCCTGGAAAGGGCTTGAGGACGATGCCCAAAGGGGCAGGCCCCAAAAAAACGAAAAGTTGCCATAGACAAGTTCAAGACTGCGGTTGTCAGGACAGGCATCATGGCTGACGCAAACGCTGAACAGACACTACAACCCATACCCTCATCATCGGCAACCACTATGGACCCTCGGGCAGTATTTGCATCAATGCAGCAAAGCTTTGCAGCCCTGAATGATAAACTGGACAGAATTAACACAAATGTGACTATTAGGAACCAACTTGAAAAAGCCGCCAGTCGCATTACGGAAGCGGAGACGCGTATTGGCACAATTTAGGACACACTGGAAGCACTACGCAACACAGTGACGGAGATGGCTAAAGACCTGGGAACAGTGAAACTTAAATGTGAGGTCTTGGAGGCCAGGTCATGCCGTAATAATTTACGCATAGTGAGGGTCCCAGATGAAGCACTCAAAAGTCCTATGGAGCTTGCGGTGGAGGAATTACTCAAGGAACTGCTTGGGGACCCGGGCTGGTCCTCTGTTTGTTGTGGAAAGGGCGCACAGGTCGCAAGCACCCGGCACCAAACCCCGCGCCTACCCAAGACCAATCATTGCAAGATTAGTGAACTATAGAGACAGAGACCTGGTCCTACGTGCCGCCAGAGATAAACAGGAACTGAAACTGGGCTCCAATATAATTCGGATTTTCCCGGATTACACACTCGCAGTTCAGCAAGAAAGGTGTTCTTTTATAGGGGTCAAGAAAATGGTCCGCGAGCGAAAGGTTCCCTACGCGATGTTGTACCCGGCCAGACTTCGAATGCAACACAACAACAAGACATACTTCTTCACCTTTCCGGAGGAGGCAGCCAGTTTTGTGGAGGTAAATATCCCGGTACAACCAAAACAGAAACCGACTACCACAGAAGACAACAAAAACAAGTCGCAGCAGCATGGACAGGATTGATGGAATAACTTTAAAGACAGATTGCTAGACATATGTAATAAAGGATGCCTCTGTTTTATTGTGGGTTCAAGTAACAAATAAGTTGAGAAATAATGTGGGCAGACAAATGATGGCCTTTGGCCTTGGCCACCACAGCAGTGTCCCCCCAAATGCGTGTGCATGAACTAAATAGACCACTAAAGTAAGTGGCATATGGGGGGATACAGGGAATGGCATAGTTGTACTTCGGGGAACTATGAGGGTAGGGGAGGGGGGTGGGAATGTTGGGTGGGGTGTTAAATTAAAAAATGCACAGAAACTGATCGAAAGGACATATGAGAACTTAATGGGCCCTTTGTACAATATGTATCTAATGGACGCGGCTGAACGCGAGGTCCAGGGAACTTAACCCAATATTCAAGTGATGAAATTCAGAGAAATAAGGCGTAGTTGAAGCCCTGAAGATGGAGTTGACCTCCGAAATGCATAGGCACACAAATATAACTACGCTTAATTCCAGAAAATGCTTCCTTGAACAATAAACCTTTTTGTTTTACTAACTTCATGAAGACTATACACATATCAATTGGCCTAACCATCAACCAAATTCACTTAAGAATTGATTGAACTTTTTGATGATTCAGACCAAAAACTTTACCACAAATTTACTTTTGATTAAGTACGAAGCTCATCAAGAGCCATTACGAGAGCATCAGACTTAGCTGGGTAGTCCTATCCAGCTTCTTGTTTGGAGACATTATACAGTTTTGGGTCCAGGTGTCATAGGACCATCACACAGTCCGGATGCTCCACTTACATTAATGTTATATTTCTAGAGGAAATTCAGATGAAACATATGGTGGTGACACCTTTACTTGCTTGTTCAGTTCAAATGGACGGTGCTGTCACGAATGGCTAAAAAGGATATGAATGGGATCACATTATTAAGCTGGAATGTACGAGGGTTGGGGATACCAGTAAAAAGGAGGAAAATAATGGCGTGCATTAACAGACTGGGGGCCCAAATTGTGTATGTTAAGGAGACCCATCTGTTAGGGCACCAAGCAGAAAAGATAGCGCCCAGATGGGGCAATCATCGCTTTTACACGACATACTCCAGCAGAGTACGTGGTGTACTAACCTTGATACACAGATCAATTCCGTTTACGCACTACAACACGCAAAGCGACCCCGAGGGGTGCTACGTATTGGTACATGGGAGGCTAGCCGAGGAAGAGGTACTGCTCTTGAATCTATATGGCCCGAATATAGATGACCCAACTTTCTACTCCAAGCTGTTCAAGAGGTGTGCCAAATACCCTGCAGCCCAAATAATGTGTGGGGGCTATTTCAACACTATACTTGATATACGCCTGGACCGTACATCTGGCACCCCTAGGACACTTACAAATGTAGCCCACATGCTACACACTCACATAACAGGCCTGGGCCTCCGCGATGTATGGCGCTCTCTCAACGGCACACAACGCGCCTACACGTTTTACTCATCGGTGCATGACATGCATTCAAGGATCGATATCTGGCTGATATCATAGAGTTCTCTGGGCTGGGTAACCGAGGCTACAATACACCCAAGAACAATGTCGGACCATTCCCCAATTTTGATAACTATGCATATCCCTAAAGTCCCACCACAAAGGTCCCCATGGAGGTTCAAGGCAACAGCAATATCCGACCACGTATATAAGAGCAGCTTGACCCAGCACATCAATTAATTCTTTGAACACAATGACACCACGGTGGGGAGCCAAGCGATACTATGGCAGGCTTTTAAAGTGTAAATAAGAGGCCTAGCCATGTCTACAGAATTTGGGGTACTCCAAGATATCCGGTGGGAATTGAAAAGACAGAAAAAGGTAATTGCTAAATTACAGGAACAGTACACCACAGAACCCAGTCCACAAACTAAACTAGATATTAAGACACAACCAGAGGGATCTGCTATTTCGATAAACCTGCCGCTGCGAGGTGATATGGCAAGCAAGAATGGCCAGGCAGGCTCCTAGCAAGGATGGTGAGATGGGAGCGAGGAAACACTGTTATCCCCTGCATAACACGCTCAGATGGGAAGGTGGTGACAGACCAGAAAGAGATAGAGAAGGTTTATTTTTACTTTTACTCCCAGCTGTATTCTCCAGAGTGCGGCAACGGAGGAAGAGATACATAGCTACTTAGCAAACATTCCCACCACGCTTCTATCTACCGAGACAAAAGAAGCATTAGAAACCCCACTCACACAAGCTGAGATAACAGACGCCATTAAGACTTTGCCAAATGGTAAGGCACCAGGCTCCGACGGCCTCGGGCCGAGTTTTATAAAGAATTTGCTGAACTCCTGGTACCCAGCCTACACGCCATCTGGACCGAAGTCCTGGACACAGACATGCTCCCCGAGACAACCCGGGAGGCAGTTATAAGACTGTTGCTTAAACCTGGGAAAAGACCAGAGGACTGCGGCTACTTCAGACCGCTCTCATTGATAAACACAGATGTGAAAATGTTCGCAAAGATCCTTGCTACACATTTAAGCCCCCTGATGGCGCATATGGTCCACAAGGACCAAGCAGGCTTCATTTCAGGCAGGTCCACGGCGACAAACATCCGCCGCTGTTACAATATACGGGCCTCGATCCCCAAGGACATGCAATGGTGGCATTGCCATTAGACATGCAAAAAGCCTTCGATACCGTCTACTGGCCTTTCCTAGTCAGGGTCTTGCATAATTACGGGTTTGGACCCAATTTCATAAAATGGGTCAGAATACTATATGGACAACCATATGCAAGAGTGTGCATAAATGGGACACTATTGGCGATATTAGAACTGGCAAGAGGGACCCGCCAGGGCTGTCCGCTATCACCCATCCGGTTTGCTTTGGTTATAGAACCGCTAGCTGACCTACTGAGGGCCAGATACAGCCAATCCGGGATCCCTCTAGCAGACAAAAATAAGATTATCACGTTATATGCTGATATAATTTTATACTTGAGAAATCCCAAACTTAATCCGAGGAAAGCACTGGGTGCAGTAAAAAAAAATCTGAGATATTCCCCCTTACCGAAGCTACCTTAAAACCTACGGAACTCCGTGGCCTGCTGTGGAATCCCAACCCTGTGAAATACTTGTGGGTAGAGGTGGCGAGGACAGCGCAACTTGCCCGCACTCTAAACTACGAGACACTCGCGGAAGCACTCTGCATTAAGCTTGAGCGAACGCGATCCCTGCCGATCTCCCTTATGGGCAGAATAGCGCTGGTTAAAATGATAGTTTTACCCAAACTATTTTATTTATTTAGTACTGTTCCTGTATGGCCGGGCAGATCTTTTTTTCTCAAATTCAGGAGCATGCACAGCATTTGTGTGGAACGGCCACCCTAGAGTACGTTGGCGGAAACTCACTAACCAATATTTACATGGGGGGGGCTGGCTGCACCCGACTTCGAATTATGTTACCTGGCAGCACAAGCACACTATGCAACACAATGGGCGGGCGCCTACCTGCAGGCACATCACACAACCACCGAAATGCATGAGAGAAACCCGGTGCAACTCCTACATAAGTTGGCAGAAGCACATACTAGACATACCACTACTGATCCAACACAGGTAACATGCACTGCATGGGCCAGCATAGCGAGGACACCTGGAAAGGAAGTTTTATATAACCCAAATATGCCACTGTGGGAAGCACCCTACATTCACCCCACACTGGACACAGAAATAGCCACACACTGGAGAAGTAGAGGAATCAATCGTTTCGGAGACCTCTTCCCGGATAAACAATTCATTGCCTAGGAGGAACTCAAGGGGATAATGGGAGACACTCCACTGCAAAAACTGTACTATCTGCGTATGAGATCAGTCATGGCGAAGGTTTGGGGTGGATTACTGGCCGAACCTACAATACATTTGGGTTTAGGGTATATATTTACTGCAGGGACGACCAAACGTCAGTTTCCACGCTATATAAAATTATAACAACCCGTGAACCATTAACCCAGGGAGCTAGAGGGAAGTGGGAGCAGGACTTGGACCACACCATCACTGATACACAATGGCACAGTTTTGTGGGCTGACAAAAACATCTCATGCCATTCACGATACCGGCTATTACACGAATAAATACTACATAGTACGCATTATACGCCGTCTAGATTGAAGAGTATTTTTCCCTCTACGGATGGTAAATGTCCCAGATGGGGGAGCGAAGACGCAGATAAATTTCACAGGTTATGGGCAAGCACTCGTCTAACAGCGTATTGGGTGGAAGTATGCGACACATTACATGCTATGTCAGACCAACCCATTGAATGGTGTCCAACTATGTGCCTACTTGGGGTACTGGGGAAAATTAAACTGCTCAACCTCAGCCTACTGCTGGCAAAGCAAGTGATTTTGATGAGATGGAAATGTGTGGAACCACCCACAAAGAATGATTGGGAGAAGTACATGTTATGGGCAAACGATTGTGAGGAAATGTATGCTGAACTAATACCCACTCAGTCGCCCCAGAGATATATGTGGAAGATACAAGAAATACCTCCTTGACAAAGGCATGGAAGAGACCTGTTCAGACACAACATAGTTATGTGTACAAAATGTACCCAAGAAATGTATTGGTAAACAATAATAATGTGTACAATATAAAAGAAAAAGGAATATATGATGATGTATCTGTGCAAGTTAAAATAAAAGTTTAACAAACAAAAAAAGAAATACATGTGCCCCATATGTAAACTTTTAGAGCTACCCATAACAACTCTGTGGACTGTTCCGAATCATTTGCCATGGCTGTATTCATTCTCTAGCTTGGGATCGCGGAGCAACCGTCTGTCTCTCCCACTTGCAAGTGCATGGGGAATGATAAGACAGGAACCTCCCCGTAGTATACATCAGTACGTAGTTGCTGAGCAGCTACCTCGTTTACCAAGTGGAGTTAAATATGTGCAGATGAATTTTATGTGCAGGCGAATAAAAGGAATAGTCAATGCCCTGAGGGTGTCTTGTCCTCAATAGATCCATCATGTTTTGCTTTTGTCATGTATCCAAAAGCATCTTAACACAGCTGGATGCGTTATCCAATCGCAAAGGGGGTCTTCTCTATTTCAGGATTAAGTGGAACATTAAAATCCCACCCCAAATTAGTGGCCATTCATAATGATAATGTGGAGGCAGCCGTATCAAAGAAGGCCCTATCTCGGATGTTAGGAGCCTAATATGTTTATAAGGCAGATAGCTCTACCATTCAGATGGCCAAATGCCCATACCATCCGGCCAGTTGTACCTATTCCTGAATTTAGGACTTTAAATGGAACTTCTGGCGCTATCCAAATCAGAACACCACGTGCCTACATACCCCCGCAACCCTGAGTAAATCCTGATGAAATTACCTTACCCTTCCGTGAGTTGGAAAGTTTCAGCCAGTCGTCTGGCATCAAATTGGTTTCCTGCCGTATGCAATCTGATGATACTTGCATTGTAAAAAAAGAATGCACCGGATGTCCTATTCCGATATCTCAAACCCCTAGCATTTCAAGTCCAAATCCTCTATCCTGAACTAAAATACAGAAAGTATGCACTAACAAGTATTAGTCATACAATCATTCCCCATCCTTTCAGATCATCCCAACATTTTTTTGTTTGGTATTTCTACCACAGTCCCGGCAGCTGATATATACTCAACTGTTGTCTGAAACGTGACTATACATGCCATACGGAACTCCCACCCCACCACTCCAGTTTACCCTGATGAGATATCTCCCCAATGTAGAAGCCCTCTCTGACGGCCTACCTCCATGCCACCTCTTACTTGGAATTTTCTTTATTCCCCTATTAAACACTTGTTCTCTTTTGGGCAGGGCGTGATTATTACTACCTGTAGGAGGGGGGGGGGCTTAAGAAATCAAACGATCTTAGTGTCGAGACAGACATTTGCTTTATGAAATGGTGTATGCGCAGAGCCAATCCAGGTATTATGAACCGGGGATAAAACATTTGCATGTCAATTTAGATGTCGCAACACTTCAGCTTTCCTCAAATTCACGATAATATAGTAGTATAAATGCACAGATGATTATTCTTTAGCATCAGCATGAGTGTGTGAAGAGCAGGACTTAGTCTGCAGTGAGGTCTCCAATCACTTTACTAAGTTCTGTTTCTGATTTTTCATTTTTTCTTTGTTACTTTTTTTTGGCAGAAACAAATCTCGATGACCCCCTTTCATAAGTCTCAATTTCGCAGGGAACAGTAGCACATATTTTAAAGTGGAAGCGCATAGCCACTTCTTTAAATGAGCAGCATAGTCTGGATAAGTGAATCCTGTGGTTCCGATAGTGGATTGGACTCTTTTCTCTTGTCGTTTTCAGAATAATTTCTTTGTCTCTATTGTTCAGGACTTCTAATATCACTACCCTGGGAGGGAGGGACACCCAAAGTTAGCGCTTAGTTTGGACTGCACACAATAAGACCTTCTACCACATAAGAACTCCACACTAGAATTGAATCCAGCCACACAGCCACATTAATCTCCAATTCCTCTAGATTTAGACCTTTACAATTATGCAGTAACCCAACAATTCTTACATTATTTGCACCTGGATTGGCCATCTGTATCTTTCAGCCACACTTTCAGGAGTTTGTTGCGTACATTTTTTTGCAGTTGTCTGGAGTTTTTTTCTAACCATTTTTTATTTTTCACAATTTTCAGAACAGAATACACAAAACACACACCCAGTTGTGCCATCATAATGAAATTCTTGTACTAAATCATTCACTCCCCTCCCGACCCCTCCTCCCAAACCCACCCCCTCCCCCTTATTGTGCAGATATCCCAATACATTCTACTGTTGTCAAACTGCTATTAGAAACAATAGTAATAATCCCTCCATTAATTCTGGAACTTCCCAAACAACCCTCCATGTCCAAGGGCCCACACTCATACTGTCAAAGAGAAAGAGAGAATAAATCAGAGCAACCATCCCATCCTCACCTCCCCCTATTGCCCTATCAATACAAAACCATAGGTTAATCAGCAGTATCCCCATACTTGTGCAAATATGAGGGCCATTGCCCCTCCCGAGAAATACAGTGATATTCTTGCTCATATATATTTCCTTAGACTTACAAACCCATTCCCTTTCAGACGGCATACTCTGGCCGCTAACAACATATAGTGGACCATAAAGGAAGGGCCTTCCTTGTTCTCTTCCAACCCAAACATTAGGAGTAAAGGGTCATGCTGTGTCTCAATACTCTCTTCTCCACTAATCCATCCCAGAACTTACTTCCAATAGGCTTGCACACAAGCACAGGACCACCGCATATGCCAATAGGAAGCCCTTCGACCACATCCCCGCCAACCCTTTGGATCAACCATAGGGAACATTTTGGAGAGATGCACTGGTTCGGAATCCTATCTATATAAAAGCGTAATCCAGTGCACCATACAGTAGATGTTTTATGTGCTCCCCTACACATGGCACCCCCACTGTACTTCATCTACTTCCCTCCCCAGGTCTCTCTCCCATTTCCCCTCTCAGGCGCCCAGTACTCCTTTCCCTTGCTGCCAACAAAGTAACCTAGATCATCATTTTTTTCCATGGTGGTAAATTCCCTCTGTAGCTTAGACTTCCACTTCCCAGCAGTAAAGACTCCCTTCAGTTGTAATTACATGCACACAGAGTCTACCGAGTCAGTCAGGTCTCCAGCTCCTGTATGGAAATGTACTTCCCCTTTACCCACAATTGTCCAACTATTTCCAATCCCACTTCGCTGCATGGTTGGAATCTCAGTGGGTCAGGCAACACATCCCTAACCAGTGGCACCCACAGTTGGCTCAGAAGAGATGGCCATGACCTAAACCCTCTCATCCCGAGCGTTGTCTCCAAATATACCAATCCTTCCTATATTACATGCCCAAATCTGAAATCCTTACCCCTCGCATTTATCTTTAGGACAAATTAACGTATCGTAGGCTTACCTGCATTTTACCCTGCCAGAGAAAACGCAGCATTTGTTCCTTCACTTCCCCCAGTAGTGAATCCGGCATCTTAATCAGTAACATCTGAAACAGATCGAGAACCCTGGGAAGAAAGTTAGTTTTAAAGGCATTGAGAAATCCCAACCATGATGAAGTTAACTTGCCCCACGAATCCATATGCAACGACAAAAGCAGCAGGGGGGAGTTTGCATCAGAGGTCCCTCAAGAGACTGAGTTACCAAAACCCCAAGATATTTAATACTCTCCAGCCTGATCTCGAAGTACAAAGTTGCCAGGGTATCCAGATCCCTCCCACAATTCTCATCAAACAGAAAAATAATCTACTTGGTTCTATTAACTTTGAAGCCTGAAAACAACCCTTATTCCTCAATTATTTCATACACGTCAGTGACCGATCTGCAAGGATTCGTCAAGTGTCACAATATTTCATCCGCACACATCCCCAACTTAAATTATTTTTTCCCCACCCTCAGACACTCTATTCAAGGCAAAGCGCTTATTCTTTCTACCAACAGGTTCCAATAAACAGGCAAACAATAACCGCGACAACAGACAACCTTGCCTCGCCCCACTCCTCAAACTGAACATTCTCAACATTTTGCTATTTACTGCCATCCTTGCACCGAGATCTTTATATATTGTCCTAATCGCGTGCAGAATCCTGTTCCCAAATTTCCCCATGACTGCATACAAGAACTCCCACCCCACCCTATCAAATGCTTTCTCTGCGTTGTGACTATTCACAAGGTGTCATCACTTCTCCCCAAGGAGAGTTGTTTCCATGATTCTAGGGAGGTGCAGCCGCTACTAGCGGTGGTTTAATGCGGGAGGACCTCATGGGGAGGGACTCCCACTTCTCGGGACAAGGACAATCACCTGGGGTACACCCCTTTGGATGTTGTCACTCCCCAACATTCCCTAGCCCGCCACACTGTTTAGAACTATTTTATTGAAAGTAAACCTATGTATTGGTGTAACACAGGAGATAAACCTAAAACCAAAAGTACTAGGACGGGGAAGAGCACAGGAGACATGACCGTCATTGACTATACAAGTACTGGTACGAGGTGGCCCAGAGGAGGCATAAAGGATTAAGCAATCAACAGACACAAACGACTTTTACAATCTGCATGGGAGGAACTGGATAGAAGATATAAAAAGTAACAAAGGACTATCGAATGTGTCGAGCTCAGCCATGTCAAACCCCGCTGAGTCTGGCAGCAGGTGTGGAGGCAGACCAGCGCGAGATATCCGGGCGCTGCCAAAAAGACCAGAGGAAAGAAGGGGTCGTTTAGGAGCCATGGGAGTCCTCCACGGGGTCTGCAGGAGCGAACCAGTGCAGAAGACAGAGCAGGAGAGCAGAGTCGCGGAACAGAGGGGAGGAGTACTGTGCAGCAATGAACCAGCAGAGCTGTAGAGAAGACCAGCGGTCCGACAAAGTCCTTGTGAGATACCATGATTCCACACAAGGTAACAAGAGGTATGGGAGAACCAGAGGGGGCACAACGATAGAGGGGAGGCTGGTTCACAAAGTTCTCTCTCTCTCTTTTTCTCCTCAGTAGTAGGGAGCACGCTAATGGGAGTAATAATAGAAGGGTCTGGCAACCAAAAGCAAATACTGAGGGCATTAGAGGAAATCTTCCTTGTCACAGTGGCAACACTAAGCCCATCGATTAACAAAGAAGGATTTGGGACTTTGCTAACAACAAACCAGAGTGGCAAAGTGTACATCAAGCTGAAGATTGTGAGAAATAACTGTGCCAAGTAAAACCAAGGGAAGGCAGTCATTCCCCCAGGTCTTGTTGTGAACTGTGCCAAATAATACCAGTAGAGGGGAGTCATTCCCTCTGGTTTTATTGGCAACTGTATAGATCTACACCAGGAAAATGGAGCCATTCTCCTGGGCGTGGAATTGTATAAAGGCTGTATGAAACCCGCAAGCTAGCGGAAGGCAGTCCTTCCGCCCAGCATTCTTGTTACAAGATAACATTCTTTTGTTTTCTATCCGAGCAGCAGGAGAAGGGAGCCATTCTCCTGAAGTAGGAACTTTCTGTTAGTTTATCTTTTAGGTGTAGTGTGAGGGATAGAAGTAGGTTGTGACACAGGGCGGCTGAGTTTAATGTGACAGACATTCTGACGGACCCTTTAGTATTAGTTGTGAGGCACGGAAACCCCCATTACAAGATGGGTATAGTGAGGACCTTTTTATGTACAAATAAGTCTATATCCACCACCATGCCACCTTGTTATCAGCTTCCTTCCTCGACACCCTTACATCGTTCAAGTAGAGGAGCACTGAGTTTTCCCTCTCACCCCTCCCCAGGTCCATTGAATGCAGCCTTTTCCATATTGCGTCTGTTCCCTGCCTCCCCGGAATAAACGGTACCTGGTCCGGATTAACCAAATGTGGGATAGCCTGTCAAAATCTCGATGCCAGTGTCTTCATAAAAGGTTTTGCGTTCACCTAGAGCAGCGATATTGGCCTATAGGACGCACACAATTTTAAGAATAACCGCAATCGATGCCTGACAAAACGTGGGGAGAGCCCTCCCAGTATCCATTATGGAATTAAACAATTCCAGTAAACATGGGAATAAAAGGAAATCTAATTTCTTATGCAATCTGATCGTAAAAACCATCATCCCTCAGGTGCAGAGATCGAAGTGGGTGGGAGCGGTCGAGAGCGGTGCTCCTATACTTTTTATTTTTAAGTTTCACTGTTCTTATACTTTTATTTTAAAAAGAAACCGTTCCAGAATGGTTTTGTTTTAAAACAAAGGTGTAGAGAGATGTTGAAGCTTGCACTTCAGTGCACTTCACTGAGCATTCCCTTAAAGAGCAGGTGTTTGTTTGGATTGTGTGTGTGTGGGTGGGGTTGCAGCGATGGGGTTTGTGGGGAGCGGGGCAGGCCAGCAGGGAACATATTTCCACTACTTCTTTTCGCACACTTCGACCACAGGCCAGGTGCCTTTCTCACTGGCATTCTAGATATATTTTATAGCACTCTTAAGTTCTTCTGGGCTAAAGGGAGCACCTAACGATTGGACTATCTCTATAGTCAAATGGGGGAAGGGAATGGCTCGTACTGTTCCTTCCTCCAGGTATCCACTATCCTTTCCGCACCATATAATACCTCATAATGGCAGTGAAGCCCTGCGCGATTTCACCTGGTGAATAGCTCAACCCGCCCTCTGCTCTCACTATTTCTTCCACCAATCTGTCTGCCCTTTGGGCTTAGTGCCTAGCTACCTTGAGAGAGTCTGCCTCGTCTCCTATTTCATAATACTTTTGTTTCAGAATTTTCCGGACCACTTCCCCTTCCTCAGCTGCTTGAGCTCCAGCCTCTTCTCCCTAACCTCTGCCACAATTTCGGCCTCCACAATATCTGAGCCCTCTATTCTGCCTTCCAAAACCGTTCTCGGGACGCAAGGTCTCTTCTCGCAGCACTCTTTCCCTCTTCTTACTTGCACCTCCCTAATAAACAGGCCCCTCCACGTCCCCTTTGCCATCTCCCAGACCGTACAAACATCCACTTCCCTGGTATCCTTAACCGTGAACCATTCCTCAATGTCCTTCTGCGGTTCTTTCTCAAAAAAGTACATCTTTCCAACGGGAATCAATACACCTCTACAACACATCCTGCGAATTCAACCCCCTCCTCCCTCCATAATAACCTCCATTACAATCCTATCATGATCCGTCTACCCGATCGGGACCACCTTACATGATAGCACCCTGTCCATGAGTCCCTTGGCCAGGCACAGTTAATCTATCCAAGTGTAAGTACTATGAGGGGGAGTGAATAAGGTATATCAACTGCCCATAGGATGCTTAAATCTCCACACGTCCCTAAGGCCCCACCCATGAATGATTGCCCACAAATTGACCCTCCCTTGAAACTCCATCCGCAATCCTACCTCTTTTAGGGCCATTCTATCCACTATGGGATCAGCCCACATGTTGAAAGCCCCGCCCCCCGGCAGCAACGGTTCCCCCGCTACTTGCCAGATCAAACCCAAGGACTCACTACAGACGGCTACCTGCCCCTGGTTCGGACTGAAAACTGTTGCCATGCTAACCTCTTCCCTCTTCTCTCCCCATCCCGATCCCCCGGAACATTTCTCCACCAGTTCCCGACTCTTCATGTCAACCGAGCGGACACCACCTGCAACCTCTTATGGAAAAATAAACCCACTCCCCTTTTTATTTTATTTTTTAAACTGTAAACTCCCGACGCCCAATAGGACTCCCCCCCCCCCCAAATATCACACACTGGATTAGCCATTCCTCCCTCGCCAAGAGCCGTGTTTCTTGCAACATAAGAATATCCAGTTTTGACCTTCGAAATGAACGTGCTACCAATGCCAGTTTAGTAGGAGAGTTCTGGAGGTTTTCAACTGTATCTTCCTTTGACGTCATCTGTTCCTCCACCCGAGACGTTTCCGGATACTTTCAGAAGATCCTGGCTTGCCAACCAATCCCCTCTTTCAGTGCAGAACATGACGCCTGAATCGGCGGCATTGGATCTGAAGGTATAAATTCAGTGTCTGGCGCCTGTTGCAGCATCCTAAGGGGTCCCTTCAGGTTTCGTTGTGGATTGTGTGGTAGTGGATTTGTCCAGTTTTGATTGCTGTATATTCTGCTGGTCTCTGGGCAATAAAAACAGCAATTTGAAATTGAATAATGTGTTAAAATGTCTCTGTGGCTACTCCAGTGATTAAAGTACTCTGATAGGAGTGCTCAGTTTGCAACAATGCCAGAGGCCAAATGCAGCGAAGCGAAAGGTTTTACTGTACAATAAGAGCTGACATGTTAAGATCTGCCAGCACAACCAACCCAGTGTGTTTTAAGCTTGCACAGTTACATGTGTGTATATGCAGGATTACTATTTAGTCAATCCTTCAGGATCAATCCGCGTGATATCAGTTGGAAGATTCTTGCATCCCCAGAACAGCCTGCATTAACGTTGAATGCTCTGATCAAGTGAGCACCTCTTTGTCTTAGTTACAAAATATACAGCAGACCCTGGGCCCTTGCACTCACCTAACCACCACTGCTGTACATGCAAAGTGACCGCTCCAGACTCAGAGCACATTCATTTCACATGAGCGTCTGCTCTCCTTAATGTGGTGCAATGTTGTAGGTCCCATCTTTTTTTTTTATAAATGTTGTAGTTTTATTAAAAAACTTTTAATTTATCCATAACATCATATAATACTGAAATTCACAATAATAAAAAGAAAGAGAAAGGAAAGAGAGAAAAAAGAAATAAGAAAAGGCAATGTTTTACCACACAGATTTTCCCATTGTCCATCCTCTCCAAAGCATCTACGGTCACTTCCTTACTACATTGAAAACTGCTATGAGTAGTAAGGTTAAGTTCTCTTCATCATGGTTATATGGTTCCAAAATTGAATTATAACCGTAGTAAGGCTCCTGTTGTTCCCTGACAGTATTAGATTCCATTTGTCCTGGCAAGTGAGTTTATGCCCGGGTTTTGTTATCATTTCTCGAAACCAGTTTCTTTTTTCGGCTAATGCAGGGCAATTCATTATGATATGATGGGTAGTTTTGAGCATCAGTTTATTCTCACAGAATCGACAGAATGCTTCCTCTTTCAGGATTTGTCTGTTATTTGCCATCAATTCCCAGGTCGGTAGTTGATTTAATCGTAGTCTGTTAGTTAGTTGTAGGTCCCATCGAAAAACAGAGCTTTGCAACCGCAGGCCATACTGAGTGGAGATGAGTTGCAGCGACCGGCAGAGTAGCACAACCAGTCCTACGGTTTGTGCGCCCAAAACCTGGCTTCCTAGCTGTCAGCGTACCCTCCACAACGAGGCAGGATCAGATGGCGGCCGCCATTTTATAGCATCTGCGCACTCCCTGAACGCAAGAAAAATTGAGTAAATGGGACTTAAATGCCTCCAAATATGCCCCTAGACACTTTGTATCAGAGTCTCTGTGTGCCAGAATGTCTTCCTGGGCTGGATGGGCACATAGACCCGACACAAAAACAGGATAAAAGATGGATTTTGGTCTGTTTTCTATAGTGCGTGAGGAATTTGCATGTCTTCCTTGAGCGACAGCCACCCCCCTCCGTGTACTACGTACTCACATGCCCAGTTTCTGCTGATTTTTCATATAGCTGGCTAGTAGGCTTCAACCATTTATCTCCTCCTTGGACTCATCATTTTTTTGACCTGCTGTATGGCCCATTGATTTTCCAATTTAAGACTGTAGCTTTATTTTCCATCTGTTAATGTGTACAGATCCAAACGCATGCTTAACTTTCAGCTTCATTTCTCCTTTTAACTTTGATCTGTTTGAAATGTTTCTTATTCTTGTTGCAGGGCTAAGCAACAAAACACACGATATAGGATGCATAACTTCATTGTAGTAAACAAATGATCTGTTATCATAACCCCATTCTGAATTATGAGAAAACTTAGGTCATGTTTTTTTCTCATAAACCTGTTAAGGTACCCACCCTGGTCATCAACCGGAATGTCATTGAGCAAGTAGACAGTTTCAAATATCTGGGAGTCGAATTTACCACCAAGCATGATTAATCTGGGCTGGTGGAGGCCAGGAAAAGGAAGGCGATGCAGACAAATATGCTCTATTGATGTGTGAAGGCTTCATTGGGTTTTAGATATCAAGGGATAGTGACCCTATATAAACAATGCTTCTGCACATCTTTATTTTATGGGATTGGGAGGAAGGACTTTTCCTGGGTAAATGTTCTTGAGGGTAGTTGCTGGAGGAAAATGCTAGGACTTGGCCCTTGAGTACCGTTTGAAATCATCTGCTTGGAATTGGGCCTCATGTCCTCGGCATCTATGGCACAGCAAAGAAGAAACTTGCTATTTCTAAAGGCGCTGTAAATCCCCTATTTGTACCTTAGTTCATTTGTTGGGACAACTACCTTTCTGGTAGTACTTCTCTCACCTTGTCAGCCTGGAGTCTAGCAAGTTTCGACACTATAGGATGGAGTCCCCATTGGGGCGATACCCTTCATGTCCTGCCAAGAAAGTAAGTTTCAAGATGGAAAATGGGATTGGTGTGCTAACTATATGCATCTTTCTGCACTCAACAGTTATTGCTCGGTTATCAATTCACTGTCACATAGCTATATGACTGCCCAAGGTTACATTAAATTGTCCATCTCCTGAGCTGCGCAGGTTTGTTCTTCTGCTATGCTTTGGCAAACTGCCACTATTAGCCTCTATCGGCTCTGAATTAGGCATCCCGAAAGAAAATGGAAATTGCTGATCATGTGGTATCATGGGTAAACTTGAGACTGCACAACATATCCTGACTGAATGTAGGGAGCATGGCCCTTTATATATAAAGATGATTGATCCTTTTGTGTCCGATTGTAACAATATAAAGACTAATTCGTTTTGGCAGTACTGATTGAACTCCGGGCACAAAACCATACACATAGCACTATTTAACATCTGGAATGCCATTCTAAGGCTGGGTAAAGTTGGAAATAATGCCCTGAGCACTAAGTAGCTTTTGTAATGACTGTTGCTTGGTTTAATTTTGTCTTATTAACATTGCACTACTATTGCATTTTTGCACAACTCACCAGTTTTCGAATTGGTGGTCATATGCCTTAGTCATTAATGTGATTTTCTTGGCACTGTTGTCGGATTGTTTCAGTACTTGAATATGTTAATGTAATTGATTGATATTTTATTTCTATCGCGCTCGTACACAAGTGTTTCAGAGCGCGACAACGCAAGGGAGGGGAACAGGGGAGAACAAAACAGCGATCTTACTAGGCCCAGTGTCACAACCCAGAGGTTGTTTTCTGGTTGTATGCAGTATTTCCTTTTGCTCAAGTAATCCTGGGCTTTTATGGAGATGCGCCCAAGACTTCCCTCCCAAGAGCTCAGCCTTCAGGGATAAATAAACCTGACAGGTTGGGGGCTTGAGCGAAAAGGCCGGAGCAGAATCGTCAGAGCTAGAGGGACAAAGAACAAAACAAAGAAAACAGTTGTTCAGAAAAATGCAGCCAAGTAGTGTTGGATCACAAACAGCCAACACCACCCCCAATCCCCACTCTTACCTGCATCGTAGAAATAATATACCAGTAACCTACTAGTATCGAATTGTAGGGAGGGAGGAGTGGAAGTTTGCCAGTATCTTAGGATCACCAGGGCGAAGACCGCAGAGCGTCCCAAGTAGGTTCAAGGCAATCCAAAGTATAAACAGCAGAGCGTCCCAAATAAAGGTTCAAAGCAATCCAAAAGGTAAACAGCAAGGCGTCCCAAATAAAGGTTCAAAGCAATCCAAAAGGTAAACAGCAAAGCGTCCCAAATAAAGGTTCAAAGCAATCCAAAAGGTAAACAGCAAAGCGTCCCAAATAAAGGTTCAACGCAATCCAAAAGGTAAACAGCAAAGCGTCCCAAAATATAGTTCGAAGCAACAGAAGTAAAAGGAAAATTGAAATGGGAAGTGAGCGTTCCCTTCACGCTAATTTCCTTACGGAGATGTTCGAGGTATCGAGTCACCAAAGTTTAAGGATTTAGAATTTAGGAGGTCGAGAATGAGTAAGCCGGGTTCAGAATATCCAAGGGGAACAATCGAGGGAGGCTGGCGTCGGGAAGCAGGTACGGACAAGGCAAAGGCAATAAGTTAATTCAGGCGCTGGTTAGTCAAGGATTCGAGAAACGGGTCCGGGAGCTCGCAACTAACAACAGTTTAGGAGCACTCGATCTCCGGATAGATGGGAGTTATATATCGTTCCCAACAAATGAAATCATCGCAACGTCACGCGTACTTCACGCGGCTATGATAGCAGGCGTTGTGGGAGTTGTAGTCTCAGGGACTTTTACTTGCCGAATAGCGCTCGGATAATCGCCAAGGCAATTTCCAACCTGGCCGGGTCGTGACACCCAGTGACATTGAGAACGCGCAAGTGCATGGGAGAGGGGGGGAGGGTATAAGTGCATGGAAGGGGGGGAGAGGTGGAAAGTGCGAAGCAGAGGAGAAACAGATAAATAACAATAAATAAATAATAAAGGCAACAAACAGTGGTAATGCAGACAGCAATTTGCAAGTGCTAGGTTTAAGGCAGCAGACAGGGTAGGTCTGATAAGTGCAGGAAGAAAAAGGGGGGGCTGTATGGGTACAGATACAGACCCCAGTGCAAGGGGTGGCCCAGAGGCAGTGCGGGAGGGTGGCAGGATGAGCAGGTACCTGGGCCCAAAAGACAGAGGGTGGCCAGGTGCACGGTGCCAAGAGAGAACAGATCAGCAGGGAGAGGGGGAGCGAAGGCAGAAGAAAAGAGGAAGGTCTTGAGGTGCTTCCGGAACGGGAGGTGGTTCTCCAAGTTCTCCTCAAGTTATTCAATTCAATGAATTGAATAATGCATACCAAAAACCGGCTAAATATTTGTACCTTTTCTATGGAATAAGTATATTCTTTCGACTGTTCTTTTTATTTTGTATAATCAAATCTGTCTGATTTTGTAATTCTGAGTGTTATGATAAAGCTATTTTGAGCTATAAACAGAAAAATAATTATCTGTTTTCAGGGCGTCTGGGCAATTGGATCACATTTGGAAACAAGGTTTCATTTCCTTCATAGAAGCACATGCTGTAGAACGAAAGAGCCTGAACAGAGGCTTACTAAAGTGGATGGATAGGTTTAAATGCAGTGGTTCCTACCCTAGACTCAAGCTCTGCCTAAATTATGGCACCTAGGATATTAACTTCCTATTCCTGACATATATTTTTTCTTTTATGTCTGAGACCTGCTGCCAGTGGCCAAGATTGCGTCTTTTATTAGACAAATTATACGTGTTGTAAAACAAATATACAAAGAACTCATGTTACCAGGGGTGATGTTATCAGATTGGTAGCAGGTGATTTAAGCACTCATTTCAGACCCTTAAGTTGTACCTTTAACTTGACTGACAAGGAGGATAATGTCTGCGGTATCCCTGAGTTAAATTATGCTCCCTGATCCGTCAACATCAAAACCTTAAAACTGCAATATTTTATTGATTTAGGCTGAGAGCCTGCAATGGCTGTCTGACGGGGGTCTCCTGCTCACTCAACATTTAGAAAGTGGTCTTGTTCTAGTCATCCTGACATTGATCATTTTAGATGTCACAAGCTGTGATATGACTGTTGATTGCTTTTTTTAAACACAGTTTGACAGGTACAACGATCCAGTGACCCATAGTTAATGAAATAAATATCAGAAATGTGTTGCCCAAATGAGAGAACCACTATATATTGCCTTTTATAGATCTGAAGACATTTGACCCCGTCGAGACACTTACTATGATATGGCATTCATAACGCGCCTATACACAAGTGTTTCAAGGCGCGAAAGGCTTTCATCCCTGTAAGCCCCTCCTCCCCATACCTACTATATATGGGTTATGTAGGGAAATCTATGCATAGAAAAGTATTCACAGAAAGAAAGCGCCAATTTCAAAACAAACCTGTACGCTGCAGCCTGCTCACAGCACATGAACAACACATCTGCGAGGAAATGACCAATGTTTGCAGCCCATCTATGAATGTAATATATGCCCAAAGTAAAAGACAAAGCGCAAACAAATCTTTTCAGTCACACGGTAGAATACAGCACACTTTTATTAAAATGGAAATCAGTACAATCTGAGATGAAAAACACAGCATGTCACAGGAAAGTCAAACAACAAATTTGGTCCTTGCATTGTGTTTATTTACTTTACATGATTTAGAATCAGTATTTTGAAATGTACTGATGCTGAAAATATGTATTTGTGAAAGGATTGTTATTGAAAAGAAATGTATACATTGACATGTTTTGTTCAACTAAAAAAGCAATGGGGGAAAAGAAAATGTAATTGTAAAAGTTGCAATTATGAATAAATAAGGGCCCAAAATAGCCAAATGGTATTCACTCCCCAGCACGCTACAGGAAGTGATATGCTTTCCTTATCAAGGACATGAAACTCAAGGCTTTTGAAGGTGAACCACACAAGTTGATGACTGCTTGGATCTTGGCATGTCAATAGACAGGGAATCCGGAACATAACTCAAAAATGCCAGTTACATCTCTGTATATCACAGCACATCCATGAGGAGCATTAGCCTTTTTACATTTTTTTTATTGTTATGGTTTACAAATAACCTTTGACCGGGTGTTGGCGGCCGGCTGCTACGTTTTTTGTCCCTGGAGGGACTCCTTACTTTGGCCACTTCCCTTTGTCTACTTCAGTCCCAGACCCCAGCCCGGCAGGGTGAAGCCCGCGGGGGTCAAGGGCACGGGGTGTTGGCAGCCCAATGGGGGTGTTAGCAGACCCACGGGGCCCGACAGACCGGTCTGCCTGCCCCTAGACTGGTCTGTGAGGTGAGCTTGAATCAGCCATTGTTGTGGGGTAAAAGTCTTCACCGTTGGGGTGCGGGGGGGGCAACTACTCTCCACTGGCGCACAAGGTTTGGCGCAGCAGCCCTTATCCCACGGCACAAGCTCAGTGGGGGTGTGGTGAGCCTTCTTTCTTTTCTTGGAACTGTTTCCTAGGGCCCCCCTCCTACTCAGTCCACATGATGGTTGGCCCTCCTCGGATTGTCGCCTTTGGAGCCTCGGAAGAAGGAGACATTTCTTCCCTTTTTTCCCCCCATCCACCTTTCTAAAACTTACATTCTATCGAACCTTCAAGGCTCCCTGGTCCCACTGGCATACCGTAAAGCTACCTTGGGAAGAAGACTGAGGGGGGTGTGTCGTGTAATGCTCCGGGGGTCATGCAGGCAAATGGAGCCTGTACTAGGAGCCTCCGCGCAAATGGAGCACCTGTCCAACTGTCATCGGTCACGGCTTGAGACATAGAGCGAAATAAAGAGGGAGACGCCGGGGAGCCCATACTGATGCATCCCTACTCGTACAGCTTGCTGGGGCACCTACAACAGTCCCTGGGGACCACTTGCGGTTCTTTATCGTTTCCTTTTTCCACAAATAGTCTGCCAAGCCCCTCTTTGGGTGGACTGGAGACTGCCCGACTCTGCGCGGACTCCGCCACAGCTTGTTAGGACAACAGTACGATACCTGATGGCAACCCAGATCATGTAACAAGACATCGGCAAGGTAGGATGACCTGAGTAGGCTCTGCGCTCTGCCTCTGTTAATGCGAGCTGGTCCTTGCCTCATTGCTCGGGCCTCGAACTCCTTGTAATTATATCCCCTGTCTACCCTGCCCTCCAAACAAGGGCACTACTCGGCCTACTCTGTAATGGTATACAGGGTGTGCCCCTGACTTGCGGACGACCGCGCACGTGGCGCATTCGAATCTAAGCAATGTTACGCGTGCTGGCTGCTACAACACTGTGGACTACAACTGTGGGAGAACACGTTGTGCGGTGGAAGGTCCCCTCCTGCCTGGGGGCCAGCACTTACAACATCCCGCTCAACACCCACGGCACGCCGCAGCAGCTGCCCCGGGCTTTGCGGAGGGGTGCAGCCCACGTGCCTCAGTCTGACTTGTGAGCCAGACCCCACACTCCGTGCAGGGAGGATACTGCACTACGGAAAACAATGCTCTGAGCCCGGACTTCTTCTGTAACCTTGCCCCCCGCCCTAGGCCACACGGGTGGGCCGCTTTGATTCCGCCTCAGTCTGAGCCCTAGGCAGAGGCGTTGCTGGGGGGGGGGGCTTAGGGGGCTATAGCCCCGGGTCTTTTGGTAGTAGCCCTGGATAGAATCTCAGGGTCTACAACTAAAAGGCTCTAGCCCCGAGTCCCGACAATTCCGCCATTAGTGCAGGCCAGGATCTTTTCCAGACCTAACAACACCCCTGGCACTAGGAGAGGCCTGCTTGCCGCGACTCAACCCGAGGCACCCCGGTGACGGTAGCTCTGTGGTTCTGCTACTCTTTGGTCAGGCCAGGACCCTTGGGCCGCCTGGGCCATCGCCCTGCAACTGTCTCTAACTTGGCCTTACCGCTGAGTGCGACTGCATCGTGGGACTAGCACCGGCCTCTCAACAGTCCATTTACCGTTTGGCAGCCTGATAAAGCTCCCTGTCCGACTTCCAGGACTAATGCACTTGCCCCTACTGGCTCTAATAGTCTGCAACACTGGGCTGTGGTGGAGGCGGAGGGGTGCACCACGATAGGATTGCCTCACATCACACAGTGAAGGGGCCCTACACACTCCTGCATCCACTGAGAGTGGTCCATACCTACGTAACGGGCTTGCTTGGGTAGGAGGCAGCCAGTTGACCCAACATCATGATTCTGGTGCATCAAGGGTTTCCCGCAAAGTGATCATGATATAAGGAACTGGCCCCCGAGGCTGCGCTGGCGGCTTGCCCGGGTCACCAACCCGATGGGGCTCCGCAAGTGCTCTCCCATATTGTAACACGGAGCTCTGCTGCATGCTACCCTGTCAGAATATGACATCCCTCCGGATTCATCTGGCTTCTACACCGGGACATACTGCTCGCTGGTCGGCGCCACCATTGTTCACCCCAAGAAGCAGGCCAAAATGCACCAATTTGCCCGCACAGACCAGCCCGCATCTTGGCTTTCTACTCCCTCAAGCTAACCACCATCTCAAATAGACATTGCAGCCCCGAACCAAACACTGCTAGCACTGAAGAGCAGCACCGATACTTTGGGTACCAAAATAGACGCTTTGACATACATAGTTAACATCTCAGCTATACAGATTGATAAAATATGTGCGCGTGTGACTAAGGCGGAACAACTTATAAGAGAAGGCGAAGATAGAGTATCAACTCTACAACAGGAGGTGGCGGACTTACAGCAAGCTGTAAAGCAAGCAACGGCCAAAAACGACCTAGAAGGGCGCTCCATGCGCAATAATATACGTATACTCGGAGTCCCAGAGTCCATGCCATCGAAAACATGGAAAAGTTCAGAGACGCTCATCACCGAGATCCTGGATCACCCCACATTAACACCCATGTTCATGGTAGAGCGGCCACACCGCTCGCTGGCAGCGAAACCTCCCCTGGGCGCCCGATTATAGCCAAGCTCTTCTGCTATCGTGATCGAGACATTATTCTTCGCGCTGCCAGAGAAAAAGGGGAACTATGCTGGGGCTCCGCTGTGATCTGGCTGTTCCCAGATTTCAGCCCGGCGGTCCAGGACCAACGAAAGACGTTCCAATCTGTTAAAAACAACTCTTCAGAGAAAAGGCATCAAATACGCAATGCTGTACCCGGCTAAACTTTGTGTGCAACACAACAGCTCCATTCTCTTCTTTACCTCCCCGGAAGCTGCGGAGCGCTTTGCCTCGAACCTCCCGGACCCCGAAGGCACCCCAAGACTCTCCCCACAACACTCCTAAAGATACACTACAGGGAAGTGCCCCCAGCTGTGCTAACTGAACAAAGATATGACAGCGATCCCTGGTCCCCTCAGAGCGTGTCCCAGGGGCAACACTTCTTGGCCGCGGCCTGTAGGAGAGCACTGGCTGCCTACAGCACACCAATACCTGCAGGCACTGCAGGACTGGTTTACTAAGTTAATAGGTCAAGTTTGGAATGGGGGAGGGATAGGGGATATGGTTTCTGGCGTGGGTGGAACCTGGGCTGGGGGAAGCCAAGTCATTGGCTAGTTAGTTTGTTAATGGCTACTTGGTTATTTAATAGGCCCCTGATGGCTCAAGCTACTCATAAAGACCAATAAACATATCCAGAATAAACACCTCAATATCCGCTCTTATTGTCTAGATAACGTTTTTCAGCACCAAGCCTTTTCAAGTGCAATGACCTCGCTCACTAGAGGAGGGAAGAGGGCAATGGCATTGTCGATTCTGTCATGGAATATAAGGGGGTTCACTAACCCTAAGAAAGCATGCCAGATCACAAACTACAGTAGAAATCACAGGATTAATATATTATGCCTGCAGGAGACGCACCTGGCCAAAGGGTCCCCCCTTCCTAGACTCGCACAGTGGGGCATCCACAAATACAATTCATCTTTTTTTTTAAACGTATTTAAGTCAAGGCAGGACAGGTTACAAGTAGCATTGCATGGCAACATTCCATATCAATAATAGCTTCTTCAGGTCCGTACTCTTTCCCCCCCACCCCCTTTTCGGTATCCCAGTCCCGGAGCCCCAAACCCCTCCTCCGGTTCTCCCAGGCCCCAACTTCAGCCCACCGCCCCCACCTTGTGAGTGTCCTCCTGATCTCTCAGAGCCCATCGGGTGTTGGTCGGTTTGAATGTCAATGCGGGGAATCGCTGGTCATAGTCCAATACTGGGGCCCAAGTATTCTGAAAGCAGTGCAGAACCCATGCTCTCGCCGCAGTGACCTTCTCAGCGATCAGGATGTCCCAGAGTTTTCCCCACCAGTGAGCCATGCAGGGACCGTCCGGGCACTTCCAGAAGCGGGCCAGCACAGTCTTGCCTGCTAGGAGGCATTTCGTTAATAGCTTAGCTCTATTTCCAGAGCGGGGGTAGATCCCGGGGGTCGGGACCCCCAGTAGGACGATTTCAGGGTCCAGTGGGAGGGCGGTCCCGGTAATCTGTTCGATGGTCGAAAGACACCTAGTCCAAAATTGCAGAATCTTGGGGCAGGTCCACCACATGTGAAAGAAGGAGCCAGGCTGAGCACAGCCCCTCCAGCTGGAGGGATCCACATGTGGGTTCATATGGTGTAGTCGGAGTGGGGGGTAGTACCATTGCAGCATGAGCTTGTATGCGCATTCCTTGTTGGTGACGCAGGAAGATGAGGTGTGGGTACGAGTCCAGATGTCTACCCATGTTTGATCGTCAGTCGGGTGACCCAGGTCCGCCTCCCACTGGGCCATACATCAAGTTTTTGTCACCAGGAAGTCCCCCAGGAAGCGTCTGTATAGGGTGGAGGTCCTGCCTCTAGCTGGTAAGTCTCTGAGAGTTAACTCAAGGGGCATCAGGGGGCGGGTGGCCCCCTGGAGGGTCTGGGGGTAGGAGCACCAGTGGCGGAGATGGCAGTACGTAAATCTGTCTCCCTCCTGGAGTTGAAACACCTCTTTGCATTGTTCGAAGGTGCAGGGTTTATTCCCAAAGTATAGCTGCTTCAGGGTTTCGAGGCCCCCATCTATCCAATTTTGGAAGTTACAGGGATGAGCCCCCAGAGAGAAGTTTGGGTTATGAAAGATTGGTGAGAGTGGGCTTTGGCCTTTCGGGATTCCCTTCCATTCCAGGGCCCAGTCCCAGGAGTTTAGGGTGTGTTTCGTCATCTGCAAAATTTTCTTCCAGCGTTCACTGAGGGGGGGGATGTGTGGGAGGAACCGGAGGGGGAGCGGGAGTTGAGCTTGTTCCATTTCTACCCATCTGGGGCGGGCTGTGCTTGTTTGCCAGGCGTGGATGTGTGCTAACTGCGCCGCTGCTCTATAAGCATGGAGATCGGGTACTCCCAGGCCCCCGAGCCTGGCGTTACCAACCAATGTCTTGTGGGGGATCCTGGCCTTCTTGCCTTTCCATATAAACTTTAGCATTTTCCTCTGTAAATCCTGAAGGGCCGGAGTCGGTATGGGTATGGGTATGGAGAGGGAGGAGCAGGCGTAGAGGAATCTCGGAAGCAAGTTCATTTTGGTGGCCGTGATCGGACCCGTTAATGAGATTTCTTGTGTGGTCCAGCACTTCATGTCTCCCTCTAGTTCTCGAAACAATCTGGGGAAGTCTGCTTGATAGGTGTCCTTTTGGTTTGCTGAAATGTGAACTCCCAGATAGGGGATGGACCGTTCCCGCCGCTTAATTGGGCACAATCTGGTTAGTGCCTCCCGTTCCTCTGGTCGGAGGCCGACCCCCAGGGCCACTGATTTGGCAAAGTTGACAGTGAAGCCGGTGACCTCCCCAAAGCTCTTTATTTCGGCCAGGGCATGCCTCGCTGAGGTGCTAGCTTCTGAGAGCATCAGCATTAAGTCGTCAGCGTACAAGGCAATTTTGTGTTGAGATGGGCCCACCTGCGGGCCCTTGATGAGTTTGTTCTGCCTGATGCTCTGGACGAAGAGTTCCATCGTGAGGTCAAAGAAAAGGGGAGATAGCGGACAGCCCTGTCTTGTCCCGCAGGACATGGGGATCGGAGCCGAGAGGGCGCCATTGATCCTGAGGATAGTTTTAGGGGCCTTGTAGTTGGCTAGAACCATGGACCGAATGTTGGGCCAAAACCAAAGGCTTCTAGGGTGTATTCCATGAATGACCAATCCACTCTATCGAAAGCTTTAGTTGCATCTCGGGCCGTTAGGGCGAGACCTTGGGAGTTTCGTTGGGTAATGTCTATCAAGTTCAGGGTTCTCTGGATATTGTCTCCCGCAGATCGGTGGAGGATGAAGCCCGTTTGGTCGGAGTGGATAATGTCTGGAAGTAGGAGTGATAGCCGGTTAGCCAGGATCTTAGAGTATAGGTTGGCGTCCATGTTCAGTAGGGCGATAGGTCTGTACGAGGCTGGGTCTCTCGGTCCTTCCCTGGCTTAGGAAGGAGGACCGTTGTGGACTCTTGCATTGAGGGGGTCACAGGGCCCAACCCCTTGAATGAGTTGAAAAGTGTCACCATGTGGGGGGATCAGTTGGGGTTTGAATATTTTATAGAACCTTGAGGAGAACCCATCTGGGCCCGGGGCCCGCGATTTGAGGGCCTTGATAGCCTCGTTAACCTCTTCATCAGTTATTGGAGCCTCCAGCTGCTCTCTCGTGGAATCGGGGAGGCAAGGTAGGCCGGCCTTGCGAAGGTATTCTTTTTGTTTGGATTGATCTCGTGGAAGTGCCGTCATGACCTGGGTTAGGTGGTCCACAGCTATTTATTTATTTAACAGTTATAAAGCGCTCGCACAGCCCGCAGGCATCGAGGCGCTGTTACAGGAATTGTTTGTTTTTCTTAGTTGCGTAATTGTGTTTTTTGTTGTTGTCTTAGTTACGTATTTAAAACACGCTTAAACACCCAGAGGTTTCTAAGCGCGGACCCGGGATCAAACCTGTTGTTGCTTCGTGTCGTCTTGCTTCCAAGACGCGCACGCTGCCGCTGAGCTATCCTCCCGGGACAGCTAGTTGTTGTTTCATTGACTCAGAGTAGTGAATCACCCCTTGTGGGTCTCGGAGCCCTGCGATGGTATTGGTGCGTCTCATTTTGGCCAGCTTGGCTACCAGTAGCTTGTTAGCCTTATTGTTTTTAGCATAATAGAATTGTCTGGTCTTGGCCAGTAGTTGCGCAGTTTCAACATAGTGGGCCTCCACTTTCTTTCTGGCTGAGCGGAGGGCTTGTTGAGATCTGGGGGACCATCCGTTTTTCTTTTGGGCTGCTTCTGCTGACAACAGTTCTTCTTCCAGGGCTTGCCGGATACCTCTCCCGTCCCGGTGGAATGCTACCTCTTGGGCTATCAGGGCTCCCCTAACCACAGCTTTCATTGCATCCCAGCGGGGGAGGTATCTGAGACCGGGTTCTCCTCAAAGGAGCTCCTGATGGTGGTAGCAATTTTGTCCCTGATTGGCATGTCATTGAGGATCGGGTCATACAGCGCCCATCTACGTGGAGTATTAGCTTTGGGGTTCTGGATGCGAAGTTCCATTATTATCAGAGCATGATCCGATAAGATCCTTGGGCCAATGGACACCTCATTGGTAAAAGTGAGGGTTTGGGGCAAAGATAGGAGGAGGTAAATTCTAGAGAATGTCCGATGGATATAGGAGAAAAAGGAATAGTCTTTCTCGGTGGGGTGGAGTACCCGCCACGTGTCCACCACCTCCAGGTTCTGAAAAGGCGCAGGAGGCTGAGGGCCTGTGCGAAATCACCAGGGGTGGGATTTGTCTCTGGTGGGGTCTGGTACTGCATTGAAGTCTCCTCCTATTATTGTTTGGCCTTCTACAAAGCCCAACGAGTCATAAAAGGTTTCCTGCCCCGAGTTGGGGGCATATACTGATACAAAGGTGTAAAGGTCCCCCAACAGGAGGCATTTGACGGCCACGAAGCGGCCCTCTGGACAGGTTATGAAGTCCAATATCTGGGGATTTAGGTCTTTCCGAAACAGGATCACCGTGCCCCCCTTCTTCGAGTCTCCGAAGGCAAAAAAACTGGCGTGGGTAGGCGCTGGATCGAAGGCGACCGAAGTCAGCTGGGAGGAGGTGAGTTTCTTGGAGTAACGCCACCCCGGCCTCCTCGTCCTGTAGTTTCTGTAAGATTGACTTGCGCTTGGGGGGGAAGAGGGGGGGTTAAGCCCGTTAACGTTCAATGAGGCATCTCAGTGTCTAATGCTCCAGGGTCAGAGCCCCAGTTACTCCCTGCTCTGGGGAGGGGGAGTTCACAGGACATCCATTAGTTGCCATCATAAGGGTGATTTGGAGGCGTACTGTCCTGCACTTGTGGTTTTGACAAGGGCCCCCAACGGGAGGCCAACTTTTTAACTAGCGGGGTGGGTAACTTTGTGGGTGTAGCACAACCCCTGGCCAAGAGGGTCAATTGAGACAGTAGAAATTACATGTGTTGCCAAGGACTTTAAGATCGAACGAACTTTGGAACGGGCATAATCTGTGAACGAAGCCCGCCGCAATGGGAGATCGAAGGTTTGTGCAGGGCCAGAGCTGATGCTTTAGGTTAGCCAAGGTGGGATGGGCACCTAGGCAGATAGAGCAGTAACAGATTTTTTAGCATAGCTCAGGGTCTGATTACCTCCTCCTGTTTCGGGATGCCCTTGACCATGAGGACCGCCTGGGTTGCGGGGGAGGGGCCGATTTAGGGCTCCCTGTTGCCTCCAGGCTCAGCGAAGTGGCCCCCTCGGGGAAGGCCGGATGCATGTTCTTAGTGGCATCTTCTAGGTGGCTAACTCTCCGAAGAGAGCAGTTGAATGAGAATTGCAATGCTGTGGGGAAGAGCCATCTGTACCTGATTTGTCGTTCCTGAAGGAAGAGGGCCAGGGGTCGGAGAGCCCTTCTTCTTTGCAGAGTCAGAAGTGAGAGATCCTGATATATCTGAATAGGGAGGCCCTGAAAGGAGAGCTCATCGCGAGAACGACTGATGGCGGAGATGACTTCTTTCGTGGAGAAGTAGTGGACTCTAGTGATGACATCTGGAGGAAGGTCTGAGTCCACTCCCCGGCGCGGGTGCAGTCTGTGGGTCCGATCCAGCAGTAGCTGGGATTTGTCTAGTTGAGGGAGGAGGGCCTGGAAGAAGTCTCCTATATATTCTGGCAGATTTTTGTCAAGAACGGAGGATGGGACTCCCCGGATCCAAAGATTGTTGGGGCGGGCTCTATTTTCCAAGTCCTTCCGTTTGAATTTGAGGATTTCACATTTATCTTGGAGAGCTCTTACTGCCTGCTGGATGTCTCCCAATGTGGTTGCCTGGTCTTGGGAGCGATCCTCGACTTCAACCAGCCTTTGCTCCACCTCTGCCACCCTGTGGTCAGTTTGCTCCAGTTTGGTGGCTAGTTCCGACATGCAGGACCGGAATTCGGCCTTAATGTCTGCCATAAAAGCCAGTAGGTCGCCCCTGGTGGCCGGGGTATCACACCCCTCTTGGGAAGTCAGTAAGGTGGGCTTGGCAAGCTCTGGCTTCTTCCCCCTGTCTGGAGCGGTAAGCATGGTGGCATGTCTGTGTTTCTGGTTGTTTTTATTTGCTTAGACATGGTGGCGGATCGTGGGGTGGAGGAGGAATTGTAGAGGCTGAGCCTGCATCCAGCCACCAAGGCGCAAGGTCTAGGGTGCTAGTCCTGAGGTCGGCCGATGCGAGGCAATTTAGCGTGGAGGAACAAGTTCGATAAATTTGAAGGCTTTGAATGAAGGAAAAGTCCCCTCTGTCTGGTGGGGGCGGAGGTAAGATACTCAGTTCTAGGGAGGCGATCAGATTGCTCGGATCCCACTGGAATCTGGCTGGGAGAAGGAGCGTGAGCGGAGCAATGGGCCGGGGCGCCCCAGGAAGTGGGTAGCTGAAGTCTGCCGCCTCTGAAGATGTTATAGAATTAGGGTTATTCCCTAGCAGGGGATGGGGGAGGCCGAGGCAGGGCGGCCCAGCATGGGGAACAGCTCGACTGTGCCCGGAGCCATAGGCGGAAGCATCGGGCTGGGGCACCAGGTGGGTGGCGTCGTTGCTTGGCGGATCCACCTACCCCCAAGAGGTGGTAAGAGAGGTTCAGGGCTCGGTACAGCAGGTTGGGTGGACGGTGGAGCCGGAGAGAGAGGTTTGCGGACCCCCCACGTTGGCCAAGTGGGGTCCGCTATGCGTACAAGAGCCCAGTTTCAATCCCACAGCTGGAGGAGATGGCGAAGAGGGGCCTCTGGTTCCCAGGCCAAGGAAGAGGCACAAAGTGAGGACATGGGCCGGGGCGCCCAAGGAATAATGCTGAGGAGACACCCTCCGTCGTTGATTAGGGGCCGAGGAGAGGAGGCTGAAGCATGTCCCGGGGGCCGCCAGGGGGGCAGGGGGCAGCCTCTCCATGAAGAAGAGGCGCACGCTTTGCAGGCTCCTTTGGGGAAGCCCAGGAAGGATGTGAGGCGGGCCCCCAACCCGACCGTTATTCCCCAGCAGCCCCTACCTGATAGGGTACCTTCCGTGCTGTTGTCCGCTCCGGAACCGGCGCTGAGGTGCTGTGTCCCGCGGGGCCGCGGATCTGCCCAGGCAGGCTGAGGGGGAGGTGGGGACCTCGCTGCGTACCCTGCTGCGTGCTGCTTGCTTCGGGGAGGTTGCGGGAAGGAGAGCCAGGGGGGCGCCTGCTCGGCACCTCTCGCTGGATCCGGGAGCCACGGCAAGCCGTGTCGATGCTGAGGGCGGCTTCAGGCACCGTTACCCACATCTCCGGGGCTTAGGGATAGGCGCAGCCTCCATCTTGGGTCTTCCGGCGCTGGAGCAGGCCCGGTGGTCCAGGGCAGATAACTTTGTTCCAGAAGAGCGTTACGCTCCCCTCTTCAGCCCATAGATGCCCTAGGCGTTCCGACGCCCTGAGGATTAATTGGGCTCCTGCAGAAGTGCTTGGGACCGCATTTATACCAAAATTGCGGCGGGCTTCGCACGGCTGGCCTCAAGGGAGCAGCCACATCGATGGCGCTCCAAGCCACACCCCCAGGTACGATTCATCTTACACTTCACATTCCATAGGGGTAGCCATCTACATTCACAGAACTTTACAATAGAGGCTACACGAGCTGATCAGGGATGACGAGGGTAGGTACATAATACTTGCTGGGAAACTGTATGGTACTAAACTCCTCCTCATAAATGTATACACACCCAATACGGACTCCCCGGAGTTCTTCCAGCAATACGCTAAACATATACACAAGTTTTAAGGGTACAGGATTATATGGGTGGGCGATTTCAACCTGTCCCTTACGCTGGAATTGGATTGTTCGGCAACTCTTCAAACAACCCTTCCATTGGCAGTTAAAGCATGGTCCGCCATTTCCCAGTGCAACGACCTACACGACATATGGCGATAACATCACCCAGATGCTAAGGAGTATAAGTTCTTTTCAGGGGCGCATGGTAGCTAATTCAGGATCGACTACATAATGGCTTCCCTACCCTCCATTCTTTGGAAAACGACAGTCTTCTATCCTCCCTCGGACTCTATCCGACCACTCGCCCGTTTTGGTTCATGTCGCTGCTCTCACAAGCCCCCCCAGGTTGCCTTCGGTGGTGATTTAGAGCCTCTGCCCTAGAAGACTTGGCTTTCCGGTCCGAGATAGGGCAGGATAATCAGACTTTCTTCCAGGCCAACGTAGAGTCGGTTCCCGATTAAGGTATAATATGGGAAGGTCTATTTAAGGGGGTGTTGCATATCCAAAGAGGGCGGGATACTTAAAGCCCTCTGTGGTTCCATGTGGGAATTGTAATATAAGATTAGGGAGGAGGAGAACAAACAGGGGTATGCTGACACCCCCGAGCTCCGTCGCAAGCTACAGTCCCTCAGGGAAGAACTCCTACAACTTGCCGGCTGTGAAGAGAGTTACCTAGAGGATCCTATCCTCGCGAAGAGATATGGGGAGGGGGACCGTCCGAGTAAGACACTGGCGTGGGTTATCAGGCAGGAACAACGATCCACCTCTTTAGCTGTGGTGGAGGGCACAGATGGGAACCCTGTCAAAGACCTGCAAGGGATTAATGACACATTCTGGGATTTCTACAATCAGCTGTATTCATCCCGCCCTAGCGCCGGACATGACGAGCTAACACGTACCTAGATGAGGTGGCACTGGGTTGGCTAGACCAAGAGCAAGGCGGCTCCCTAAATGACCCTATTACAGAGGAGGAAATCCGCAAGGCTATAAAATCACTCCCCAGTGGAAAGGCCCCTGGCCCAAATGGGATAACAGTGAAATTCTATAAAACGTACAAAGACCTATTGCGGCCTCATCTGCTGGGTATGTATGAAAGTGCATTCTCCAACCGTTCTTTGCGGAATCCACTAGATCAGCCCTGGTGACCGTGATCCTAAAACCTGGGAAAAACCCTGTCAACTATCATCATACCAGCCATTATCACTCATTAATAAACATTTTTCTAAAATACTCACCAACCGCATTCTCCCATGCATGTCGGCCTTGGTCCTAGCGGACCAAGCTAGTTTTATCCCGGGCCGCTCTACCCTACATAACCTAAGGTGCCTTTTTACGCTTTTGACGCCTAAAAGGCCTTTGACTCTGTTGAGTGGCCTTTTCTCTTCAAGGTTTTCCGGCGATCCGGGCTCGGGTTGGCATACATTCAGTGGGTAGAAATACTATACACGGCCCCCAGAGTAGCAATCTGCACAAATGGCACAACCTGAGAGAACACATCCCCCACGAGTGTCACGCGGCAGGGCTGCCCGTTCTCCCCTGTGCTATTTGCTCTCGCTATGGAGCCCCTGGTCTGCCACATCCGGGCGCTGCACACACACAGAGGTATACACCAGCAGGCACACCTCACCATAGGGTCCTTATACGTGGACTATATCCTCTTATATGTCAAGCACCCTCTGCAGAACCTGTTCCCATTAACACAGGAAGTGGTCAGATTTGGCAAACTATCCGGGCTCAGAATTAACTGGTGTAAGTTAGAACTCCTCCCCTTAACCCCTACCGTACTGCAATCGGATGTGGGCGACTGCTTCCGCTGGTGCCCTCGGGATACGATACGTAGGAATCATGGTCTCCACCACACCAGAGGACTTATACATGGTCAACCATCTAAAAACCTTGTAGGTCCTCGAGCAGAAGGTGGAGGCATGGATACTACTCCCCCTGTCCCAGGTGGCTCGCATAGCACTGGTGAAGATGGTTATTCTCCCAAAACTCCTATACATATTCAATAATGTGCCATTGTGGCCCCCTGCATGCTACTGGTGCCACGTTAGGAGTCTGATGACGAGACTGGTCTGGGTCGGGAAACAACCTAGGATAGCCTACGACACTCTTGCACGTCCATATGAACAAGGCGGCCTGGAATACCCAGATATGTATTTATATTATCTGGCGGCCCAGGTGCAATACATTTCCGGATGGAATCCTTCTAGCCCCGATACACCCCACACTCATTTAGCAACAGTAATTACCGCTCCAGACGCGCTGATGGGCTTGCTATGGGGACACAGGGATCCCACCCCGAAGGGGGAGGTCCAGCCCCTAGCAGTGACCTGCAGGGCCTGGGATAGGATCTGCCAGCTGCTGGAGACCACTCCCTACTATTTACCTGGTCTGCCAATCTGCAACATAGTAGGGGTCCCACTCACTCACGAAAGATCCTTTAGAGAACATTTTCAAGCACTGGGTGTGCGGTCCCTCGGCAACGTTGTACATAATGACCATTTTATACTCTGGGAGGATCTCAAGGCTAAGGGGGGAGCACAGTGCTGTGACTTTGCTTCACTACTACAGACTCAGGGGGTATCCTCAAGAACAAATGGCCAGACTTCCCCCTGGCCCCCCCTTCACACCCTGCTCTGTGCTACATCACACAACCCCTGTCCGCGAGGAAACTAGTATCCACTATTTATAAATTAATTAGAAGTGGGAAAAAGGTAAAGACTCAAAGGTATAAACGCACATGGGAGTCCGCTCTTGGGGAGTCATTGAGCGAGGACCAATGGAAGTCTGCCTGCATGCAAACCCGTTATATATCCCTGAACGGTTGATATAGACTTATTTAGTACAAATGTATCCATCAGGTTTACTACTCCCCCATTACCCTGAGTAGACTCTTCCCTGAGAGATCTTCTGATTGTAAGAGGTGTGGAGCTCACTCTGCAGACTTCTATCATGTTCCATGGTGCTGTCCCTGCATCAGATCGTTCTGGTCAAGTATAGAAGAAGCGATGTATGCTATGCTCCCTTCATCGCGGGTGTACTCCCCGAAACTCTGGCTACTAGCCCTGATTGAAGGTGGTTCCTGCACTGAAAAGAAACTCTTCCACATGCCCTCAGTGATGGCCAGTTATCTTGTTGCCAGAGCATGGGGGAGATCCAAACCACCCTCCTCCCCCATTCCCGAAGTGGCTGGAAAACATGAACTTGTCGGAACAGAGGGAAATCAGATACGCCTCCACACTCCCAGCCGCCCATTTGACTACTGGCCCCCTTTCGGACAATACCTGGCAGACATCGCCGTGGCAACTCAATCCTCTGCATCTACTCCAGACCATGAATAGGAGCACTTACCTGTGGCCCCACTCGGGCCACCTGGCAAACTTGGTGATGACCCGTATTGTTCTGTATAATTCCCTAATATGTGATATTGGCAAATAATTATGTATGCATACGCTTGGCTGTAATGTTATTAGTCTGTTGGGAGGGTGGGATGGGAGGGCCTATAAACTGGGGGTGATTTTTAATCAGTTGTGTATTTGGTTAATGAAAATGAATAAAGAAAGTTTTAAAAAAAGAATGTGGCTGCTGAAAGGTAAGAAGGAAGTACAGCACCATTGGATGGGGTAAGCTTGTTAATAGCAATGGATAGTAAACTTGAGAAGTTTCGACAAGAGTACTCGTTCCATTTAACAGTTTTCCGCCCCGATCAATCGGTAGATAACATGGCCAGAGCAGGGTGTACATCTCATAAAGCAACAAGGACTTGGCAGATGAAGTGCAAAATAATGTGATCACCTATTGCAGGATCATGTAGTATATGTAATATAGGAATACACGAACTTCTAAGCTCATCAGAAACATAGATATAGTCAATCCAGGAATGCATATTCCCTCTGTGCCAAGGCAAGGTATTTTGCAATTGAGAAAGTGACAACCCCCACCCAAGCATGATCAAATCCCAGTCGACCCCTTGCATAATGTTGGTTGAAGTAGTGGGGAAGGGTACTGCAGAAGAATAGTCAACCTAGCACCCTCTGCACAATTCAAATTGAAGTCTTTACTGCCTCCACAATTACAGCGTGGGGAAGGCCTTGTTGCAGCCACTCCTCGATTATTGAGGCCACAGCAGATTGAATAGAGGCTAAAGTCGACCTGGAGGGGTTCCAATATAGATTTATTATAAGAATTTCGAAGTTAACGGGTTCTATGAAAATGCCAACAGCTAAACGGCCCTCATGGGAAGAATAGATACTATGTGATTTAATACTCAAATTCTAATTGAATGCAATAGCCAAACCCCCACTCTGACACTGCATTTTGCCTCTAGTTTCCGGTTTGGTGAATGTCGTGAACCCCCCCAATTTCGAAATGTTGCAAGCCCATGTCTCTTGTAGCATGAAAGTGTATGTCCTTAAAGTCAGAACTCAAAAGGAATTTAGCCGGGTTCACCTGGCCACAAGTACTCCAGGAGGAGATAAAAAAGTAAGTTGGGTTAGGAATGATTCTGGACCTCCCTCATGTTAATAAAAATGTTGATGCCGCCCACCAACCAAGACCAGTCTTTCAACAAATGAGTAGTTGATTGATGGTTGCTGGTTGATTGAACGATTTGACCAGAACACCCCCTGCGTCGCAGAGCCAGATCTGGCTTCTTTTGAGGCAGTAGAAGGAACAGATTAAAAATCCAGTGCAGCCTCTTGTTTTTTTAACACGTAAAGGTCGAAGCCCAAAGATCTCAAAGTTGGACATTCATCCAAAACCAATCGTGCAATTAAGTTTGAGTAGGAATAGCAGACCAGGCGATCATTTCCTTGGTCTGAAAGCTACATAGTCAATGTCACCTGCATGAAGGGCTCGCTAAGATAGAATGGTTTGAAAGATTTCTAGTAGTTTACTATGGTTCATGGGCAAACACCCTTGACCTGGGTGAGGATTCCCCAACCAATAATGGCAGATAAATGATGATTGTAAGTTAATGCTTGGAAGACAAGGGGTCAGGAGCTGCTGAAAGAGCTTCAGGCCAATAGACAGGAGGCAAAGCATTGTTAGCTGGTAAAGTGATCTTAGGTGTCCCCACCCTGTTAACTGTGATGGGACCAAAGTCATTAAAATGAATGACGGGGTCAAAAGCTGCATCTTTTGTAAAATGCAGATAAGTAGTAATTTGAGTTTTATTGTCAGTTGTCTGCCTATGATCGATAGTTGGTTGACAGACCTTAACAGTAGGGCGACCGGGGACAGCAGCGTGGTAGCTCCAGTGGGTTGAGTGTTGAGGTCAATAATCTCGCTGTCTGAAGGTAAGGGCCGTAAAAAATTTAATGAGGATTTCCGTTCATTCAAGTTAAAGAGCAGGTAGGTTTTTGGACTTCTTGGTCAATTAACGTTTTTTTTTTTTGCTTTGCCTTTACGGTTGAAGATCCCAGTAGCACGAGATGGCAAGTGGTAGTTTGTCACTTCTTAACTCTTAGCTTCTCCTGGGGAAATAAATAACACTGGAGCCACGCTTAGTCTCAATTGATAGTCTAACAGTGGAGCGAAACTAGAGTCGTTATTCTCGGAATGGTTGTAGAAGTTATGTCGATAGGCGGTTCCAAGCTTGAAAGGCACCCTAGAGAGAGAGCCTGCTTGGCACACCCCATCATAGAGTAATCTAGTACTTTTTGTATTTTCCGGTCCACTAAGGCCATTTTTGAGGCGGTTTCCTGAACAAGGTCTTTATATATTGTCATAGAGGCACAGAATCCACTCTAAAATTAAATGTAGAGTCCATAAGAATGCCGACCCTAGAGAATAAATATTTGGCAAGATATCCGACTTTCTTCTTATTTGGATGTTCTTTTGTGTGAAAAAGTTCATAGTTGTACATTTTTCAGGGTAAGTTGTGTTGTTGAATTGATCCAGAGCCCGTTCTTCCTGCGAACTAGGCACTGTCGTCCTAGTTGTATGTTTGTAGTGAAGGACAAGTCAGCGTTGCTGGTTAGGTCACCCATGACACTGAACAGCCTTAAGAATGACTCTTCTAGAATGAGTCATCCTGCTCAGGCAGGAGACCATTTCTAGAGTCACAGCAGTGTTGGTGTTCGTAATGCCCCCACTCTCAATTAAGTTAGGCGACCCTGGACTTGTATCCTGGTCTCAGTTTCTAAGATCTGATGTAACAGAACAAGCAACCAGCCCTTTTAGCAGCGTAGAAGATTTTTGCTCAGATTGGGCCATAGTTCGTGATTTTTTTAGTAGTGTTCAGTATCTCAACTATATTGCAAAAGGTTGTAATTTTTGGTTGCTTGGAAGCTTTAGATCTGCAACTCGCTACGGTTGTCCGTTCATTTGAGGCGGCATTGGATAAAACGGGTGATACAGACACTAGTAGGTCACATTCAGAAGTGCCCTCCCGACACTTAGCTTGTTTGCTGCGTAAAGATGCAGCTATAGCGGCAAGTGTCCAAACAGTAGCAGGCGTTCTACAAACAATTCACAAAAAAGATTTGCTGCGTGGGGCCGACAGGAACCTGAAGTCTCTGTGAACACAATGGAGAAAAGCAGTAAGAAGGAAGCGACCTCGAACTCACCAACACAGTGGCACAATGACACTCCACGCACTCGGGAGCCATTAGCTTTCATTTACTGCATCACTTACAAAAACTTGTGGTCTAGTCCTATATAGAGTCTGTATACCGTTTATTCTATGCACAATTGGTTCTAATCCAATGTAAACATTATTTTAATCCACCAAGGATTAGCCAGAAAAATACAATTGATTTATCTTGAAAGTGCTGAAGGGGTTAGTACATGAACAGTGTCATCCAATTTATAAATCTGCATGAATATAAATGTTCCAAGCCTAATCATTTCTCTAAATTGGATGAACCGCAGTTGGTGTCCTATAAATCATAATGAGCTTGACTTGTTTCGGTGTATACCCTTTCTCAAGAGCACAAATTCAAAAAGAAATACGCAGAACAATGTAAAACAAAGATATTCAGTCGAAGTTACATTAACATATACTTTCAACATGCACGTCAATTACATTTAAGTGAAATGTGCATGTGTTTGACCAGTTTTTTTTACCAAACATAACCAGGCTATATGCCCCCAAAAAAGTAATAAGTAAAAAGCAGTTAATGCCAAATTAAAATTAAAAATCAATCTTTATCACAGTCAGTAGTGATTACCTGTGTTACCAATGAAGAACAAAAAATTCTGCATAGGCAAAATAATATGAGACTTAACAAGATAAGTGAATGGATAACCAATAAATATCACCTAATCTCACCAAACCACAGCTGTGTAAATAAAGTGCATGAACATCTACCACAAACTAAGACAACAAATATGTAAACATACATACCGAAACAGATAATCTCTCAAAAGTAATTCACATTAACAGAAAAGCGTGGTGCATTGACTCCAGAAGTGATCCTGATAATAAGCCAAAATAAATTAAGTTAAAACATAAAAAGTGCCTGCCCCAAATAGATTATGAAAACAACACTGTAAACAGTACGTGACTGGGTATAACTGTTTAGGACCTAAAATGACACCAGCAGTAAAGAAAGCAATATCCGATCTGTAAACTGTAACAAAATAGATGGGATTAGAATGATCGCACCGAAATGTGTCATATGTCCTTAAACCACAGAAGTTTGCACAGAGACTAATATTAGTCTGCAACAGGAACCTCGAGCGTCCTTGTGTACCGGTACAAGACGGCCCCCATTCATAAAATATCTGATCCGACTTCCGCGTTATGTAATGACATCATAGACCTAAACAAAATATTGTGACTACGTTCCGTGTGTACCTCCCAGTAATACACAAAAGATAATGAAATGGATAAATAGAAGTGCATAACCAAAGAACCTAAACAAACTGCAAAAAGTTGGAAAAATAAAACAAGCACTACAGAAGATAACAAGATAATAGCAAGAATAGTGCTTCTGTTATGTTGGGGAGGAGTGGCGATAATTCAGGGAAATTTGAAGTCCAACGTGGGGTCAGGCAGGGCTGTGTGCTCGCTCCACTTCTCTTCTGCATCTATATAAACAGGTTAATAGATGTGCTGGTAACTAGTGGTATGGATCCACCTAGGGTTGATACTCTTCGTTTTCCATATTTTTTTTGTTGTTGCAGATGACGCAGTTTTGCCTCCAACATCACCTATGGCCATAAGGCAAAGTGCGTCAAAAACTTGTGTCAAATATGATCGAGACGAAAGTAATGGTTTTTAGAGGCAGAAGGGTCAGACAAACGAAATTGCGCCTAGAATTAGAAGGGGTGGTGTTAGAGCACGTTGCAATGTGCAACTACCTGTGTCTGTGTTTTGCAGGGAATGCAACGTGGAGAGACGAAGTTTCCGAAGCCACTACCACCTTAATTAAATATAGCAGTGGAATCCAGAGGTTTTATTGTATGCATGCCAAAAGAGCACGAAGACCAGTTTTAGAGTTCTATCAGGGTAAGGCTTTATCTGGAGCATTATATGGAGCAGAAATTTGGGGATGTCAAAGGTCTACAAGCTTGGGGGCAGAAAATACATTCTTGAAGTACATATGTCACAACCAAGCAGTACTCTGAATGCCACATTGCATTTAGAATGTGGTGTGTGCCCTATAGAGTCTGTAGTGGCCTTTAAACCCTTGTTTTTATGGTCACTTATATGGTCGACACGAGGGTTCCAAATATTTAAGGAGTTATTAGTCCACATTTTGCCCAGTGAAGGGAGCCTGTGGCTTAGGCATGTCAAAAATACATGCACAACCCTGGGTCTCGAACAATACTAGGAAAAATCGGTATGTATCTGATCCGACAGCAAGGAAGTAATCAAAGGTGCCTGCAGAGATTATTATAGGCTGGTATTGGTGTCTTCCTGTGCAAGACTTTCCAGTGGACAGCTTTATCTGCAGGTAAAGGGCACATTTGGGTTTGTGTGATACTTGATGACAGAGCAGGAACTTTTGCGCGTTGACCTCATTCACGAAAAATTGTATTACCGCAAGCAGTTCTGTTTGCTGGTGTTGTGGTGCTCAGTATGAAAAGGTTCTCCATTTTGTGTTGCCTTACCCCAGGTATAGCGATCTTAGGGCAAAGTACTTATTGCCATTATGCAGACAAAAAGGGCTCAGGAGGGTGTCGGAGGCTTTGGATTTTTAGAGAAGATGTGGTGACCCCAGAACATTATACCACATCGCGAAGTATATTCATATAGTATGGCCTAGGAGGATTGTGTTAAGTAGTAATGGGCAACTTCTATTATAGCCATAAGGATTCTTTTTTATAATGCTGCTATTGTCTTAGGTCCAAGATTTTAGTTATTGTATTTTAGCATTGTGTTGATTGACAAATTTCTATTATGAACTATATTGCTATTTGTTGTTTTTAATGTTTTTAGTACAAATATCGACAAATATCAGTTGAATGCATGTTATATATGAGTTATTGGATTTTGGGAATTGACATGGTCTTGCATTTTATGTAATAGGTTGTAAGCATGTATGTATTTATTGCTTATTCGTATCAATTGTTTGCTTGGTCTTGTTTGATAATCCATCTACGATGCTGTTTTTATGGTTCTTTAAACTGAAATAAAGTCGATAAGTAAGATAATGAATTAAATGGAAAACGGGGACAATAATCCAGCTTTAAAGTTGAGATGAAAAATATGTAAGAGAAACAAGGACTGAGCAAAATAAGGTTATAGACCTAAAAAGGATTAATAATGCAGATTGTGCATTCCAAGATGGCTGCCGACACCTGATAGACATGTCGACGGCACTCCAGCAACCCTCCAGCAACTTCAGGCGGTTCCACCACCCTGCAACAGTTGTCAGTATCCTGAAAATAAAGGAGCAAACAAGGGGAAAAAAGCAGAGATAAAAAACAGGCATAGACTCAGCCTGGAAAGGCGGCGCAGATGCTATACAAGGGGGGGGGAGAGCCCGGCTGAGGCATTAGGAACGATGGGCCAGTGAGACCACCCGCCAGGACAAGGCGGCCCTTGTAGAGCCCAGCACCCAGCCGAAAAGGGTGGGCAGGCTACCCGACGACAGGAGGTGCACCACTGGAGACGGCGGTGGAATAGCCACAGAGCCCTGCGAGGCACTAACGGGCTGCGGGGGCTGAGACGGGCTGGAGAACAAGAGACCGGGTGCTCTGGGGTTGACGCGAGCACCAACAAGCCCCCAGCAGGCGTTCCACTAGACCCGAGGAAAGCGGGTGGAGAGGATCCAGAATGCATGCAACGGGCCTCCCAAAAGCAGGGCCGACTCACCCAAGAAGACGCTAAGGGCGGAGAAGCGGAGGAGGACCCCAGGGGAGGAGCAGCAGCGCCGAGGCTTGAGGGGGACCACCTACGGGGAAGCGGTGCGCCAGGCACAGGGAACCCCTGCACGCCAGGCGAGGAGGCAGAGAGGAGCCCAGCAGTGGGGATAGGCGGCCCCGGGAACAAAGGTCAGACAAGGAGCTGTCCGGGAGCGCACAGGACCGGACCCGGAGGGGGGAAAACTTACCGGGCTAAACAAGCAGAGGGTCAGGGGCCATTTGTACTGAGGAGCAGCTGGGCAGGAACAGCCAGGCCTGGAGTGGGAAGCAACAGCGGAACCTCCGTCATGGTGGGCAATCCGTAAGCAGCATATAGCAGGCGGGATCCTCCAGAGAGTGGACTTGCGTCATCCGGAGGTCCCTCAGAGCGATTAAGAGTACCGACAAACGTGGGAGCAGAGGGCCATACCCTCACAAACAGCAGACCCCGGCCTGGAGGGGGGAGAACTCACCACCGGGAGGGCCAGGGAGCAACAGGGGAACAAACATCAGGCCTCAAGCAATCGGGGAAGGCGGGGGCCCCGCCGGATTCCCCCTGGGTGGCAATAAAGGAGGAAGGACCACGACGAGAGGGCTCCCCACGAGGAAGTAAGGAGAACTGTACCCCCAGCACTCGATCGTGCCGAAGAGTACCCCAGCATCAGGATACAGAGCAACAGCAGGGAGTGCTGGGGCATCAGTCGCCCCGATCAGGGTCCCTAGCAGAAGTGATGGAAACATAGAAAAGCACAGAGGCAAAGGTAGCAACAAAGACCCACGAAGACTCAGAGAGGCGTCGCCCCTAGCCGTAGGAATATGGTGGATAAGTGAGGAGAGGAGGAAGGACAAAGTTGAGGGCCCAAGGGAAGGGGCCTGCACCAGGACCCACAAAAGGCACAAGTATCCTTGAGGCACCTAGAGGACATTGCCAAGTGAGGGGAGGCTCTTGGGTGCCCCAACGCCTGATGCTGAAAGCAGGTATTGAGCCTCTAAGGAGAATCCGCCTACCCTCCAGGAGCCGACATATACAGCCATCGGCAATAGGGTGAATGCATTAAAGAGGTCCAGGAGATAGGGCTGGCTACCCCTACATTAGCCACCAGAAACAGCCACTAATGATAAAGGAACATTCATTGGGCACAACAGCAATACGCAACAACATAGCGACCACATCAGAGGGGGGTAAGGGCCTCGGCTCGCCTACTAAGAACTGAGGAGCAGTCTGGAGGAGATGGGAGACAGGATCCTCCGTCTCAGATAAAAACCTGATACCTCCATCTACCTCACAAGAGTGACATACGACAAACCTAGACCTAGAACAAGGGGGTCAGAGGAAACTATAAACCGAGGCCTAACCCCTCACACATAGACAAATAATAAACGATTACATACCAGGCCCCGCAACTATGGCCGCCAAGAACAAGAGTAGATTAAATTTAATGTGGACTGCTGCAGGGGGACAACTCTGGCCCTCTCATAACGATGTGGGCGAACAAAGACGCCAGCGAAGAGCGCAGGGAACAAGAAGAAGGGGCCACAGGCCAGGACCCGGCTAGTGAATTGGGACCAGCAGCACAAATCTCCCGCCAAGATCTACTCAGGGAGATGCTCACCCTGCAAACCACACTGGCTAGAACATTTCAAGATCAATTTTAACTAATAAGAACAGATATAAACCATGCGATGGCGGAAATTAAACTGGAGGTTGACCAGTTGGGGGAAGAGAACCGATATCATAGAAAAAGGCCTACAAGAAGTGGGCAAAGAAACAATGGAGAATAGTGAAGCAATTGAGAGGCTGGACACGGCAACGCGGAACCTAGAGATTAGTATGGAGGACTTGGAAAATAGGTCCCAAAGGATCAACATTAGGCTGAAGTTGTTGCCGGAATCTGTGACTGACAGAGACTTAAAGGAAACAATCCAGGAAATATATGCCGACCTGCTGGGGGAGGCTACCCCAGACAAGATGGAGCTGGACAGGGTGCATAGAGTTGGCTGCCTAAATAGAAATCAGAACAGCAGACCTAGAGATGTTCGAACTGCCTTTGTGAGATATGCACAAAAGGAGGCGGTCCTGAGGGCAGCCAGACAGAAAGATCCGATACTACATAAAGGTCAACAAATTGAAGTATGCCAAGACTTGGCTAATAGCACCCTACTTAAACGAAGTCAGATGGGACAGTAACTGCGAAACTCAAAGAGCAAGGGATCAAATACAAGTGGACCTTCCCATTCGGCTTGTTATTTGACTGGGCCGGCATGCAGAGGAGAATAACTACGATGCAAGAAGGGGCGGACATCCTACACATTGAGCTGAAACAAGACCAGGAGTTTGCCAGCATAGAGAAATCGCCGGAGACGGGAAGAGGGACGAGACCTAGACCATGGGAGTGGACAATCGTGGGAGAGGGGAGAAGGAGACCTGCACCACAGGGCCCCGCCGGGGAGGAAAGGGGCAAGGAAACAGCTACGAAATAGAGGGCAGAGTCCAATGGGGAATAACCTGGAGTGGGTATAAGATTAACAGGGTGGTGGATAGAAAGGTGCACAAAGAGGGTTGGAGGAGTGAGGAGCAAACGTCATGGGATTGGTGAGGGCGATGTTGCCCGAGAGGAGGGGGGGGCGGGAAGTCCCAAGGAAAGGGGCTTCAGGGAGGGGGGGATGAGAGGGAGGAGGGACGAAAAGGTGCCTACCAGGGAACGAAGCGGGCAATCATAGTCCGACCCAGGGTCTATGACCAAGATACTGGAGGAAGGGCAATAGTCGAGGGGTTTACACGGAGAGGGGAAAACCGAGAAATTTACATTCAAGTGGGTGACCCATAATGTTAGGGGTCTGAATTCCCCGCTGAAGAGGAAAAAGATAGAGCTCTTTACGAAAAGGGAAAAGCCAGAATTCCTGGGGCTACAAGAGACCCATTTACTCCACAAGGACCAGAGCTGACTTAGGTTAAGGGGATATGACCAAATACTCCAGGCAGCAGGGGCGACAAAATCAGGGGGGGGTGCCCTTGGCCATCCGAAGTACAGCAAACTTCAGGGTTGAGGGGACCATAAGGGACAAAGAAGGCGCGATGTACACGATAGCGTTTATCTACGTGCCCAATTCAGAACAAGATGCATTTCTGCGGGCCATCCTAGGAAAACTAGAGGAGCAAGTACGGGGGCACATCATTTTAATGGGAGACCTGATAATAGCCTGGGATAGAGCCAGAGACAGATCAGGGAAAAAAGGAACGGGAGGGGGAGCTGTGGCTTTGCCAGAACTAAGGGAGAGAATGTCAGGCATGGGACTAAGACGTGTGGAGGGAAGTTAAAGGAAATGCAGAGGGATACACTTTCCTTTCAGAAGTCCATGGGACGCTATCAAGAATAGATCATATATGGATTTCAGCGGAATTGATGGGTAGAGTCAAGGAAATCGAGGTTGGCCCCATGGGTATAGCAGACCATAAAGTAATATCAATGCAACTGGAACTGGGAAATGGAAGAGGGGGAATTTGGAGATGGAAATACCCGGAACACTTAATGAGGGACCATGTGCTTAGGGAAAAGTTAGAGGAAAAGATGAGACAGTTCTTTGAGAATAACAAAAGGAGTGACATGGGGGAAGACACTAAATGGGACGCGTTTAAAGCCACAATGAGGGGGGAACTCATAGCAGCCAAAGCAAACAGACATAAACAGCTTCAGGCCCTGGAGATACAGCTGGAGGCAGAAGTAGAAGCAGCGAGGAAAAAGGTAGCAGAGGTACCCAGCAGAAACAACCAGAGGGAATATAGAAGGGCAATAGGTCAACTAGGGATCCTGCGGACTAAAAGCAGAAGGGGCCCTACTTTATGTAAGACAAAAATACTACGCGAAAGCAAACGAGGCTGACACCCTACTGGCAAGTCTCCTTCGGGGGGCGATGTCGAGAAACATAATCACCGCCCTAAAAACAGAGACAGGTGAAAGAAACACAGAACTTAAGGGCATTCAGGAGAGCATGGTCAATTTTTATGAGACGCTATACACGTCACAGGATCCCAGGCCTAGGTGCAGGAGGAGTTTCTGGAAAAGATAAGGCTACAGGTAATAAGCAGGGAAGCCCAGAACACCATACATCAAGAAATAATGGAGGACGAGGTGAGGGGGGTCATTGCGAAGTTTCCCCCGGGCAAAGCACCGGGCCCCGATGGCTACTCAGGGTCTTTCTATAAAACATTTGCGGGGATACTGGCACCACAACTGACTCACCTCTTCAACTCATTTAAGGATAGAGGCCAAATAGCCACATCCACGAAAGAAGCCAAAATCACCCTAATACAGAAACCAGGCAAGGACCCCGGGGAAAGAGCATCCTATAGACCGATAGCACTCATTAATGTGGACGCTAAAATATACACAAAAATGTTGGCCAATAGACTAGAAGGGCTCCTACCGGACTTGATACATCAGGACCAGGCAGGATTTATCAGAGGCAGGCAAACGGCAGATAACATAAGGAGGCTGGCACACCTTCTAGAAAAAGTGGACAAAACAAACACCCCAGCAGTCCTGCTATCACTGGATGCCGAAAAAGCGGTCAAACGGGTAGAGTGGTTGTTCCTCTTTAAAACCATGGAAAAGATGGGGCTCCGTGGCAGCTACCTGCAAATGGTAAAGGCGAATTATGAGGGCCCCCAAGCGCGGATTATAGTAAACGGCATGACATCACTATCATTCAAGCTGCAAAGGGGAACAAAACAGGGCTGCCCTCTATCTCCGCTTCTGTACGCCATCTACCTGGAACCCTTACTCCAAGCTATTCGAGAAACAGAGGATATCCAGGGTATCCCATTTGGAGGCAGACAGCACAAAGTGGCAGCTTTCGCAGACGATATGCTGCTTACCCTCACTAACCCCTACGAATCAAGTAGTGCAGTAGGTTATTACTAGAGGAATATGGAGAGGCGTCGGGATTAAGCATCAATATGGGAAAATCCAAACTAATGAGCCTGACACTGGGGAAAGAGGAGAGAGAACAGCTAAGAGGGACAACGCCATTTGCCTGCCGCCCAGGGAGGGGAAATCATGTATATGGGAGTAAAGATAACACCAACACTCACAGAGTGGTATGCAGCGAACTATCCCCCGCTGATAAGGGGTATTAAGGAGGACCTCCTCAGGTGGAGGAATCTTCGGATTTCCTGGCTTGGCAGACTGGCGGCAATAAAAATGGTCGTGCTTCCACGGCTGCTTTGCCTATTCCAGGCTATCCCCCACGTAGTCCCGGCAAGCTTTTTCAGGGAGCTTCAAACCATAACAAATGAGTTCATATGGGAGGGTAAAAGAGCAAGGGTGAGCAGGCAACAACTTACATCCCCGAGGACAGAGGGGGGGGTCTAGCCCTACCCAATTTTTTTTTACACAATACTATGAGGCAACCCAACTTGGGGTAATCGGGGAATGGCTCCATGAGGGAGAAGAGAAGCACTGGCACAAGATGGACAGAGCGGTAACAAAACATGACTTAAGGTAGGTCTTGTGGCTACCAAAGCAACATCGACCGGAACATGAGTATGAGAGCTCTATCGCAAAACTAGTAGCGGATAATTCGCATAAGTTGGTAAAACATTGGGAAATCACAACGTTTCCGTCCCCCTTCACGCCCCTATATAACAACAAAGAATTCACGCCAGGTCTGGAGAGGGGAGCCTTTAGGAAATGGTATGACGGGGGTTGCCAGAGGATGTGAGACATATTCATAGGCGGGGATATTAGCACCTTTGTGGACTGTAAAAGGGACTTCGCACTGGGGTAGGGGGAAAGGATGCAGTACTCCTAATTGCGCCACTGGCTCCTACATCCCATCAACAAAGAGGCGGCCACCAGACCACCAACAATCTTCAAGAAATTCCCAATGACAGATGACAGCTCTAGAGGGCTGATTTCACAACTGTATAAAATACTGGATGGGGCTACCCAGGGGCAAAACTGGGCATACGTGGGAAGATTGGAACAAATTCAGGAAGCCTGGTACAAAATTCTATATGCCAGCTCGCCTGCATAGGATATATCCAGGAACATCGGGGGACTGCTGGAGAGGTTGTGGGAAAGAGGGTACAGCGGAGCACATAGGGTGGAGGTGCCCAAAAATAGAGCCATTCTGGAAAGAAATTCGGCTAGCGCAGGAACAGGCATTTGAAACAGGGGGAAGTAGGGCCCCGGAACGGATTCTATTGGGCCTTAGGAACGAGGAAGAGTCAGGGGAACCAAGAGCCAGAGAAAGAGCCCAGGTAATGCTGACTATAGCAGGCATGACAATGATCGCCCAAAGGTGGAAAAGCTCTAATATTCCAACGTTCCAGGACTGGCTGCGAAAAGTTTGAAAATTGGTCGCAATGGACTGGGAATCGTGCGCTATGGACAATGCACTGCAGAACTTCGCGAGGGAGTGGGGGTGGGGGGAGAGTCTTGACTTTTCTTAGAGACGATTACAGGATTGGATGGCGGCCGCAACGCCTTAAACTCTTGGACCTACATTGAGCCCCTGGATACAGGAAAAGTTTAAAAAAGAACGAGAGAAACTTGAGGTGGCACCATGGGGGTGGGTAGGGATGGGGGGGGTGGGGTTGTTTTATCTGTTGTTAAAAAAATTAATAAAAAGAAATTATAAAAATGCAGATTGTGGAAAAGGAAAGAAACTGAAGTTCCAAAGAATGAGAGAGACCCATTACTCCTAGTATGGAAATAATATGACCAAGACGATATAGTGGTAAGACTCATAGATAATTCCTCTTCACATATATTTGTACATAACAGACTACAATTTAACCTATTCTGTTTGAAATTAACAAATAAGCTAACATTCATTGCCCCAAAAACAGCTTACAAATGCATTTATCATTAGAACATACTGCCAAGTAGTTGAAAGTGTACAAGACCCAGCACACATGCACTGTATGCACCCTGTCATTTTATTATATTGTCTAAAGTTCATCCAGCCGCCTCTCCACCGCCATCACTTTTTTATTAAGATCTGGGATGGCCCTCGACAGGTCGGTAGCGCTATCCTTAATGCCCTTCTTTAGTTCCTTAACATGGCCATGAGATCTGACCACCTTGTCAGGGGATCATCCATCTCCTGCTGAGGAGGGCGCGGCGAGTGCACCTGGGCGATAGTTTGCTGCTGTGGACGCTGTTGTGAGTCCGCTCCTTGCATAAGTGCTTTAATTTCCCGCGATTGAGGCCACTTCTGTTTTGCTATTTGTTTAGCCATATTGGCGTGGAGGTTCCGTGGAGGCGAAAGCGTTGCGCCAGTTTTAGGAGTTCACACTGTCCAGCCATAGGGTGCTTCCCACTCCCCAAAATTGTACCCCTTGCTCCTCCGTAGCGTACGTTCCCACTGGCCCTTCGCCCTTGTACTGCGTACCTCCAGCGCTCTCACTGCACTACCAGCCTCACCCCGACACATGTCACTCCTGCTCTTCCTCCGGCGCAGTCAACTCAGACTCCTCACTCGAGGCATCCTCTGTCGGAACTGAAGCTCCCCAACTGCACCGTTGGCAGACCTCTGGATCTTCCAGGCACCATGTGTGCTACATTATAATACAATTTGAAGGCTGTATACTGCCTCCACTCCGTTAACTACAGCCAGGGACCTTGTGCCTTAGGGGATCGCCAGCCACCCCATGGAGCCGGGCTGCCTTTGCGTTGCCTTAGCTATCGGCTCTGCTTCACCGCCTCTAGCTCAGGGTCCATCCGGTAGTGCCGGCTGCTCCACACAGGCTCCCCAAAGTGTCAGGCTCCAGACAAAGGCATTCAATCTCCTTCATAGCGGACCCACCTCTCACTGCTTCTTCTCATGCCCTTGAGGCGGTCCGCTGCTCCACGGGTCCCTGCGGCCTCCGCCCCTCCTCCCACCCGGGTGCCTTCGCCCAACACCACTTCAGGTCTCGCTGCAGCCAACCCTGGGCCTGTGACACTATCCTCTGCTCACGCCCGAGGGGAACTCCCCCATGCACGGCTGCATACCTCTTCACTCGCGGACCAACCACATCGCCCATTTTGGATCTTTGTTGACAAAGGTTTCGGGGGGTCCGCTTCCCTCGATTCTGTGGCCAGAATTACTCCAAACTGCACACAGAGTATCCTCGCATCATGGACTACCTTACAGCAACTTTGGGGACATCAGCATAAGGTACAGAAGGGGGAATCAGGGCCTGGGACAGGCTCAGGTCCGGGAGCTCAGCGGAGAGGCATGTGCTGGCGTCGTAGAATGATGGTCTGGAGGGTTGCCCAGAGCAATGCCAGAGGTTTGGATTAATTCCAAACCTTCCAGCCATCACCTCTTTTGTTTCGAATTCGCCTCAGTTTAAACCATTCTGTTGCTGCTTTGAGGAGACTTCGAACTGCTGCGTCTCGATTGTCATCAAACCGCCAAGAACTGCAAGAAGGTATTATTGACTCCTAACTGCTTCCTGATCTAGCTTCGGGCCCTAGAGACTGGTTGGTTCAACTTTGATCCCTTTTTCAAGTAGAAGACCTAACCTCTTACAAACCTTTTGGTTTCAGATTGCCTTTCACCCTGGCTTCATTACCCAGAATGTTGCATCCTTCTGTCTCTTGCATATTCTGTGTTCTTTCCACAGAGGTGGACTTGTGTAGTGTTTTAGCTGTATCTGTCTTTTCATCACCTACTAAAAGATCACCTGTCCTAAATCTTCTTGAAATGATCACCTACCTAAATCTCAACCTTACATACTAAGTTATTTTTGCATATCGTCTGTTTAAAGTATATATATTTGCACAGAAACTTGATTGGAGTTTCCTTTATTTTGGACTGTTTACTATTGCTTTTTGGGTTGCTACGGTTTCATTTACACACCACTCTTAAGAGTGTAGCCTGCCCTCAGCCCACGTTATCAAAAAAGGTGAAGGAGATGTGTATCTTGCCTGTGCTCATTCACGTTTGATTGGGATCACTATTGTTTTGTAGAAGTGTGAAGACTGAGGAGGAGGTTTAGTCACTAGTCATCCTGGCACTCCTCCAGCAGAAGTCATTTCACTTTGGCAGGGTTATCCCTTCATGCTTTTTGGATTGAAGTATTGTTTGTGGTGGGAATTTTATTCTAGCCTTTGACCTACAATGCCAACATGACCAATTGTCAAGTTTTCACGTTTTTTACTTGACATAATAGACTTGAGTGCCAGATATAGATGTGGCGGCAGCTTAATAGGACTTGGTGTGAATACACTTTTTTCCTCCTGTACCCACAATCTGTATTCAAGAATGGGTCGTATTTTTGCAAATAGCCCAGAGATTAGACATGTGATCTCTAGTAGTATCCTTTCCAAAACCGTATCCAAGTATCCCCTATTCGGGACTATTGTCCAGCTATCAAACTAAATTACCCTACATTTTTGTTTGTCTAAGCGGGATTGCCTAAGTGGGCTAGCATTACAGACTTTACTACAGAAAGATATCAAACTAGTCCTTGAAGATAGGTTGGAGGTCTGCGAAAAGTAGTTCTAGCTTATTGAAAGTTCTTCAGGTTCATTTAAGGGGTATGTGCGACTCTAAGAAAGTAGTTTTTGAAGGCCAATGCATGGAGATCAAAATAGATTGATAAATAACTTCCAGTCACTGAAGATCTTGAAGCTGGGTGTTGCTCGGAGCAATCGGGATAATGTCAGAAAAGATTACATCTAACATTGGAGAGAGAAAATATTTTGTGGTGTGTTGCAGCCACAAGATACTGGGAACGTGATTGACCTGAGACGTCGCGTCTAAACTCTATGCACTTGATGTGGAAATGGTAGCATGCAAGTATTTTCGCACTCTGAATGTGCTGTGCCTTTTGAAGATACTGAGATTAATAGATCATATGGAAAGTCCTTGCATAATAAAATGGGTAGCACCAACCTCATTTCCCACACCAGAAGGAAAGATTCAGATATACCTATCACTCCATACTTTACTCACTAGGATACAGCTGGGTCAGTGCCGCACCATCAAACGCCACAGCGAAACGGCCTATAAGGAATCGGCAAAAACCCCACCCACAGGAATACAGCTCAAACGGAACCAGAAGTATCAGAATCAGGATACAGACCCCACTTACCTAACGTTCAAATCTCTACAAACTCAACCCACATAAAACTCACACAACCATTTCTCTCCCAGTAATCCGCACGCACTTTACCACACTGCATCATCAACACATAAACAGCACCTACAGCACATGACGTCTCGCCCGATCCGATACTTGCACCAAAGTCCAGCACACAGTGTATACCGAGCTGAAACTGTCAACAGCACGCCACCTCTCCCACTCTCCTACTCCCCCTCCACCCGACTAACCTTACCCGCCCTCCTTCCTGTTTACAGATCCACCAGAGCACCTGGGGAGCAATGCCGTTGGTGGCGGTGCACTATATAAGTACCTTTAACATAACATAACATGTACCAAAACCAGTCGTCTGCCTCTCTCCAGGATAGTGGAATTCGTAGACTCTATTGTGCTAGCCTTGCATTGAATACCCTAAGGGAACCTCTATCTATCCACATTATCGAAGATGAACTTAAAGCCAATTGTAGAACCCTGACCAGCAGAGAAGCACGAAGCCGAACGTGCTGACCCTTGAATTCTATATAAGAACATGTACTCATCCTCTGCCTAACCTACGTATTAGCTATGTATTTGGGCACCTTCATAGGCACGCTTCCTGCGTCCATTTAGAAAGCATTAATAATTTTATTTTTAAAACCCCCAAAACCTCCCCCTTCAGAAAGCTGCTCTTCTTATCGCCCATTATGCCTGACCAGTCATGACAGCAAGGTCTTGGCTAAACTGTTTGCAGATTATTTGCCCATTGTTCCCTCTTTAGTTTCTTAATGACCAAGCAGGCTATGGTTATGCTACTGCACAAAGTGGCCCATGAGGTACTGGTAATTCTGGCTACTTTTGGAGGGAGAAACCTTTGACTTGGTCAACTGGCCTTTCCGATTTGATGTTCTTCATAGATATGGTATGGAAGATTCCCCATCTGTGCCATGGCTCTTATACGCACACCCCCTAACACACTATTACCAAATGGGAACTCTTTCCCTCCTACCTCATCTAGAGGTGCGTGATGAGGGCACCCTTTCTCGCTGATTCTCTTTTCTCTTTCCTTTAAACGCTGGCCCGCCTTCTCAATAAAAGGGTATCGGGTAATATTATCGCTATATATATATGGTCGCCGTATATAATATCACTGGGAAAAGGTTGTGGCAATATTATATAGGTGACCATATATATAGGGACTGGGGCAGCAGGGGTTGCGGGGGTGTCCCCCTTCTCCCCATTTAGAAAAAAAAGGGTTTGGAGGTTTCGGGGGTGTCCCCTGCATGTTCTATGTAATAATGTCTCCACAAAAAACGGCAATTTTTCGGCGATTTCTTTGCATGGCGATATTTTTGAGGGGACATTATTACATGGAACCAATAAAAGAGACATACAGGTATTGTCTAAAGACATAACTGTCTCTATATTCTGACCATATGTTGCTTTGCGAAATAACTAAATGCAGAATGTATCTGTTAGTGGATGGGATCTACCTTCAGAGTTTCTGCAGTTTGCATAAGTCTTCCTTTAACGCCAGGTGATGGTGTGCCTGACTTTGAGTTTATAGTTAAAAAGGACTTAATATGTTACTTCTGGTTAGATTTCTCAACACCCGAACAAACATTACTTGACAAAGGCTATTCAATTCCTTGCCTACTCTTGAGAACTAAGTTGAAAGGTGGATAACACTCATTTTCCCCATGACGGCAAAAATCACTTAGTTAAATGGTGAAAAGGCTGACATTTGTATATGTATTTGTGAGAAACTTGAAGGTGTCTCACCCGCTAGTCCCTGGGGATCTGTCATCCAGGTGGCCAGGACACGGCCATCGCTTTTGGATCCAGTTCCTGAGGGTTGACCAGTGCAGGAGAATCACCTGGATGGGGGGGGGGGTCTTCGGGGAGTGGAAGTGGGACACGGGACGGCGAGATGCGGTATCCCCTTCCCTGTAACACCTTTACCCCATCCTACTCGGTAGGATACGTAGGGTCTCAATCCCACCTGTTTTACGACACAGGCACTTTCTCACTGACATCTCGCTGTGTGGGAAAACAGACTAACACCCAATCCGTATACCTGACATGTGCCACTACAGTGGTCAGGCAGGGTCAGGTAATTACTGATCTTTACACACATCTGACTTCCATCACACTTCCCCACATGGATAAAAGGCAGAGCACGAAAGCACACTCTGAGCAAGGCAAAGAACATGAGGAACCAGCAGATGGCAGTTTAATACAAAGCTGAAGATGGCAAGACCGAAGAGGATTGTAAAGAGGGAAATACCCTTGACCTTTTCACCGACAAACCGCATCTTTCATTAGCCATCAAATGTAGAAAACGTAAGACCTGGAATTAAAGGTAAGGAATCCTGCATTGTATGTCAGAGGTACCTGAGGCTCTACTGCGTCGGTAGTCAAGGCGGGGAGAAGCGTTTGCCGCCATGGTACTGTCCTTGGCTTTTACAACAAAGCAGCACAGCCAGTGAGTTAGGGAGACTGATACCAGACAGGTCTGCGTGGAAATCAAGGTCGCAAGCGGCAACATTGTATGAAGAAGATTATTAAGACGGCAGATGAGGGAATGAACTTTTAAGCTAAAATATGATGCTGTAGACAGTGTGTTCCGGCATCACGTGGGTGCTCATTCGAAGGTCTCTGTTAGGTATCCAACCGAAAGGGTGCCATGGATAAAAGAACGAGAATTGTGAAATTTAAGTGGTCCTGCAACGGGTCAAGCCAAACCCTGTGCACATTCGAGAGTCTTCGATACTTGATGGAAAATTGACATTGGTCCAAGCCCGACTCAGGGAGACTAATTGTGTAGAAGGGATCTGAGCCCGGCAAAGGGGGATCCAGGGTGAAACGCAAGTCACCCGAAAAGGAAGAACCTACGAACATTGTGTGAAAGGTTAAAGGCAGGCTCGGGCCCGGCAGAGGGAAGCCTGTGCCGAAGTTTATGCTCAAAGGATCTGAGCCTGGTTGAAGGGGATCCGGGGTAGATATTGAGTCACCCAATGTGAATACTTGTGAAAATCTGGAAGGGTAAAGAACTTGTTGTATATTTGGTTGCATCAAGCCCTTTGAGTGAAGAGACTTTGAGAAGCACAGAGACATGCGCTCCGGAGATCCTGATGCTGAATGAACTGTAACCTCGTGCTAACGAAGCCAGAGACTGTGCTATGCTCGAGTGAACCACCTTATCCTGTGCTAAAAACGTGGGGAAGAAGGCCAACGGCCTGAAAACTTGAACACTACTTTCATTTTCATAACATTATTTCCCACACTATTTGTATTTAGAGGTAAGGATTGGCAATAGGTTTTTTAGTATAGGCCCTTTTATTTTGACAAGACACCACGAGGACTGCGTTATTATTTGATGGGCGTAGCTTGCTCCCATACCGTTTTTAAAAAGAAAATTCAATAAACACCCTTGAACTGTGGTCCCTTGTGTCTTACTGTTGATGCCATGCCTTCCTGACATATTCCAGATCGTTCCTGTGGCCACTACTGTGATTGTGCTTTGACAAAGACAGATCCTCTCCAGATTATTGTGAATGGGAAGAAGCCTATATTCCGACTGCCTCATGCCTGCCTGGAGTCTTCTTAATCCCAGGTCTTCATATTGTCTGGTGGTGTATACACAATACACTACATTATGGTGCCCAATGGCTCTGTGTTTCTAAATGTCTTTCCGGAAAAGGTGGTTGCACTCCCCGCCCACTGGATACTGTTCTGCAGGGCCCCCTTATTTTAAACAGAGAAATGTATGTTCAACCCTCCTATTCTCCTTTGAAAACAATGATGCCTCATGAAACTTAAGAGACCATTCTCATTCTCCCAGTATTCATCAGTACAGTATAGGGGGGTGGGGATTTAACCTAGGACAATAGTTTTTATAGAGCGTTTACAGTTTTTGATATCTGGATCGTGGGGGGTTTATTTACTGAATGCACTTTATATATCCTTGGCTCATTGGGAAGTATAGGCAAATGCACTTGAAATGTACTGATTTGTAGTATACTAAGCTTCTATATACTACAGTTACTGATCTGTGTCTAATCTGTATCTATCTGTGATTTCTTCCCAAAATCACAAACTTGGTTAAACGATTAAAAAGTAATGAAATGTACACGTTTTTGATGTGTGTTTTGGTCATTGGATTCGTTATGTGGAATTTTCGGTCCTGGCAGAAGGACAGGAATTGGAAGAAGAAATCAGTTGTACTCAAATTTTATGTGCAATATGTATTTAATGAAGAAATCTATTTCTTTTTTTTTTAAGTGCATTATTATTTTCTTTCTTTTTTTCAGCCAGTCTTTCTAGTCGAGAAAAAAATAAAATGCTTCCTGAGCCAAGTGGAATAGTTGCTGTTCAAAACAACATAAAGGAATTGTTAAAGAAATACACTTATGGCATATGGTTGTCGAAACTACCCCGATTTTACAAAGAAACATTTAAACATGATCTTGACGAAAAAAGCATTTCACAACTTGAAAAGTGGCACCATGTCTGCGTGGTAGGTTTTTACAAATGTCAGCTCCTGTCAAGCAAGCATTGGTGGGTGATGTTGGTTCATTTATTGTTTAATGTTAGTGCACACATTCAAGCAGAGCCAATCGCCACACGCACTGATGCAAATGAGACTCTTAAACAAGGGTTTGGGCAAAATAAGTCTAATGTAATTAATGGAAACTTGAGCTCTTGCACACCTCCTGTCCCTTCTCTAAACGTAGGGGATTTTTCAGAAGGCAGGGGATTTTCCTTGGTTTCCATGTCGTGCTGCAGTTAGGTCCGATGCGGTCTTGTCTGAACCTGAACAACATTTGTCATTGTGAGATAGACTTTCACTCTACTTCCTCCTCACACCTAAACAACATAGCAGGATGGTGTTCCCTTGAACTCACCCGTTCAACAGTTCCAACAGTCTCAACAATGTGTTTCTTCTGCCAATCCTTGCCAGGTTTTGGTCACTCGGCCTGCGCGGGAGGAGGTGTATGCCCCCTGTAATTCTTCCCAGGTATGGAGTAACCTTTAGTCCTAGTCACATTCTTGGTCAGCTCCTTTTACAGGATTCACATATTGCTGTCTATCATTATTTTTGACCTTTGGAAAGTGTCTGGGGTCTTCAACTGTGTTTGGCTGGTCGGCCTGGCTGTAGGATGGTTCAAGGCCTCTTACAAACTTCCATATTTACACTACCAGCTACTTTCCTTGCAATTCAGCATCAATCTCGTTTCTCGGGGAACCCATCCCCACTTCTGTTACTGAGCTTCATTCAACTCCTGTCGCGGCCTCGCTACATGCTTGTTAATCCTCCCATCCACCACAATTATAGCACACCTCGGTGTACTTCCCTCTGTCATAGCCTTACCAGGCTGTTCCTGCTCCAACTTGTTTCCACCCCCTGGTCTAGCGCCACCACCTCCTGTTACTCTGCGCCTCCCCCCCGCACCCTTGTGTCTTGCCTCTACCTCCTACTTTTGCCAAACACACCTTTGTCTCATCATCTCCTGTTGATGTCACACCACCTCTTTCCTTGGGTTACATTATCTTCCTGACGTCTATAATCACCCTTTGTTTCCATGTTCATATTCTGATGCCATTTCCAAACTCTTTCTCCAAGCCATCTACTCTATTCCAACTGTCACCAGCTCACCCGCCTCTTCTCTGCTCCTTGTGCCACCATAAGTTTCCTTCGCACCTCTGCTCTTTCCAAACTCCCATACCCTTCTGCCATTTCTGAAACCTTTTAAAGCAGCCCGCCTCGATCTATCCAGATCTTCCCTTTGACCGTCCTCAGGGGTGTGCCTTGTGATTTTATGGAAAGTGATTCGTTTTTTGGGCTTTTAGGTGGTCCTCTGACAGTGTTGCCTGTTCCACCTCTTACCCTGGTGGGTCCGTTTCTGAGGTGAGCGGTGGCCTACAGAGTGAATGCAAGTCTTTTAGGTTCATGAGTCATCCGTGAGCAGGTTTCCCAGTGTACTTTTCTTGGTAAATGATAACCAGGTTTGAGATGGGTTGTAGATTATATGGAGTATGTGGTGCTACGGTAATAGGTTGTCTTCACGCTTCTCGGCCGCTCGACTGGAGAAGGAGTAATCCCTTAAAGGGACAGCGCATATGCTTAATGCACAGTGATGAGTTCCTAACACATGACCAAGGAATAATGGGGATGAACAGGGGATCCTCTGCGTGCAGTCTCATGGTCTTGCATCATTTAGTGTGTGGCAATACCCAGCCCTAATGGTAACCCCAACCTTTACCCGTAGAGTGCGGCGGGGAACTTTGTCACAGCATGTCTTTTTTGGTTCTTGAGAAAAAAACATGCTGCTTTGTTCTGACACCTTACTGAAGGTTGAGTGTTGGGTTGCATATATTGATGTTCCTCAGTGCCTTGGACAATGCAACTTCTGGATAGTGGCAGAAAGCCTGCATATATGCACAAAAGACTGGACTCTGGAATTATGGTTCACAAGCTTTTATTTTTATAACAGTAAAAAAACAGGCTGTAACCAGTAGGTAATGAAATCAAGTGGGTGCTTGTGAGTGACCAATCAAGATGGATACTGAATGAAAAAGCCGTGCTTCCTGCTTCTCACATCCTGATTTGATATCCTTAACCAAGCTCACCTTGTAGGTTCATTGTCCTGGTACCTGGACTGAAGGTAGCTGGCTCGGTTTGATTTGTATGCGAAGACCGTGCCTGCGCTGTTCCTGAATTTCACTGCTGCAGACATTTGCAGCCTCTGCCATATTCATACACAATGAGCAGTGCTTGCGTGTGTGGTGTGATATGGGGGTGCGTGACAGAGGAAGTGGCTCATGCTTGTGCCGGAGACTCATCTCTTGCTTCATCAAGCTCTTCAGCCCTACTTTCTTGCAAAGATCCTGTAATTCTGACACTTCTGCTCCTGGCAGATTGGCAATTCTGGGCTTAACTCACATTGCTGGTTGTTTCTTGAATCCAAATTAGTCAGTATACACAGTACATTTGTCCCCATGAAAGGTACCCCTTTGCAGTCAGTGTAGGTTATAATCCTAAAACTGCAATAGATGTTAAGTATCATATTGCGAGACCCCTGACTCCAATTCTGCTGCAAATGAGACTGAATGTGCGTGAAGTCCTTTCTCCTGGTAAAGCCTTATGTTTCTCCAAATATACTTCTGGTCACCCTATCAAATAAATACCTTATTAATTATTCGGTGCTTTTAATATTTATTGGTATTTGCTGTGGCTAGTAGGCTGTTGTTCTTTAAAAAACTTGTATTCTTCGTGGAACTGCTTGAGCAGCAGTTAAAAAGCAGTCATTGCATACATGAAACGAGGCTTTTGTTTTTGTGTTACTGCCGAGTACAAAGCAGCAACAAAATAAGCCGACATTGGGTAAACAGCACCTTCCGCTCCCCAGACATTCCATCATGTCGAGTTCCCCCACCACTCCAATTGCCCTCAGGAGTCAATGACAATAAAGTGGAGGCTGGTCAGGTAGACCCAAAATTCACACCATATGTCCTTTGGTTTAGATGTACTTGGCAGCATAGCACTATAAAGGTCCTTACAGTTCTCAACCCAGATCAGGTCAGAAATCCAGTCATTGTGCCCACCTTCTCAGTGCACAGCACTTGGCCACAATGCATCCAATGTTAAGGAGAGATTTAATTCTCCGCTCTGACGTTTTCCCACAACCCAAACAAAACACCCATGGGCAAGTACGGCACGGTACGATTCACCATTTTCGATAGAGTATCTATAACGTGCTTCCAAAACCCCTGCAGTTTGTGGCAGCCCTACAAAATGTGCAAATGTTCCACCTCTTTTGCATGACAGAGGGGGCACTTGCCATCATTCCCTAGATAGATGCGTTTAAGCCTGTTGGGGGGTGTAAAGTAGTCTGTAGTTTTTTGAATTAAATAAGCTTAAATCTAGAATTTAGATGACAATCTTGGTTAGCGAGCACATCTTGTCCCACTGTTCACCAGATATTTCAACTAGTAGCTCATCTCCCCATTTTCGTCTTGCAGGGGATATCCGCCCTATTGACTTACCAGTCAACCCATACAGTGTGGCAAGTAGTCTATGCATCCCGAGGAGTTGGAGATATATGCCAGGAGCACATCCTCAGGGGGTTCAGTAGGGGAGCCCTCCCATAGCTTGAATGCTGCCGCCCAGAGTCTATAATATTGTTGGATCTGTCGTAGTGCCTGTGTGCCCCTGCTTCCATGTCTGCATGTTAATAACCTTCCCCTCAGGAAACAGATCTCCCACTGTCCAATATCCCAGCCTTTTCCCATGTGGCACAGAGCAAGCTATCCCAAGTGGATTCCAGACCCGGGTCCCGCACAGCGGGAGCCACTTGGGTGGGTCACACCCATCCCATTGAATATTCTCTGCTAAGCCCCAATAGTGTGATTTTATTTTTCTCACAAATGATGGCGCCACACTTGTTCAACACAGAAACTTGTTCCGTTTAATTATATATAATCAATTCTGTGGAAAAAGCCCAACTGGATAACACGTGTTTCGACATCCAGTGCCTTTTTCAAATCTTGGCAATTGTTATATCAAAATTGTGAACTTCTTACTTAAAGCAAACATCACTGTATATTACCGTCATGACAGATATACAAGGAGAGGTGACGGAGAGGATGATCAGGGTTGTTTAAAAAAAAAAGACCAAAAAATACTGAAACCTTGAAAATTTAAAGCATTCATTTCATAATTAGTCGCCAGTGGTAATAAACCCTAAACCATGAATCGCTACATAAAGTTCCCATAAGCGGCATATGCTAAAACCAAACTAAGTTGTTCCATTGTGGTAATATTATTATGTAAATAGTTTTAACCAATAAAACAAGTATTTTAACAGCCGTATACCAAGCCCCACAATTTCTAAAATAGAGAAAAATTTAGAAAAATGTCAAATTGCTTGCTGTTAGAGAGAGGGAGAGAGAGAGAACGAACTGTAAGGGTGTTTGAACACACACTTCAAAGAAAGGGAGAAAGGCTGGGAAGCCTTTAGGATTAACAACTTACAAGAAAGTACAGTATTATCCTGGAAAGAAGGTACGAATAACTCTGTGTGTGAAGTGGTATTTAAGAACAACAGAAGACGAGGAGCAGAAGGCCCAATAATCCTTCACAAATAACTGGCAAGAGAACACAGAGGGGAGAGAGGGGAAATATAGTGACAAGAGAAATGAGAATCCCTTTGAGACTTATATTTTGCCTGACTATGCGAACCCTTTGAAGATTAACCTAAGGAACCGATCATACTCAAAGAAAGTCATTGCATCAAAGAAAAAGAGCAGTAAGAGCCTGTTGAGTTGTATGAGCGAATAGGAGTCGCCACAAAAGACTATTTGACAATCACGTATTGGACTGGAGTTTAAAAGACTAAAAAGAACAGTATAAGAAGCACTTGTCAGGAGAAGGGAGACATTCTCCTGACTTTTTTAAAATTTTGTTCAATCTAGTTGTAGGGGTCAGCTTGCATTAGTTTGTGGAGGTGAACTCATTCTTTTTGGACATTTCAAGACTACCAACAAGCACCTTATTAATGTAGGAAGGGAGCAGCCCATAGGGATAGTCGGGTTTTCACCATATCATTTAATGGTCATTCTAAAGAGGCCCTCCAAGAATCTGCGTCCCTCTTCTGATACGCTACACCTTTTGGACCCTTGAAATATTTCTTCTAACGCTTACCTTGTCCCCGCAGGAGGGTAAATAGTCTGGGTCACTTGTGATCTGCCAATACTGGTTAAACAGGAGTTTCCCCTGTCATAAAGGAGAGAAAAAATAGGAGGGGTATTGGAATTAATATTATGTGGTCACTATACTATGGCTTACCCCTTTTCCCACCCTGCTGACTCCCCTATAGTTTCTATGTGCCCAGTTCTCCTCCTCACCTGCGTTTTGATATTAGGGAGCTCTCATCCTGCTTTCGTGTAGGGGCGCGTTGGTGGTGAGGCACAAGAAGAACTCCGGCTGGAAAAGGTTGAAAAAGCCTCTGAAGGTAAGTGTCTTGATTCTTGGCGGGATCTTTTGTTTTTAGTCAGTTTGGTGTTGAAGTCTCTGAGAGAAAAAAGGTTCTGAGGAGAGAGCTCTCTCTTGATGTAAATCTAACAGATCCCTCTTTTGCAGGTTCGTTGAAGAGAGAAGTTTCACTTGAGGAACATGGGCGTTGTCGAAGAAAAAAACACAAAGTCTTCTCTTGAGGTAAGAATGTGCGCGTAATTGGGAAAGGCGTGCAGCGCTACGTGCCTTTGTTACCAAGCTATGGTATTCTCTCTGTGAACCCAGGCTTTGGCATGCTTGGAAGTGTTAGTCAGAGCTTCAGGTACGTAAGCGCGTAGTTTTATTTTCACTCGCTACAATGTCTTTAATGTTCTTTCTTTAACTATTGTACCTTGTCTTTGCAGGTTTTCGGAGGTCAGAGGATTCCACGATGAAGCAGAGGTTGATGAAGAAGGTTGCTGACTGAACCGCGGAACTACGGAGAAAGAAGTCACCTGTCCGAGGACTGCTTCTACGGAAATTCTTGTCGGGTACATTGAAAACTTAGGTCTGTGGATTTTCTGTTAACTCAACAAGTTCATAACATGACTTTTCTATTGTCTTTAAAGGTCTGTGAGCTGAGCGCCGGTAGCGTTACACTGCTGTCAGCGGAACCAACGGGAAGTGTGTGTTATTGCGGGGGCAGGGCTTTTATAGTCCTCCATGCCCAACTACCAGTTCTCAATTGCTACATGCAGGGCGGCCATCTTAAGGGAAATTGTTAACCATTGGATCTCTATGGGAGCCCACTGTAATTCTGGTACTGAGGAATGTGAGCACGCCGGGTTTGCCATGCTAATACCCATCTAGCCCCACAGATCTGCACCAAGAACAAAGAACCCTTTCTGGCCTGAATACCTGATCCCAACCCTACAACTCTGGAGGCGATCATGACATTTCTCAAGATTTGGTGAAGGCCTTGGCTCATCACATTAACACTGCTGCATGGGGAATATGTCTAGGCCTTTACATGATGCGATCGGCATGGATCCAAGTGACCACCTTCATGCAATGTGTTAAGGAAAAGGTACTGGACCTTTCCTTTTGGCACCAGGTTTTTTCATCCTTTACTGATTATCTCATTGAGAAAAAGACATTGCGGCAAACTGTTTAACCTTTGTCAGTTCTTATTTCCCCTGTTCTGAAGCCTTTTCAATCATCACTTGGGTCCAGGCAGAATAGTAGGGCTAGGTATATCCAGTGGAATTTGTGGCTTCATGAATCTCTCGAAGAGGCAATTGGACCACTCTCCTAATGCTCTTCCATAAAAGAAACAGAGTTACTTCCCCAAGGGGTTCCTCTAGCAGACTTCCTCAGCTTAGGAACAAATCTAAGAGACATTGCTGTGCAGTTCTAAAAATCCCCAGTTGGAGGCAGATTGTTATGTATCCTGGAAGGATAAGTTCCTGATATTTTCAGCACCTTTCGGTCCTCTATGTAGTCTCTAAAGGGTACATGCAGCCTGTCTCTTCCTGTGTCAACCCTGTCTCTGCCCCACTTGATTGAAATGAGATTAGTCTTTCGAATGGATTGTGTCCTCTCACATATTCCTCATCTTTAATATATCCAAGTCTGCTTGCCGCTTGCTTTTGATTTTCTTTTTCAGAAAGATTAACGTTGTGCAGGGTCGAGTCATGTCCCTTGACAGCCGTTGTACTGTCCTCGGTCGTTACCTCGATGTTGGTATATGAAGCACATGCGGTGACCGTTACTTCAGTTCAATTTTTCTGCTTGCCTAGCTTGCTTCACGGCGACATTGCCTCAACGACATTTCTAAATACGTTTTACTTCAGAAGTCAATTAGATCATATATTCGACATGTCCACAACACCGAAAACCGGGTTTAAGCAGTGTGCCGACTGTTGGGCAAAAATGCCCATCACGGACCCCACCATGTATGTCTATGGTGTCTCTGAATAGGCCACAAGATTGATGATTGCGGCTTGTGCCAATCCATGACGGTTAAAGAATCGCGGGAATGGAAGGGGAAGCTCGAGGCAGGTGAGCCCTGCTCCAAATACCCCTTCATTACCCCGTCTGAAAGAAAATCTTCCTCTGACCAGAGAAACATATTCCCTGAGAGAAAAAGCACTCTAGGCATCAAAAGGCTCGGGATTGAGGACACAGCGCTCGTTGTCACCCTTTCACAAAAAAAAGTAAGAATTGATGCCATATGCCTCCGTCGACGACTTCTTCCTCATCTCCAGACGGTCCCGTTTCCCAAAAAGTCTTCGACTCCTGTGGAATGGGAAGATTTCTGTCAAAAATGCTTGACATTTTTAACAGTGTGGCTCCTCGGAGTGCCCCTCTGAAGGAGTCAAAGCTAGCTACCCCTCTGTGTCTCGAAAGACCATCGGGGAGTTGGATTTGTCACCTTCCCACGCGCATATGAACCTGTGAAGAAAGGTTCTTCGACACAAGTCAAAGGATCCTTCTTCGACGCATAAGATGGAGTCGTCATCTTCCTTCTCGAAGGCAAAATATTCAGAGGCTTCAACTCCGGTCTCGAGGCTTTCCCCAAAGCTGTCAAGAGACTCACCTGAATCATCGAGGCATTTAATTGATGGAGGAAGGATTGCTCAGGGGAAACGCGTTTGTCTTGGAAGCAAGACATTGCAGCACAGCACGGGTTTGAATCCTGATCCCTCTCTTAGAAACCAGTCGCTGGTATTAAGCGCGTTATAAGTGAACAATAAAATCAAAAAAATGAAAGCCATCGAGGCATTCACCGACCACTTCTTCAAAGTAGTCGAAGCCCTCGACGCCATTGGCGCATTCAGTGCCTCCAAAGCCATGGGGTCTATTTTTGAGGAAGAGGACCACCAAGCTGCATTTGGGTATGAATTTGGGACCCCAAATGTACCAGAAGAGCTTATTTGTCAGGAATCAAAAATGCAGAATCTTGTGGAACCACTTAAGGAATCTAGCAGCTGGGGGACTTCTCCAGAAACTGATTTTGTAAACTCAGAGATGGCTGGATATTCAGATCCATCTTACAGATCAGTGATTCATAAGGTCTCAGAATATCTGGGATGGTCCAAACCAGCTGTAGTAGTTGCAAAACATGACTCGACTGATATTCTAGACAGTGGCCCAGTAGAAGAAGCAGTATTACCATTCCCCACTGCTTTGAGAGTGAGGGTGATGGAGAACTGACTGAAGCCAGATTCCACCCACCACTTAACAAGATTTTGACAGAGAAATACAGGAAACCCTGAATAGATCCTCCCTTCCTCAACAGACATCCAACACCAGAAAGCCTAGTGGTTCAGGCTGCAGCAGCATATTCCCGAGCGTCTGCTTACCCATCCGCTCCTGCTGACAAGGACAATAGGAAGGTGGATGCTGTAGGGAAGAGAATGTTTAGTGCAGGTAGTATGGAACTGAAATCTGCCAATGCCACCAGTGACCTGGCAAAATATATACATACCCTTTGGAGAGTGGCTACCCTAGCAGCAGATCATATTCCCAAAGGAGAGGAGAGGGGATGGGTTTTTAAATCTAATTCAGGATGGGAAAGATGCCATGAGGCAATCATTGCTGTCAAGTCTTGATATGATTGTCTCTGTAAGCAGGGCAATGGCTGCCAGTACAGTTTTAAGACGTCTGGCATGGCTCGGAAGATCAGGATTTTCCTCAGTTGTCAGGTACGTTTGCTGGACATGCTCTTTGATGGGAATCAATTATTTGGTGAAAAAGCTGGCAGCAGCTTAGAGAAACTACAAGCTTCAAGGACAGCAGCTAAATCCTTAAGGGTGGCAATAAGGAAACCTGTACAAACTTCAGGACACAGGTGGAGAGGAGGTTCTTTTACTTCTACTCGTCCATTTCAAGAGGAAGAGTACAGTTCTCTCAAAGGGGTCAGAGAAGGGTGCCACGTTGAGCCAGAGGCAGAGGAGGTAGAACTCCCTGCGCAACACCTGCTGCATTGCCCTCAACTGCAGCTGGAGCAACAATCCCTATGACTCCCTCACCCACAAATTAGGGGTAGGAGGCAGACTGTCAAAACATCTCCAGAGTTGGCGATGCATAACTTTGGATGCATGGGTGCTACAAACAGTGGCATACCGTTGCTGCCTCCCATGCATAAAGAAACCCCTGGATTGCCCCCCCCCAAGAGTCCGATCTTCTCTGGATCTAGATCCGCTCCTTCTACAGGAGATTCTGATCCTGTTTGAGAAAGGTGCAATATAGCTGGTACCTGCAACAGAGAGAAACCAGGGTTGGTACTCTCACTATTTCCTAATCCCCAAGAAGGACGGAGGAGTGCGACCCATCTTGGACTTCAGATACTTGAACAAGTTCCTTAGGATGGACAAGTTCAAGATGGGTAACTCTTTTGCAGATCATTCAGGCCCTTCGTCTCCAGGATTGGTTGGTGTCATTGGACCTTCAGGATGTTTACTTTCATGCGCCCATTCATCATGAGCACAAGTACCTGAGGTTCGCGGTTGGAGGTTCTCATCAGTTTTGAGTTCTGCCATTCGGGCTCACCTAAACCCCAAGGGTCTTCAAGCTTATGTCAGTGGTGGCAGCAAGTCTAAGGGAGGGGATTCACATCTACCCCTTTCTGGACGACTGGTTGATCAAGCTTGTTCTCCAGAACAGTCTTGAGTCACCTCAGTCGTACTTGCCACCATGAGCTGGGCTTCTCCCTGAACTTCAAGAAGTCCCACCTGACACCCTCACAGAAGCTTCAATTTGTTGGAGCAGTCCCCGACTCAGCTTCAGGAAAAGCATTGTCACCCGAGTAAAGGGCTCAACATATCTTGCAGATGGTCCACAAATTTCAGAGTGCCCAACAGCTCCGGCCTTCAACTTCCTAAGCTTTCTCGGCCTCAGGGCAACCTGCATGTTTCTGGTACTAGAAGCCAGTCTGAGAAGGATGTCATTCAGTGGGCTCTCAGATCCCAGCGGTCTCATTTCTCGGGCAGAATGACGGACCTCCAGGTCCCGGCAAAGGTCACCCAGGATATCCTGTGGTGGGCTTGCTGAGAGAATATAATGAGGAAAACCTTTTTTGGCAACCATGGCCAGAAATGTCAGTTCATGAAGGATCCTTCAGTCAGCGGACACTGGTCTCAGTTGGAGTCCAGACTTCATGTCAAACTATTGGAGCTGAGGGCTGTCAGATTTCCTCTGATGGCCTTCCTGTCCTCAATACAAGGGAAGAGTGCCCTGATAATGACAGACAATACAGTGGCCATGCACTATCTCAACAAGAGATGGGGCTTAGGGTTATTACCCCTGTGCAGAGAGGCAATGCAGCTCTGGTTATGGACACTGAGAAGGAATCACTCTTCTGGCAGTTCATCTAGCCAGAGAAGAAAATACAGTGGTGGATGCTCTGAGCAGGAAAAGCACGATTTCCAACGAGTGGGTACTAGCTCAGTAAGTCCTTCATGAGATGTTCACGCTTTGAGGAACCCCTGAAGTGGATCTGTTTGTGACTAGTGTTAACAGGAAGTGTGAGATGTTCTGCTCTAGGGAATATCCCCAAAGAGGAGCTCTAAGTGACGCATTTGCGGTGGACTGGGAATTTTCACTCCTGTATGCATTTCCTCCAGTCCCCATCATTCCTCATGTCATCAGGAGGTTGAGGAAGTTCAGGAAAACCATGATCCTCGTTGCTCTGGATTGGGCCAAGAGACCTTGGACCTTCTGTAAATGGCCATCTGCCCTCCAATTCATCTTCCCGAAAGAGGACCTACTCTCGCAAGAGGGAGGTCTCATTCCTCTCCCAGAGATCAGTACTCTCAATCTTCACGCCTGGTGTCCGAGAGGTTGAGATATAAGAATTGGGACCTTCCGGAAGACGTGATGGAGGTTTTGCTTTTGGCTAGAAGACCAGCAACTAAATTCCTATACCGCTGCCGTTTTGAACACATTTCGCAGCTGTTGTAGGGAAAAGAAACTTGATCCCTTCACATGCAGTCTTCCCACTGTTCTATCTTTCTTGCTCCATTTGATCCATTCAGTGTTAGAAGATGTTACAGTAAAAGGCTACTTGGCGGCACTTTCAATTTTTAAGAGATCCCCTGGCGAGGGATTGTAAGTGAAAGTGCTGATTGTCATACAGTTTCTAAAAGGACTAACACATTTATTCTCACCAACTCCTTTTATTGTTTCAACATGGGTTAGAACTTAGTGTCAAAGTACCTCATGGTGGCTCCTTTCAAGCGATTACACTTGTGTCCTTTGAGGAAGCTAACACTTAAAACTGCCTTCTTGTTAGCTATCACATCTACCCGCAGAGTAAGCGAACTACAGGTACTCTGTACAAAACCAACTTTTACGTCCTTTAAGGACAAGGTAGGGTTAAGGGTTCGTTCATCTTTTCTTCTGAACTTTGTCTGAATTTCACTTAACGCAACGGATAGTCTTATGGACATTTTGCCCACCACCTCATCCATCAAAGGAAGAAGAGAGGCTTCACAGGCTAGACCATGCAAGGGTGCTAAGTTACTATATTTCACAAACATCTAATTTTCATCAGGGTGACCAACTGTTTGTAGGTTGCGCATGACAAAGACTAGGTTTAGCGGTAACAAAACAAACCATTTCACGATGGATAGTTAATAGCATTACCAAATGCTATTCACTAGCAGGCAGGCTCACCCAAAGGTTTGAGGGAGTATTCAACTAGAGGAGTGGCAGCTTCTTCGGCTCTAGAAAGGGGGTTGCCGGTGCAGGACATCTACAGAGTGGCAAGGAGAGGAGACCACAATTGGCAAAGCTGTTCTTCATAATAATAACAAATAGAAATTCCTGTCACCTATCTCCTAGGACGAACTGCTATGGGAGTGTATCAAAGAGAGGAATGCGTGGGAGGACACAATCAATTCGAAGAACAAGTTACTTACCCATGGTAACGTTCTTTCGACTGGGGGGCGTGGCCTGGTGCTCATGCATGGTGCGAGGCTGCTTGTGTGCTGAGCTCCGGCACCCATTTGACACATATCCTATAAACAGCAATTTATAATGCTTTCTTTCTTCACTTTTTGAAATGTGTGAGTGAGAATCTCCTGTTTGCCAAGAATCAGAGTGAGCGGGAGTTGTGTACTGCTGCCAAAACGTTATAAAATTGTTCAAGACCTCGACTGGCACCGGGCTCGTACAAAAGGTAAAATGGCGACTGAAATGCACAGCTCCTTTAGCTGCTGCTGAGACAAAGGAAGACAGGTGAAGAGGCACCGGAAATTGCGTGGTAGCTGTGGCGGAGCTCAACGGTGGCGCTGACCCCTTGAGCCTGGAAGAAGCTCCCGAGCAGGTGTGTTTGCTCCCTTGGTCCCGGAGAGATTTGTCCCTGCGGGCGGATCAGCGGCTTGTCTTAGCTAGCACCCAGATCTGGATACCGCCGGAAAGTGTGTGAAGTAGCACCCGCTGCGCAGTTCAGAGACGTGAGGCACTGCAGACCAAACTACGCAAGAGCCCTAGTCGGGAGGTGGCCTCTGACAAGCTTGGGATACAACTGACTCAGAGTGATCCCCTCTTCCACACATTCTTTTGATCTTGAAACACAGTAGAGCGATTGAAGACCAACAGCCGCGAGCAAAAGAAATCGGATGCGGCCGCTGCACTGGAACACTTAATGAAAGCCATTAAAATACGCCTCAAGACGGCACACAGCAGGGTGGTCTCTGGAATGTTGGTGTTCGCAGGAGCTGCCTGACACGTGAAAACTCCCCTGGTGCAGAGAACCCTTGCACCAGCACTGCACTGTCGAGCCTGGCCGTGAGCCCACGTTCCGCTCCAGTGAAGTGAGGTAACCTCGTCAATCTAAAGTTGCACAGCGGGATTTATAAAAAGCATGACAGGTCGGGAACAGTCATCACAAGCTCCCTGCTTAATATTTGCAAAAATCGGGAAAAGGCACATACGTCCATGGCTGTGAATTCCCCCTTTCCCTGCGCAGTGCCTAAGCTATTCATTGCCTTGTGAGGCTAAGCTCTGGCCTCTCCATTGCGCCACTTCTCCTTAGGTGGTAGCCGCGGATTATCACGGACCAACTACATTGAGACCTATGGAAGACCTGGTGATTGGCAGTGCTGTTTATCCTGGTGCATATGTGATTGTCTACTAGACATTTTCTGCTTCGAGGCCCTTCAGCACCCACCTCTAGTGCCGGGCTGTGACTCTGCATGCTGTGATGGCTTGGACCTAGCTCACCCAGCACTGCATGAGACAGATAGATTGGGCGTTAATCATCCTTTAAGAGGAAGTGATAAGGCAGATATCACCCTTGCAGGGAACCACATAACGCTTTACCCCCTCTGCTGGCAGGTGTCTCCCTAGAACCCACAAAGTTAGTGACTGCAGATTGCCAATACTCTGTTACGCACTGGGCCCCACTTTTTGACAAGCCCTTCAATGGTTGCACAGGACACTGGGTCGGCTCTTTGCACAGATGCACAGATGCCCAGTATGCCAAACTGGACTTAATAAAGCTTGTTCCACCCCAAAATCCAACAGCGCAGGTGTTGCCTTCACTACAGGCCACGCAGCAACAGATTTCTTTGGGTCTGTAACCCTGGAGAATAGCTCACTGATAAAAGACAGAAGGTGATTAGCAGGCTTCACTTTGCTGTTACAGATACAGGCCTGGACTGCAGATCTATGGGTCCTGGAGCGCTTGGCCTGACCCTGAGGGCAAACAGACCAGTCGGCCCAACGGAAAGTGAAGCTGACACTAGAGGAGCGACTCTGTGATCGCAGTATTGGAACGCATTGATGGCGAGATAGACAGCAGGCTGCAAAGACAGACAATGCCTACTTCGAAGAATAAGGAGAAGGGCAGTATCATGGAATCTTTTGCTGGACTTGGGAAGATGCAGGGGCCGACCTCGGCAGAAAGTGGTTCAGGATTAGCAGATAAGGAAGATCTGTACTGATCCACAGGAAGACAAGGTGCTTAAAGCGATTGGGGTGTTCAGAACCTCTCTAGAGCACAAAATAGATGAGGTCAAAATAGATTTTCAATTACTACGCCAGAATGTGCGGCCTCTAGCATAGCGATTCAAGAACACCGAAGAACCGCTAAAAGAAACTACTGCCACCACCACTGACCTAACTGCTAGGCTGAAAACTCTTGAAACCAAAAATCCCTTCCTACAGCAGAGAGCCAAAGATGCGGAGGGCTGTTCCTGCAGAAACAACATCAGGGTTCATGGCATACCAGAGGACACAGAATACATAGACCCCACAACCTACACTGAAAATCTTTTCCTACAGCAGGTCGGCCCAGGCAAATTATCGCAGGGATTTGCAGTTGAAAGGGCTCATCGATCGCTCCAAAAGAGGCTCCCTCCTGGGTCTCATCCCTGCCCGATCATAGCTAAAATGTTACATTTTCGGGACCGAGAGGTACTCCTGCAGTTCTCCAGAGATGGGGGAGTGATAGAACGTGGTGGCACGAAAGTAGCCATCTATGCGGACTGCACCCCTTTAGTACAACTACGGATCCGATTCACCTCTGTCAAAGCCAGACTTCTTAAAAAAGGGATAAGATATATGCTCACGTATCCAGCGAGACTCAAAGTGATACACAAAGGTAGATCAAGGTTCTTCGAGAGCCTAGAGGCAGTATCGATGTGGTTAGACACAACAATCTGGACGCATACAAAGATCCTACGCATCAGGAGACGGGGTCTGTAGCCACTTAGAAGCAATAACTGGAAAGCATAGCCGCACCCCATTGTTATAAGATGCCCGGAACACGACAATAGAACGTTTACTCTGATTTGGACAGTGCTGTCAGCTCAGTTGCAGACTTGACCGGCAGTTCGGACTACACCTGCATGACAGCTTGAGACAATGTATACGTAAAGCCGTTGATATAGCAGCTAGTTTGCCGGAGCAGGTGACCAAGCCCGCTGAACTCTGATGGGATCCGCCCCGATCCATACCGACAATCGACAGAAGACATTTGTCAAGTTAGTTGGCCGATGCCTGCTTGGGGAAGCAGACGTCGGCGAGCCCGAGCACACCACATCTGTTGGGCATAGTTCGTACCCCACGTTGCGGGGTTGGTTGTTTGGTTTGATTAACCCAACCAATGCAATTTACCATGCCTATTGTTCTGTACACTGCTTGGAATTAAACGGGGCGTGAAAATGGTTAATGTTGTCTATAGGTATGGCATCACCCTTCGAATGTAGAGACATTTAAGAGTGCCCTGGACACTGTGCGCCAGTGTTTGTTAATAATGAGAACAGGTACAAAACATGGCGCAGGTTACAATTATCACATGGAATGTGAGAGGCCTCAGCACATATATGCATAGAAAGAGTCAAGTCATACCTTCAGCGCAAGAAGATTTCCATAGCTCTATTACAGGAAACGCACTTATCAGCCAAAGAACAGGAAACTGCAGAAAAATACTTGGGGGGGCGGGGTGAATGGGGGCCCATACTCCAAATATGCAAGGGTGGTCCTCACATGGTTAACAGCTCACTTCCGTTCCAGTTCCTAAGTTGTGAAAGAGATACAGAGGGCCGATATGTCATCCTTAAAGGGTATTTCTGCAATGTGGAGGTGGTTATAGTCAATTCTTATTTTCCAAATCGTGATTTACTGACACATATTCAAGCATTAAGCGCCTGTATAACCCCCTACAGAGATGCCTTCTTTATATGAGGCGGAGATTTTAATTGTGTTCACGGTACTATATGTGACAGGTCCATACCACTTCGGTCCCGATCCTCCCCATCCACAACAGCTCTAAATACTGCACTGACCGACCTAGCCTTGCCAGACGTATGGCAGGAGATTCACCCAGATTTGAAAGAATACTCCTATTACTCCTCCCCGCATAACCTCCATACCAGGCTAGATTGCATCTTTATGCCCACTTAACACTTAAAGAATTTTGCAGGCGCAGAATACATTGCACGTGCCCTATCAGATCACTCCCTGCTTATTGTAACGTGGAATTGGGAGTCGCCGCACACCCCGGCACCAATGTGGCGCTTGCCTACAGATGCATTATCAGATTTAGCCTTCCGAGAATAACTTCGAGATACACTAGACCTCTTCCTGGAAGAAAATATTGTCAGTGTAGAAAGATGGGGGACGGTTTGGGAAACCTTAAAGATGGTCACCAGGGTAGAAGTAATTGCAAAGGCTGGATCGGTCCGAAGACAGTTGAAGGCGGAGCTGGAAGCTCTGGAAAGGGAAGTAAAGGAATTGGAAAAAGCACAGCCTGCCGAGCACGCTGCCGGGCTGGCCCTGCGAGAAGCCCGGCGCGACCACCAAGCCACTTGGGAAAGATTATCGAAGTTTCATTATACCACTCACACGGCACGCAAACATGTGGAAGGGGATAAGTCAGGAAAACTCCTTGCCTGGTTGTACCGCAAGGAACATCCCAGAGCCCCAATCACGCTTTTGCGCGATGAGTGGGGGGAACCCTGGAGGGCAAAAACCATGATTAATGACACATTTGCCACTTATTATGCCACACTAAACAGTGGCAATACCCACATATAAGCTGAAGACATAGCAGAGGCCTTTACAGAAATTGAGCTTCCGTCCATCACTAGCCGCCAACGCGATCTCCTAGATCGACCCTTGACATTATGAGACCTGGAGGACGCAATTACTGCATCCGCCTCAGGGAAAACCCCAGGAGGCTATGGTCTCCCGGCAGAGTTTTACAAAACGTATCAAAGTACAGTAGCCTCCAAACTTTTCAAAGGTCTTTGAAACAGGAAAACTCCCGGACACAATGAGAGAAACATGGATTGTTCCCATCCTTAAGCCTGGGTAACTGGTGGATATATGCGATTTATACAAACCATTAGCTATGCTGAATTGTGACATTAAACTGTTAACGACAATGCTCACATCTTGACTTCGGCCGTGCATATCAACACTAATACACTCGGATCAAACGGGGTATTTACCCGGTCGCAATACGACTTCAATAGATTACAACATATAATAGAGCAGACAAACGGGCGCCCAGAGCAACACATTGCAGCATCGTTGGATGCGATTAAAGCTTTTGATTCTGTTTATTGGGAGTGGATAGAGGATACGCTGAAGAGTTTTGGGTTTGGAGCGTATTTTAGAAGATGGGTCAAGAGACTTTACACTTCCCCCACTGCTAGAGTCAGAACTGGGCGACACATATCCAAACTGTGGGATATTCAGAGAGGGACTCGGCAGGGATGTCCTCTCTCCCCAATGCTCTACATACCGGCGCTTGAACCCATAGCTGTATATCTCAGGCAGGAATACCTGGAGGCTGGGATACGCATATAAAATACCACTCACCTACTCTCGTTATATGCCAATTACTAACTACTTTACCTACGCCAGCAGCATCACAATTTACCCATAGTATTGCAAATACTAGACAACTATGCTAGGCTATCAGGAATCACATTCAACAAACAAAATATATTTTTTTTCTCCTGGCCAGGCTGAACACCACCAAGTTAACTTCTGCGCTAGACTGGGGATTGAAGTGGGAACATGACTCCTTTAGGTACTTAGGCATAAGAGTTGCTCACGCCCCGGGACAAACTCATAACCTAAACCCGTTGAGAGTGGTTGAGGGAATCAAAAAGTCAATTGTGTTTTGGTCTCGTCTGCCTTTCTCGCTTATGGGCAGGGTGGCCATTAAGAAGATGATCATATTACACCGCCTATGATATGGATTCACAAATGTCACTATATTACAGCCCCCTTCTTTCAAGAATTAGAGTCCATACTGAGAACCCTTTTATGTGACCCGAAGAGGCATAGGCTGTCCACAGCTATTCTGTCACTTCCACTTGAACAAGGCAGAATCCAGCTACCGAAATTAGAATATTACTATCTGGCAGCTCAACTTAGCTTTATTACCAATTGGCTAGCGGACAAACCCAATACAGAGCCTACTTTGTCTGAAGCCCTAATTCACCCTATGCGATTACGGAAAGCACTTTGGCACCCTATTGGGAAGCACGTGACCTCTCCGCTATTGCTGTCGTTAGGCAGACAAGTCTGGACACGCACGCAGAAAATCCTGAGTCACACACACCCCTATTCTCTGCATACAACCATCCTAGTAGATACCTGGTGGGACCCTGGAGAATGGAATGTTACACGGTGTTGGGAGGAGGTGGGCATTGCACAGCGGGGGGACATGTATGAAAACAGCACTTTTATTCTAGACCTTACCCAAAAAGGGGGACTTTAGAGGGGACAGTTTTTTGAGATACACGAGGATAACTAGATTCGCCATGCACACCTGGCTGGACTGGCCGACGGAACCCCAGCCGAATGCACTCCTTACAGTTATGTACGATCTAGAAAATGGCTGGAGACCTGTGTGTATCATGGTAATGCTTGCTTCCCTTGATGATCCCAGATCCTCATCCCAGTCTTAATCCTCCATTGTTCCCACGTTCCCTTCCCAAGGCTCCCTCAATTTCATCAGATTTGGCGGTGAAGGTTTCACCTTCCATTAGGTTAGTCTCTAGAGGCGACCGATCTGGTAGGTACCATGTAACCCATTCCTTGTTTCAGCGAGATTAAACGGTATGCACCACATTGGTCCGCTGGTTTTCCCTTTTTATGCTTTACTGCCACCATGGCCTGACGGAGGTCCGCTGGCAACATTCGACCCTCCAGTAATATTCCCCACATGACCTTGGCCGGCTGGCTCCCGCCCCACTAACCTCCAAAACTCTGCCAGTCCAAGCGGCTGTGACCTAGCCACTTTCCTCTGCCTTTGTTGTATTGATCCACTTGTTTATAAACTCTTCGGCTGCCCAGTCCCAGGCCTCCATCGTACTTTGGAAGAACCGAACCCTTCCCAGTCCCACCACCCAACAAGTGGCCGGAAAGAGCATGGCGTATTCAATGTTGGCTGCTCGTTATCTCTTTTTAACTTTCTCCGATGAGTGCCTCGCTCTAGATTGTCACTTTGGCTCCTTTGACTATTATTGGTCCCTTCTTTCTGGATGCCTGCAATATTGCATCTCGGTAATTCAATATTTTAGCTATGACGGGTCTTGGCTGGGCCCCTGCTGTTGCTCTATTTGAGACTGTGTGCTTGCTCCACGGAGAAGAATTTGGAGAGGCCTGTTGGTCCAATCCACTCTATCGGCCACTTCTCTAGGTACAGTTCCACAGACGGTCCATCTACTTTTTCAGGAAGACCCAGCACCCTGATATTATTTAGTCAAGCCCTCCCCTCTGCGTCCTCCACCCTATCTTCCAACACCTGAGGCTCCTGAATATCTCTTTTTTTCATGGGCTGCCGAGTGTCCTCCAAATCTGATATTTTCTGTTCTGCCTCACCCACCCTGGCAGATATCTTTTGCATGTCCTGCCTCAGCAAGCTCACCTCCACTCCCACTGTCTACATTTCTTTCTAGTAAGGTCTTGGAGTCCGTTATGGAAAGCAGAAGTTCTCGCATGGAGGGTGCCACCTCCTCTCCTTCTCCGTTCCCTGCTCCGACTGTGGTCTCCTTGGAAGGGGGAGTTTGGTGGGGGGGGGTGAAAGCATCCATTTTAGCTTGCAGAGTGCCCTTTTTCCTTTTTTCTTTCGCCACAGTGCTCCCTTCCTCCAGTCCTCGTCATCTCTGCCATGTATAGGGCTCTGCCGCTTTCCCACAAACTGCCAATTTCTCACTATTAGGGTCCTTTGGTGTCTTCGTCCCTCCCTGCCAACAAGTGCTTCCTTCACGGTCTCCTCCGGAGTTTGGATACTGTCTGCGGCCCCTACACCATTGATGCCTATCCAGCACCCTTGGACTTGCGGTCTGTCGGCAGCAGGGTCCTGCCTCCCCCAGCTCCTTATGCAGTCTGTTATGACTCTTGGGCTTCAGCCAACCATCCCCTGTGAAGTCCACACTGTGCTGTGGGTCGGGGCCCATCCTCGCCCCTCGCTTCCTCCGGTGCTGATCCCTGCTGCCCTTAGCTTTCTCCCCCCACTCTAGCTTCCGCTTCTTCCTGCCCACCCTGCGGGGTAATTTTTGACTGCTGTTCACAATATGTCTCATTTGCTTAAATGCATTCCAAGTAAGCGGGAGAAGAGATAAGCAGGTTTCCGCAACAATTATGGACCTGTACCCATTTTTCGTGTTGCCAATGAAGATGGTTAAATCTGGTCATCTCAAAAGTCCACAGTAGATGTGTCCCAGTCCAGGTCTCCCACTGCTAACGTTAGAACTGGTGCCCCACTGTCCAGTTTCAGGGCTCTCTGTGGCCCCCAAAACCTTTTGCTAAGGGCAGGAACCCAGGGCAGTGCTAACCCTGACTCCGGCTCAGCCCCTGGCTGCCTCACTTCCCAGCCACGGTTTCCGGCTTGGGCTCCCTCACTGTTTCTTGGCACCGGCTCCACCCTCCTTCTCTGAATCTCCAGCTGGGGGATACAACGCCGGGCACCGCTTAGCTGTTCCATGCATTCCCCATCGCTGCACCCCCGGTCTCCGGCTTTTGTGTTGTGAAGTTAGCGTATATCCGGGCTCCTGTGTCCACCTTCCTCTGGCAGCTTGTGCCGGATTCATCTGGACACTTCAGGCTGCTATTTTTCACTCAAGGGGACGCGAGTCCGCCCTCCCTTCAGGTCGGTGGTTTCTTCTCTTCGCTGGGACTGCTACCCCTTCCCGGGTGCCCCGATTGGGCCCCGCTGCACATGCTTCTCAGCGGCAGTATTTATTATTGCGTGGGGGGGGATCGGATAGCCTCCCCTTTTTCAGCGCCGGAGCGGAGCTATATCTTTCCACTTATAACCCACTACCTTGTGCAACAGCGCCCTCGCCTACCCAGATTTCTATTCTTAAATTCTGTTGGCCGTTCAGGCCTGGATGTAAAAGAACAACGCATACCAGCTCTGTAACTAAGTCTTCTTTTTTCACGTACCTAACCGGTCCACCATGGCATCCAGGAACGGGAACCAGACGTGACATCTTAGTTGTCTCTTGGTGTTGTTCGCTCCCCTTTGACCTTCATGGGCTGTCTTGATGACTTCTGATCGGAGAGTCGTCGAGATGACCAGGCGGCACACTCTTAGGAGTATGGTGTTGTTCTGCACGGCAAGTTCGGTGTGTACCTTGGCCAACCTTTCAAGTTCATCCTTGCAGACTCCTCGATGTCGGAGCACCGCACGGCGGAAGTCTTTCCACCTGTTGTTTTCTGTGAGGCTTATTGCTAAGGCCATGCAGGAGTCCGCTACTGAGGCTGATGCTATTGACTCGAGTGAGACAGCTGGGGGCAGTGCGTTGGATGTGACATAACTGATGTATTCCGTGTCTCCCGGTCTGGGGACTGGCTTGCCAGCAGGATGCCTTGATGAGTAGTCTGCCGGGTTGTTTTCGCCTCCCGGCCGATGAATTATTTGGAAGCCGTACTCGTGTAGCCGAATGCCCCAGCGCTCAATCCTAGGTGGCATTTTTGTCCTCTGGTTCCCGAAGAGAGACAGCAGAGCCTGGTGGTCCGTGATGAGGGTGAACCTTTTCCCAATTACAAAGTTGTGTAAGTGTTTGCAAGCACAAATGGCTGCCAGGCTCTTTCTCGGCCTGCAAGTAGGCTGATTCAGGCTGGACCAGTGCTCTGCCAGCATAGGCTACTGTGTGTCTCAGGTTGGAGTCTTCACTGCTGGTCTGTGCCAGGATGGCACTTAGCCCCACTGGGCTTGCGTCTACTACAATTTCTGTATGCCGGTCCCGGTCGAAATAGGCCAGCCTCCTGGCTTCCGCTAGTGCGTGCTTGATGGTGTCAAACGCTGACTGTCATTCATCTGACCACAGGAATGGGACCTCCTTTTGTAGCAGTCGCCGTAGTGGTTCCGTGATGGTGGCGAAGTGTGGGACATACCTGGCGCAGTATCCAGCTATCCCTAAGAACATCACATCACGTTAGCTACTAGCTGGGTTCTTGCAGGTTGAATATGGTGGAGACCTTGTCAGGGGTCATGCCTTCTGCTGAGAAGATATGGGCAAAGAATTTGAGTTTGGATTTGCTGAAGCGGCATTTCTTCACGTTGAGGGTCAATCCCGCTTCCTGGATGGCCGCACCGACAGCGTCGTGATCTTCACGAGACTTCCCGAACACGAGGATGTCATCACTGTAATTGAGTGTTCCTTTCACAGGTCAGATGACTTGCCGAATGACTTCATGGAAGATTTCGGCCACTGACGAAATACTGAAATTTAGCCGTTTGTACCGGAAAAGTGTGTCATGGGTGGCAAAGGTGGTGATCCCTCTGGAGTCAGGGTGGAGTACCATCTGATGATAGCCCTGGTTGAGATCGAGCTTTGCAAAGAGAACGGCTTTATTGAGCTGGACTATCATGTCCTCTATTCTTGGTCCAGGACGCCGTTCTCTCTCTATGGAGGTATTGGCCATCCTCATATTGACGCACAATCTTAGGCGGCCTCCTTCTTTTGGCACGATGACCAGTGGTGAGACCCATGGGGTCGGGCCTGGAGCTGGCTTGATGATCTTTCAGGAGCTGGTTGAATTCATTGGACATGGCTGTCTGGAGGTGAAAACCAACCCTGTGTGGATGTTGTGGGACAGGGCGGACCGACAGGTCAATGTGCAATTTGTCAGGGGGACCCTTAATATTGTCTAGTCCCTGGCAAAGAAGTTAGAATTCCTCCAAAAATTGTGTCTTTCGTGATGACAGGACTTGGTGGTGATGTGTGTTCCACGCTGCAGATGTTATCTTGCATGTCAGGTATGGGGGGCGTTGATCTTATGTTGTCACCATCTTGTACATGGATGTCGATCAGGCCTAGGCATGAGGCGGTCCTGTAGCTCAATAGGCATCTACCTTTCGTTGGACTCCGGATCACGTGGATGACCGTTGTCGTGATTTGACTCTGATGGATGAGTCGTCGCTGGAAAGATCCTATGCTGTGTAGTGGGGTGACGGCGCCCCATTGAAAGATTCTGGAGGGCGTTTGTGTCAACATCGGTTTGGTCTGGAGTTGGAGGAATTGTTTCTTGCCCATAATGTTCACAGTGGCTCCTGAGTATGAGGAAGCAAAAATGTTTTCTGCATATTTCCACTGGTATTTGAGGTGCTTCTCTTGCTTCTTTGTCATCCATGAGGAGGTTCACGAATTTGTTTTGTGAATATAACTCATATTGTTCACTTTAATAGTCTTGGCTGTACAATGGTATGGTGTAGCGACGGGGCAGTGGCGGTCCGTCATACTTGTCACAAATTCATGGGTTCATGTCTTGTGTCTCGAGTTCTTGAGGTTCGTCCTGCGGGTAAAGTTCCTCGACCACCCTTGCATACCTTCTTGGCCCTTGTTGGTAGGGGCGCATTTGGTAGGTTTGATTTTGTGGTGGCTTCTGGTATGACTTGTATTGCGGTGTTGAGGGTGTTCGTGGTGTGGGGAATGGTCTGCCCTCTCTGCAGACCGACTGGAAGTGTCCTTCTCGTCCGCAATTTCCACATTTCTGTGTGAGTGCGGGGCATGTGCCTGCTTGGGGAAAACCCATCCCGCATCGGTAGCATTGTCGTTGCATCCCTGGGGTTGACATGTAGTTGGGTCCGTTGCCCCGGTCTCCTCCTCATGCAGCGTTGGTGTGGGTTGCAGCTATTAAGTCTTCTCCTGTCCTAATTGGGTGTCATGTTGCTAGTCATTTGGGTTGCTTGCCTATCTACTCTTTCGAGTATTCTGGCCATTTCGCTGACTTCTTCGATGGTGAGGGGTTTCTTGAGGAGTTGCTTCTTCAGTGTAGGTGAGATACACCTTTCTATCACTCGTAGGCGAATGGCCTCGTCTAAGTAGAATGCGTGAAACTGGTAGTGAGCACTTTTCATTTGTAGTCATTCATCCACGGTTTCATCTGTTCTTTTGGGTGCATTGATTAAACATATATCTCTCGTAGTCTCTGTTGGGCTCTATGACTAGCCTTTTGTTGAGAGCTGCGATTAGCGATGCGAAATCAGGGTGTTCTGCTGCTGCGGTGGTCTTTATTAGAGTGTTGATTTCAGTGCCAGCCGTGTTAAGGAACATGCTGCACAGTCATGGGGATGTCTCTTCGCTGACCGCTGCCATAAAGTTGTTTGTTTTATTATTTGTAATGCGCGAGCATACCCTCAGTTAACAGTGCGCAACATTTACAAGGCATTGCGAGGCTTAGTTACAACAAAAAGTTATATACATACACATAGTAAAGTAATGATAGGAAAATATAAATTTCTGAGGCTTGTGGAATCTGCTTAGATCACATGCTGTGCATAGGCCGACATCTAGTGGAAGCTGCGGAGTATTACAGTTTGTTTTTCGAAATTCGAAAATGGGCGTCGTCACAGGGCGTGCCAGTAATACTATCCCTAGTGTGACGTCCACTGTACCCATGATCCCTCACGCGTCTAGGACCCTCAGATTGTTTTTTTCTGCCATACTGGTCGGAAGCATTCCGCGGAGGTCCCTGGCCTTAGCCATACTTTTGCTAAAATATTATTTCCCCATTTCTCCGCCCCATCGTCGAGTCAAACGCCAGGTGTCGAAAGGCTCCGTAGGGGAGGAAAAACAGGGTAAACACTCTTCCACACACAGGGAAGGGGGAAAACAACAGAGGAAGCAGGCTCAGCCTCCTTCCACACCTCAAAAACTTTCTACCCCACATAAACAGATGGACAAGTCTCGGTCTTCTGTTATCCCAAAGACCCCTGTTCAAACCGTTATGTCTAGTCTAGATAAGACAGGGAAAGGCCTTCAAGAAAGAATCATTCCCAGTTCAAGAGAATGGTCTACTGATGACATAGACAGAGTCATGTCAAGGATGTCATCATTGGCAGATTTCTACACCAAGAACCCTGAACACTTTCTCTCTTTTACCCCCGACGGGTCAACTCCCTCAGGCTCTAAGGATCCTATACCCCCAAGTAAGAGGTCCCGGGTTGAAGCTCCTACTTCAGACCTCTTCAGTATACAGACCTATTCTCAATATCGGGGAGATCTATCCCTTTATGAGGATCCAGATTTGGGCATGTTGGAAGGACAAACTGGGACGGGCTATTATGGGGATTACGAGGACCAAGAGGAGGAGGAGGAGCAGGACAACCCAGAAACCTATAGTCTAGATTCCTCAGTAGATAAAGAACCCCCGGTTATCGACTCCCCTGTCAATAACCAGCCTCTCTTGAATGAAGTGCTGTCCAGAGCACCAGAACACTTCCACATTGACACCCAGGGTGCTCAGGAAGAGAGGGACTTTGCCGAGGAGTTAGTGGGAGAAAGGAGACCTGTTGCCCAGGCCATCCCTATCCTTAAGTCAATACAAAGGAGAATAGACTCTTCCCTTGTTAATCCCTATCTCACTAGGGCGGTAAACCCCAGAGTTGAGAAGCTTTTCAGGGCAACCCAAACAGACCCACTGTACATAAGAGGGCATCTGAAACCGGACTCCCTGGTAGTTATAAACACCCGTAAGAGGGCGGGAACACCCTTGTCCTCGTCGGAAGCTCCTCCCGATAAGGAGAGCAAGAAGATTTATGGCTTGGCCAGGAAAGTAGCATCCACTTCCGCCTACCAGGCAAGGATTGCCAACTCCACTACCCTGCTGGCGAGTTACAACTGCCACCAGTGGGAAGAAGGCGTGGCACTCATAGATTCCGCCCCAGAACCCTTAAAAAGCCAATTGGCACGAGTTTTGGCAGAAGGAGGAGCCGTGTCCGGTTGCATATTAAAAGCAACCTTTGATGCCGCGGATAACGCCGGCAGATTGATAGCAGAAGGTACTGTTATCAAAAGGCATGCTTGGTTGCGACAGTCTGGGTTCAAAGCCGAAACCCAGGCTTCATTGATAGACAAACCGTTCGAGCCGGATCTATTGTTTGGAAAGGCGGTCAAGGACGTGCTGAAAAATGCCAAGGACGAGTATGAGACACTCAAATCCCTAGGCCAACTAACCAATAAACCCCGAACCAGAGAGGGAATGGCAATTTTCGTCGCCCATACGGACAAAATTCCCGGAGAGGGTCTAACTATTCCCAGAGGCAAGGTACACAATGGAACAACAACTGCCAGCAGTCTACCCAGGGTTATGGCAGAGGTAATAAGAGAGGGCGTGGTAAGGGGAGAGGCAGCCCCAGTAGAGGCGGCGGCACGCCTCCACCAAAACAGTGACGTTCCGTTCAGGGTCCCTTCTCACACATCCTCAGTAGGGGGACACATTTCCAACTTCACCCAAGCTTGGGAAGGGATCACTTCAGACAGATGGCTGCTGTCCACAGTGTCCGCAGGATACTGCATAGAACTGTTAGAGCGTCCCCAAATCCACCCTCCACGACAAAGAATACATTCTTTGGACCACCAGAAGATCCTCTTTGAGGAGATCGTCAATCTTCTAGCAAAGGACGCGATAGAACTCGTCCCGGGACACCAGGTAAACAAGGGTATTTATTCAACTTACTTCCTTGTGCCAAAAAAAAAGATTTGACAATGCGCCCAGTATTGGACTTACGGCCTGCAAACAAGTATGTCAAGCCCCAAAAATTTTGCATGACTACTCTCCAAGAGGTAATCCCCCTCCTAAAAAAGAGGGATTACATGGCAACATTGGACATGAAAGATGCCTATTTTCATATTTCCATGTTCTCAGCGCACAGGAAATACTTGCGCTTCAAGGTGGACAGTCGGCACTACCAGTTCAAGGTACTGCCCTTCGGGATAGCCTCGGCTCCAAGGGTATTCACCAAGGTACTGGCGGTGGCGGCAGCACACCTACGCAGGGAGGCACTCCCGGTGTACCCTTACCTGGACGACTGGCTCATCACGGGGGAGACCCCAGTAATTTGCAGAACAAACATTCAAAGGACGATCGACCTCCTCTTCGAATGAGGCTTCTCAATAAACGAGCAGAAGTCAAGTCTGGTGCCAAGCACCTCCAAACAGTTCCTAGGAGCTATCCTAGACACACAAGAGGGGTTGACCTTTCCATCAGAGGAAAGAATTCGGAATATACTGCTGCAAATTCCGCAATATCAGGCCGGTCGCCAGATAACGGTACGCAAAGCAATGCGTTTGCTGGGCATGATGGCGTCATGTATTTACCTGGTTCCCCACGCGCACCTGCGCATGCGTACCATGCAAGAATGGTTGGCGAAACAGTGGTCTCAGGCAAGTGGTCAGTGGGACGAGCTAGTGGTCGTTTCGCCAACACTGGTACAAAGCCTTCACTGGTGGACAAGAGAAAATCTGTCCAAAGGGAAACCCTTTTACGATCCCGAGATACAGGCGGTAGTCACAACCGATGCATGCCTGACAGGGTGGGGAGCTCACCACCTCCACCACACAGCTCAGGGTCTCTGGTCTCACTCAGTGGCCAAGAATCACATCAACCTGCTAGAGCTTCTGGCAGCATTCAGAGCGCTTCAAGCGTTCAAGCCCTACCTGCTGAATCTGACAGCACTACAGCCATGTTTAACCTCAACAAGCAAGGAGGGACTCGTTCGCCAAATCTGTCCAAGCTTGCCCAGAAAATCTGGATATGGGAACTCAGACGGAAGATCTTCCTGTCATATCAACATGTTCCAGGGGATCTCAATTCTCTGGCGGATGCTTTGAGCAGAGATCCCCTCCCAGAGGAACACGAACGGTGTCTACACAGAGAAATCGTAGAAGATATCTTCTCTCAGTGGGGTTTCCCCACCATAGACCTATTTGCCACAAGCAAAAACAGTCAGTGCCCAGGATTTGCATCCAGGTTCCCCCAGCCAGACTCCCATGAGAACGCCCTGTGGATGAACTGGTCAGGGATGTTTGCGTACGCTTTTCCACCAACACCTCTCATCAGGAAGGTGGTCAACAAGATGAACAGAGAATCAATGACGCTCGTCCTAGTTGCTCCCATGTGGGCGTGACAACCGTGGTTCCCACACCTACGCAGACTAGCGGTGTACGAACCCATCAAACTCCCGGGCTGGTACAACCTACTGTCCCAGCACCAAGGTCAAAGAGTGCATCCTCAACCCAACTCAATAAACCTAGCAGCATGGCTCCTGAGGTCATAGAGTTCGGACATCTCAAATTACCACAGAGATGTATGGACATCCTAAAAGAATCTAGGAAGCCAAACACGAGGCACTGACAAATGGAAACGATTCGTTATCTGGTGCCAGAATAAGCAAATCAACCCAGTTGATTGCACTCCTTCCACAGTTGTCACATACATGCTCCACCTGCTGGATGCAGGACTGGTATTTAACTCACTGAAGGTACACCTGGCAGCGCTGTCAGCATACACCACATCTCATAATAAGGTGTTGTGGTGGAAGATACCAGTGGTTAAAGCTTTCATGGAAGGAGTAAAGAGACTTCACCCTCCTATTTCAAACCCACCACCAGGATGGGACCTTAATGTGGTGCTATCTAAACTCATGGGCCCCCCATTCGAACCCATGCATAAAAACAGTCTCAAACACCTGACTTATAAAATGGCCTTCTTAGTAGCAATAACTTCTATAAGAAGGGTCAGTGAAATTCAGGCTATGTCAGTGCAGGGTCCATTCTTTACAGTTTATAAAGATAAACTGGTTTTACGTACACACCCTAGGTTCTCACCTAAGTTTACCCAGTACATCAAGCTTCCGGCTTTCTTCCAAGACCCACAAAGCTTGGCTGTGGTGAAACTACACACCCTAGATGTGCGTAGGGCGGTCCTCTACTATGTAAACAAAACCAGACCGCTAAGTAAAACAGATCAGCTGTTTGTCTCCATAGCTAAAGGCAGAGAGGGAGATCGCGTCTCTAAAGGTGCCATCTCTAAGTGGATTGTTAACTGTATCCAGCTGTGTTACTCTCTTTCTGACAAAACTCTGCCTTTCACGCCAAGAGCCCACTCTACAAGAGGCATTGGGGCCACTCTGGCTTTCATTGCAAATGTAACCCTTGACACCATTTGCAAAGCAGCTACTTGGAGCTCTATTCACACTTTTACTCAGCACTACTGCATTGACACCCATTCCAAGGCAGATACTCAAGTGGGACAAGCGGTTCTAAGACATTTATTTGCTCATGACCCTTCTCACATCCCACCTCCTTCTAACACTGCTCGCTAATCTATGCACAGCATGTGATCTAAGCAGATTCCACAGGCCTCCGAAGAGATACATTACTCACCGTAATCGTATTTCTGATGCTTGTATCTGCTTAGATTCACATGCGACCCACCCTTCCTCCCCTCTGAGAGAAGGTGCATGGATGCTTGTAGTCTTATCTATCTATCTGCTTGGATTATCTGTACTCACGCTACTCCTCATACTACCTCATGTCAGAAAAAATACAATCTGAGGGTCCTAGACGCGTGAGGGATCATGGGTACAGTGGACGTCACACTAGGGATAGTATTACTGGCACGCCCTGTGACGACGCCCATTTTCGAGTTTCGAAAAACAAACTGTAATACTCTGCAGCTTCCACTAGATGTCGACCTATGCACAGCATGTGAATCTAAGCAGATACAAGCATCAGAAATACGATTACGGTGAGTAATGTATCTCATATACAGATAGGCAGCAGTAAGTACAGGCAAAAAGCAGTGCAATAAGTACAGATGGCAGGAGTATGAGGACTATGCGCATGGATATGTTTGGCGGCCTACGTTTTCAACCATGAAACGACTTTGGATCGGAAGTTCTGACAGGGCAAGTCCATTCTGAGAATTGGCGGTAGAGAGTTCCACAGTTTAGCTGCTTTCACTGGGAAGGTGTTGCCCCCTATAGTAGAGCGTTTAAAGTTGGGGACAGAAAGGCAGTCTTTATAGGCTGTTCTTGTGAGGCTCAGGGAGGTCTGTCTATGAAATCTGTCGATCAGTTAGATAGGGGCAGCGTTATTTGGGGATTTGTGAGTGAGTGAGGCAGTTTTTAGGAGAATTTTGGCTTTGATAGAGAGCCAATTCTGTTGGCAGTAAACTGTAATATGCTCTCTTCTGGAAATACCCAGTGCTGCTCTAAGAGCGTTATTCTGAAGCGTTTGAAGTTTGCTGGTAGTGGCTTTAGAGGACCCAAGATAGAGAGCGTTACACTAGTCCAGGCGGGACAGTATGAGGGCTCTAGCGAGGGTCAAGCATCTGGTGTCAGACAGAAAGGGTTTGGCTGCACGGATCAGTTTATACGTGTAAGCCGTAGAAGAGGCTAAGGAGTTCACCTGTCTGTTTTAGGAGAAGATGGAGTCCAAGTAAAAGCCTAGTGTTTTAACCTCTTGTCCTACTTTGATGCTGTTGCCATCAATCATGAAAGAACAATAGGCAGGGCCTAGTTTCTTTAAGTTGGTAGTGGTGCCAAGGATAATGAGTTCCGTTTTATCATCATTCAGGCATAGTCCATGTGTGGCCATCCATGCCTGGATGATGGTGTACACTCTATTCACCAAGGCCAAATCCTTCCCATAATCTCCAGAAAGCGGAAGGAGGATCTGGGTATCATCTGCGTAGTTCGTGTATGTGATACCGAGATGATCCAAATCATCGAAAAGGGGCTTGGTAAATATATTGTACAGTGTGGGGAAGACACAAGAGCCTTGTGGCACACCGCAAGTGATGGATATGGGGTCTGCTGCAGCTGTGGGTGAAAATACCCTCATGGTTCTGCCATTGAGGAATGATCTAATGCATGTAATGGCCTCAACAGAAAAGTGAGCTGAAGTGTGTAGGTGCGTGCATAGGACAGAGGGATCGACCAGGTCGAATGTTGCCGAGAGGTCAAAGAGGAGGAGTAGGGCGGCTTGGCCGTTGTCTCTAAGCTTGTCGATCTGTGCTTTAAGGTCAACGAGAGCAGTCTCAGTCCCATGTTGCGGACGGAAGCCTGATTGTCTGGCTCCTAGAAGCTGATGTTCTTCCAAATACTTCTGTATTTGTACATAGGCGACCTTATCCAGTATTTTAAGAAGAAATGGTACGGTCGTTATGGGTCTATAGTTAGTAGGCGTGGCTGGGTCGAGTGTGTTTTTTTTTAGAAGTGGGAGTACCCAGGATGGTTTTAAGTTGGTGGGGATAGAACCTGTGGAGAAGGAGACGTGGATTAATTTCGTGATGAAAGGGTAGGGATCACGGGCAGCATCTTTAATGAGCTGTGCGGGGCACAGATCACCCTGACAATTGGACGGTTTCAATGACAAGATAATTTTTTCTACTTCAAGTGAGGTGACTTTGGTGAAGTTAAATCGAGTAGTTTCCCTTGAGGTAAGCTTCTCGGGCAGTTTGGACGGCAGAGGGTCATTCAGGGAAGCTTTTTTAATGGGAGATTTTGTTTTGTAGAGTAGTAATCTTATTAGCGAAGGCATTTTGGATTTCTGAGCACCAATTTTTATCTTTGTTACAGGTATCTGGTGGAGCTGTAGGGTTTTCTACTTCTTTGAGGCTGGAAAATAATTCCTTCATGTTTTATTTAGCTTGGGATATGCGGGAGTCGAAGAAGGTACGTTTTGCAAGTTAGATTTCTTTTTTGTAAAGGGCAGCTAGTTTAGAAAGTTTTTGTTAGCTACTGAAGGGAGTTTTTTTCCAAGTGGCTTTGCAGTTTCTTTTTGCTGTCTTAGGATTTTAAGTTTGAGGGGGGCGATTAGATCCAACGAGGTGGACATGATTTTGTCGTATTCTTCGACCAAAGTCTCTGGATTCAAGTTGTCAGGGAGTGTGTTGAGTGTGGGGAGTAGGTTTGGGATAAGTCTCTCCACAGTGATATTCTTCTTGTTTCTCGTGAGTGTGGGTGGGGCCCTGCTGATCGGCAGGTGTGGGGGTCGGATGGTCGAGAGCATGAACGATACCAAATGGTGGTCAGTCCAGGCTAATGGTGAGATGTCGGTGATGTTAGCTAGACAGTTATGGTCAGCCACCCAATCGAGTATTCTGCCCTTGGCATGTGTGGGTACCATACATCTTTGGGTAAATCCTAATTCATAGAGGGTATTAAGTGTAGTACTGGCAATTAGGTCTTCCGGGTCATTGAAGCCCTTATTATAATCCCCTAGGGTGAGTACTTGGGTGGAGCTTTTAAGGTTGCTAGATAGAATAGTGTTAATGTCCTCATCAAAAGTACCTATTGGGCCTGGAGGGCGATAGATCAAATGGATATTGAGAGTTTGGGCATTGGTAAGAGGGACTTTAACAGAAAGTAGTTCGCTAGAGAGAACGTTGATAGTGGTTACATTTCTCATGGTCAGACTACATTTATGTATAATTGCAACACCCCCACCTCAGGAATTGGTTCGGTCTTGACTCAAGATGGAGTAATTGTCTGGGACTGCAAGCATGAGCATTGGGCCTGCTGCCGGATGTAGCCAAGTCTCCTTAATAGCAAGGAGTTCGAGGTCTTCTTTTAGGATCAGGTCTGCAATTTCTGTTGCGTGAGTACTAATGATCTGGCGTTGCCCTTGATTTGGGGACTCGCGGTGGTTTTGGTATTTGTGGTTTGGGGGTGGTCTTGTATTAATTCAGAATTACCCTGATTCGAGGGACTATATGGATGTATAGGGTTAGAGTTCTGGGATTGGATTGGGTTTTAGGGTGGTTAGGCTAGGCCGGGCAGTCGTGGTTTTTAATCTCTGTTTAGTGGGCATGGAGCGGGCGAGGGGCTCATAAATTTTAGCTAGTCTAGCTCTGAGTCCTAAATTTCTGTCAGTAGTGGAGCGGGGGAGGCTGGTGAGTAGCGATGATTGTAGGTCATCTATATGTAGATGAGAACTACTAGGTGACTTAATGTTGAATATAGTCGAGTGCAAGGTGATAGGTGATTGAGGTGAAATGCTAGGCAGTACTCTGGTATTTATAAGGAGCAAGAGGCAGGCGACTAAGCTGGTGCTCAGGAGACACATGCTAAGAAATTGTAGCAAGAGTATTAGATGCAAGGGTAATTGGCTTAACGCTGCACCAATTTGGGCCTAGGTGCTGTTGAAGTCCTCAAGCCATTCCTCCCACCGGGGCCCTTGTCGGCTTGTGGGGTCATTGAGAATGGCGGAAGCATTCGCCATGCCGTGGCGGTTGATCTAGTGGCAGGCACTGGGGGCGGTGGGGCTTGCCCTCCTTGGTCGGGGGAAGAGCTCATGATGGTGGTGGATCAGGCACGAGATGCTTCGTGGATGGGCTGCTCGGGTGTGGGTCTTCCAGGGCAATGTGGCACTGGCTTGGGTGTGCCTGGCAGCACGCGCTATGGAGGTGTGGGTTTGGGTTGATCAGTGACCCTGCGCTTAGCTGCGCGTGTTTGTTGTGTGCAGCTTATGTGACGTGCCCTTGTCCTCTGCTAGGCCCATGTGTCTTTTGGATACTGTGGTGGGTTGCCGTGTAAGGCTTTCCTTGTTCTGGAGGAGCGGAACGTTGTTGATCGGTTGCTCGCACCTCGCGTATACGCTGAGACAATGATTGCTGGAGTGGGCCCGGTGGGGGAGGGGTGGCACCCACCTGTTGCTGTTCTGGAAGGTGGTGCAGCTCCAACCGCTGGCGGATTGCTGTGCGGTAAAGGGGAACGGCGCGTGGTCTTCTGCGTGCCGTCCAAGCTGTGTCTGCAGCTTCTGTGGAGGCAGGAGGTGCGGGTGGGGCGGGGACCGGGATCAGGTCGCACACGTGCTGGTGGGGATTCCACACAGTTTGGGATATCGGCAGGAGGAGGAGGAAGCGGGCCCGGGATCAGGCATAAGCCGCTGCACTGCGGGATCGCCGGCGTAATTAGGGGGAAGATGCTGGTGCGCAAGGGACTTTGCCTCGTCTCCAGTTGTTGGTTGTTAAGGCCTGGATGTAAAAGAACGCACACCAGTTCTTTAACTACGTCTTCTTTATTGACGTACCTAACTGGAACTGACCCCTCTGCCTCCTCCCCCCTCCCTCCTTACACGTCACGCAGCAACGTGACCTTTTTCCTGGGCCCCGACTTAAACCTACAAGGCTCTGTACAGTGCCCTTGTCTGATATCCAGGCCTGTTTACCCTCTCCATTCTCACATCTTCTTTGTGTACCCATCTTTTTATATCTCTCCTGGTCTTTGTGTGCCCTGAAATTTCCTTTTCAGAGTGTCTCCTCTAGTTGTGCTCAGTCGCCTCCTCCTCCCCAAATCCTTCTATGCTTCTTCTGGCATCCACCTCTCCAGTATTCTTCCAGCACTGTCAGACCTTATTTTAATTGACGCCTGGAAGCTGGGGGTGAGAGGATGCTCACTTATTAAACAGTTCTGTGAATGATTTTCTATGACCATTGAATGTAATGTATAGCATGCAGTACTTTGGAATGCTGAGAACGTATGATCATGGCTCTGACAGGAAGCCATACAAGTAGTTACCGAGAAATAACATGGAATGCCTTTATTTCTGCCCATTTAATTCAAAAAAGTATTTCCCTTCTTTCAGGCTTTGAAATGTAAAGACACACTAACGAATGCAGGTGAACTCAAAGATGTGCTGCCTAATCCCCATCTGCACTTTCAGCTTTTGTGTAGCAAGTGGGTAATGTGAAGATGAGAGGTGGGGGTGTCAGTACAGATCTTGAGGACATATAGGGAAAAGCACATGCACACCGTGCTATTTGTCTGCAGTGGTATAGAACCCTGTCCATCCTTTTCTATTAAAGCTACAACAATGCAAAGTGTGAATTATTAATTTTGCTGTTGCTGCATTTGGAGAAGTCGAATTGACAATCTGGCAGCTGAAAAACTCTTCTGGGGGTTCCACAGCTGGTAAATAGTCTGCACACCAGGACAGTCTTTGTTTTACTACTTGGCTCCTGTTGTGGGTTTAAACGTTCCAAAACTATCTTAAATGAAATACTAAAAGGCAGCCCATTCAAACACAGGAGGCCGGTTGCAGAGCTTCGGAAATATGTTTCATTAATGTGATGCTACTTTAGAAGTTAATCACAGGGAAGCAGAATAAAAGCATCTTCATTTAGGAGCATATCAACGTAGATGGATAGCAACAGCCCACAAAAATAAAGATTTTCCATAATAACTTACTACAAAGTCTTAATTCTATTAAAGACACAGAGGTGAGCATTATGCTTCTTTCTTTCTGCAGCAAGATATTTTTGTGTACCTGAGCGCAATAGGTAATATGCATAAAGAAGGTACACCAAAAAAATATAATAAAACACAAACACATTAGACCATGTCCATTAGTCTCTGGGGAAAAACAAGAACTCCATTTCCCAGGGGACTTCCCTTCAAGTTCACCCCGAGGTCACCAACATGCGACATTAGTCCTCCAGTAGGTATGTAGGTCTCCTCATAAACAGTCCTGAACATGATGTGACTTCCTCTTTCGAGGCTGCGAACTTGGCTGTCCATAAATTGGTGAGTAGAATTGTAAATGTAGCCATCTCATAGAAGAAAACAGAGTCCAACTGCAGGTCAGGCAGACTTGTCTGCAGGCGCTCTCAAGAGATAGATAAGACCAAAATGACTTTGTGCGTATGACAACCCTAGTTCCCTTTGTAGGGTGGGCGAGAAAAATCATTGAGTTATTTAGAAAACGTATATAAATTCCAAATTACCAATAATCCATACCAATGCACATAATTACTATCAAGCGTGGTACGCGCCGCTGTTAGGGAGAATTCTCATTCTATGGCTAATTTCACTTACCTATAGAGTCCCCCAGCAGCTTTGCTGGATTTGAAGGGTTTGTTTCTTTTTACCTGCTAAGAGTGAGACTCTTTTTCCCACTCTTAGGCGTTTTTGCTATGTGTGTTCTAGGCTATTTTTGTGTTTAAAGGAATGGTTCGGTCAAAATTTTTTATTGTCCCTACGGGTCGGCCATGTGTTTGTAAGCCTAAATAGCACGATTTTAGAAAAACTTCCTATGGACCTTACCCGAGTTTTCGTCCATTAAAGGCACACGAAAACCGGCACCAGGGCGCTGCCATTTTGTAATAATCCTATCACTTGCCCCATCGCCCTGGCTGACCTGCTTTTGTGGAACTAAATCATATCCCCCCGCCCCTGAGTGTGACATTATCAAAACATTCATATTCCCCGCCTCTCTCCGTGACCTTACTGTGCTGCGTAGGCAAACGCGCGCAGTCGTCTTCTACGCGACTTCACACAGAACCCGGAAACCAACACAGATCAACTCACAACACAGCGCGCCACAATTCGGAATATGAAACTGTACTTTAAAATCAAACAGCAACACGGTACATTTGGTAAAGTACAATTATTTGACATTAAATGTTTATAGAATATTCATCAATTTGCATATTAAATCGGAATGTGATTTCTTTTTTTTCTTTTCACTCGATCCGCAAATCCGTAAAAGTTTATCGTGAGGTACACAGGGTGTTGGTTTTCGTTAAAAGAAGCACTTTGATCGCACTGTGAACCGCAAGGCTGTTCCATCAACTAGGCACTAGGCCAGCGTAAAGGTTGATATGTTGCTTCTAGCCGCTAGTACTGCGCAAGGGCATATGGGCCCTTGGCGATCGTCCCATAAGATCGTCAAAGTGGTGCAGTTGTTTACGAGAAGCTGCAGCTGGCGGTTGAAAAAACTGTCTGCCGGGGTCTGAAACTGGTGGCAGTAGCAGTAGGGTAGGATATACCTGTTTTGAAAACATAAAAATTATAAATAGTCTCGCCAGCGATCTTTATTACTATTATTCATTTTATTTATTACGGCCGATCAGAAACTATTTGCTTGCAAGGATAGTGCAACGGAGAATGTTCGGCTCTAAAATCAATGCGAAACCTAACGAAATAAATCGAGGTTAACACACAATGAGAAACGGCTGTTTGTCTACATGCGTGTGGAATGTGAACCTGCATTCCCATGTGCCCGGTACAAAGACGATCCCACAAAAGTTTTACTTGATCTTCATTCATTCATTCATTCATTCATCCATTCATTAATTCTTCATTCCGGTATAATGGCGTCTAAAGAGTTACTTTCATTATATTTGCAATTTCCATTGTGTCTCTGCGTAATGCAGTCCGTAAATCCCACTGTGCTCGTGACGATTTTTCGTATACTGAACTAACATGAAACTCGGTCTAGTTTCCGAATTTTCTGCCTTATCGTCTCTTACGTTATTGCCCACCTCCTTCAAATGAAGTCCTTTCGGCATGGTCCCTGTCTCTCAAGGTAAAAAAACAATAGAACCTTATACTGCCAGTGCGAGTTGTGGGCCTCTTCAGGCCGCAATCTGAAAATCAAAGCTGCTGACCTTCACTCGAAATGAGCATACATTCTTACTTTGCAACATCCCGTAGTAAAGCCATCTGTGAGAACTTGAATTTTCGAATCCATCTATGTACTGGGCCTCAATGTGCAAATGCAAACTGGCTTCTCTCCCATCTGCAACGGCTCGCTTGGCGCATTCTAAGGCCCCCAATTTTGTCCTCGTTGTCCGCGAGCTTTGCAGCCCTACAGAACCATAACTATGGGGATATTGACTTTTTGGGGGAAGGTCAGGGAAAGTATAAAGTACCCGAGGAGTTGAGTTGAAAGTGAGATTTATTGTTTGTTTGTTTTATGATTTGCAATACGCAAGCCTCCCCTCGGTTAACAATGCACAGCATTTACATAAGATTGCGGAACTTAGTTACATCAACAAAAATATATACATACACACATTGACAAGGTCAGCAATATGAGGTGAATAGAGAGAGAAGTCAAAGATGACACCCAGGGTGTTTGCCACCCAGGATGGTGAAGGTAGGGGTTAGGGTTTGCATACTTTGTATGTACACTGTACAATAACATTTTTTTACAAAAAGACAATCAGATTATAATTATTTAAACCGGGATTTGTACTTCTCAACAAGTTTTTCTTTGGGTGGACATGGCACAGTGGCAATGTTTGGTGACAATGGATCAGTGCTCTGCACAGAAACGCTCAAAATTCCATATCTGTGCTTCTCGATTACAGCAACAATAAGGCCTTTAACAAAGTCGAACTCCATTTCCTCATAGACTTGTTTGATCACCCACTGCTTACTTCTTTTTGCAAAGGCCATAGTGTAGCGAAGCATCTCTACATTACCTGTAGTTCTAGATTGTTCACGGCACACATTCCTGTTCTGGGCCAAGACCACAAGTAGAGTCCTATGTTTCATGCCCTGCATGCTGAAATGCAACCGCTTTGGCCTGTACTTTAGGCAGATATTGTGGAACACTTCCAAACCTCCTGTGTGACAGAATTCTGTCAGCCCCCTCAAATCTCTTGAGAGTTTTATCAAAAACAATCTTTTCAATGGCTCTGTGTGTGGGTGAAGATGGAACCAACCACTTCTTCTTCCGTGCCTCCTCTGGGGACAAAGGTGGTGGAAATGTAGGTTTTCTGTGCAGCGGTGAACGTTGGTACAGTGGTGCATCAGTGACCGCCATTTTTCAAGTAGGATTTCCACTGACCCTGCACAAGTTTTGGAGCTCCACCAAAGATGGTTGCTGATAGACTAGGACCACTGTGAAATACTTTCCAAACCTTTTTGTTTTCCTTGCAGCCGAGATTTTCTTATTGATTGATTTAGCAAGATGCCATACATCAAATTGATGTTTAATATGTGGGAACTGCTCTCTCATTGTCTTGGCAATTGAAACATGTCTGTCCGTGGCTATGAGGTCGATGTGCATTCCCCTCGATTGTAGATATTCCACTGATTTTATAAATCCTAGTTTCTCCATGGCCACTGAGGATTTACATTGGGACACCTGCACGACCACCGAAATCACAATTTTCTTACTATCCATGTCCTGAAAATTGTAGGCGCAGTACTTGGCAGAAAATCCAGGGCTCTCGCACTGTCCATCGCCGGCTAGCCTGAATCGTTTGCCTTTGAATGTACTTGCTAGAGATAATTGTTCAATTTTCTAAGCATCACTTATGGCTGGAAATAGATAATCACGTTGCTATCTGTAGTACTGCATTTTAGAAATGAAATGGAGTCCCACAAACTGAAAGAAAGACTTTAACTTTCTAAAACTGGAGCCACTAAAAAGTGATGCAGCTGCACACAGTAGATTGCCTGTTGGCAGTTTCCCCAGCATCGGTTGTGCAGACCATGAGAACGTATGATTTAATCTACAGGAGGCATGTATTGTGACGTTACTGCCTTGTTTTTGACGAGTCGCATGAATCAATGGCTTCCGACATACTTTCCCTCTGACGGAATGCCCACATTTCAGCATACTTATAATATCCATCAAACAACTGTCGAATACTATGTATTTGCCCTCTTTCATTAGACTGTCATCCGGCATCACACTTGTTTCGGACTGCATCGTTGAGGACATATCAGCAGCATTGAAAGAAATATCGCCGATATCAGGTTCTGATGCGTCGGTGAATGCTGCTGCTGGTTCATTCTCTGTTATTTCAACATCTGTTACTTCAACATTGATGGGAGAACACAACATTGTCGACAGCTTTTTGGGTGGCATTTTTTTGGCTGGTGTAGATTGTGTGAATTGATCTGCGACTACTTCAGAGCTATCTTCAATACATTCAATATCATCTTCTTGTGGTGTTGCAGTCGCACTGTAGCAATGGTCCATTACAACTTTACTGGATTCTCCGGACACATTCATTTCATGTTCTGGCCATTGGACATGAGCATCTCTAGTCTCAACGCACGGCGTCTGAATTAACAGTTCCTCCATGGTGTAAATGGTCTGGCAAGCAACATCTCTCATTCGCTTCACTGTCTGTGTATGTATGGTTCGTACACCCACGGGTAACTAGAGGACAGATTGGAAAAGGGATGTTCAGTTTAAACACAAGATAAAGTATAGTACAATTGACTGGAAAAAAACATAAAATAGTCCCCAGCACAAAAAATGTCTAAAGTTATGAACTGATTGTAACTAACCTTATTTTTGTTTCTTTTCTTTGCAACTTTTTTGACTCAACCTTCAACATCTGCACGCTGTAGCTCCGATTCGTTTTCGCATCTCTTCCCTTCCTGTTGCGCTGCAACGACTATATTTTCTGTATCCGCATAGACAGCACAGCTTGAGGCTCCATCGACTCCTTGAAACACAGTACTTTCATTACTATGTATCACAATATTGTTAGCATAAAACACACGTGAGGACGAACACAAAGGTACATCTCAATAGCTAAACATGTTTTAAACGCTGTGTAGAACAATCAAACGACAAGTATTCAAGCTCTGATGACCTAGTTCGGTGGAACTGTCAGTATCCATACCTCTGGCTCTGCATGGACTGCCATGAATGATTGTATTGGAGAGGATGCATCAGCAACTCCCTGAAACACCGTACTTGCGTTAGTATGGTTTTCAATATTGTAAAAATACACACACACACACTTGGGGTCGACGGCACAGGTACATATAAAGAGATAACCACAAATGATGCTTTGTCTAAAAGAATCAAGGAATATTTAAATATGATCAGATTTAATCGACTTATTTCTCCGATTTCTTTACATCTGCATCATCTAAATGGAATGTTGTGATTGTAGTGGAAGCTCCATCGTCTCCCTGAAACACAGTACTTGCGTTAATAGGGAAGAAAGTATAGCAAATGCAATCACCTTATATGATCACGCTCGATGGAGCTGTCAGTATCCATACCTCATGCTGCTGAAGAATATCTAGGGATGTTGTAAATGTAGTGCGCACTTCCGAAAGCTGTTGCGCCGATTCGTATCCGCATGGTGTTAAGACGGATTTCTGAACTCTGTCCTGTAGGGGCAGAGGTTCAGAAGGCCAGCCTAGTTAGTTTCTTGGAACAGGGTAACCTCTGGATAAGCCAGACCAATCAGGGTAGTGATCGCGGCGGTCAAGACTAGGTCTCAAGAGGGGAGAGGGTGACTGAAAGCCTGCAATGAGCACACAAAGCAAGGACACTTACAAATTACTCCAAGCAGGTGTTATATTAAAAATATATACACATTTATTACAAGGCCTTTGTAACATTGACCGTAGCGAGAAATCACAATAAAACTCAAGTAAGCCAACACATACCAAACCAATACAATATATATATACAAATGCAAACGAGTCTAACGAGTTAGATGCACGAAATGTGTAGACCACCTAGATGGGGAGGAAAACGGGCAGTGCGAATAATAATTGGACCCAGTCCGCCTTCAGAGGCACCTAACTAAAAGGAATTCCAAGCCCTACGAAGAGTGGAGCCTTGTGCTCAAAAGTGCACACGCTGGTGCCAACGGGCAAAAAGGGGAGTCTCTTCGAGGGAATCAGGCAGTTTAGTTCGGTGAACAAATGAAGATGAACAGAGCTCCGCGACTCAAGCGCAGCCTCCACTGTTGGCAGAAGCAGAGCGCGAGTATGGAAAGGCGTGCTGTTAGACACAGCTGGGAAAAGCTATGGGCTCCTGCAGGAGGGCGACCTGTTCCTAGCGATGCTATTCACCGTTCCCCGATGCAAGCAGACCCAGGCTTCTCCGCGTCAGTTTCAATGCTGGCAGGTTCAGATACGAGCAGGGGACATCTCGGCGTCGTGTAGATTCCGCAGCAGCAGAAGTTGAGTTGTGGATGTCCCAAACACAGTGAACCCACACAATTTGTTACCACAGCAGGGCAATGGAGCGGCCGAGTGTATTTCAGCCAAACGTACACTACTCACTTCAGACCTGGGAATGCCAAGTGTACGAATCGTGTGAGAGTGACAAGGACTCGTAATACAACACAACCTGACGGCGGTTACAGAGCAAGACTCCTGGGTAGGCTGCTCAGTCTGCTGGATGGCCCAGAGACACTTCCGAGGGCTTACGTGCAGGAGATGGTGAAGATGCCGAGAATAGTTGTTCCCACTGTTCCAAGGGTCGAAGTACCAGTATAGGCCTTCTCGTTCAATCCGAGGTAGAAAGGGTTTCACAGAGGAGCAGTCCTTCAGCGGGTCACCAGCGATTTCTCGGTTCAGCCTCGTGGTTGCAGGATACTTGGCTCCTGTATTCCTTTGTTCGTGAGAACTCAGGAGATCGACATGGTAGTGGCGTTTCCAGCCCCCTCTTATCCACGGTTCCCTTTGGGCCAAAACGGAGGGGACCCAATGGGAGATCCGCTCACAAAACACTCACACCATATGTGGACCTATCACGGACCACGGGGGTCCCAGGCATTCACACCACCCTAGACTCTCTGGCGCCCATATGAGTATTGGGACCAGACATCCCAGCCCCCATCCTGGAGGCACACACAAGGCTTGTAGAAGCCTGCAAAAGCATCTGTGTTTCGCAGGAAAGTACATGCCCAAATAAGGAAGGTCCCGGGTCGGCTCGACCTGGGGGAGGTGAAGGGGGCAAGACGGTCAGCGGACAGGACAAAGAGCCTCATGGTCTGGCCATTTTGGGAGCCAGGCCACCATTTTGGGCTAAGTGCGAGAAACGCGCTTAAAACGCCAAAAGGAGCTCAAAAACACAAGAAATGATCGCTGCCACCAATCCCGTCCGTGATTCACTTGCACCGTTCATTTACAATCCAAAGAGAGTATCTAGGGCCTGTAGAAGACTAGAGACCCAAGAGAGCAGTAACTTAGTTTACAGTGCCCTCTTGGGCCATGTTGCGCGAAAGCTGCAATATGATAAAGAAACTGATAAATGCTCATGAATATTCCCCGTCGTCAGGCCGGGAATCCTCGGTATAGAAAAAAATCAGTATCAGTTTGGTTTCTGATCTGTCTTTCTTAGTAGTAACCAATCACTGGTCTCTGGGTCATACTGCCCCCAGCCAATGACTGCCCTCTCCCTAAGCCCCGGCTCTAGCAGCCATCCTCAGATTTTTACCGCACGTTCAAGTGTTGGGAGTCCTCGTGCTGTAGCTCTCGAGCTTTTGCTGCGTTTTCGCGCTTTTTCAGGAGATTTTTCTCATTTTTTGGTTAAATAGAACCTCAAGCTCCACCGTTTCTACATCCGATCAACGGGGATCCGTTTCGGCGTTTTCTACGCCCCTCAAGGGTGAAGATTACGTCGAGTTACGCTTTTGGAGGATTCCACAAGTTTTGAGGCCTACCCAGGCCTACTCCTAGGCCAGGCCTGGCCCAGGAGAAAGGAAGCTCGACGCCCGGGAAGCTGTTCAGGACATGCCCTGGATGCCAGCTTCAGAATGTTTTCAAGGAGCACGAGCATTTGTTATGCCTCTGTCTCCATGAGGACAAGACGCACATGGAGAAGGACTATGCGTTTTGTGGGAACATGTCGGAGCGGACCATGAAGGATCGCCACTCCGTCTCGCCAACCAGCTGGAAGGGAAGAGCCCGTCAGGCGAGAAGAAGAAAAAGAAGTCCGAGCGGTCTCCTAAGTCCTGTGAGGGCACCCCGGCGACGGGGGCCCAACAAAAGGCTAAGCACCGCAAGTCCGCGGGCACCGGGAGCGCCAAACGGTCGGGCTCCTTGGCTGCCAGGCAGGGCGCATCCTCCCCGGCGCCATCGACCATGAGCCAACGCTCTGGCTCGGGTAAGAGGAAGTCCGAGAACCCGGCGAAGCTTCTGGAGAGGCCCCGGTCGATCTCGAAGATTCCGGCAGAGGGGGAGCGAGGCTCGGACCCTCCCCCCAAGGTGAAGGCCCCAGGCGTCCAGAAGGTGACGATGGCCTTAATTCACCCTGCTAAGACCTCGATTGAGGATGTCGCCGCGGCCCTGGCTCAGCCTGTGGAGGCTACACCAGTGGAGGCGACCTCAGGACCCAGAGTCTCCCTACCACCGCAGAGGGAGTCGTCTTTCAGGCCCATTGAGAAGACCCCCACAAAGTCCTCGTTGGAAAAGGTGGGGGAGGGGCGGGCTGGTGGCCATCGTGGATACAGACACGACCTCTGAAGAAGAGCTCATCGAAGTCGTGGAAGAGGCCCAGCCCATCGGGAGGGATCCCGACGAGGGCGATGACGAGAGCCCTCACGCCCATCGTTTCCGGCGCCCCAGGACACTTCGGCGGCCATTTTGTCAGTGATTCAGTCCTTATGCTCGGAGATAAGGACAAGGTTGCCCCTCCCCCCGACTGAGGTTCCTGAGCCAGACCCGACGGGGGAACCGGAGCCGGGACTTTCGGAAAGTCCACTGCATAAGAGGAGGAGGACGCATCCTACGCCACCTCTCCCACCTCTGCGGCCTGCTCTGCCTTCCCCCCCGGACTACTACCCACAGGGATGATACATGCACGGACACGGCTACAACAGGTACAGATGACGACGGAGGCGACGTGTCCCCCGTCACCCCCTGCTCGGGCGTCCCCGCCCAACGAGATTGGATCCTTTCATGCCATGATTTCCAGGGCATCCGAGCTCTTCCAGCTCTGCCCAGAAGAGAAGAAGGAAGGGTTTCTTTACCAACGGCGCGAGGCTAAAAGGAAGACGGTCCTCGCCGTACCGCTTCTTGATGACAACTGGGATGAGTGGCTCGCCCTCCTCAAGAACTTTGCCACGGCACCGCCAAAGAGGGACCAGTACGAGAAGAAGTACCGGGTCCCCGACGCTGCCCCCTTGTACCTTCGGGTGCAAACTACCCCGGATTCGGTCGTCTCGGCGGCGGCAAAGAAGAAAGCTGGGGGGGCATCAGCCTCGACATCAACTTCCCCGCCGGACGGCGAGGGCAGGAAGCTGGACACGATGGGACGACGGATCATCTCATCCGCAGCGACGACTATCAAGGCGGCCAACGCCCTGGCTATCGTAGCCCGCTACGACAGGGAGTTGTGGTTCAAAATCGCCCCTCTGTTGGACTTCCTTCCGGACGCCAAAAGGGCTGAGGCCCTTGAAATACTACAGGAGGGTGGGATTGCTTTGGACCACGCCATCACGGTGGCAACGGACATCGCCGACACCGGTTTCCGTCAGTTGGGCAACGGCGTTTGCTTGAGACGACAAGGATGGCTCAAGGCCACGGATTTCCGCCAGGACGTGCAAACCAAGGTTTTGGACATGCCCTTCGATGGGAACAACCTGTTTGGGAAGGTGGTTGATGAGTCCCTTCAGGCCATCAAGACAGACACAGAGACTGCCCGGGCACTGGGAGTGCTCCAACAACGACGGCCGTTCCTTTCGGAGCTCCGGAGGCAGACAAGGTGCCTCCAAGGGATCCGGCAGTGGCTCCTCCACGTACCGCCAAGCGGCAAGATCTTCGTCCCAGGAAGCCTACAGGGGACGCGGCAAGTCAGGTGGTGCCCGTCGTCATCGACAGCGAGGTCAAGGAGGCAAAGCAGCCTCCAAACAAGATTGAACCCCGCCGAAGCACCCCGGTGGGAGACCGGCTGGCGAGGTTCGTCAGCGTGTAGGAGTCCATCTCCACCGACCGTTGGGTGCTGGACGCCCTGGCCCAAGGGCACGCCCTCGAGTTTCAGAAGAAGTGCCCTCGCGTTCCACCCGTGGCCAGGAAGGAAAATTACGTCCTTCAACTACTGCTGGAAGGTAAGGGCGATGCTCAAGAAGGGTGCCATCGAGCTCGTCCCAAAGAGGCTTCGGGGCTCTGGAGTTTACTCAAGGTACTTCCTCGTAAAAAAGAAGACAGGAGGATGGCGCCCCATCCTGGACCTACGACGACTGAACAAGTACATCAAGGCACAGAAGTTCTGTATGGTCACCCTCCAGCACGTACTGGGACAGCTGGAGGAGGGCGAATTCCTGTCGTCGTTGGACTTGCGTACTTCCACATCCCCATTCTAAAAAGACACCGAAGGTTCCTCAGGTTCGTGGTCCAAGGGCGGCACTACCTGTTCAAGGCCCTCCAGTTCGGATTGAAGTCGGCACCCAGGGTGTTCACCAAGTGCCTCGCACCGGTGGTGGCGCGGCTGCGCCTACAGGGGATCCACGTCTACCCCTACCTGGACGACTGGTTTATCCGGGCAAGGACAAGGGAGCTCGCCGTGCAGCACACTGCGAAGACCGTCCAGCTGCTCATGGACCTGGGATTCTCAATCAACGTTCCAAAATCCCACCTGGTTCCATCGCAAGTCGCCCTGTTTCTGGGAGCCAAGCTCGACACAGTGGCGCGGCTGGCCTCGCCTTCGGAGGAAAGGACCAGGACCATTCTGGGCAAGGTGCAGCGTCTGCTGGCCACGGACATGGCCAGGGTAAGATCTATCAAATCCCTCCTCTGGATGATGTCCTCCTGCATTTATCTGGTGCGCCTTTGCAGGCTTCGGATGCGTCCCTTACAAGAGTTCCTCGACGCCCACTGGGTCCAGTCGACGGGCAGCTTCGAGGACAGGATCCCTCTCAACGAGACGTTGCGTCAGGCGATCTGGTGGTGGGTTACCCGCTCCCATCTGTCGGCGGGCACAGACTTTTCAGACCCCATCTCACCAGGTGACGTGACGACGGACGCCTCCCTGGAAGGTTGGGGAGCGCACTCCGGAGATCTTCACGCGAGAGGCCTTTGGCTCCCGCAGGAGAAGTCTCTCCACACCAACATCTTGGAGCTCGGCGCTGTGTTCTGGGCCCTCAGGTCCTTTCTTCCGTCCCTCAAGGGCAACGTGGTGAGGATCTTCACCGACAACACCACCACGATGTTCTACATCCGGAAGCAGGGCGGAACCAGGTCCCCGGCCCTATCCAAGGAAGCCCAGGATCTGTGGCATTGGGCCGTCGCCCAAGGGATGTTTCTGGTGCCTCTTCATCTGGCAGGAATAAAAAACAAATTCGCAGACTCACTCAGCAGGGAGCTGCGTTCGTGCCACGAGTGGGAACTACGCCAGGATCAAGTGGATCGACTCTTCCGACGATGGGGACGGCGACAAATTCCAAGTGCCGGCGGTTCGCCAGCAGGTCCCCCCTTCCGAGTAGCATGGGCGATGCTTTCTCGTTCCCCTGGGACTGCCTATTTCTTTATACGTTCCCTCCACTGCCGTTGCTGCTCCGGCTCATCAACCAGCTCAAGAGGTCCCGGTGCAGGATGATCCTCGTCGCACCGGCGTGGCCGAGACAGATCTGGTTCCCGGACTTTCTGGACTTGTCAAAGTCCCCACCAGTCAAGCTGCTGATGGACGCAGACCTTTTCTCCAGAGAAGGAGGCGCCATTCTTCACCACAACCCGGAGTCGCTGAACTTGCAGGCCTGGCTCCTGCAGCACTAGAGTTTAGAGGGTACGACATCCCGGCCGACTGCAGAGAGGTTCTTGCAAAGGCCAGGGCGTCCTCAACTCTCAAGTGCTACGGACATAAATGGAAAAGGTTCCCTGTCTGGTGCCGTGCACAGAAGATTAACCCTCTGCGGATTACGGCCCCTCAAGTACTGCCGTACCTACTGTCGCTGGCCAAAGCTGGACTGGCTCACGCCTCCATCAAACACCTCTGCACGACGAGTGGGAGAGATCAAGGCCCTGTCTTGCAAGCCTCCATACTTGACTTTTCACGATAGGAGGGTGGTGCTGAGGTCGCACCCCTCCTTCATGACCAAGGTGCCGTCGGACTTACACCTCAACGAGCCCTTGGTGTTGCCAGTTTTCTTCCTGTTGCCTTCGTCGCCGGCTGAGAGGACTCTGCCCTCGCTGGATGTAGCTAGAGCGCTGAAGTTCTACGTAGACCGCACAAAGAGTTTTCGGAAGACATCACAGCTGTTTGTGAACTTTGGACCTGTGAATCAAGGGAAGGCTCTCTTCATTTCCAGATGGCTCTCCGGCTGCATCATGCACTGTCACCGGTTGGCAAACCGACCGTTGCCAGGCCGTCCGAGGGCCCATTCGACCAGAGCGATTGCTGCTACTACGGCGTTCCTGTCTGGTGTGCCCCTGCTCGACATCTGCAGGGCTGCTACGTGGAGGTCGACGCACACCTTCACGAGATTCTACTGCGTCGACCGGGATTCCAGGGAGGAGTCCAGAGTCGGCCAGGCCGTGCTGCGTAACCTGTTCGCCTAAGGTGAGCCTGATGAGGAGATAAGAGTTGCTTAATGTTGAGTTGCTGTATTGCTTTATATTGAGCCTTTTGCCACCTCCCGTGGTTGTGCATGTGTATACTGCTATGTATTCTTATATTCATGAGCATGTGAATCCATGCCAGACCCCATGCTGGAGAAGGAACAAGTTACTTACCTGTAACTGTTGTTCTCCAGCATGGGTCTGGCATGGATTCACATGCGAACCCTCCCGCCTACCCCTCTGCGGCTCTTCACTTGGTCATACTGCCACTTCACGTGCTACCAAATCTGAGGATGGCTGCCAGGGGCGGGGCTTAGGGAGAGAGCAGTCATTGGCTGGGAGCAGTATGACCCAGAGACTAGTGATTGGTTACTACTGAGAAAGACGGATCAGAAACGAAACTGATACTGATTTTTTCTATACCGAGGATTCCCGGCCTGACGACGGGGAATATTCATGAGCATGTGAATCCATGCCAGACCCATGCTGGAGAACAACAGTTAAAGGTAAGTAACTTGTTCCTTCTTTTGCAATCTGACTCTAAATTACTGTATTAGCAGTGATCAGTCCCCGTTGCACCGTAACGCGCCAAAGATTGACGCGATTCGAGTACGAGGCTTTAACAGCACCGCTACCATGGCAATGGCTTTACACAGTGTTGCGATTGACCGACTCAGCGGTGGCCGCGGCTCTGCAAGCAGCACAGACACGACAGGTATGCATTAGGCAGCTCTTTTTCACTTTTGAGAATCCAGCACCCAGCGCTGGTACCGTTCATTTATTCAGACTCCATATCCATCCACAGAACGTTACACGCGTTCCTGCCCTGTGTTAATCTGGCGTTCTCCCGAACGCACTTTGTGACTACACCTACGGCATTAGTACTGATTCTTTACCCACAGGCTTGACACTCTTCAGGTAAACGGCATTCTTATTTGATTTGACACTGACCAACAGGAAAACTGTTCTTGATTTTTACTTTTCTTCTGTTTTCTTGTCCTTCGGTATTCCAAACCTCACCTGAATCTACCTACGTTTGGTATGTTACCATGTTTATTTCTATTTTATTACATTGATTGTTTTCACTGATGTACACTGTATATGTTTGCAAGAACATAGACTTGCCCCGACGAAGGAGAACACTCTCCGAAATGCATTGGCGCAATAAGTCTGTTTAAACAAGAGATGTGCTAGCTGCTTCCTCACTTTGCCTGGAAAGAATTGTTTTTGATAAAATATTATCCTTTGAAACACAACAAGGACTCTGACAATTTTTGAAATTTGCCATGTTCCATTTATATATTAGGTTCCAATAATTTTGAATATTTCAATAATTATTTCATAGCCCAGTTTGTGTACAATGGAGAGCGGCTGTGTGACTGGGTTTGCAGTCTAGTCTCCGTCCTCACATGTTGTCCATCCTCCTGCCTTCCTCTGATGAAGCTGACCTGGTTGGTGTGAATAAGCCTCGGCAAGATTGGGTTACATTCTCTCTGCCAGGACGCTGGCTAGATCTTAGCATCTACATTTATCAAGGAGATGTGTCTGTAGGATCCACATTCCCTTCTATCCCTGCCCTCCTTTGGGAGCAACGTGATTTCGGGCCTGGGTAAATGATGCCGAAACCTTGTCTCCATCCGGCACACTGTTGAATAGCTGAACTAGGAATGGTGCCAGTAGTGTTCCATGATGCTTATAAAAAACTGGCAGGAACCTGACTTGCCCCGGAGCCGAACCCAGTTTTAGTTTGGAGATGGCGTCTAGTATTTCCTTGGTGCTGATCGGGGTGTCTAGGGCTGATCTGTCTTCTTGGAGGAGTTCGGGGAGCTCCAGCCCATCTAGGTATGATCGGAAGTCCCTCTCGGACCCTGAGCACTCTGTGGCGTACAACCTGGTATAGTATTCGCGTAAGGACCGTGCTATAGCCTTGGTTGGCAGCACATCTTACCACTCTGCCCTCTAATTTTGTAGACCGCGCGTTCTGCCCTTTGGCCCCTCAACTGGACTGCCAACAGTGTGTGCGCTTTGTCCCCTCTTTCATAGAATCTGTTTAATAAAGCGCAATAGTGCAATTGTTTTTCCCCTCCAAATGTCCCCCAATTCTCCTCTCAGCTCTCCGATCTCGGTTAATTTTTCCTTCCCGCCCCCATCTGGTCCCGCAGCACCCTATTCCTCTCTGTGATCTCATATTTGAACCTATTTTCGAGCAAAGTTCTTTCCCTCTTCTTAGGGGCTCCCTCGGAGATCATAAGTCTGTGGAAGGTGGCCTTGGCTGCCTCCCAGATTGTGTGGACAGGGTGTCAGAAATGGTATTGAACTGGAAAAATTCTGCGATCCCCTTTCAGAGAGTTTCCTTGATGGCCTCATCCCTGTATACTGTCGTTACATACCCAGCATGTGTCTAGGGGGCTCGATTTCCAGGGACAGGTCACACCTGTCATGGTCCGACCACCTGTATGTCCGCAATTTTTATTGCGTAGTCCTGTGAGTCGTCCAGCTGGATATAGTCAATTCTGGTGAAAGTGGTGTGTGGGAGTGCGGGGGGAGAATGTTTTTGCCTGTGCTGCGGGGTGAACTGTTCTCCATGTGTCGATCAGAGTGAGGAGCTGGTAGTTAAGGAGGCAGTGCAGTGTATTTCTGTTTTGGGCTGAGGGGGGCCCCTCACCGGATCTTGGGGAGGACCAGTCCCTAGAAGGATCTGTTATCTGGTTGAAGTCGCCACCACAGATAAGGCGGCCTGTTCTCCATGTTTTGAGTAGCTAAAAGGCAGTGGCTAGGAACTATCTGCCGTTGGTTTGGGGCGTAGATTGAGCCCAGTGTGACAGCAGTGTGGCCTATATTCCCATTCACCTCCAGCAATCTCCCCTACAGGCCCCTTTTAATCTGAATTATTTCCAATCCGTATTATTTCCAATCCCAGGGACTTTCTGATCAACATTCCAGGCCCACAATGCGTTCCCCAGGTCACGTCCCTGCAGAGTATATTCCTCCCCTGCTTTTAGTTTAGTCTCTTGTAGAAAGAGTATGCCCAGCCCAAGGTTTTAAATTCTTGTAGAACCATGGAGCGCTTCTGAGGAGAGTTGAACCCTTTTACATTAAAAAATCAATAAGCTACACTTAAAAGAAAATAATCCAAATATCCATTATGTCGAACAGTTTGTCCTTTCACATTCATCCAAAACTTCCTTTGGAAAATGAATCGCAGCTGTCATCCATTTATTATGGCCAAAGGAATTGATAATCAACTGCCATACTCTACTAGTTCCATACTCTACAAGTGTGAACACTAGGGTTGGATTAAGTGGCCAAAGTATGACATTTTGTTTCACCTCTAGTGATTTGCAGTGTAGCAATATGTGACTTAGCGTCTCCACATCCTCGGAGTTGGAGCAAAATCTACATTCGAAGGGATTGTGTCCTCCGATGTATTCCTTATCTTGATAAATCATCTCCAGCTTGAAGGAGCGTAAGCGGATGCTTGAGCGAGGTAAGACAGTTAAAACTACTTCGAAAGTTTCCTCGGCAGAGTCGAGACATTCGTCTCCTCGCCGACACAGGAAACATTCTCGTTCTAGATCTCGAAGCAGTTCCCACCACTCTTCGAGATCCAAGCATTCAAGTAAGAGACGTCGAAGATCCCCTTCCTCGTCGTCTTCTGTTTCTCCAGAAAGAGTCACCTGCCCCACAAAACATGGCTCTCAGGCTGAGTGGAAGGAATTCCGTAAAAGGATGCTTAGCGTCTTCGAGAAAGCGGCCTCGACCCCCTCGAAGACAGCTGAGGGTGATACCCTGGGTGAAAGACCCGAAAAATCTAAACGCTGCGAGTCGTTGCACCCAGCGAAAGAAACTACTCGAGAGCGTCACAAACCCTCGAGCAAAGGCACTGTGCCATCGACGCCATCATCGAAGGTCCCTTCGACGCATAAATCTGCGTCATCGACGCCATTATCGAAGGGCTCATCGACGCATAGGTCGATCGAATCGACACCGTCTTCGACGCCAACGTCGACGCCGAAAAAGAACAAACCCACGGCCGTCACTACCTCATAGCCAGTGGTCATACCCAGGGCCTCTGTCATGACTTCGAGATTATAGACAACCTCGATTAGGATCCCGATCCTCTCGAGTTCTTCGAGGCCTCTTCCAATCTTCTCGGCACCTTTTTCAGTGTTTTCGAAGCCTTTAACGCCCGCGTCGACGACGTCGACTTTTTCCCAACAAATTATGACAAATTTAGCCCCTTCAGCTCTGGAAATGGGATTTAAGCCATTTCCAAGGTCTGATCATTTCAGACCTTTGTCTTCAATTTATGAGGAAGGGGAGGATTCGGATCAAGAAAGACCCTTTGGGTTGCAGAGATCTGCAACACCAGAACCAGAGGAATTTAACTCTGAGGAAAATAGGTTGTAGGACATTTTAATGGCAAGAATTATAGAATCCATGGGTTGGTCTACACCTTCACCTGCATTCCAACAGGATGACCTTACAGACATTTTAGTTAAAGGCCCACAGGAGGATCCTGTGGTTCCATTTCACGCTGCATTACAAAGAAAAATATTGGCGAACTGAGAAACTCCTGAGGTTATCCCGGCGGTTAACAAGAAGTTATCAGCCAAATATAGGGTATCGACTACTGACCCCGAATTTTTGTCTAAACATCCAACTCCAGGGAGTCTGGTTGTTCAAGCAGCAACTGCATCAGGCAGTAGATCAGCATACCCTACTGTTCCACAGGACAGGGATGACAAAAGATACGACTCTATGGCTAAGAACGTTTTTTCTGCATGTAGCATAGGGTTGAAATCTATTAACGCTACTTGTACGCTCGCAAGGTTCAGCCACACACTTTGGGAGTGTGCTTCATCAGCGGCTGACTGCCTCCCAGAGGGAGAAGAAAGGGAAGCGTTTCTAAACATCATTAAGGATGGTAAAGACGCAATGTGCGAATCCCTTCAAACTGGCATTGATTCTGCTGACCGCATCAGTAGGGCCATGGTGGCAAGTACTACAACCCGCAGATTTGCATGGTTGTGAAAGTCTGAGTTTGCTCCAGATGTACAAGCCAGACTTTTAAATATGCCATTTGACGGCTCTTCTTTGTTTGATAAGAAGGCGGATGACAGCCTAGAAAAGTTAGACATCCAAAGCAGCAGCAAAATCCCTGGGAGCTGCAATCCGTCAAACGCCATATCGCCCCTCAGGAACCTCTTGGAGAGGTAAGTCCTTTTGCTTTTATTCCACATTCGGAAAAGGCAGAGGACAGTCGGTTCAAAGAGGTCAAAAAAGATTCACCCGAGGTGGACGGGGTAAAAATACAAAAGCCGCAGCAGCAGCAGCAGCAGGTGCCTCTTTACCCTGAGCACCTGCATCAGCTGCCTCTAAATCACTCTGAGGACTCTCCTCACAAGACATTAGTAGGGGGCAGGCTAACTCAACATCTGACGGAATGGCAGGCTATTACGTCAGATGCTTGGGCATTGGAGACAGTTGCCCAAGGTTACTGTCTGCCTTTTCTATGCATTCCTCAGAGACATCCACCGGGGAACAGCTCTCGGAAAGTTCCAGATCCGCTCCTCTTGCAGGAAATTGTAGACCTGCTGGAGAAAGGTGCCATAGAACCGGTACCTGTAGCGGAGAGGAACAAGGGCTGGTACTCCTCTCTACTTCCTAATTCCGAAGAAGGACGGAGGACTGAGACCTATCTTGGACTTACAAGAATTGAACAAGTTCCTCAGGAAGGACAAGTTCAAGATGGTAACTCTTTCTCAGATCCTTCAGGCCCTCCAGCTCCAGGACTGGCTGGTATCTCTGGACCTTCTGGATGCTTATTTCCATGTGCCAATCCATCTCAAACACAGGAAATACCTGAGGTTAGCAATTGGCGACTCTCATTATCAATTTCGAGTTCTGCCATTTGGGCTGACCTCCGCCCTGAGGGTTTTCACCAAGCTAATGTCGGTAGTGGCTGCAAGTCTAAGGAGGGAAGGGATTTGTGTCTACCCCTACCTGGACGATTGGCTGATCAGAGCTGTATCTCCGGAACAAGCTCAGATCCAGCTAGATTATGTCTGCCACTTCTTTCACAAACTGGGCTTCTCCCTCAATTTAAAGATGTCACAGATGATACCATCACAGAGACTCCAGTTGATTGGAGCGGTCCTGGACACTTCCCTGGGAAAAGCCTCGCCACCAGAGGTGAGGGCTCAAGATATTCTGCAGATGGGTCACCAAGTTTCAAAATGCCCAACATCTCCCAGCCTTCGACTTTTTGAGGTTGCTAGACCTCATGGCATCCTGCATCTTCCTTGTGTCAGAGGCTCGCCTGAGAATGAGATCTCTTCAGTGGGCACTAAGAACTCAGTGGTTGCAATTCTCAGGAAGAATGACAGATCTCCTTCAGGTTGGTTCCGGACAAGGTGGCTCAAGACCTTCAGTGGTGGGCCTGCCAGGAGAACATCTTGAAAGGAGAACTGTTTTGGCAACCATGGCCGGAGATAACAGTAGTCACAGATGCCTCACTCACGGGGTGGGGAGCCCATGCCAACGACTTGACCATCAGCGGTCGTTGGTCTCCATCGGAGTCTAGACTACATATAAACCTGTTAGAGCTGAGAGCAATCAGACTAGCGCTGAAGGCTTTTCTGCCAGCTGTACAGGGGAAAAATGTCCTGATAATGACAGACAACACAGTGGCCATGCACTACCTCAACAAAAGAGGAGGCTTAGGATCACTGCCTCTGTGCAGAGAGGCGATGCAGCTCTGTTTTTGGGCAATCCAAGAAGGAATCTCTCTATCGGCAGTTCACTTAGCCGGAGAGAAAAACTTGACAGCGGACGCTCTGAGCAGGCAGAGTACAGTCTCCCACGAGTGGCAACTAGCTCAGGAAGTCCTTCAACAGAACCCCTCAAGTGGATCTGTTCAACACCAGCATCAACAGGAAGTGCGATCAGTTTTGTTCAAGGGATTTCCCCCGAGAGGAGCTCTAGGGGATGCGTTTGTAGTGGACTGGGAGCTTCCATTTCTGTACGCGTTTCCTCCAATCCCTGTCATTCCTCAAATGATCAGGAGGATGAGAAGGTTCCGGAAAGCCATGCTCCTAATTGCCCCGGACTGGGCCAGGAGAACGTGGGACCCGGACCTTCTGGACATGTCCATCTGCCCTCCAATTCGTCTTCCACTCAAGGAGAATCTTCTCTCGCAGAAGGAAGGTCAGGTCCTCGATCCAGACATCAGAACCCTCAACCTTCACGCTTGGTATCTGAAAGGTTGAGATACAAGGATTGGGACCTCCCAGATGACATCATGCAGGTGTTGCTTTCGGCAAGAAGGCCAGCAACAAAGACTTTATACCGCTGCCGTTGGAACAAATTTTGCAGCTGGTGTAGAGAAAAGAATATCGACCCCTTTTCATGTGGTACACCAACGGTGTTATCTTTTCTACTCTATTTGGCAAATTCGGGCCTTCAGGTTGGCACTATCAAGGGCTATCTCGCAGCGCTATCGATCTTCAAGCGCACTGCAGAAGAACCATCGTATTTCAAGTTACCCTTAGTAATACAATTTCTGAAGGGATTAACCAATATCTATCCTCCAAGACCATTCCAAGTTTCCTTATGGGACTTAAATTTCCTGATGGGTACTCCTTTTGAACCACTCCAAGGCTGCATAGGCTGGACCCAAGGCGGGCTTTGAGCTTTTACATCAGCAGACTTGCTAGGATTAGGCAAGCAGACCAACTGTTCGTAGGTTACTCGGGGCACAAATTGGGATTACTGATAACAAAACAGACCATTTCCAGATGGATTATTTTAGCCATTCTGGAATGTTACAAACTGGCAGGGAAAGAGCCTCCTCACAATCTTAGGGCTCATTCAACCAGGGGTATCGCAGCCTCTTCGGCCCTCCAAAGAGGGGTACCGATTCGAGACATATGTGCAGCTGCCACATGGTCGTCTGCACATACCTTCACAAGATTTTACAACCTGGATTCCTCCTCTAGCCAAGAGACTAGATTTGGCAAAGCTGTGTTGCACTCTGTTCACTTTTGAAGGGGAAACATGGCAATTTTGCTCCCACTGCTATGGGAGTCTATCAAGATAAGGAATACGTCGGAGGACACAATCCCTTCGAAGAACAAGTTACTTCTTACCTAGTAACGTTCTTTCGATGGGATGTTCCTCCGACGTATTCCTTATCGCCCCTCCCATCCATCCATCCCCTCAGTAAAACTCCCTTGTGGTTACAGCTCATGCTCCTTCTGGGTCACTAACCAATTTATGTAAAACAACTGTTAACGTCAAAACGGAACTGAGCAACGGACGCTGCGCGAGTCTATTTATACGCATGATGACGTCGGTGCCGATACGGATGCTGTCGAGGGACATCAGCCCGAAGGACATCGACGCGCTGCACCCTCTACTGAAAAAAATGTTTCCGAGGCCAGCAAGCTGGAGATGATTTATCAAGATAAGGAATATGTCGGAGGAACATCCCATCGAAAGAACGTTACCAGGTAAGAAGTAACTTGTTCTACTCTCAGCTCTCTCTGGACTTTGCTCCGTGCCCCCATGACTTCATTTGTATGAACCAAATTTAGTCTTAGTCTCATCACCTTTGTCTGCCACAATGCACTGGCAGATCTATGCAGATGTTCTGGGCAGATTCCGACTGTTCTGGCATCAATCAGCAAGTCACCATACAGATGGAAAGTTCTGACTTTGCTGATTGTGTCGATCCAGTCCCACTCCCTTAGTCTCCTTTTCGTTTGGGTTGAGTTATAGCATAACATGTCTTTCGAGATGTCATACTTTTTGCAGAGCAGATAACACTGTGTTTCCCAATTTTGTAAGGCAACCCAAGATTTAATAAGTTGCAGTTGATTTAACAGCCACCAGATTGAGCACAAATAATGTTTTTCATCAATGAGAGGTTCTTCCGATAAAGGTGAGATTTTATGGAAGTCAACCCTAACTCGTAGCGGATTACCGCTACAGGCACACAGTTTGGTAGATGCAAGACATTCCTCCACAACAGGGCCTCCAGGGCATCACAACCCACCAGGGGTGGGAGGCCCCAATCCAGGCGAGTAAGGGATAAATTCGGCGAAAAGCTACTTGTACCTTCGATCATTTCAGCAAGATTTAATGGGAAAAGGCTGAATAATAGAGGGGCAAGTACGCAGCCCTGTTTCAGTCCACACATAGTAAAAATGGGTGATGACAGCTTGCCGTGTGCATTCAACCGCACTCTAATAGGTGTCAGTGTGGAGGGCCATCAAGATCTCTAATATGTGTGCTGGGCATCCCCATCGTCTAAGCTTTGTCCACAAACCCTTCGTTCGATACTTTTGAATGCCATGGCAAAGTCAATAAACGCCATGTAGACGGGATTCAACCTCACCATCGCATCTTACTCCTACATCCCGTCCCCTTTCCTCCATACTGTTTGGGCGTCCCTCGCTAGGGATGGGAGATGGGACCTTTTTCACCAGGAAAAAAACTTCCCCTGCCCCCGCCCACCTGCGCCACTCCCCAGTCCTCTTTTCCACATCAACTGGAGTGGACCGCTTTCACCAGCACTCCTGGGTTCGGCTTCGGCCTTGTAATTCCATGCGCTCTTCCCGGATTCTGTCTTTTGTCTTTAATCAGGTACTCAGTCCTCTGGCGCCATGCTCTTCCCGGCACATGTCGACGTCTTTGGGCTTCAGCAGGTGTCCAGCCTGCGAAGGGCTCTTCCCTACGTCCGACCCCCACGCTCTTGGCATCCGCTGCCTTGGCCCTGATCACGGCTGTGAGGGTTGTACCGCGCTTACACAGCGCGCTCTGAAGAACAGGTTAGCTCGGTGGAGGGAGCTCTTCGAACAATCTCCTTCAGAGGACTTGAGGGACTTCGACAAGCACAAGTCAAGGGCCAAGGTAGGGCCACTTTTTTCATCCACACCCCGCAAGAGCGACTCCTTCCCGAGGAAGCGTCCGAGCGGTAGGGACCGTCCTCGGATACCAAGGCTGCTTCAGCTACCGGCCGCCGGGTGTCCACCCGAGGGGCTACGTCCTTGTACTTGACAAATGTCTGACTGGGCGCCTGTACGCAGCACTACTGGGCACACAGCTGAGGGCACACCGCCTACCAGGTCCTGTCCTGAGGAGCAGGGTAGGCCTCAAGCTCCACCGCCAAGATTCCTGGAGGAGGCCGGGCCTAGCAGGGCAAGCACCACTGTGCAGGCACATGGCATGCAGCCTGACAAAATGGCCACCACACCAGAGAAGATGGATGCTCGTCGAATGACTTTCAAGGTGGGACTTGTCTTCGCCAAGTATGTGGCCTACAGCATATCTTGGGCAGATACACCCTGCATGCAGCAAGGCAGCGTATGTCAAGACCTCAGCAACCTCAGGGCCGTACCCCTGTGCCACTTAATGCCCCACCGGCCTGTGAGGACAGGATTTTTGAGAAATTCCTCACGCTTATGAGATCCCCTCAGTTGGGATCCATCCTTGGCAATTGTGATGCTGGAAATGTATTGGAGGGACAGGGCCTCCGCATCCTTGTCCTTTACTGCTTTTTATCACGTGTTCTGTCTTGTTTTCCGCGCAGGAGTTCATGTGGGACTCCTGGCGGTGCAACTCTCTTTCTTTGGTTTGGTGAACGGACCCGTGGGATACCCTTATGGCACCCATTGGTGGGGGTACAACCCTGTGCCCCTAGTGTATGTTTTTGGGCACCTGTGGGTGGCCCACAGAGCAGGGTATGGGCTGGTGGCAGCTCCATGCTAAATTTGACAGGTGCGCGGAGTATCCTCCATTTAGGGATACCCCAGCCCTGCCATTGGGATCAGTTGTTTCCTGATGGAAAACAAGATGGCCCCGGTGGCCTCTTGCTTTCTATTACCCATTACCTTGTTTTCCCAAAGTCCGGGGAAGCCCTTACTCTGTCCCTTCCCCCTGACTGGCTGTTGGATGGAAGTGCCATATATGGTGTTGTTGTGACGGCCCAGACAGACTAGCTGGAGCCTTCCCGGTGATGTATGTTGTGGGTACCTCCTGTGGGTGGGACCTGGGTGAATAGAGTGTGTGACGAATATGCATTCTGTTTTGTGGGTGTCTAGTATCTGGTGGTTGACACAATGACTGAGACAACCCTGCCCGAAACCGGTATGAAATGAGTGTTGAATGGCTCGGTACTTGTCCCAATACACATAACTTGTTGTGAGTGTCTGGAGAGAAGTGAATGGCCTGAATACCTCGTATGCCTGATTGGCTGCCTGCCTGCATGAATGCCCGTAGTCGTGATTGGATGCTTGAGTGTGACCCAGTCGGAATGAATGGGAGATCAACAGTATATCTGGGGACCTCTCACTGCTAGGAATCGTGTTCAGAAGCTGAAGTCCACTACGACGAGTAACTGGATTAACTGACGCTTGACCTTGAATCCCTGCTGGACGAGAAGAATTGCTGTTGCTCTCCTTCACAAACTGAAAGCTGTTGTGCCTCCAAGGACTGACCCAGAGAGGACCTGGTAAGGCGCCCTCTTCCCGAGCTACGAGGGACCATCGTGCACAGCTGATCTTTGCCAACGCTCCCTGGTAGACTGACCTACGACAGGCTGCCAACCCGATACGGGGACTGCTGCGGAACTCCAAGGAGAAGCACTCGGACTGTTGTCCGCCACTGTCGACGGTTGCCGACCGGAGCCGCCGTGCTCCTGTTTGCCTAAAAACTTCCATTGATCACCGGACGCTCTCGTCTGCATCGTCACCCGCTTGTCTCCCGCTGGAGAAGGCCCGACCGTCGACGCGCCGAGGAGTTTCCACCGGTGGTTTTCCCGGCACCTACAGACCGCAGAGAAGCCGACGACTCAACGCCCTTGCTGGGCCACAGTTCTTCATCTCTTTGCGGTCCAGAACTATTGTCATCAAGGTGCCCCGCACGCCTCTTCCTGCAGGACGCCAACGCTCTGTCGTCGACGAACACCGCTAGGAACGAAACGGCCACTTCCCTGCCATAGTTCACCCTGTTCACCGTCGGACGTTCAACGACCCGTGACTCCTGTGACTTCTGCCTTAAAGGGAGGGTACTCAAGAAGGGCCGTTGATTCCCCGACACCGAACGCCAAGTTCCCAGACACCTCTCGACGATCCGTGGCTCCCGCCTGAAAGGGAGGCACTCAAGAAGGATCGGTCGGTGCATCGTCGAAGAACTCTACTCCACCAGGTACATTGGGGGGTTAAAACCTTAATAGGAAGAAGTAAGACTATTGAACATTTGGACTGGGCTTGTGCTATATATCTTTATTTACAGGTTGCCCAGGTTGGGGGGGGGATCTCCACACAGAACTGTGCCTAGCGGTAGGGGTCAGCATTCTGCCTATTGTTTCAACCATCTTACGTTCCTTCCTAGCTCTATTGCTAGTTTACTCGTTATTGATCTGTGTGACATTTTAACCGTACAGTTGATGCCCTTTAATGAGACTCGATAACATTAGTGGTACCACTCTAGACGTGTATATATTTATCATTATTGACTTCCAAGTACAAGGTGCGTTATTGTGATCGTGTACATACCTTTGAATATTAATTATATAAAGACTGTGTTTTCAGTAATACAGTGTGTGGACATTCCTTTGTGGGGGTTCGGGGACTACACTGTTCTTAAGAACCAGCCCGCATCACCTCCTGAGAAGCTAGGCCTTGATTGGTCGTCCATTGCTACCAAATAGAGAATCTTGGCTGGGGTCCGCTGTGCCTCTCCTCTACCATATAGAGAGCGAAAGTACAGACACCCCCTACCGGTCTTTACAGGAATGTGATCAGGGACATGTTACCTCTGGTTGCTCCACCTGCGCACATAGTAATTCCTCCTATGGCTCCAAAGCCTCAGGCCCCCGCGCACCATCAGCTGCCAGCGCCAGCCCCCATGGTTCCGGCCCCTCTGCCTCCTGTGCCCCAGGCAGTTCCATAGCAGCCTCCAGCTCCAGTCTCCACACCTCAGCCTGCAGCGCCCAGTACTCCTCCACCAGTCCAGCAAGGCATTCCGTGTACAGCTTGCAGGTCTGGCCGAATACTTGAGGCTTTCACAACCCGTGGATGAACAACCAGAGGCGAGGGGGTCCTGGCCGAGGTCCTCACTCTACACCCACGGCTAGAACTGGGACTCCGATGCAGAAGGACGTTGTCGCCTTGGCCAAAAAGGGATGGCTTTTTAGCATCATTCTGCGCAGCCCACCAACTGGTGCCTCAGCGCGAAGTAAAGGCAATTGTAGGGGTATACGCTCTTGATTTCGGCACAACCTCAAACACACTCTTCGGTGATTGCTGTGGCCTCTATCTACTCAAAGCCGTAGTCTTCCTTGCCCACCTCATCCTCGACTCTGCTAGGCAAGGAGAAGATCTTGGAGGCATATGGAAAGAAGATGTATTCCAATGCTTCGCTGCACCTTCGTTAGTCTAATGCAGACACCATGCTCTCAGCCATTAACCAAAGGCTTTGTGGGGAAATAGCCGACTTCCTTCCACAACTTCCGGTACATAGTCAGGCACGCTTCAAGGCGGGGCTGGCGGAAACAAAGATGGTGGCTCAAGACATCATGGAGTCCACAGTGGTGCATATAGACACCTCAGGCCGTGCCATACATGAGAAGGACGGCCTGGTTGCGGGCTACCAAATTCAACACGGATGTCCAGGAGCGCATATTGGACCTTACATTCGAGGGTAGCATCCTTTTCATTCCACCACCGATGAGGGACTTGATAAGAAGAACAGTTCCCAGACTGCGAAATCCTTAACTATCTTCACGAAGTCCACGCCCAAGACATACAGCCAGACGCATCAGCGCCCCGACAAGGGGCGGCCTTCGGCGGGTTCTGGGTTTTCCAGGAACATAGGTCCAGGCAGCCGGACCGATCTCCAAGTCAGCACTGCCGCAAACAGCACAAGGTGGGGAATAAGGGCTTTTTTCAGTCACCCTCCTCAGCCCCAGGCTCAGAGGGGAAAAAAAGCATGACATTCCCCTCCGGGTCCACGTGTCTCGGGGGTGGCAGGGAATGGGGGGACAGCGGCAGGCTTGCCCTTCCCGCACATTTTGGCACGCAAGGTTTGCAGACCCCTTGATCCTGTGAGTAGTGTCATGGACTCCCGCCTACCGGTTCCTCCCTCTCCTCCCCTCCCACAGATTGGAACAACAACTCTGTTGGCAGACATTCGATCGCTCGTAAAAAGCCAGGCAGTGGAAGAAGTCCCAGCCTCGCAGCGGGGTCTGGGCTTCTACTCCGGGATTTTCGCCATACACAAGAACCACCAGGCTGGCCTGAGAGTTGTGTTGAACCTCTCCCTCCCTCTTCAAAAGTTAAAGATGGTTACGCCAGTGCTTATTGCAGAGACACAGTACAAGGGAAACTGGATGTGCTCCCTGGATCTGAAGACGCATGCCTACACGTCCCGATTTGGCAGCCTCATCAGTCCTTCCTGAGGTTCAGGATCATGGGCTTTCATTTCCAATACAAGGTTCTACCCTTTGGCCTCATTTCAGCCCCGAGGGTCTGTACCAGGGTTATGAATGCAGTGGCAGCCCTTCTCAGGGCCCAAGGTCACATGTCTATCCTAGATTGGCTTGTCAGGGCGAGATCCCCAGAGGCGGTCCAGCCCTCCTCCGCCCTCATGAATACGCTACACGAATTGTGATTTTTCATCAATCTCAAAAAGGCAGAGTCTAACATTCCCGGGCCTCATCTGGGATACCAGCTCCGAGAGAGTGTTTTCCTTGGAAGACAAGATAACGGCCATCAGGAGGGCCACAGGGCATTTTCTCTGCAGAGCGGTGACCTCCGCATGGAGGTACCAGCACCTCTTGGGTATCATGGCGGCATGTCTACTGGCAGTGCCATACACAAGGCTCAAAATGAGAAGATGAAAGAACAATGGTGGTCCACACTTTGTGTGGAACCCTCCTGTCCCTTGCACACCCTATGTGTGTTGTAAATACAGCCAAATTGTTAGCAATGGCAATATTATCTCCAAAAATACCATTAGAAATTAGATTTGTTAAAATAAAATGTAGATTGTACATCCAATTTCATCTACATTCAATTTCATATGGACAATAATTACTCCTATTTCCACTTTTACAATTCATCTATTTAGTAAAGAAGTAAGAAAACTTGAAAATAAGTTTTTTGCAAAATCAGTTTCAACATTTGTTCTGTCATCAGAATCTGTTGCACAACTATCCATATACTTAATCCTGAATAGGTCCTGAACAGTTTTTACTATTGTCAAATTCATAATACGGGTAGTGTTTTCCAAACTCTTCGGTGTTTGTTCTACGTGTTTCAGGGATTGATCCCCTTCATCGGGAGCTGTTTGTTCTGTGTGTTCTCAATCCTTTTCTTATCTATAACATATAATAAATATCTATTAGATTCAATTTTTTGTCAAACAAGTGTCAAAGATGTTAACTAAAAGTAACTTCGAATGGATTGTGTCCTCCAACGTATTCTGCATCTTTGACATGTAATGTCCACAGTTATGCTGCTTCGAAAATGTTTGGGCAGAGGGCGTCCTGCGTCGATCGCGTCGGGTCGATGTCCCTCAAAGACCCTCCGTCGAGGGTGACGTCATCGGATGTTATAAGTAGGACGCCCGGCGCCCGTAGACTCAGTTCCGTTTTTTCCACAAACGTGTTTGCTTCGAGAACTTGGCGCGCCTCGTGTTATCAACTTTGATAATGTCTTCTTCTTCGACACCCTGCGGTCAGGCTTTAAGAAGTGCAGGGACTGTAAGTCCAATATGTCCATCACGGACCCGTACTGTATCTGCTTGTGGTGTCTGGGTGAGAGCCACAACACCGACGACTGCTCTAAGTACCAGTCGTTGACTGCCAAGGCCTTGCGGGAGCATAATGGGATGTTGCAGGTAGGTCGGGTAGCCAAGCCCCGTAAATCCAAGAAGTCTACTGGTCTTTCCACCGACGACTCGAGTGGTGACTCTCCCTGTCGGAAGGAGTCCAGGGGATCTCGTTCCTGGAGTGGTTCTCGCCATTCGTCCTCATCGAGGCACTCCCGGAAGCGGCGTCACTGGTCGCATTCTCCGTCCTCGTCGGATGATGGTTCTGCGAGGAAAGTGGCTTGTCCCACTAAATCCACTACTCCGGAGGAGTGGGAGGCATTCAGGGAGAAAATGTTGGAGATTTTTCAATCTCAAGGCACTGCCCTGTCCGCGCCTTCGGTTGAAGCTGGCGGGAACGGTCTCGGTCCGAAGTTCGTGCCGCTTCGGGCCCGGGTGGTCGGCGCGATGAGCATCGGGAACCGTCGAGGTCTCGTTTGGACAAGGCTTTGGTAGATCGCCAAAGACGTGCCAGATCCAGGTCGAGGTCCTCGTCCCCGGCGAGACCTTCTAAGCCTGGGAAGGTGTTGACGCTGTGCCCATCGACTGCGACTGTCGGGGCCTTGCCCTCAACCAGGCCCTCAGAGCCCTCATCAGCGCCATTGTCGACGCCATCAGGGCCTACAGGTCTGAATTTGCCGGTGGAGGCCCCTAGAGCTGTGGATCATCTGCGAAAGGCTCTGGCTAACACTGTGAGGCCCCCTGTGGACTCCAGGTCTACTCCTGGGAGTTCTTTCACTCTTATGAGGATGAGGAGAGGTCTGATGTGGAGTTGGAGCCTTTTTATGCTCCTGGCGCTCCTGACATGGTTTTCTCTGAGGACAGTCAATTGGAGGATCTGTGTCAGTCTTTACATGATGCCAGTGGCCTGGACACCTCTCCTGAGATGGAGTTTGGCAGGCCGGAGCCTGGGGCTCATGGTGAGGAATCCTGCAGAAGGTTGATGTCGAGGGTTACAGAGTATCTGGGGTGTTCCAGCCCTCCAGTTGACTTCAATCAAGATGACCTGACTGACATTTTATATGAAGGTCCGTCCACTGACCCAGTGTTGCCTTTTCACGTGGCATTACAAAAAAGGGTGGCTGCTGCTTGGAACACCCCAGAGTCTATTCGGGCGGTCAACATGTCATTGACTAAGAAATACTGCCCATCCTGTAGCGACCCCAGCTACCTATCCACTCAACCCACTCCTGAGAGTTTGGTGGTTCAGGTGGCCATGGCCACCTCAAGGCAGGCGGCGTACCCTACCATCCCTCCAGATAGGGACAACAAGTGCTTCGATGGATGGGCACGCACGGTATTTTCGGCTGAGAGTATGGCCCTTAAATCGTCCAACTCCACCTGTGCCTTGGCCAAATTTTCGCACACTCTGTGGAATTGTGTCTCTCTGGCGGCTGAGTATATTCCCGAAGGAGAAGAAAGGGATTGGTTCCTTGCTATTGTGCAGGATGGCAAGGATGCCATGTGTGAATCCCTTCAGCCTGGGTTGGACACAGCAGACAGTGTCAGCAGGTCCATGGCTGCAAGCACCGTGATAGGCAGGTTTGCGTGGTGGCGGAAGTCGGGGATTTGAACCGGACGTGCAGGCTCGTCTTCTCAACATGCGGCTCTCATTTGTTTGGCAGCAAAGCTGACTAGAGCCTTGAGAGGTTGCAGACCTCCAAAGCAGCTGCTAAATGTTTGGGCGCAGCTGTGCAGCAACCTCAGCCTTGTCGTCCTAGGGGACAGCAGTGGAGGGGTTCCTTTCGTTACTACTCCTCTTTTGGTAGAGGGAGAGGAGCGGCCAGTCAAAGGGGCCACTGTAAGGGTCTTCGCGGTGGACGGGGACGAGGTGCTAAAGCTGCTCAAGCAGCTGCCTCTTTGCCTTCAGGCGCTGCCACAGCCGCTCCGAAACAGCTATGAGGCCAGGTCTCATTGTTCGCCAGTTGGGGGCAGACTGTCTCAGCATCTCGAAGAGTGGCAAGCCATTACTTCAGATGCGTGGGTTCTGGAAACAATTGCGCACGGCTACTGCCTACCCTTCCTACATCGGCCTCGCGACAATCCACCGGGGAACCTCTCTTTGAAGATTCCGGATCCACTCCTTGTTCAGGAAAGCTTGACCGTGCTGGAGAAAGGCGCTATAGAACTAGTGCCTGTGGCAGAGAGGAACAAGGGCTAGTATTCCCCATATTTTTTGATTCCCAAGAAAGACTAAGGACTGAGATCCATCTTGGACTTGCGTCGCTTGAACAAGTTCCTCAGGTAGGACAAGTTCAAGATGGTCACTCTTTCTCTGGTCCTTCAGGCTCTTCGACTTCAGGATTGGTTGGTGTCATTGGACCTACAAGAAGCTTATTTTCATGTGCCGATCCATCCGAAGCACAGAAAATACCTGAGGTTCGCAGTTGGCAGCTCTCACTTTCAATTTCGGGTCCTGCCATTCGGGTTGAACTCCGCCCGAGGGTTTTCATCAAGCTCATGTTGTTGGTGGCAGCGTATCTCAGGAGAGGGGGGATTCACGTCTACCCCTACCTAGACGACTGGCTGATCCAAGCGCGTTCTCCTGAACAGGCCTTGGAGCATCTCAGCCTCACCTGCCACTCCCTTCACAAGCTTGGCTTCTCCCTCAATTTCAAGAAGTTGCATATGATACCTTCCCAACAGCTCCTGTACATGGGTGCTGTGTTTGACACATCCTTGGGGAAGTGCTTGCCTCCCAAGGTGACAGCTCATCACATTGTCCAGATGGTCGACAAATTTCAACATGCCCAGTGTCTCCCAGCTTTCGAATTCTTAAGGTTGTTCGGCCTCATGGCATCCTGCATTTTTCTGGTCACGGAGGCCAGACTGCCATCACTTCATATAACATATTAATGACACAGAAATGGTCGCGTTTACATTTGCGAGCGCACAATTCAATGAAAATGGAATGACGTCATCACGTTCGAACGTGATGTTTCACAACAAAGAGCGGCCATTTTGGATCGGGATTACCTTGCGGTCCAGACTGACAGGCTCATTACAGAAGGATTCATCGTCGGGTATGATACACAGGATCCTTTATGAAATAGACATATTAGGATTTTGAAACTGCTTTCATTAACCATAAAAATGCCCCCTACATTGATTATTCTAATTTACTCTAACAGGATTATTCCGAATAACGGCTTACTATCCTCAACACGGATGAGAACAATATAGTACCCGTCCCTAAGACAAGACTGGGAAAAGATACACCACATTGGTAAACCATTGGTGATGTGGGTATATGAGAGATATAAAAAGCCAATTTAGATTAGTTAATTACCATACTATTAGCAAAAGAACCCTTACTAATGCAACTCATCCTTATTATTTTTAGCCACATGAGAAAGATCTACACTATGAGGCTTTAAGAAACAGATCATGACAGAAGGGAGGACTCCTCTACACTTAACATCTCCATGCGGGAAACCAACACCTGACTGGTATAATTGACCAACATGAATATGCTGGATTACTCTTAAACCCTGTACAAATATTGCTCCTTTAGATCAGTTGTGATAAAAGGCGTTACATTTTATAATCTGTCAGAGTTAAAAAGTATTTTATAAATGGTTTTCTACTTTTAATAGAGTCCTAGCACTGACTTATAATACTTCTCCTATTTTCAGGAGGAACCCTGCCATACCAAAGCATTTTGGATATTAGAGAATTTGAACAAAATCCACACATGATGTTATCATCCAGGTGATTATCTGATCAGGATCCATGACAGATATTACTTTTCGTTAACATCTTCGACACTTGTTTGACAACAAATTGAATCTAATAGATATTTATTATATGTTAAATGTTATAGATAAGAAAGGGATTGAGAGTACACAGAACAAACCGCTCCTGATGAAGGGTATCAATCCCCGAAACGCGTAGAGCAAACACCGAAGAGTTTGGAAAACATTACCTGTATTATGAATTTGACAGTAGGAAAAACTGTTTAGGACCTATTCATGATTAAGTATATGGATAGTTGTGCAACAGATTCTGGTGACAGAACAAATGTTGAAATAGAATAGAAATGCAAAAAATGCATGGTACTTTTTCAGACAAAAAATGAGTGGGCACCACTATGTTAATCACGTTGTGTTCAAGTTCAAACTCTTTAAAGGTGAGTTGAGCATAGCCCGGCAACAAAGCAAACCAGACTATCGACCCTACAGGAGCAGTCATGCATGAAAAAAATCTATAGAATATTGGTAGAACGCCTGGACGTAGGAAACGGCGATTCGCCATTAAACAGAAATCTAGTTCTGCAGCTCTTCCACTTCATTCCGGTCCTCAGAGCAATAAAAAGTGGAGAAATAAAACGCGTGGAATTCCTGGATGACCCTAATCGCGACACGGTCCTGTTACACATCAACGACATAAAACTAGTAAAGCTTGTAATGATGTGCGAGAGACAGCTGATGGAGGCCGGATTTCAAGTATATGAAGTTGATAACGCACTACCTAGCCCTGGAGAAACTGAAGGACCTCAACCAACTGTAAAACTAAAGGACCCGAGTCTAATCAAGTCCTCAAACCTTAACTCCACAGCTAAGGCCACAATCAGCAGTCTAAGTCAAGAAGCCGTGGATGAGGCCAACAATTCACTGGATCAAGCAGCCGATTTGCAGGCCGAATTGAAAAGGAAAAAAATTAAAATTGCAGTCGAGAATGGAGGAGAGAAGCATGCCACAACCGGTGGGATAGTAAACCCCGACCCACCGACCAACGAAGTGAGTAGTTGGGCCTGGGTCGCCAAATCATTGAATCAAAAACATGAAAGCTAATGCCAAGACTGGCCTAAGCATATAGGGATGGCCACTTGGAATACTCGAGGCTTCATGCATTTAGTACCATCTCTGCCAAAAGAATTAAGGATGCTAGACATAATAGGCCTCCAAGAATCAGGCTGACCAAATGCCCTTGCATTGAGGGCTTTGAAGTCGCCTTCAACCCAGCCATCAAGCAAACAAAAGGGAGGCCGATGTCAGGCCAACTCATCCTGGTGAACCGAAAAAGTGGGGTTACCATAAAAACAACGCAAAGCTTCTCAGCATATATATGATTTGCGTGTTTAGAGGCAAGAGATAAAAGGACACAAAAAAAGAACAGTTCACGTTATAAACGTATACTGGAATCACTAAGCAGTAGAGCAACAAAAGTTCGAAGAAGGAACTGCTAGACATCCATCGACAACATTATGGTCGAAGACACTGACTCACACATAGTACTGTGCGGTGATCTGAATATGAAACTCATTGAACCATCACCACATAAGGATAAAAGGAAGAAAGGAGCAAAGCAAATCGAGAATCAAAATAATAAAATCTGGCTAGACGAAATGAACGATCGAAACTTGAAGATGATGAATGGGATCACAGACTGCGACATGCCATCGGTAGAGACATGGGAAAGAGGAAACCAAAAGTCAATATTAGACTACTTCTTTATATCAGAAGACATGGCGCAAGAGATATTGTCTCTAAAGGTGATAAAGACCCTGCAAAGCGACCACAATATGGTGACCATAGTATGGAAACAAAGAAACCTGATTAATGAGAAATGGCAACAAGAGATATGTCTCAAACTCGGTGTTAAGACGGATTTCTGAACTCTGTCCTGGTGGCGCAGAAGTTCAGAAGGCCAACCTAATTACTTGGAACAGGGTAACCTCTGGACGAGCCAGACCAATCAAGGTAGCGATCGCGGCGGTCAAGACTAGGTCTCAAGAGGGGTGAGGGTGACTGAAAGCCCGCAATGAGCACACAAAGCAAGAGCGCTTACAAACTACTCCAAACAGTTGTTATATCAAAAATAGATACACATTTATTTTAAGGCCTTTAAAACAATGACCGTAGCGAGAAAATCACAATATCACAATATTAAACCAACACACACCATATCAACACAATATATATACAAATACACAGTCGCAAGCGTTTAAAGCACGAAATATGTAGTCCACCTGAAAGGAAAGGAAAACAGGCAGTGCGATAACGCTTTAGACTCAGTTCGCCTTCAGAGGCACCTAACTAGATGGAAGTCCGAGCCCTGCGAAGAGTGGAGCCTTGTGCTCAAAGTACCTGCCACGCCGGTGCCAACGGGCAAAAGGGGAAGCTCTTCGGAGGAAGTCAGGCAGTTCGGGTTAGTGCACAGCAGAAGGAGAACAGGTTCCGCAACTCAAGCGCAGCCTCCACAGCGGGCAGAAGCAGAACGCGAGTACGGCCAAAAGGGTGCTGTTTTTACACAGCAGGGAAAAGCAATGGGATACTGCAGGAGGGCGACCAGATCCTAGCTAAACTACTCACCGGTCCTCGAAGCAAGCAGACCCAGGCTTCTCCACGTTAGTTTCAGCAGCTGGCAGGTTCAGAAGAGCAGGGAACGCCTCGTAGTCGTGTAGAGCAAAAAGACGTCCCAATCGACGAAACCAGCACAGTTTTGTTGCCGCAGCAGGACAACGGAGCGGCCGTGTGTATTCAAGCCAAATGTACACTCCTCCCTTCAGACTTGGGAACGCCAAGCGTACGAAGCGTGGGAGAGTGACAAGGACTCGAAATACAACACAACCTGGCGGCAGTTACAGAGCAGGACTCCCTTGTAAGCTGGTCAGTCAACTGGATGGCCCAGAGACACTTCCGAAGGCTTACTTGGCAGGAGATGATGAAGTCGCCGGGAATAGCTGTTCCTGCTATTCCAAAGGTCGAAGCACCAGTACAGGCCTTCTGGTTCGATCCAAGGAGGAAAGGGTTTCACAGGACGACAGCAGTGCAAAGGAGGATTCCTTCAGCGGGTCACCAGCGATTCCTCGGTCCAGCCTCTTGGTTGCAGGATACTTGGCTCCTGTATTCCTTCGTTCGTGAGAACTCAGGAGATCGACATGGTAGTGGTGTTTCCAGCTCCCTCTTATCCACGGTTCCCTTCGCGCCAAAACGGAGGGGAGCCAATGGGAGATCCGCTCATCAACACACATACCATACGTGGACCAATCACGGACCACGGTGGTCCCAGGCATTCACACCACCCTAGACTCTCTGGCACCCAGGATGTGTATTGGGACCAGACATCCCAGCCCACACCCTGGAGGCACACAAACGACATGTAGAAGCCTGCGAAAGCAACCACGTTTCGCGGGAAAGTACATGCCCAAATAAGGAAGGCCCCGGGTCGCCCGACCTGGGGAAGGTGAAGGGAGCAAGACGGTCAGTGGACAGGACAAAGGAGCCTCGTGGACTGGCCATTTTGGGAGCCAGGCCACCATTTTGGGTTCAGTGCGAAAAACGTGCTCAGAACGCCAAAAGGAGCTCAAAATAAACAAAACGATCGCTGCCACCATTCCAGTCCCTGAATGACTTGCACCGATCAAATACCATCCTAAAAGAGTATCTAGGGTCTGTAGAAGGCTAGAGACCCAAGAGAGCTGTAACTTAGCTTACAGTGCCCTCTTGTGTCATGTTGCACTAAAGCCGCAACACGATAGAAGAAACTACGGGAAACAGCGTTCCCCGGTACTGACTGTCTTAAGGGCATGTCAGTTTCCCCGTAAGAAAGGAGCGAAAGCCCAGAGAAGTGCGGCAGAAGGCTGTACTTCTCTGGCAAAGTCAAGAACAAGGTTAAAAACAATAGCAAAAAGTTTAGGGTTTGCCACATGGAAGGAAAATTCCCTACAATTATGAAATCTTTCCTAACACTCGGGCACAATCGCCTGCGAATGAAGAACAGTGATATAAATGCTGTAGCTGAGCACATAAGACCAAAAAATGGAAAACAACAGAAAGATTTGATAGAATATCAAGACTTCATGGAAGTCTATAAAACCAAAATAACAGAACACAAGAAACCGGTATATCGGAAACATAACTTCGACCAGCAAGTCGCACAAAGAAAAAAAGAATTGAGAAAAGGAATAAGAAGAATTAACATAGCAAACAATCAGAATCAAAATGAGGAGAAAAGGTAATTAAAGAATTCCTACTAAAATTGGCTAAAAGCCCATACACCCGCAATAGAACAAAGAGACGCAGAAACCATATTGAAATCTCTGACACAAAGAAATTCAAGAGACTTCTGGTCACTATTAAATGAGTTGGAGAACCCCCAGAAGCCATCCCTAACGAACATGGTGTCATGACCCATAGAACTTGTCCCTTCTGGACCTCCTGGTCCTTATCGCGCCGGGGCTTGTATTCCTTGTTACTCCCAACATGGCCGCAACAAGTGACTTGCCTCACACCAGCTTTCACGTCGCACACGGCATGTCCTATAAATTGGCCACACCCCCGTGGCCCTGCGCGTCTCAACGCTATCATTAGGTAGTGACTTGACGTGTGTGTGGTGTTCGGCGAATCTTCTATCCAAGATCCTGGTTCCCTTCCTTCTTCCTTCTCCCTTTCCCTCTTTTCGACTCCTGGAATCCCCATTCTTAGCGACCGCTACCTACTTTCCTGGACATCCTGGAACAGCGGCCTTCCCGGAACTCTGAACGCGCTCTGCAGCCGGACGAGACTCGAGCAAGTCTATACAAGACCCGATCCGTCCACAAGAGGAATCTTCCCGCGGAACAGAGCAAGAAGCGATCCCAGGTGAGACGGGGGGAGATTTACGACAGTTTGAGACGCCAAACGAGCGACACGGATACAGCTATGGAGAAAGCAGTCCAGGACCTTATGCGTGGCATGCAAGAGCTCACAACTGAAGTATAGAACTTAAAGGCTGAGAATGCTGCGCTAAAGCAGCTAGTTTTGTCTCGCGACCCCGCTAACAAGGACAGTGTGTTACTTGGTGGAGTGGTGGACAAATATGATGGATCAGCAAAATCCTTACGTGGATTCCTGGATTCCTGCTTGGCGCATTTTACCTTTAAGCCCTATTATTTTTCTACTTCTAGGGCGAAGGTGGGCTTCATTATCTTGCACCTCACAGGGAACGCGTTAACCTGGGCTACGCCCTTAGTCAACTCAGGGGATACCCTCCTGGATGATTATGAAGGATTCATTCAGGCACTCAAGACTGTTCGACCGCCCAGAACAGGTTTTTAGTGCTCAAGAACGCTTACTTGATTTCCGACAGGGTACCCAGGATATGCTAACATACGTTACTAGATTCAAACAACTGGTCAAGGAAGCGGATTGGTCTTCTGAAGCAAGTTTCACTCTATTTCGCAGGGGTCTAAACGAGGACATTAAGGATGAATTAGCCCAGGTGGCTCGTCCTAGTTCCTTACAGGTTCTTATAGATCTAGCCCTGCAGGCAGACTTTCGAATCCAGGAAATAAAGGCTGAAAGGAGGAAGACCAAGACACCTTTTCAAAAGTATTCCCTCGAGACCTCTGTTAAAACCGATTCTGCCCCAACCCCTGACACAGATCCATAACCCATGCAAATCGGAGCCTTCCGTGGGCCTATTTCCCCTCAAGAAAGGATGAGAAGGATCCACACAGGCCTGTGCATGTATTGTGCCTCGGATAAACATCTTGTTAGAGAATGCCCTCTAGCCCCTCCGTGGCGTTCGGGAAACGCCAGCTCCCAATCCTAGATGGAGTGAGGTGTCGGGAGAGAGATGTTTGCTCCACATCAATTCCATCCTTGAACTCTCCTGGACAAAATAGTTTAGTGATACTACAGGCCTTCCTCTCGCCCTCCAAAGACAAGACCTATCCCATTCTGGCATTGGTGGACTGCGGGGCTATGGGAATTTTCATTGATCAAGACTGGGTTGTTAGCCATCATATTCCGTACGAGACACGACACTTTCCATAAATCATCATCAAGAGCGGATTACATTGAACATCATTAAGTAAGCCCATTACCCCATGGTTTTGGGTATGCCCCTGTTACAAAAGCACAATCCGTATATCATTTGGACAGCAGGATCATTATTCCTGGGCTCAGAGTTCTGAATGTCCCACTGTCTCTCCCTGGACCCTTCCCGATAACTCCTAAAGAACCTACAAAAGACCAAGAAACACCGCTCATGGTTTCCAATATCATACAAGTTCCAGAGTCCTATCAGGAGTTTACTGATGTATTTTCTACCGCCATAGTCCAAGCATTACCCCTTCACAGGCCTGAAGACTGCGCCATAGATACAGATCCCTCAGCTGTAATTCCCTTTGGCCGAATGTTCATCCTTTCTGAACCTGAGAAAAAGGCCCTTCGGGAATACCTCGACACCAATCTTGAAAACGGCACCATAAAATCCTCAATCTCCAGCGGGTGCTTCGTTGTTCTTCGTTCCCAAGAAAGACACCAAGGAACTCAGACCTTGTCTCGACTATCAAGGTTTAAACCAATGTACCCTCAAAGATCGATACCCACTGCCCCTGATTTCGGATATCCTGGAAGCTGTGAGAGGAGCCGTAACTTTCACGAAAGCTGGATCTCTGGGGTGCCTACCATTTAATTCGAATCCTGGAAGGTGACGAATGGAAGACAGCCTTTAGAACACCCTTTGGTCACTTTGAATACCTAGTCATGCCTTTTGGACTAGCCAACGCTCCCGAAGACTTTCAGCATTTTATGGACAGGGTGTTCTCTGATATGTTGTTCCTCTTTGTCATTGTCTATCTGGATGACATATTGATTTTTTCCAAAGATCCTCTAAAACATGAAGAACACGTAAAGGCAGTACTACAGCGACTTTGTGAAAACAAACTGTTAGCCAAACCCGAAAAATGCTTGTTTTACGTTACTTCTGTTCACTACCTAGGATTCATCCTTAGCCCAGAAGGAATTGGCATGGACCCATCGAAGGTAAAGGCCATACTGGCTTGGCCCGCTCCCACTTCTGTGAAACAGGTGCAATCCTTCCTGGGGCTCGCCAACTTCTAACGGAAGTTTATTTCTACCTTTTCCGAGATTATTCAGCCGATCGTAGCTCTATTGAAGAAGGACACCCCCTTTATCTGGTCTACATCGCAAGATAAAGCTTTCCTACGATTGAAGAAGAGTTCACACAAGCCCCCATCCTGACCCAGCCCGACACAAATCGCCCATTTCTAGTGGAAACGGATGCCTCTAACTACGCCATAGGGGCGGTCTTGAAACAGGAACTTGAGGATGGATTGGAACACCCTATTGCTTATCTTTCACGAACCCTGACCCCAGTGAGACTCCCTGTTCCGTCCTGGAAAAGGAACTCTTGCCATCCGCCAAGCCTTCACTGAATGGCGACACGTACTTCTGGGTGCTAAATATCCAGTCCAGGTCCGCACAGATCATCGGAATCTCCAAATCCTACAGTCTTTGGAGTGGAGGAACAGTCGTCAGGCCGGTTAGGCCTACTTCTTTGCCCAATACCAGTTCCAAATCACTCACGTTCCCAGATCAGCAAACATGATTGCTGACGCCTTATCTCGACGTCCAGACTACGCAGCCACTGAGGACAAGGCCTATCCAATGATGTTTCCCCAAACTATCTTTGTTGCTCAAGCAATCAACCTCCTGGAAGAAATCCAAGCACACACACAGTCCTCTGACCTCTGGAAGGAAATTTCAAGGAAGAATCCATGGAATCTAAGAGTCAAGGAAGAATATCTATTCAAGGACAATGCACTGGTCATTCCTACGCAGAAATTACAACACGAGGTAATAAACCTTTGCCATGATACCCCTCACTCCGGTCATCGTGGTATAACTAACACCCTCCGTCTTATACAAAGACAGTTTTGGTGGCCTCAAATGAAGACCGACGTACAACAGTACATCAAGGCTTGTACTGTCTGCAGTCAAAACAAACATGATAACAAGAGACCGGCGGGTCTTCTACTGCAACCATCGCTGCCAACAAGACCATATGAGTTTATTGCTACAGACTTCATTGTGGAGTTACCACCTTCCCGAGGGTACACGACCATCATGGTAACCATAGACTTGTTCGCCCATATGGCTCATTTCACATGTTTGTATAAACTACCATCCTCATCAGAACTTGCTGCAATCTTCCTGGAACATATTTTCCGTCTCCATGGACTTCCTTCCAAGATCATATCGGACCGAGGACCTCAATGTGTCTAACAATTCTGGAAACATCTCTGTTGTATTCTAGGGATCCAACGCGCTCTCTCATCAGGTTATCACCCACAATCCAACGGAGCCACGGAACGTGTAAATCAAACTTTGGAGCAATATCTTCGATGTTTTGCCACCAAGGTTCAGGATGACTGGTCTCTCCTCATACCCCTGGCCGAGTTTACCTACAACAATTCCGACCACTCAGCACTCAAAGTTAGCCCTTTCTATTGCAGTCAAGGTTTTCACCCGTCCGTTTTACCTTCTGTTCTTCCACATCCCACTCCAGTACCTACTCTCGACTCTTGGATACAGACTCTCATCAACATTCACAAGGAAGCCAAGGAACAATTGAAAGAGGCCTAAACACGCACTAAGCTCTATGCGGATTCCAAGAGAAGACCAGCGCCCTCTTATTCTGTTGGTGATCAAGTCTGGTTGTCCTCGAAAATATTACCCCGACATCTACGGCCAAACAAATTGGCTATTGGTACTATGGACCGTTTTCCATAAAGGAAGTCGTCAATCCTGTCTCATTCCGACTCAGGCTACCCGATTCCTGGAAGAAAATACACCCAGTCTTTCACACCTCCCTATTGAAACCTTACTTCCAATCCTCCCGAAAATCCTGCAGACCCAGTCCTGTTGTTGTGAATGACCAGCTAGAATATGAAGTGTCCCGAATATGCGATTCCAGGTATAAACGGGGTCGACTTCAATACCTGGTTGAATGGAAAGGATACCCTCCTAGCGAGAGAACCTGGGAACCAGTTTCTAACTTAAATACCCCTCGACTGCTTAGAAGATTCCATCTCGTACACCCGGGCAAACCTGGTGGAACAGGTCTTCGGAGGAGGCATGCTGTCATGACCCATAGAACTTGTCCCTTCTGGACCTCCTGGTCCTTATCGCGCCAGGGCTTGTATTCCTTGTTACTCCCAACATGGCTGCAACAAGCGACTTGCCTCACACCAGCTTTCACGTCGCACACGGCACGTCCTATAAATTGGCCACGCCCCTGTGGCCCCGCGCGTCTCAACGCTATCATTAGGTAGTGACTTGTGACTTGACGTGTGTGTGCTGTTCGGCGAATCTTCTATCCAAGATCCTGGTTCTCTTCCTCCTTCCTTTCCCTCTTTTCGACTCATGGAATCCCCATTCTTAGTGACCGCTACCTACTTTCCTGGACATCCTGGAACAGCGGCCTTCCCGGAACTCTGAACGCGCTCTGCAGCCGGACGAGACTCGAGCGAGTCTATACAAGACCCGATCTGTCCACAAGAGGAATCCTCCCGCGGAACAGAGCAAGAAGCGATCCCAGGTGAGACGGGGGAGATTTACAACGCATGGTTAATGAAAGCCAATGGATGGATCACTACAGTCAATTGTTTGGGGGAAAAAAAAACACTGTCCAACAACTGATCCCAATCCATCCATGGGAGATAATCATGGAGCGTGAAGACATTTGGAAATGCATCCAAAGAATTACCTCAACAAGAGCAGCCGGCCCTGATGGGCTATCAAACTAAATGTTAAAAAATAACCATGAAGAGTGGACGGACTTTCGCTATGTGCTATTCCAAAATATCATAAAGGAAGGCAGAATCCCCTCCACGTGGAAACTAGGAATTATTGTTCTGATTTACAAAAAGGGCTGTAGCACAAATCCATCAAACTACTGGCCAATAGCCCTTTTAGATGTGGTAGGTAAAATCTTTACAAGCCTTCTCCTAAGCCAACTATCAAAATGGATAAGCAAAAACAAAGTCCTTGACGCAAGACAAACAGGATTCGTCAAAGGAGTAGGGTGCAGCTTAAACCTACTCCTTCTGAATTTACTAAAAATGTAAGGTATTAGATCTGGCCGCAAAGTATATCTGCCGTTCATTGATTTAGCCCACGCATTTGATGGTGTCGACCGTGAAACATTATGGTCCAAACTAAAAATCAGAGGCTGTCCCCACAGTTTGATACATGCCATTAAAGAGCTCTACTCGGACACATATGTCCAGATACGTCTAGATAATGAAAGCAATCTGTCAAAACCCATAAAAACAGCCCGGGGAGTCAAATAAGGGTGCCCATTGGGCGCAACACTCTTTAACTTTTACATCTCGGAGGTGGGAACAGCATTAGACGAAGTAAAGTCGTTTCTCCCAAAGCTGAATGGGAACCACATCAGTTGGATTCTATATGCCGACGATATGGTCCTTTTAGACTTAACACCCATCGGACTACAACGAAAGTTGAACGCTCTGAACACTTATATAGAGGATATTGGTCTAGAGATAAACGTGGCCAAATCAGAAATATTGGTACTAGAAAATCGAAAAGGACAGCAAGCTAAAAATCTGTACTACAAATGGACATTGGGAGTGGACCACCTGAAACAAGTCCCATGCAGTCAATACCTCGGAACCCTGATAAAGTATAAATGACGATCCGATGGCAAGAAGAATTGCAAGTAAATGCAAGCAACTGACAGCTCAAGGGACCATCATATGAAGAAAGTATGGAAAATGTTCGTACAAACCCATCCTAAACTTAAATAAAGAGCAAGGTGGTCCCATCTTTAGTCTTCGGAGCTGAGAATATGTTTGGCTATTCAAGCCAGATTTGGTCCAGGTGCGAAAGCACCTTTTGGAAAAGAATTTTACAGCTACCGCAAGGATTCCCTACCGCATTTGTACTGTATGAAATAGGTCTGTTCAAGCTGAACGCCAAAATAACGTGGAACATGCTGACTCTATACAGTAAGACGATGGAAGATGCTGATCTACCCCAACTTGAAGTAATGATTGAGCACAGAAAGGAAAGCAGGAGAACGAGAAACTACTTCAAAATTGGAGACAAAAATGCAAAGACACCTTGAAACAACTTGACACAGATGAAAAAACCTTGAGAAATAATCCAAATGCTGTAAAAAAAAAAAAAACTGTTCCAAATAGATTGGATCGAAACAACAGAGAAGAGATCTATGCACGGATGCATGAAAAACTCCCCTATAGAAGCCAAGAGTCTTAACAGCATACAAAACTACATGGAAATATTCCTGTGTGAACGTCTAAGGAAAATCTTCTTGAAATTCAGACTGAACTTATTCGAAACCAAAGAAATCCAAAAACAAAGACAAAAAATAGGTGTCGAAGACTTGAAATGCCGATTTTGCCACGAGGAAGAGGAAACCTTAAAACATCGGGTCCTCTTCTGTCCGCACTTAAGAACTTTAAGAACAAAATACCTAGGAAAGGAGCTGAGCTATGGCACGTCCCACAGCGCAGAAGACTGGTGGAGGGGAATGCATAGCAGCGACCTAAAAAGATTGACATTGGCACTCACCTTGTTCCTTGAACAGATGCAAAAGAAGATGAAAGAAGCAGAGTGGACAACACTGAAAAACAAAATGACTGAATTGAAATAGCAGGACCCATACAGTAATAGAAAATGGAGCAGTGAATCCTGCTATTCAGTAGACTTTTAAATAATATGGGTCCGGAATAGTATGGTGTTTCCGTTTTCAAAAGTTTGTAATAAACTAAATGGAAAAAAAAGAACAGATTTTGCGAAAAAATTATTTTCAAGTTTTCTTTCTTCTTGACTAAATAATTGAATTGTATATGTGGAAATATGAGTAATTATTGTCCATATGAAATTGAATGTATACAGTAAAATCTATTTTTTTTTTACAAATCTAATTTCTAATGGTATTTTTGGAAATAATACTAATATTGCTAAAAATATGGTTGTATTTACAACACACATAGGGTGTGCAAGGGACGGGAAGTGTGGACCACCATTGTTCTTTCATTGTATACTCCATCTAGTGTCAATGTTGGTTCATCCACCCTGCACCCCACTGCTTTCAAAAGTCAATACGAATTTATAGAAACTACAGGTGTGCTTCTAGTCATTCAGTTGATAGTCTTGTTCAAAATGAGAAGATTACAGCTGAACTTCGCAGCCCCATGGAGTCAGGAGTGGGGTTCCCAGGCGAAACTTGTCAGCATTCCTTCTTTTCTCCACCAGGACCTTGTCTGGTGGAGCACGGACTGCAACTTGACGATATGCAGGGCCTTCCGGCAATTAGCACCACAGCTTACCATCACCACAGATTCTTGTTTGGACAGCTGAGGGGTTACCCTGGACAACCACAGCGCCAATGGAGTTTGGTCTATTCAGGAACAGAAGGTCCATATCAATTGGCTACAGCTGAAGGCGATCTGGCTCGCTCTCAAAGCCTTCATACCGCTTATCTGTGGCAAAATGATCCTCATTCGAACCAACAACTCCACCAACGTGTATTACATCAACAAGCAGGGTGGCACCAGGTCCTCTCCCCTATACAGCCGGCAGTCAGCATCTGGGAGTGGGCTCTGGAGAACAACATTCATGTAAGGGCAATACACCTCCCGGGGGAGTCCAACCTGATGGCGGACAGGCTCAGCAGATTGGGGGTGGACAATTACGAATGGAAATTGAATGATCAGGTCCTTCAGGGGATCTTCAGCAGATGGGGGAAACCCCAAGTGGATCTCTTTTTCCACCTGGTACAACAGGAAGTGGCCTCAGTTCGCGTCCTGGCAGGGACAAGGCCTAGGCTCCCTGGGCGATGCGTTACAGTGGGACAGCATGAACGCATACGCATATCCTCCCACTCCCCTGGTACACAGGGTGATCTGAAAGATAAGGGAGTTCTGACACCTCAGTATCATTCTGATAGTTCTGTGGTGGCCAGCGAGACCATGGTTCTCCGAGCTGCTCAGCCTGTCGGGCCAGCCGCTGATTTACCTTCCTTTGGGCCGAGCTCATCTATTGCAGCAAGGGGGCAGGGTCATCTACCCCGCCCAGCAGAACCTAGCCCTCGCAGCGTGGTTCCTGAACAGGTCGCATTGTAGCATCTGCGTCTTTTGCAGGCTAACCTAGACATCATACAGGGTGCTAGAGCGATGCTACGAGGAGCCAGTACAAAAGCAAGTGGTTTAGGTTTTGCCACTGGACTGAGTCTAAGGAGGTTGATCCTCTTACTTGCTCGTTGGATGACGTGCTATCCTTCTCTGCACCCCTCGCCCACTCAGGGGTGCAAGTAGACACCTGCTGTACCTATCTGGTGGCCATCTGAGCCTACTGGAACTCGGAGGACGTTTTCTCTTCCTCCAACCAGGTGGTTAAGACATTTGGCGTGCCTCACCAGGCTGTACCTGCCTATCAAGAAGCCACACCCCGTGTGGGACCACAACATAATGTTGGGCGCCTTCGCACAAAAATCCTTTGAGCCAATGGCATCCGTGGACATCAGGCTGGTCACCATAAAGACAGCTGTGGTGTGTTTTAGTTAAAACCAAACAAAGTCTGATTTCCAAAACCAGGCCAACAACCTGTGGATTTGACTACCAGCAGTAACAAGGCTGCGGAGGAAGACGGAAAAGGATAGAATTGATTTTCTGAATATCCCTTTCTCCTACCCGTATCTGTCCCTATGTAGCGCTGATGTATCGCCTACAAACAGGGGACAGGATAAGAAGATAAACTATTTACTTCTTGTTATTACTGCATCTAGTGGGGTGAGGTAAAAAATTGCTAATGTATAGAAAGTTGAATTAGTATCTATAGATGTAGCAATTACTGTCTACCGGTTTCAGCGGCAACATGTGTGGTGTGGCTACTTTCTTCAGGACAGTCTTATGGAGTTCAACAAGAAGGTAGGTCGAGTCAGTACATACCAAAGGTTGAATTTCGAAAAAAAGGGCAGAAGTTTACTTTACCACCTCCTTAGTGTGTCTTGGGGCTGGGACAGACGGGTGATCCTGTGTGATAAAGCAAAAATATACGCTGTGTATTTTAGTCTATAATTTGGATGCCCCCAAGGTGTGCCACAAAAATCGGCATTACTTACATCCATTTCACATATACAGAATATGTAAAACTTTGTCATATTTTACCTAAATGCAAATCATTGATGCTCACTGGTAGAACATCTAACATCCATAAGATCATAAAAGATTTCGAACATTGTAGAAATTAATTTACTTTTCGGGTCACGTGATCGCTAACCCTTATGGAAGTCATCCCACTTCCGGATCACAAGACTGTATATTTATCAACATATGGGCACCGATTGTATTCTGTCTGGAAACGTTGAGTCTATCCCCACTTAATCACCAAATGCCCCTGTTTCGCGAGGAAGTGAAGGGTGAGTCCATCATTCCGACATCCTCACACAACGACGAGAGGCACCTGAGTTCCGGGTAACGCGTACACGCGTTAGCCAATAATATGTGACGCCTCCGGCAGCCATCACGTGACTTGTGACATATTGCACAACGGTCGTGCACATGGACTCTGTGTATTCAGTTCTCAAGTGCGGGAGAGCTGGGAGGAAGCCGGCGTATTGAAAGCAGCCAGGTAAGCCCGAGAACCCATGAGCCGTAAATAAAAATGCAGGGCGCCTTTGGCCCCGCTGAATGTGACTCGCACCAAACGTTTCCGGGATTTGTTTAGAGCAACTCCTCCGTCTCGTGATGTTGATATCCTTAACATCTTTTGTGTGTAAACATCTAGACACAAATTGAAAGTAACGTCATCTCTCCCCTTTACCACTAGGATCAGGATTAACTACCTGATTTTCGGGGACAAAAATTGTTCGAATCCAGATGAGAAAACAGGGTCAATCCATTTCTCATCATTCAGGTCAGTGAGATTCCCGGTTTTAATTGACACGAATTTTGGCCATCATTGATTACTGCAAACAGAATGCATAGATTACTTATAACAAACGCAGGTCAAAACATGCAAAAAAGTTTTTTTTGATGATGGTTTTTTTGATGATGGTTATTGTTAAAATGGATCAGAGGTAAATATATAGATCATCACAGCGAGGATTATGATAAGAGGCAAGAACCATACCACACCTTTCGTTGTGTATCTAGAACATGAATAGCACTAACAGAACTGTTCATTCAAAAGCCATTAATTGGCAGTTAGTAAGCAAACAGTGACGTGTGTATATTTTTGCTTTATCACACAGGGTCACCCGTCTGTCCCAGCCCCAAGACACACTAAGGAGGTGGTAAAGTAAACGTCCGCCCTTTTTTTTCGAAATTCAACCTTTGGTATGTACTGACTCGACCTACCTTCCTGTTGAACTCCATAAAACCGTCCTGAAGAAAGTGGCCACAACACACATGTTGCCGCTGAAACCGGTAGACAGTAATTGCTACAATCTATAGATACTAAATTAACTTTCTATACATGAGCAATTTTTTACCTCACCCCACTAGATTCATTAATAACAAGACCTAGGAAAACGCATAGTGGAGTGTGTATTGTCTTTATGTTGGTTTGTAACACAACTTTCGAGTTTTTGTAATTTGTGTTGGTGTCTTGTTTTTAAACTTTGGTGCACTTGGTTTACACACAATCCCTCGGTCATTAAAGTTTTGTATAACCCAGTGGATGGTTGTACACCTAATCACTAAAAACACCTATTTTTTTGGTCTGGCTATTTTTCTCTTCCAATACAGACACATAGTGGAAGAGAGTGGTTGATGGGCATGATTTAAACCAGGCTGAATGTCTTACAACAACTAGAAGTAAATAGTTTATCTTCTTATCCTGTCCCCTGTTTGTAGGCGATGCATCAGTGATACATAGGGACAGATACAGGTAGGTTGAAGGGATGTTCAGAAATTCAATTCTATCCTTTTCTGTCTTCCTCCACAGCCTTGTCACTGCGGGTAGTCAAATCCACAGCAGTTCTCTGTTGCTTTGAAAAATAATACTGCCCTCAACCACAGTAATTTTATCCAAAAAACAGGTTGTTGGCCTGGTTTTGGAAATAAGACTTTGGTTTTAACTAAAACACACCACAGTTGGCAATTTCCCTACCTTTGTCGTGCTACCAGGTATGTAGAGTAAGGGCATTTCCCTGAAAACTCACTTCTCTGGCCCCCCATTTTTTGTGATTCACCATTAAGACAACCCTCTTGGTGGGGTCGTACATCGGCATGCCAGGTCAACGAGAGCCAAGCTCTTGTGGCTTCCGAGCCTTACACTACCATAGGGACTAGGTGGTCCTTAGAACGCATCCCGCATTCCTGCCGAAAGTAGTCTCTTCATTCCACCTAAATGAGGAGATTTTGCTACCCACTTTTTTCGTGGACCCTAAGGACGATGCTCAGAGGGTCCTGCACTGTCTAGATGTTAGGCGCTCTCTAAAATCTATCTTGATAGAACCAAGAGCTTCCGCAAATCTGAGGCTCTCCATGTCACCTTCGGGCGGGGTCAAGGCCAGGGTATCAGGCTTCTAAGGCCTCCATATCAAGGTGGATGGTTTCAGCCATTAAGGAGGCCTATGAGGGGCAGCACAAATCTCTTTCGGCAAATATGCATGCCCAGGCTATTGAAGCCAAGGCCACGGCAGTCTCATTCCAGAGGCACGTCTCGTGGCAGGTCATCAGCAGGGCGGCCACATGGGCCACTCCGTCGGCCTTCTGTAAGGACTACTGTCTGGATCCCGGTCCTAAGTCAGACGCGGCTTCCAGACAAGCAGTATTTAGGAACTTGTTTTCTTAAGCAGGGTCACCTCTCCCCCCTGGGGCTACATTCATTTGTAATCGCCCGTACGGTATGGGGGAAAGTGGATGGGGCAGGAGTAATTATAAGTTAATCACTGTAGTGACTACCGTACTCCTAGTTCATAGTCTCCTTTCCTCCATACATCTCACCATCCTCCCCCCACCCCGCCCCCAACCCCTCCTAATAAAACTGGTGTCATTAGGCAATGGTAATGTTGTCGATGCGTCAATGGGGACTGAGGAGTGGTGCCGGTGGGCGGAGTCAGGGGAGCGCATGTTCCCATGGCCGCGCCTCTAAATTTAAAGGGGAGGAAGATTGTTTCGAATGGATTGTGTCCTCCCACGTATTCCTCATTTTGTGATAATTTGTTTCGCCAGTTTCGCTGCATCGGAAAAATAATTTCGGCAGAGGGCGCTGTGCTCGCGGTCGTGGCGTCGAATGTCCCTCGAGGGCTCCGTACCATGTCAACGTCACCGCGGGTATAAATGGCTCGAGCCGCGCCCATTGGCTTCAGTTCCATTTTTCCGATTGCTTTGCAACTCGTGAACGGCGTGCTTCAGTATTTTCTATCGAAAAAATGTCTTCTTCTTCGACCGCTTCAACTCCCAAGACGGGTTTTAAGAAGTGTAGTGATTGTGGATCGAAGATGTCCATCACCGATCCCCATCGTATTTGTTTATGGTGTCTGGGCTCAGGCCACCGAACGGGCGACTGTGTTTCTTGTCAATCGATGACTGAAAAGGCCCTCCGTGAGAGGAAAAGTAAGTTGGCGGTGGGGCGGGAGGCGTTGAAGGGCTCTTCGAAAGCCTTGTCAAAAAAATATAAAAAATCATCCGACTCTAAAGAATCGGAACACCGTAAAAGGCACTCGAAGAGATCCCGATCTCGTAGCAGGTCGACACGATCTTCTTCGTCTTCCTCAAAAAAGCACAAGAGGAGACATAGATCTCCGTCGTCATCGTCCGATTCGTCATCTGAATTGGTTTGATGCCCGACTAGTTCAGATTCCCCATCTAAATGGGAGAGCTTTAGGAAGAAAATGTTGCAGGTCTTCGAGAACGCGGCCTCGACCCCCTAAAGAAACCGCAGAAAAGTCAGACCCCGGTTGCTCGACGACGCAGGGAAGTCGGGAACTGCAACGGCCAAACCGAGTAGTACCCATAAGTCTCGAGTCGACAAATCATCGAGAGATCCTTGAGGATAGAGTATCTCGCTGATCCCTCATAAAAAATGTAAATTATCGAAGTCGGTTACAACTTTATCGACGCCATTGGTGCCGACGACTTCGACGTCGAAGCCTACTTCATCTTCGACGCCTTTGTCGAAGACTTCCTCGAGTGTTTCGAAGATTCCTTCGACTCCTTCGATGACCGCCTCGAAGAAAACTCTGATTCCAACGACAACTTATGAGGAGGAAGAGAGAAGGTTTACACCTTTACCAAGATCTGACTTTTTTAAATCCATGTCCACCATTTTTTGAGGAATCTTGTTCAGAGGAAGAGGAAATCACTCCCCATGGAGTAAAATATGGAACTAGACAAGTTCCAGAAGAACTGGTAAATCCTCAGTCTAAAATGACAGACCTGTCTGAAACTCTACATTCTGCCAGTGGTGTGGACACATCACCTGAATTGGAGTTTGCTGCACCTGATCCTGCAGACCATGCCGACTCAGGGTACAGGAATCTGACGAGTAGGGTGATTGAGTATATGGGTTGGGGAAGAGCTTCCCCTACATTTGAACAGGGTGATGTGATGGATAGTCAGAGGCCCTCGGAAAGATCCAATTCTTCCTTTTCATAGGACATTACAGAGAACAGTAGAGAGAAACTGGGAGAAACCAGATAGCATTGCTGCAATAGATAACAATCTCCCAAAAAAGTACAGAACTTCGTCTTCTGATCCAGAATACCTGAGTAGTCACCCTACTCCAGAAAGCTTGGTAGTTCAGGCAGCTAATACATCCAGGCAGACAGCATACCCAACCATACCTCCAGACAGGAGGATAAAACGGTTGATGCCTGGGCTCGTAAGGTTTTTACTTCGGGTAGCATGGCCTTAAAATCTACCAATGTAACCTGTACCCTGGCCAGGTTCACACATACCCTGTGGGAATGTATTTCGGCGGCTGCACATATTCCGGAAGGCGAGGAAAGGGAAGGCTTCCTGAATATAGTCAATGACGGTAAGGAGGCAATGGGGGAATGTCTCCAGTCTGGACTGGATACTGCTGATAGTATCAGTAGATCCATGGCTTCAAGCATGGTACTACGCAGGTTTGGTGGTTGGGGAAGTCGGGGTTCTCACCGGATGTGCAGAACAGGCTCCTCAACATGCCCTTTGATGGCTCGAGGCTGTTTGGTAGTAAGGCTGATGAGAGCCTAGAAAAACTACAGACCTCGAAAGTGGCAGCAAAGTCCCTTAGTGCCTCTATGCGACAGCCCCAGAGACCCTATTCGGGCACATCTTCCTGGAGGGGTCGTCCTTTTCGATACTAACCCTCTGTTAGTAGAGGAAGAGGACAGGCCTTTCAAAGGGGCAGAAGAAATGTCACTTGTGGTGGACGAGGAAAGACGACAAAGCTATCTTCACGAATGGCATCTATGCCCTCAGCCGCTCCTGCAGCCGCCTCCAAATCTCTCTGAGGTCTTATCTTACAAAACACCAGTGGGAGGCAGGATCTCTCGGCATCTGAAAGAATGGCGGGGCATTACTTCAGATGCGTGGGCACTGGAAACAGTAGCTCAGGGTTACTGCCTTCCTTTCCTAAAAAGACCTCACGATCATCCACCGGGAACCAGTTCGACCAAGATTCCAGACCCGCTCCTTTGGCAGGAAGTTATAACCCTGCTAGAGAAAGGTGCAATAGAACATGTACCTGTAGCGGAGAGGAACAAAGGCTGGTACTCCCCCTACTTTCTCATCCCCAAAAAGGACGGAGGATTGAGACCCATCTTGGACTTGAGAACATTAAACAAATTCCTCAGCAAGGACAAGTTCAAGATGGTAACCCTTTCTCAGATCATTCAGGCTCTCCAGCTTCAAGACTGGTTGGTATCATTGGACCTTCAGGATGCTTATTTTCATGTGCCGATCCATCCCAAGCACAGAAAATACTTAAGGTTCGCAGTTGGCGGTTCTCACTTTCAGTTTCGAGTTCTGCCATTCGGGCTGACCTCCGCTCCGAGGGTTTTCACCAAGTTGATGGCAATGGTGGCAGCGAGTCTCAGGACAGGGGGGGATTAACGTCTACCCCTATCTGAACGACTGGCTAATAAGGGCACGTTCCCCAGAACAAGCTCAGGAACACCTGTCGATCACCTGCCACTTCCTCCACAACCTGGGCTTCTCCGTCAATTTCAAGAAGTCCCACATGATACCATCCCAAAAACTCCAGTTTATCGGAGCAGTCTTGGACACTTCCTTGGGCAAAGCCTTGCCACCCGAAGTGAGAGCTCTCCACATCCAGCAGATGGTAACAAAATTCCATAAAGCCCAGCACCTGCCGGCCCTCGATTTACTGAGGTTGCTTGGCCTCATGGCATCCTGCATTTTTCTGGTGCCAGAAGTCAGATTGAGAATGAGATCTCTCCAATGGGCCCTCAGAACTCAGTGGTCCCAGTTCTCAGGGAATATGTCAGATCTTCTGCAAGTCCCAAGCGCAGTTGCTCAGGATCTATTATGGTGGGCTTGCAAAGACAACATTCTCAAGGGAGAATCCTTTTGGCAACCATGGCCGGAGATAACCGTAGTGACGGATGCCTCACTCACGGGTTGGGGAGCACACACCAACGATCTGACAATCGGCGGACATTGGTCTCCATCGGAGTCCAAACTACACATCAACCTTTTGGAGCTGAGGGCAATCAGGCTAGCTCTGAAAGCCTTCCTGCCCTCCGTACAGGGAAAGAATGTCCTGATAATGACGGACAATACAGTGGCCATGTACTACCTCAACAAAAGAGGAAGCGTAGGATCACTACCTCTGTGCAGAGAGGCAATGCAGCTCTGGTTCTGGGCAATACGAGAAGGAATCGCTCTATCGGCAGTTCACCTAGCCGGAGAGCAGAACGCGGCGGCGGACGCTCTGAGCAGGCAGAGCACAGTCTCCCACGAGTGGGAGTTAGCTCACGGAGTCCTTCTGGAGATCTTCGCCCTTTGGGGAACCCCTCAGGTGGATCTGTTTGCAACCTTGGTGAACCGAAAGTGCGATCAGTACTGCTCAAGGGAATTTCCTCCAAGAGGAGCTCTGGGAGACGTGTTCATAGTGGATTGGGATTTTCCCCGGCTGTACACGTTTCCTCCAGTCCCCGTGATTCCTCAAGTAATCAGGAGGTTGAGAAAGTTCAGGAAAACCATGATCTTAATTGCCCCGGATTGGGCCAGGAGAACGTGGTACCCGGACCTTCTGGACATGTCCATCTGCCCTTTAGTACGTTTTCCACAAAGTTAGGATCTTGTCTTGCAAGAGGAAGGTCGGGTTCTCCACCCAGAGGTCAACGTGCTCAACCTTCATGCATGGTTTTTGAGAGGTTGAGATATAAGGATTGGGATCTTCCGGATGACGTTATGGAGATTTTGCTTTTGGCCAGAAGGCCAGCAACAAAATCCTTGTACCGGTGTCGTTGGAATAAGTTCAGTAACTGCTGCAAAGATAGAGATGTGGACCCTTTTCAATGTGGCACACCAGTGGTGCTTTATTTCCTGTTGCATCTAGCCAATCTGGGGCTCCAGATAGGAACAATCAAAGGATACCTGGCTGCGCTTTCCATTTTTAAGCGTACCTCGGAAGAGGTTTCTTATTTTAAAATACCATTAATAATACAATTCCTGAAAGGACTTACAAATGTATATCCACCAATACCATTCCATGTTCCAACTTGGGATTTGAATCTAGTTCTTAAATTCTTGATATGTATACCATTTGAGCCTCTGCACTCATGCCCATTGAGGCTTCTGACATTAAAAACTGTCCTTCTGGTGGCATTAACATCAGCCCGCAGGGTTAGTGAACTACAGGCTCTCTCATGTAAACCTCCATATACCACGTTTTATAAGGACTAAGTAATTCTGAAAGTTAAACCATCTTTCTTACCGAAAGTAGTTTCCGACTTCCATTTGTCGCAGGAAATTGTTTTACCAACATTTTATCCTCCTCATTTGCGAAAAGAAGAGGAGAGATTACATAGGCTGGACCCCAAAAGGGCCTTCAGCTTTTACATTTCAAGATTGCCAAAATTACACCAAGACGACCAGCTTTTTGTGGGATACACAGGTCGTAAATTGGGTTTAGCGGTGACCAAACAAACCATATCCCGCTGGATTATTCTTGCTATATTGGAATGCTACAGACTAGCGGGGAAAGACCCACCGGATGGGCTACATGCTCACTCCACAACGGGTATGGCCACTTCTGCGGCTTTGAAGAGGGGAGTCCCGGCAAAAGATATTTGCTCAGCTGCAACATGGGCATCAATACATACTTTTACCAAACATTACTGTTTGGATACCGCATCCTCAAATGAGGGTTTATTTGCCTGGGCAGTACTTCGCTCTGTACATGAAAACAAAAACTAGTACTCCCGCCTCCAGATTGATCACTGCTATGGGAGTCTATCACAAGATGAGGAATACGTGGGAGGACACAATCCATTCGAAGAACAAGTTACTTACCAACTGTAACGTTCTTTCGACTGGATGTTCCTCCCACGTATTCCTCATCGACCCTCCCAACCTACCCCGCAGGATAGTTTATACTTTCTTGCAATTTCCTCTCACGATGGGCCTATCAGTCACAGCATACGCCTATATGTTCCTCGAGTATTTCCTTGAAAAAACAGAACTGAAGCCAACGGGTGCAGCTCGAGCCATTTATACCACCGGTGACGTCGACACGGTACGGAGCCCATCGAGGGACATTCGACGCCACGACCTCGAGCACAGCGCCCTCTGCCGAAATTTGTTTTCCGATGCAGCGAAGCTGGCGAAACGAATTATCACAAGATAAGGAACACGTGGAAGGAACATTAAGTCGAAAGAACGTTACAGTTGGTAAGTAACTTGTTCTTCTGGTGCAAAAGGTTCTGTCTCCGGTCCCTAGCGATAGCCGCCCATACAGTATGGAGGAAAGGGGATATGGACTAGGAGTACGTTAGTCACTACGGTGAGTAACTTATAATTTCTTAAGTAGACCTAAAATGAACATGTTTGCATTTGTTCCAGTCCCTTTCCTAAACCCTGTTTGGAATCTACCCGCACCCTGCGCCCAGTCCGTTAGTTCTTTCAGCACTATGGGCGCATAGATTTTTGCCGGGATATCAAGTAACGTTACCGTTCTATAGTTAGACTAGCCAACGTTGCCCCGGGGCTCGCAAGTTCTTACTGCGACAAATAAGATAATTTATATGGCTCCCTGAGAATGCTAAGTGCCAAGATTAGCTAGGTGATTTGAAACGTTGACTCCCCCCACCCCCCAGCATCACCCTTATGTACTCCTAAAGTGATCAATCCATCTTTGCTCTCCATTAGGGTTAATTTAAGAGTTAGGGGATGGGTTCACCAAGTTGTCAGTTACTCGCCAAAAGTAAGATACGTCTTTTGAATTAACCAGTTGCAAAATCTCAAGTGTCATTCAGCATTGCTTCATACTTACAGAAGCAAAGCCATTGTTTGTATTTGCACCTAAGAGATTTTCTCTGGGTATTCTCTGATGAAGGGCAATGTTTAAGTGCCCGCCTCAATTCTTTTCTTTGCTTGGACAATGGGGTCGAAGGCATGTTTTCTTAGAAGTATGCCTCTATTTCCAAATCGAGGCATGGCTTTGTAGACCTGATCTAGAATGTCTATGTAAGGGATGGTTAGCAGTGCCTGCTCTAATTTGTCAGGTAGAAACAGGCAATAGAAAGTGCCATGGAATTTAGCTATACTCGCCGCACTCCAGCGGATTCTATTCTCGCCCACTGTGGCCTCCACTTCGTGGTCATACAAGTGACCACCCTCTCCCCGTTTTTGCCACCTTTAGCTCCAAGTATAAAGGGTAGTGATCACTAAAACGTTATGTATTTGTCATTGATTTTACAGACTGCAACATGTATTCCCACGCTTCTTAGACATGACATTGTGATGCGACCTATTTGCACTAATAGAGTCTATACAAAGTGCGTTCAGATCACCACTTGGCAGAATAGAGTTACCATTGTTAACCTTTTGCCACTCATAGATTAAATCATCCACAGCCTCAAAGGATTCTTTTGTTATTGCTTCCATTAGAGGTTAATCACTAGAGTAGGAAGCATGTCAACATACAAGTCCCTATTCCAAGTCAAGTGAACTGGTTGGAAAAAGGCGTTAGGGGCGTCATATGTAACTGCAGTCATACCAATGTCATTCCGAATTCCAAAAAGTAATCCGAGGCTGGTCTACCTTTGTATTTGTACCTTTGACCTTTGTATGCCGGGTTCAGCAAGCACTGAAATCCATCCACACTCGGGGGCTCCAGCATTCCTGAAATCGGCCTCAACGAAAGTGAAGTTCTTGGAGATAGTACATTGGTATAACCTCTAGAATTCCATGACAGGCACTTGATTGGTGTGAACGAGGCTGATGTATTCCGTTCTTGTTGCTAATTCTTGCGTGCATTCAGGCATGCCGCCACCCAGTTCCAGTCCATGCCATCTCATATTTCCCGTTGGGTGATTAGTAGCAAGTCGCCCTGCCTATCCATCTCTTGTACAAGTAATTGTTAGAACAGGTTGATTTTGGGTTGCTCTTCAAGGCTCAATAGTGGAATTAGCAGCACAAGTGATTATGATAGGGAGGCGGGGCTGGAGAATGTTGGGTCCCAGAATAATGTGTTTTGGAAAAGCCCCATGATTCCAATTGTGCCGAGGCTGCGAAGACCTGATTCAAAAACAGTCTAGAGGCAAAGTGTAGAAGGACCTTGTTTAATTTTAGGTTATTCCAAAAATCCACCTGCTTGATGTCGGCTGAGCTCAGGTGCGACAGGGCCGGCACTTTGGTGAGTAGCTTCAAGACGCCCGTCCTATGCAGTGTTAGTTGAATGCAGTCATTTAACACCCAGACTAAAAGTAATTGTTTATTTGCGGGCTCCCGCTGGTCTGGCATTGCTGGAACCACTGCACCCTTATTTAGGATATTGGAGCGCAACTGCTCCAGTGTTGAAAAGGTGGAGGGGCTCCTACCAGCCAGAAAGGGTCTTGTGGTAGCCGAATTGGTTCTTCAGCAGCAACAGCTGTAGTTAGATCCAGAGCGGGAGTTATTGGGCTCTGCACAGACTCCCTACATATTGGCATTTGTGGCTCAGGAGTGGCCCCAGAGAACCAAATAATGTCGCCCACCCAATTTGGAAGAGTAGACCGTGAGGGGGCTTCCCCGGCAGCACGCCCCACTGTGCCAAGGGGGAAGACTTTTTTCTGTCAGGTCATCGTCCTCAGCTTCCGTCACTGGCATCATTCTCGGGCCAACACTTCAGATGATGTCATGGCCAGTGAATCTAGAGCCGTACAGGGGTGGTGAGGTGCAAATTGATGCACCTCGGAGCAGGGGGGTTCAAAAGGAAGGAGCGGGAGTTTCTACACATAAACAGAACAAGTACTATGTATTTAATATTAACACTGATGGGACTGCCATATTGGTTGAATTCCATGTCGCTGCATGAGAATTCACAAGATGTGCTTTGTGTGACCGCTCGTTCCCTGCCTTGAACCCTCATGCACTCTGTCTTGTGTACCTGGGGCCCAACCACCGCTGGGACATGTGCGCGGCTAGCAGCGCTCTCGGTCACAGGGCATTGACAAATCGGTTGTCGCTTTGGAGGGAGATATTCCACACTTCTCCTTCTGTGCACCTTAAGGACTTTGTCTCCAGGACCTCTCGTCAAGACAAGGTAGGCCCTCTGTTCAGCACGGCTGCTCAGCGCAGCGACTCCTTCCTGGGGTTTCCCATATCCTCGCATTCAGGTTCTGGCAGGCCCAAGGCCTCTAAGGTTACCGGCTCCTTAGCCGCAGGGCTCAGGGCCCCTACCGGGCTGTCCTCGGAAGGGGGATAATGTTAGTCCTTTTCGTCAACCCCAGGGGGTAACGGATAGTCGGGTGCCACTTATAAGAGTCAGTCCTCGGCACAATCTGGCACGACTACCGGCACAGGAGCCAAGGGAACGTAGCCTACAGGAGCTTGCTCTAAAGTTGTGAGTCGGGCGTTACAACTACCGAGCGCCTACCAGAGTGAACTCTGAGGTCGACGCTTCGGTTGCAGGACCCAAGCGGTATCCTCCCATGTCTGAGGCCTCTCGTGCCACAGGGCCTTTGCACCCTCCCACCCAGGTCATGGCGCAATTGTATTCTACTCAGGTCCTGCCCAAGCTCTCGCCCATTAATGGGACTTGCAAGAAGGTTTTAGTTCCCTTCCCTCTGGAAGCGGCAGCAGACTTTATGGTACATGCATCTGGTCTCCTCAGTTGAACATGTACTCGTCGCAGCCTTACGCCTACACGGCTCGGGCTGTTTGACCAGGAGCCGAGACCCAGCGCCTCGGAGGGCCGGGCCCCTAGGGATTCGGCATCCAGCGAGGACCACTTCTTTTGAGTGCTTCCTCCTCCTCATGCGTTCCTCTCGGCTGAGGGGGCTCCTGAAGGATATAGTGAAGGAGGTGATCAAGCATGTGGTGCCCCCCTGGCCGCCTCCTCGGGGTCCCCGCTTGTTCCTCCAGCGCTACCGGTGCCAGTGCCGGTCCAGGCCCTGTCGGTTGTTCAGACCCTTCCACCTCCTCCTGTATCACCAACGCCTCCCCCTCAACAGCCATTGGACCTGTCTTTGGACCTGGGGTGGGGGATCCTGCTGGCACCTGTGGCCCAGGGCCCGGATTCCCCTTGGTCTGTAAAAAAAAAAGGGGGGGGGTGATGGCGTCGATGACTGCCAGGATGATGAACCCTTGGCATCCGTTAAGGCCTTCATGACTGCCTACAGGGCTGGCGGAGATCTTGCTGGTCCCTCTGCACGAGAAAGCCCCCTAGGAGTCGGGAGTGCTAGCAGAGGTTTTGTGCAAGTGCACCACAATCTGTTTTGGCATCCCTCTCCAGATGGATTTTGTGCAGGTGGCGAGAAAGATCTGGGAGAAGCCCAGGGCCAACGCCCAGATGAACATGAAGTTGAACAGCCGTTTCAAGCTGACGGACGGGGAGCCAATCCTCCTGGCCCCCCATCAGCAGCCACATTCTTCAGTGGTGGATGCAGCCTCCTTGTATTGTAAACCATCGTCTTCACCGTCTTCCTCCTAGGCAGCCACTCCAGTTGTCTTTGCAAGAAGGACCAGGTCCTTGAGTCTTTGGGCAAACGCGGTCATGCCATATTAGGACTGCATCTACGGCAAGCCAACGCTAAAACCTTCTTGGCTGCGGCTAACCAGAAGCTGTGGCGGGAGCTCGTGGAGTTTATTCCCGGCCTTGCTCTGGAGAGGAAGGCCTCCTTCAAGGCCGGTCTGGCAGATGCCTGGGCCCTTGCGCAGTACCTCATGGATTCTTCGGTTTCCCACATCGACACAGCCAGCAGAGGGTTGTGCCTGGTGTTAGGGGAGTTTTCCTGAAGTCCTACTTGGAGGTAAGACTTTAGTAAGCTATCCCAGGGGTTTGTAGATCCCCCCAACTCTTAGTATCGTTCTGTACTACTCAGAGACCTTGGTAGAGTGGCAGAGCAGACTCATCTTAAGAGGAAGATGCGAGCACTAGGTAAGTACACTGAACTCAGATAGTAATGCACCTCAAAGAAACACATATATTTATATTAAAATATAGATTTAATATATTTATACAAGTCACTGTTGAATGCTTGGCTTAATAAACCAACACACATAGGTACACTTTACAATACTTTCAAAAGGCCACTTCTTAGTTGGTAGATGCTGAATGTGCACAATTGTTACAGGAGTTTGACAGGTCTACTGTACTATCGGTAATAACGGGCACCCAAAGTGTAATACAGCAATTACATTGCTCCTACGTCCTGCTCCCTTTCCTCCATACTGCATCAGTGTCCCTCGCTAGGGACAGGAGACGGAACCTTTTTCACCAGAAAAAACTTTCTTCCTATTTAAATTTAGAGGCGCAGGCCTGGGAGCATGCGCTCCCCTGACTCTGCCCAGCGACGCCACTCCCTAGTCCCCTTTTCCGTGTCGACTGGAACGGGCCGATTTCACCAGCGCTCCTGGGTTTGGTTTCGGCCTTGTAATACCATGTGCTGTTCCCCGGATACTTTCTTCTGTCTTTTTGTCTTCTTTTTTATCAATCAGGTACTTCTTCCTCTGGCGCCATGCTCCTCCCCTCATGTCGATGTCAGCAGGCTTCAGCAGGTGTCCAGCCTGCGAAGGGCTCTTCCCTACGTCCATCCCCACGCTCTTTGCCTCCACTGCCTTGGCTCCGACCACGGCTGGGAGGGTTTTACCGCGTGCAACACACTTAACTGCGTGCTCTGAAGGACAGGCTAGCTCGATGGTATAGCTCTTTGAGACGTTGCCTCCAAGGGACTTGAAGGACTTCATCAGACATAAGTCAAGGCCCAAGGTAGAGCCGCTTTTTTCCATCGCACCCCGCAAGGGCGACTCCTTCCCAAAGAAACGCCAGAGCGGGAGGAACCTTTCAAGTTCTTGCACCAGCATTGGTACCAAGGCTATTTCAGCTACCGGCCTCCAGGGGGGGGTCACTAGTTCCTACCAGAGACAGTGCTGAGAGACCGCAAGATTCTTTTACCGGGTATACACCCGGAGGGCTACGCCCTAGTACCGGCCAGAGGGGGTGCCTGCACCCAGCACTACCAGCGATACTGCTGAGGGCAACACGCCTACCAGGCCCCGTCCTGAGGTGCAGGGTAGGTCTCATGCTCCACCGCCAAGAGTCCTGGAGAAGGCCGGGCCCAGTGAGCCAAGCACCATGACTTTGGCAGGTAGCTCGACAAGATGGCTGCCGCGCCAGACAAAATGGCCGCTTGTCCGATGCCGCCCCTTGGAACAGAGCAGGTGGGAGAACGAGTGGGACTTGTCAACCAGGTACGTGGCTTCCTCAACCCGAGGTCGAACAACCAGAGGCGGGGGTCCTGGCCGAGGTACTCACTCTACACCATGTGGCTAGATCAGTGACCCCGATGCAGAAGCATGTTGTCGCCTTGACCAAAAAGGGGTGGCTTTAACCCCACTCAGCACAGCCTGTCAATCGGCGCCTCAAGGCCAAGTATAGGCAAATGGAGAGGGATCCACTCTTGCTGTCGGCACACCCTCAACTGCACTCTTCGGTGATCGCTGCGGCATCACTTTACTCAAAGCCTCAGTCGTTCTCAGCCACCTCGTCCTCGGCGCTGTTAGGCAAGAAGTAGAAGATCTTGGAGCCTTACGGAAAGAAGCTTTATTTCAACGCCTCAATGCACCTTCGTTAATCCAACGCAGATGCCATGTTGGCAGCCGTTAACCAGAGGCTTTGGCAGGAAATAGCTGACTTCCTTCCAGAACTTCCGGTGCAGAGCCAGGCACATTTCAAGCCACGACTGGCAGAGGCTAAATTGGTGGCACAAGATATGGAGTCCACTGTGGCCCACATTGACACCTCTGGCCGGGCCATATGCATTGCCACGAACATGAGAAGGACTGCCTGGCTTTGGGCTACTAAATTCAATTCAGACGTCCAGGAACGCATATTGGACCTTCCATTTGAGGGTGGTGACCTCTTTCACTCCACCACCGATGAGCTATATGAAAAGAAAAACAGTTCCCAAACTGCAAAGTCTTTATCCTTACGAAGGCCGTGTACAAGGCGTACACCCAGTCGCATCAACACTCCGATAAGGGGGGAGGGGGTTCCGGGGCTTCCAAGAACGGAGGTCTAGGCAGCCTGACCGTTCTCCGAGTCAGCACCGGCGCAAACAAAAACGGCAGGGGGCAAGGGCTTCTTTCATTCCCCCCTCCTCTGCAACCTTCGGGTCCATGTGTCTCCGGTGGGGGGGCAGGCTTGCCCTTCATGCACAGTTTTGGCGTCAGATGTTCGTGGGCCCCTGGATCCTATCTGTAGTGACAGCAGTGCCGTAGTTGGGACAGTAACTCTGTTGGCGGAAATTTGGTTGCTCGTCGAGAGCCAGGCAGTGGAAGAAGTCCCAGCCTCCCAGTGAGGCTTGGGCTTCTACTCCAGGATTTATTGCCATACAAAAGAAGAACCAGGCTGGCCTGAGATTTCTGTTGGACCTCTCCCTCCCTCTTCAAAAATTCAAGATGGTTACGCCAGCACTCAAAGCGGAGACACTGTGCAGGGGGGAGACTGGATGTGTGCCCTGGATCTGAAGGATGCTTATCTACACATCCCTATTTGGTAGCTTCATCGATCCTTTCTGCAGTTCAGGATCATCGGCTGCCTTTCCAATACAATGTTTTTCCCTTTGGCCTCAACTCAGCCCTCAGGGTGTTTATCAGACTAATGAATGCAGTGGCGGCCCTCCTCAGGGCCACCATGTCTACTCGTACCTGGACGACTGGCTCGTCAGGGCGATATCTCCGGAGGCGGTGCATCACACTTCCTCCACTGTTATAACCACTAACCACGAGCTGGGATTTTCTATCAACTTCAAGAAGTCTCCGCTGCAGCCTACTCAAAGCCTGACCTGTATGGGCCTCATATGGGACACAAGCTTCGAGAGAGTTTTCCCCTCGGAGGCCAAGATCATGGCCATCCAGAGGGCCCGAAGTCATTACCTCGGCCGAGAGGTGACGTTGGACTGGTGGTACCAGCATTTACTGGGGATTATGGCAGCTATCCTACTGGCCGTCCCCCACACGAGACTCAAGATGAGGAGATTACAGCTGCACTTTGCAGCCTCGTGGAATCAGGAGTGGGGCTCCCAAGCGGAGCTTTTGAGCATTACTCCTTCTCTCCACCCAGACCTCACCTGATGGTCCAGGGACTGCAACCTGCGGACTGGCAGGCCCTTCTGGCAGGCACCCCTTCAGGTCACCATCACCACGGATTCCTCCCTGGAAGGCTGGGGGGGCTATGCTGGACAACCACAGTGTCATGGAGTCTTGTCCCTGCAGGAGCAGGATTCTCATATCAACTGGCTGGAGCTGAAGGCTTTCTGGCTAGCTCTCAAGGCTTTCTTTCCGCTTATTGGGGGCAAGGTCGTCCTCATCCAGACGGACAACTCCACCAGCATGTATTCTGTCAACAAGCAGGGTGGCACCAGGTGCCCTCTGCTGTGCAGCCCAGCAGTGCGCATGTGGGAATGAGCCCTGGAGAACAACATCTACCTGACTGCAATCCACCTCGTGGGGTAGTCCAACCTGGAAGTGGACAGGCTCAGCAGACTGGGAGCAGACAATTACGAATGGCAATTGAACTAACAGGTCCAGCTCGGGGTCTTTAGCAGGTGGGGGCATCCTCAGATGGACCTCTTTGTCTCCTGGTCCACCAGGAAGTGCCAGCAGTTCGTGTCCTGGCAGGGGCAAAGCTACGGCTCCCTGGACAATGCATTCCAGATACAGTGAAATGGCATGACAGCGTATGCATTCCCTCCCACACCCTTGATTCACAGGGTGATCTGCAAGTTAAGAGAATCGTGTCACCTCTGCATCATTCTGATAGCTCCGTGGTGGCCGGCAAGACCGTGGTTCTCGGAGCTCCTCAGCCTCTTGGACAGGCCACCGATTCACCTGCCACTGGGCCCAGCTCACCTCCTCTGGCAGCAGGGGGGCAAGGTCATCCACCCCGCTCCATAGAAATTAGTCCTTGCAGCGTGGTTCCTGAACAAGTCACGCTGAAGCATCTGAGCCTGTCTCAGGCTAACCTGAACATTATTCAGGGTGCTAGGAGCAGGGCTACTAGGAGCCAGTACAAGAGTAAATGGACCAGGTTCTGTCACTGGGTGGATTCTAAAGAGCTCGACCCCCTTACTTGCACATTGGACGATGTGCTCTCATTCTCGGCACACCTTGCTCACTCAGGGGTGCAAATGGACACCTGCCGCACCTACTTGGCAGCCAAAGGGGCCTACAGGAATTCTGAGAAGGTCTTCTCTTTCCAACCCGGTGGTTAAGCTGGATCTGACAGGCCTCACCAGGCTCTACCTGCCCATCAAGAAGCCACACCCTGTGTGGAATCTCAATATAGTGTTGGGCGCCCTGACGCACAAACCTTTTGAATCAATGGTGTCCTCGAACATCAGATTAGTCACAATTAAAACAGCTGCTTTGGGGGGTCTCACCTCTGCACGCAGAGTCAGCGAGATCCAGACTCTTGTGGCATCAGAACCCTATACTACTTTTCACAAAGATAAGGTGGTCCTGAGAACACACCTCGCATACCTACCTAAGGTAGTCTCTGCTTTCTATCTAAACGAGGAGATAGTTTTACCTACATTTTTTGCTGATCCTAAGTACGATGCTCAGAGGGTCCTGCACTGTTTGGATGTCAGACGGCCTCTGAAATTCTATCTGGACAGGACCACTAGCTTCTGCAAGTCGGACACTCTGTTTCTCACCTTCGGGGGGTCATGGCCAGGTTATCAGGCATCCAAGGCCTCTATAGCAAGGTGGCTGGTTTCAGCCATCAAGGAGATCTATGATGGGCAGCAAAAACGTCTTCCAGCTAACATGCACACCGACGCTGTCAGAGCCAAGGCCGCTGCAATACAACGGCAGGTCATCAGCGGGGCAGCCACCTGGGCCACCCCTTCAGCTTTCTGTAAGCAGTACTGTTTGAACGCCGGCTCTAAATCAGAGGCGGCTTTCGGACAGGCGGTTCTAAGGAACTTGTTTGCTTAAGGAGAATCTCCTCTCCACCCTGGGGCTACATTCAGTTGTAATCGCCCATGCAGTATGAGGGAAAGGGGACAGGATGTAGGAGTAATTATAAGTTACTCACCGTAGTTGTTAGGGAGAATTCTCTGTTTAGGCTGAATTTCCTAACCTAGTGAGTCCCCCAGCAGCTTGGCTGGATTTTTGGGGTTTATTTTTTTCTCCTGCCAAGAGTGAGACTCTTTTACCCACACTCTTGGGCATGATTTGAGTGCGTTTCTTTGACTCTAGATGTGTGTAATGGGCTATGGGGTCTGTTACCCCATAGGGCTTCATGTGTTTTTGTGATGTGTGTTACACAGCACCCTCAGTGCAGTAACACAGGGGTGTCCTAGTGACCCCCCAGTATAGACTCCATACCCTGGGACTGACTACTGTCTCCCAGGGCATGTAAAGTCACCATTGACTTTACTAGTCTTGAATTCTGAACTGAACCAGTACAAACCATCATATTGTGGACGTACTGGCTGGGGCAATTCAGTTGCCCCGGGGTCTGTTAGTCGAGGGGGCACGTCTCCGTCCCCCCTGATCGAGTTTTGGCTGGTGGCAGTGGATACTACTTTTTATATTCAACCGCGAATATTTCTCTATGGGATTTTCCCATTGTTCGAGGCTACTATCTTTAATTATTTAATTACGATAGCCTCGAACATACCGCCAGTTTATTTAATTAATATTAATTCTCTGGTTGGTATTTTTTGCCAAAACTCGGTTCTAAAATGGCGTTTGTGTTCTCTTCTGTGACTCCAACCCAAGTCGAGCCCTTTGTTTTACTTTTTGCGGGCTTCTCCACAGAAGCTCTCCAAAGTGGTGCCACTCTGTCTGGGGTACTTAGGAAGGGTGGCGGGGGATTTAGGCACCCTGGACTGAGTTGCCTAGGCAACTCAAGTCGCACTCCGTCCTGATTGGCTCACCACTTAGCATGTTTGAGTGACAGCTAGGCTGAGTGAATGGGGGTTTTCTGCATAAAAGCAGGGCTTTGGGGACTGGAACTTCAGAAGTCGCCACAGGACCTAAGAATCCGACGAGGGAGAAGCTCAGCCGACCTGCCACGACGACACCACCGGTGGAGCCCTGCTGGACCGTCTCACCACTTTTCCCAACGACAGAGGAGATCTCCCGCCGGAGAGTCTTCTTCCTTTGACTGGTGGGGATAACCAGTTTCACCGTCTTTTCGCCTTCCCAACGTATCTCGTGGCTGTCTTGCCTGTGCCAAGCACCCCGGCAACCGGGATACCACATTTTACCACGACCGCGAATTAAAGGGTATTACCTTTAACCGGAAAACTCTGCGGCTGGTTTCTTCCCTGGCAGTGCAACGACCTTCATCTTTCCTCCAAGTCGTGATCTTCTCTTCCCCTGGACGACGACAAGACTTGCACCCACTGCCAGGAACAACTGCCACCGCTGGAGGATCCTTCCCGCTTAAGGTACCGTGTCCCGCCTGGCTTCCCTTGCCACCGACTGTACAGGGTAGATTTAGCCCCCGGCTTTCGAACCTGGGTTAGCCTGGGACACCGTGGCAAAACTTTTCTGAGCCTCTCTAAACTCTTTTCGAACTCCCTGCAAGACTTTCTAAGCCTAGTGTAACTGTGTGATCTTGGGCGCATTTGTGCTCTGCTCTCTCTGGGTGGGCCCAGCCTATGGACTTTGGCTCACAAGTGACTTTTGCTCTTCTGCCTTGCTAATAGTGTTCCTAAATCTTAGAGTGGTGTACCTTTCCATATTCTGTCTTTTTCCCTCCCTTTTTCATCAACTTATTGGAGTGCCCTCTATAGTTAAGTGCTCACCTCTGTATGGAAATAAGTGATGTTAACTAAGACTTATCTGATAAGGAATAAGGGTTGTATATATTATAATAGTAACTGTGTTTAGAGTATTTTACAATAAGAGTGCTGGAGTGTTTCAAACAGTGTGTTTTTAAATGAATAATTATATACTTTGATACCAAAGCTCTGGTCAGTGTTTGTTTGTATTATCGTATCTGAGTGCCTATTGTGTATACTTTGCATACTGCCTAACTCTTCTTGAGGGAAGTCTGACTGCTCAGCCACAGCTACCAGGTAAATCTGGGTGGTACAGACTGCTACCAAGTGGGTTTACTGCCAAACACCTGTAGTCCTAAATCTTTTGCAGTGTTCCCTAAGGGAACTGCACAGGTTTCTGCCTAACAGTAGTGACTAACGTGCTCCAAGTCCATAGTCGCCTTTCCTCCATACGTCCCACCACCCTCCCCCAATAATACTGGCGTAATTAGGCATTGTTAATATTGTCGACGCGTTAATGGGAAATGAGGAGTATCGCTGGTGGGCGGAGTCAGGGGAGTGCATGCTCCCAGGGCCGTGTGCCTCTAAATTTAAAAGACAAGAAGGTTTTTTTCTGGTGAAAAAGGTTCTGTCTCCCATCCCTAGCGAGGGATGCCCATGCAGTATGGAGGAAAGGGGATTACGTTAGTCACTACAGTAAGTAACTATTAATTTAGTCAGCATACACATATAAAATAGTGATTTTTGGGAAGGAAAACGGTTGGTTAGTGTTATTCTAGTAAAGCTTCAGGTTTTAGAGGTGCTTACCCCGCACAGCAAGTCTTTAAAGTCCAAAACGTAACCCTAGCTAAAAGGCAGTTCGGAGAGGCTTAAAGTCTTGAAAAGCAGCGGAAGTCAAAATGTCCTGTGGATACTTTCTAGTCTCTTGGAAGGAAGATACAAGAAGGCTTAGACAATGTTGGAGACCTTGTTAAAGGACTAGCTAAAGGGACTTAAGCTCCTGCTGAGGTAAGAGGGGGTTGCTCTGGACACCTCTGCATGCACCTCATTGCTCTGGAGCGACGTTCCTGAATCGGGTAAGCAATACCTTTTTGCCCACAGTACCCTGGGTCTGAACGAAATGTTTGTGGTGGATGATCCGCGATGTTGTAGCTCTGGACCCGACCTCCTGATTCCTTGGTCAGATGACGAAAGGCAGGACAATGGAAGGTATTTCTCACCAGCAGTCTCGAGGGAAGACCTCTGGCATGGCTTTCATCAACTTCTTTAGTGACTATGTGGTTTTGGTGCCTTTTCTGCAGCATCAACAAGGTACGCGATCATCTTCCCTTCTTACAGTCCCACGCGCTGCTGAGGGAGTCTTTGCGAGTTTGATCAGATCTCTGGAGTGTAATTGAGGGTTGAGCAAAGATTTAGACGGATTTGGCCTTTCCACAATGATGCCCTCAAATGAACAGCAGGTCACCTGGTATTGGAGTTTGCAGCTCTGGAAACTCGCAGGACCTCTGGAAGTGGCTCAAAACAAAGTTTGTATTGGGAATGGTTGTTCCCAGCAGTCAAAGGGAAGGACTCGTCCTCTTCGGAGTTCCTCTGTCGCACAGAAAATGGGGTCAGGACAGCAGTGGTCACTTCAGTGTGTTGCAAAGGGTCTGCAGGCGTCCCTCGTTGTCTTCTTAGGCTACTTCATCTTCCAGTGGTCAACTTGCTTTTCACTCCAGGAGCCTCACCTTTTATACAGTTCCAGCACTCACCCCTCTGCAATCTTCCTCAGCAGTTTACTGGAAGTGGTGTGTGGCTGTCCAATCAAGACAGCCAGACCCCCAATGGGAGCTGGTCCCATTCAGGCACTCTAGCAGACAATGGACAGGGGGGTTGGAAGACTCCTCCCCTGCTTCCTTAATGCATAGACAATCTGGAGTCTAGAAAGGGACACCCACGGGTTCCCGCCAAAGGCAAAACACACACACAGGTCTCCCCCTCCCCGAATGATGGAAGAAGGGCTAACAAATAACCATGCTAGTAATGGCGAAAAAAGAAGGAAGGCCCCAAGTTGGTAATTGGGTGCCCCTATTGGGCACTGCCGAGGCTATGGACATAGCCTGCAGTAGAAAAGTTACGCAATAGTTGGTAGAACACATCCACTGCCACCAGCCATAACTAGGAGATTGTCTATGTGACTAAAAAGTCACAGGAGCAGAGAGAAGGGGGATACTAGGTATACCTGTGGCACTCCACATAAGGTAGTGCATGCCAATCTCTGACTAACGTTTTTGGAGAGAAGCTAAGTATCCTTAAGAACTGTAGTTACTCTAGGATAAAGGAAAGCATCTTAAAGGAGGACTGTAAGGGTCCCCAGCAACACTGCCCATAAGGAACTGTCTGCTGCAATAGTAAAATACAGATGCCTTTGTGGTATGGGGGAAAATAAGACGCCATAGGACAGGTAAAAAACAAAGAATAGAGTTCCAAAAGACAAAACAGTATAATAAGGAAATCATAAGCACTAAAAGAAACACCTTTAATGATAGAATATCTAAGGCTAAATCAGATAACAAGGAGCTATTCTCCATTCTCCGTGAAATGGAATAACCCATACCCCCGACTGATAACATTCCTAAAAATAAGCTTTGGTGCACTAATATACAAAATGCCCTGGCGGGTAAAATTAGCTTGCTCCAAACCAAAATTGCCAATAAAAAAGCTTCCCTGCTCCTGCCAACGGAGCCTACACCTCAGCCACAGCGTCCTCCAAACCAGCCTAACACCCCTCACCCATTTAGCTTCAGACAAATATCTATTATAGAGACAGAAAAAATCATACCATCTCTAAAGCCATCCAACTGCAAAGGAGAGAATTGCCCTGCCCAAATTATAAAAGATGCAGCTAGAGACCTAGCCCCCTTCATCTCTAAACTCATCAATGCATCCTTTAAATCTAACCTAGTGCCCAATAACCTAAAACAATCTTGGGTGCTTCCCTTGCTAAAAAACAAACACTTGACCCCGCAATAACGACAAATTACAGACCCATCACCACCGTCCCATTTCTGCTTAAAATTATTGACAGGGTAGCTTGCCTGCAAATTCAGGACTACTTAGAAACTAACAATTTACTAGGCTCACGTCAATCTGGCTTCCGTCCCCTTCATGGTACTGAAACAGCCCTGATTGACCTCAAGACCCAAATTGACGAGTTGAAGGACAATGGCAAATCAGCTATGCTACTCCTCCTTGTCTTGGACTTGGTAGATCACGCAGTCTTATGCAATCACCTCAGTTCCGCCGCTCATTTTTCAAGTGATGCCATAACCTCGGTACAATCCTTCCTTGCTAACCGGACAATGAGAGTCTTCTCCCCCCTAGCAGCCGCTGATCCCACACAAGTTTCATGCGGTGTCCCTCAAGGATCATGTGTATCTCCGACGATGTATAACATCTTTACTAAGCCTTTGTTTGACAAGTTGGACAGACTGGGTGTCATCTACACTAATTACGCAGATGACACTCAGATCCTTATCCCCCTTTCGAGCAACTTCTTGGAAGACACTGCCTTAGTAAATAAGATATATCTCCTCATTCAGGCATGGATGGCATCTCCCGGCCTCTGCCTGAATGACGACAAAAATGAGTTACTGATCCTCGGCTCAGAGTTGGCCATCAAAAAACTTGACCCAAACTATGCCTCATTCAACATCGACAATAATGTCATCAAAGTGATGCCTGCAGTCAAAACCCTTGGGGTCTATCTCGACTCAGCGCTCACATTCAAGAAACAAACTAACTCACTAGCATCCTCCACTGCATATACTTGTAAATTGATCCGAGCATGTAGACCATTTCTAACTGAGATTAGCTGCATTACACTAGCTAATGCACTCATATCCAAGTTGGATTACTGCAATGCTCTATATGCAGGATCTAACAAGTATATCCTTGATAAACTCCAAACTCTCCAAAATAACGCTATTAGAGTAGCTTTAAATATTCCTAACAGAGCTCATATCTCCACCTCTAGGAAAAATATCCACTGGCTAAAAAACAAAGACGGAATTGCCCTCAAAACCCTCTCGCTTACCTCTAAATGTTTTAACAACATAGCTCCCCCCTACCTGGTAAACCGAGTCAACAAGAGAATCTCAAACCGTCCCACTAGATCAACTAATGCCTATACTTTAGTGGTGCCCAGATACAAAAAGAGCACAGCTGGCGGCTCCAGTTTTCCAGTCATAGCTGTGCAAACTTGGAACAGACTCCCTCTGGACCTCAGAATGGACCAACCCTACCCTAGCTTCAGGCGGAAAGTCCTCACCTGGTTACGTTCCAATGACACTTAGCTCGACCTCTCCCATTGCCACCTGCTCTAGAGACCCTTTGATGATTGTAACTAGATTAATTGGTTTCTGGTCAACTATCCTTAACTGTATTTCCGCATTTGCTTGTACATGCACCTTTGTTATTAATGTTAACTGTATAACTGTATTTTTCGGTAACCAAGTTCTCAAGTATTCTTGTATTGTCTGCTCCCAGCTACCCATTGGGTTTGGTTTCGCGCTATACCAAATAAACAAACAAAGAAACAAACAGAGCCTATAAGAACGCATGAGTGGAAAAAGACTTCACTCATTCAGCATTTCAGAAAAATCCAGCAAAAGGTGGACCACCTGAGCAATTTCGGGTTTTCTCCTTTCATCTGTATCAGCCACGTTAAGGGTTGGTGGTCGGTTTGAATCCTGAAAGTAGTTCCATAGAGGTATGGTCTGAATTTCTTCAGGGCCTGTCAATATAAAAATATTCACATTCAATTGTTGCCCGCCTTGTTTCCCTATCTTGTTTTCGATTAATAAAGCTGATGGGGTGCTGCCTGCCTTTGCTATCAAATTGACTCTAGACTGCTCCTATCCCTGTGTTGGAAGCATCGGTTTGGACTAAGAAGGCCAGAGTATAATCTGTAGCTCACAGCACTGGAGCTTTACAGAGGGCATCTTTCAGCCCCTGGAAGGCTTTTTCACAGTCCTCATTCCACTTGACCTTTTTAGGGTACTTGGGAGAGGATACAGTATTCAGAGGAGAAGCTCTGGTCCCATAGTTCTCAATGAAGTTTCTGTAGTAACCAAGAAGTCCTAAGAAGGCTCTTATTTGAGTTTGAGTAGTTGAAGTGGCTGTCTTGTACAGCCTGTACTTTGCTGGGCAGGGGCTTAATCTCCCTTCCTCCTACCTCATGACCAAGGTACACCACTTTACTTTGACCAACTTGGCATTTACTTGATTTGATGGTCAGATTGGCTTGTTGAAGCTGGTGGTGCTACAGAGCCCAGCCAAGATGGCGGACTCCTGTTGAGCTACATGCGAGGGCTCCAATTAATCCTGGATAATAGCCGCATTGAGGCAGCCTGACCCCATCCAGCTGGTAAGGGTGGAGAGCGGCATGTGGACCCACCGAATTGTGCTAATCTCTGTAGCTGGGGAATGCAGGCACAGCTAATCCGTCGACGCGGCCGCAGCTCACCTGGGTGGCGGAGTTTGTGGGCCGTTGTAGGTGCGGGCACTCTGACTGGCCTCCCCCACTGGAGGGTCGATCGGGTGAGGGGTTGGTGCCCCCCACACCCTGGGGCGGGAGAGCGGTCTGCTTGTACCCACGGAGGGGCGTGCAGGCGGTCTCGCCGGCGCCTTCACGAGGAGCAGTATTATCTGGCAGCGTGGAGGTGCCGAACTGCAGAACGGGATAGCAGGGAACCCCAGGTGAGGCGGTGGTCCGGCCCGTGGGCCTCTTCTGCTCTCCATCAGGGAGTGCAGGGAGGCATGGGTAAGCGCTGAGACTGCGTGGGAGGTTCCTGCCGAGATCACGCACCGGCAGACTGAGCGGTCTAGTGCAGCGTGGTGCACTGTCTGGCCCTGAAGTACACAGCCAGGGCTTTGGTGGAGCTGGGACTGGTGGCAACTGGAAAGCCGCGATTCAAACCGTGTGAGGAACCGGCTGGCTGTGCGACCACTGCTCTTTGATAGTGGACTTTCATAACGCTCTGTTTATTGGAGCAGTTCTGTTACAACTCCTATACCGCCAGCTCTGGGATCACGTAAAACAAAAAGCTTACTTCATGAGTCCCAGCGTGCCTCTGCTTGATTTTGATCACTTAAAAGACCAACACAAATGACAACTCTGAGGGTCCATTTACCCTCCTTGACGTTTTGCTATTACCTGGCACCATCAGACACACGTTTCTCCAAAGGGGACTAGAAGGCAGTAAAATAAGAGGAGTTGTGCTACGCTGTATCACCCTCTTTCCCACGGGGGGGGAGATCAATTCTGCCACTGGCACTCCCCATATTCCAGCTAATATTACCTGCAGAGTTTCCCAAAGTTTCATATTTGCGCCTACCATGTCCCGCATCTACCATGGCTGATTCATATTGTGCAGTGGGGGCTCTGGGACCATAAACCCTCTGAAGCCGGGTTCTCTGCCTGGGCACACCTCATTAGCGGTCAGGGGTCTGCGGTGGGCTGTCCTTACATGGGGAAATCCGATAAAACATAGCAGAAGCTTACTTTTCAGAGGGGGCCCTCCGTCAGGACAACCAAGCCGCAACAGGTGGAGATGCCGGAGCCGGTGTAGGCGATGGTGGGCAGAGCCGCCCCCATGCCGGAATTGAACATAGGGAAATATTGTTTGATCTCAAGGCGGACATTGGAGGGCTGGATTCCAAATTGGACTCACTTCTTCCAATGTCGACCTGTTATTGGATAAGCACTGCCATCGCCTAGATGAGGTGGAACAGAGTTTGTCCGGGCTAGAAGATGGATCGGCATCACTTATCGCTAGGCTGTCGACTCTCGAGATACAGATCAAGTCGGTCGCCGCCAAGAATGAGGACCTGGAAGAAGGGCACGCAGGAACAATATCGGCTTGGTGGACATCGGAGAACGGCAGGGGCAGATCAAGATGGAGGAATTTGTTGAAACTCTGGGCAAGGAGATCTTTGGAGTATCTGAGCTTTCCCCCCAGTTTGTGGTGGAGAGGTCCGACCGTATACCAGCCGCTCGACCAATACCTGGGACGACTCCCGGCCCCATCATTGCTCGCCTCCTGAAATATAGGGACCAGGACACGATCCTTCGTTTGGCCAGACTGAAAGGGGATTTTCTGTAAAACGGAGAACAACCCCCCAGATCTTTCCCGATTTCTCAGCGCCAGTGCAGGCTTCAAGACGGTCCTTTGTGGGGTTTAAAAGACCACTTGGGGATTGCAGAATCCCATACTCCATGTTATCCCCTGCGAAGCTCCGCATTCAGCATGATCGGAAGACACTATTTTTCACGTTCCGTGAGGCAGCATGCTCATTTTTGGATGAGATTGGTGGTCGTCTTGCCCGCAATACTCTGAGGCTGTGATGGTGCTGGGGCCGGGGGGCAGATGGACCCCTGAGGCGGGGGCTCATGACAGTCGCAGTGGAATGGAAAAATTGGGTGGTTGAATAACACTGGGGCGCCGCTAGCTTCTTTGATCTTTAGGCCAGGGTGCTTTGGAAATGTGTGTTTTACCTACTGATGGTGGGGTCTCACAGGCTTGCCCAGGCTCTAGCGCCCCGAGCACAGCATTGGTTCTGGTTTATGGTTGTGGGTGTTGGGGGGAATCCAGTCGGCAGGTTGGGGGTTGCCTGTGGGGGAGGGGCAGGATAGGTTGGATATGGTATTGGGTGATGGGGAGTCATAGGGGCATTCAGGTGGGTTGCATGTTGCCCGTGGGGGTGGAGGGGGTGGTTTAGAGCCAGTTCAGGGGGGACGAGCAGTCACAGCGATCGGCTGGGGCGAGGGGTTGGGGGATGTTGGTTTTGTTATGTTTGTAAGGAGTCCACTTCTTAACCTGGTGTCTCACTACCATGTCCTTCAATTGCAGCTCGGCCCACTCAGCGGGTGGCAGAATTGTGGCAGGGGGAAGGCTGTTTTCGACAATCTGGCATCTCTTGGGAAGATGGTATTTCAGGTAGGCACATGGAACATTAGGGGGGGGCAGCCCCTCCAAGATCAGGAAGGTTGCACAGTACCTCAGGAGGCACCAGGTGGAGGTTGCCTTCATCCAAGAAACCCACCCTACTTCCTCCTCCAAAAATAAATGGGGCGCCCATTGGGGTTGTCGTCCTATGCGAGCGCGTTGCTGTCCTGATCGTCAGGGCGGTTAAGTTTTGCCTTGTCTCGACAGCGAGGGATGATGAAGGGAGGGCCCTGCTGGTGGGTGGCATCCTAGAGGGAGTGCTGGTGGCACTTGTGAACTCATACAGCCCAAATATGGACAACGCTAACGCATTAGACTTGGTCATGGTGCAACTGGCCAGGTGTCAAGGCGCCACCATCGTGTGGCGCGGGGACCTAAATAAGGTGATGGACCCTCTCAGGGATAGATCCGAGGTGGGGCAGGGTCCTGTGACCAGGGCAACCTTGCAGGTGCAAGAAATATGCAGGAAATATAACCTGGTGGGTGGATGTCGATGTCAGCACAGGGATGAACGGGATTACAACGGTTTTGTAGGAAATAATGTTTTAATGCTTGAAAAATCTGAGGCAAAAAGCTGGAGGTGTGTATCCTCTAACTCGTAAGTGCAAGGCGTTACAGGAGGGTAGCAAATCCAAAGGGGTTAGTGCTTCACTGTCCAGGACTGGGGATTAGATTCTGGAGCTGTGAGGTGGTAGTCCGATCTGGATCGGGTTAGCTGTTCATATTCTGTGTTCTGTATAGTTTCTTTAATGGTTCCCGTGGGTAACAAAGGATCAGAGATATTTGCCGCTTGGAAATGCACAGATTAAAAAGAATTCTTTGGCCAAGGGGCCAAGTGTTGAGGGGAGGCTCTTCTAAAATTTCACACTCATACCATCTGGGAGTGTGCTGGAGCAGTTGTTTACGCAATATCTTATTCCTTTCGATTGAGATATTTGTTATAGGTCATGAGAGCCCTCATGACCTGTAGGGTCGACCGGTTTCAATGGCTAATGATATTGGAGCCATCTTCTTCAGGACCGTTGTTCAAAACAAGGGGTGAATCCAGAGGTTTCAGAGTGTCTGAAACAAGGACAAGCGCTGTAATTTAGGGATACAGGAAGGGTGGGGGGAGAGAAACAATTGTAGAGCATGAAGACTCATGGGTATAGTAATTGTATCCTTGACAAGCAGTAATTGCTAGACACCTTACCCAAACAGTAAGAGGAACAGTGTGACTCAAACCCAAATAAATTGGAGGTGCAAGGTAGCAGGAGGATTGAGGTGCCTGATCACCGGTGTCAAAAACAGTGACTCATCAAGGCGGGCAGGGGGTGTGAACAGGGAAGGGGGAGGTGATAATCCGGTGGCTGGACGTGCTGGGAAGGAAAGAGGAATGACTACATGTGGTCGAGGGTACCTCTGTGCAGGCTGGATGTGCTGCAGGAGGACTGTCGCTGTCTGATCGGTGGCTCTGGAAGGCAGAGAGAGGGTTCTGTCAAAAAAAGGGGCTTAGCAAAGGTGCTGGAAGCAACAGGCTGTTCTATGGTACAGAGGAGGCAAGGACAGTACCTGGTAAGCGTCTCCGTAGAGGCGCCTGCTCGTTTCAATGGTGCAGCTCGGAATGAGCGCGGTGTCGGAGCAAGGCCAACCGCCTCTAAAAACAAAGGAGAAGCGCGCACTCATCTCGCGTCAAAATGACGTCAGCGGGCGTCGTGGCCACGTCTTGTGTGGAGCGGTGAAGGTCCACACAGGGAAGACGTGCACGATCGCCCGTGAATAGTGCCGAAAAACACGTGTCAACAGCTGCTGGATGCTGTACGGGGCTCCAGCTGGAAAAAGTGCCCGGGGGCTGGGTGCACATTTTAAATCGCTACTGGCTGGGTGGGATGGACAGGGGGGGGGGAGGGGGGGTGGGTTTGGGGGGGTGTGGGGGGTAAATCAAAAATGGGGCCCGGTGCGGGGCACTAGAAGGGGGGCCAGAAGCAGCCCAGCACCTTTGCTAAGCCCCTTTTTTTGACAGAACCCTCTCTCTGCCTTCCAGAGCCACCGATCAGACAGCGACAGTCCTCCTGCAGCACATCCAGCCTGCACAGAGGTACCCTCGACCACATGTAGTCATTCCTCTTTCCTTCCCAGCACGTCCAGCCACCGGATTATCACCTCCCCCTTCCCTGTTCACACCCCCTGCCCGCTTTGATGAGTCACTGTTTTTGACACCGTTGATCAGGCACCTCAATCCTCCTGCTACCTTGCACCTCCAATTTATTTGGGTTTGAGTCACACTGTTCCTCTTACTATTTGGGTAAGGTGTCTAGTAATTACTGCTTGTCAAGGATACAATTACTATACCCATGAGTCTTCATGCTCTACAATTGTTTCTCTCCCCCCACCCTTCCTGTATCCCTACATTACAGCGCTTGTCCTTGTTTCAGACACTCTGAAACCTCTGGATTCACCCCTTGTTTTGAACAACGGTCCTGAAGAAGATGGCTTCAATATCATTAGCCATTGAAACCGGTCGACCCTACAGGTCATGAGGGCTCTCATGACCTATAACAAATATCTCAATCGAAAGGAATAAGATATTGCGTAAACAACTGCTCCAGCACACTCCCAGATGGTATGAGTGTGAAATTTTAGAAGAGCCTCCCCTCAACACTTGGCCCCTTGGCCAAAGAATTCTTTTTAATCTGTGCATTTCCAAGCGGCAAATATCTCTGATCCTTTGTTACCCACGGGAACCATTAAAGAAACTATACAGAACACAGAATATGAACAGCTAACCCGATCCAGATCGGACTACCACCTCACAGCTCCAGAATCTAATCCCCAGTCCTGGACAGTGAAGCACTAACCCCTTTGGATTTGCTACCCTCCTGTAACGCCTTGCACTTACGAGTTAGAGGATACACACCTCCAGCTTTTTGCCTCAGATTTTTCAAGCATTAAAACATTATTTCCTACAAAACCGTTGTTTTTGTGCTACCACGCTTGATCCATATTTAACGGTTAAAAGGAATCCAACGGCTTGTCCGTGCCCTCCCTTGGTTTTTTACCCCAACAACATACCCTGTTTGTTGTTATACTCTCTTCGCGCAACTGTCCCAGGTGCTGGGTTTGATAAACTCAAATTTAATAAGAGGAAGGCCACCCTCCCTCTTTCCAGTTGTTACTCAACACTACGGTGTGTCTCAGTGCTCTCATCAGCACCCCCCTCCCCCCCCCCCCCCCTGTTTTTCACATCCCTTTGCCCAATGGCCGATGGACATTTCCTTGCCTTTGCGGAAGAACTGGTCGACGGGATTCTTGCCAACCCCTCATTATTAGGCATTGACCTTACCCCACAGAACATCAGCAATAACGATGAATGGAACGAGATCGAAGCTTTGAGAAAGAAAATCATTCGCACGGAACTGCATGGAGCATTGATGACCGAATATCTAAGGGCACATGCAGCACCAAATGGTCTCATCATCCGCATCGAACCACGTATTTTTTTGGACAATTTACAGTTTAGAAAACATTGGTCCTTCATTGCCAACAAATGTACACGTGACTGGTTGGTACTTATCATTAATACCGCTAAAACAATCACAGACAACCTAGTACGAGAACTGAACGAGAAAAGTGACCTTTTGAAAACCAAAATAGCCATAGATATTTACACAGCAAAACTAAGTCTACTGGACACCACACTTAAAGAATTCAAGGAAAACACCCTGAGCCGAAAAATTACAAAACTGAAAAAAGACCTTACAGCATTCACGCATGTGAAAGTGTACCCCTATGTAGGGGAAGAATATTTTTCAGAAGAGGCGAAACAATCCAGACGAGACGCTGCACAACTACGTTTCCAAATCCTCCAACGAGGCAACGCTAACCGCTCTTGGAACAGCTCGAGCAGCAACTCTAGCAACAGCTCGGCCAATAAAAACTGGAACAAGAGGCGTGTACAATTCGGTGGTCAAAATCAAGAAACCCCCCCCCGCGGTTCCTTTTTTAGGCCCACGAGGGAGAGGTCAGCACCGGGCACGATGGCAGAATCACCCGCCGCCCACGATAGTCACCCGCAGCAGAGGCCAAGGCAACATACCAGCACTGCTCCCTCATTGATTGTCAACCAGTCCACGCATTTATTGACCAGAGCAGAACAAGAAATTCTACAGAAGGGTCTATCCTTCATCCCTACAGCACGGTACGACCCTTTCCAAACGCGGGTCGAATGCACACAACTGATGCGAAAAATAAGACTGAAACAGTACTTCAATAACAAGACCATTGAAGACACTGACGCTACAGGCCTACGCCCACCTTCACAATTCTTCCCTCCACACTGTACCAACACTCCAGAATCAATTACCTTCGAACAAGCACTGCTTAAGAAAATAGCAGAGTTCGAGCGGACTATTCCATTTATCAACAATAACTGTACTAAACCCCAACTGACAGCCCTTTCTGATTTAGCTGGAAATCCAGACATCACCATAAAGCCGGCTGACAAAGGGGGAGCCATTGTCATCATGGACACCACCAACTATATCAACATGGTTAACACCCTCCTGAGTGATAACACCAGCTACAAAATGCTGCGCATGGACCCCACACTCTCCCTTCAGGAAACAATAGCTCCTATCATCTATGAAGCAGAGGCCGAAGGTTACATCAGCGCCCGTGAGGCTGCTTTCCTCTCCCCGCCTCACCCTCGCATTCCGGCAATGTATGCCTTACCTAAAATCCACAAGGGCATCGTGCCACCACCCGGACGCCCCATTGTGTCCGGCATTGGCTCAATCCTAGAACCACTCTCTCAATTTGTTGATTTTTTCATAAAGGACCAGATTCCGAAAATGACTAGCTATGTAAAAGACTCCACCCATATACTGAACCTACTAGACACCTTGCAGTACGATCCACAACAAGAATGGCTAGTCACTATCGACATCGAGTCTCTGTACACTCGGATCCCTCAACAAGAGACTTTGAACATGCTGAGCAGGTTACTACATTCTGGCATCGAATTACATGGCGTGCCGCCCACCTTCATCCACCAACTGGCAGAGATTGCATTGACCAAAAACTATTTTCTGTTTCAAAATACCTATTACCAACAGATATCCGGCACTGCGATGGGAGCCACTTTTGCCCCCAGCCTAGCAAACTTATATGTCGACCTCTTTGAACAAGATCACATCTACCCAGCCACCAACCCTTTTGTCGCCAATCTTGGCATATGGCGGAGATACATAGATGATATTTTCATAATCTTCAAAGGGACAGAATTGGACCTGGTGTCCTTCCACGCCTGGCTGAACTCACTGAATCCACACCTTCAGTTCACATTAGAAAAAGATAAGCAATCTATACATTTTTTGGACCTTGCAATCTCAGCCCATAATGGGGGACTAGTCTCAAGTGTGTACAAAAAATCAACCGACAGAAATTCCCTTTTATGCTACTCTAGCTACCACCCTAGAGCACTCAGAGACAACCTGCCTTTCGGACAATTCTTAAGATATCGCAGGCTGTGCAGCCAGACCCCCACATACACCACACAGTCCAGCCTCCTAAGGGAACAATTGGCAACAAGGGGATATCCGCAGAGAATCATCAGAGACACTTACAAAAGAGCCAGAAACATTCAGAGATCTGTGACCCTCCAACAACACACGAAACCAGTCAACACCACAGGGATCACAGCAGTATTCAGTTACTCGCCCCTCCTCAACAAGATCAAACAAGAAGTCAAGAAGCTATGGCCGATCTTGAACACAGGAGACACTACCATCCCCATACCCCGTTTCGCCCTCAAAAGACGGACGAACTTACGAGATAAAGTGGTAAAAACACTAACACCCACCACTCTACCCACAGGACCCAATCAGCGCACCCTCTGGAATACAGTACCAGCCAGAGGACATGCACCCTGTGGCAACTGCTCCATGTGCCCCCAGACATCACGCACGACAAAGATCGACATAGGATGGCAGACACCTTGGAGGCAAATGACATTGACCAATTGCAATTCCAAAGGAGTGATTTACATGATCACATGCCCCTGTGCCCTTAGATACATTGGCATGACTGCCAGGGCAGTTTGGATACGCATGGTAGAACATAGGTCATGTATACGTACCAACAAACTCACTGCTCCCCTAGTCCAACATTTTACAGCTGAAGGACACACAGCTGACTCATTTAAATGGACCATCATAGAAAGGGTCACACCCCCTGTGAGAGGGGGCAACTTTAACAATATTCTCTTTAGAAGGGAACAGCAGTGGATTTACAAACTCAACACATGCTCTAAAGGACTCAACGAAAACATCCAGTGGCACGATCTAGCAGTGCTACCATAGACTGCCTGGAATATAGGCCTTGTCCAGCTCACATCTCTTCCCTGGGTTGAGGGTCCGTCTGTGTGATTGTGCACATCACACACACCCCTCCCCTTTTTGGATTCTCCTGCCACATTGACATCCCTTTGCTGGGCTGCTTCTGGCCCCCCTCTAGTGCCCCGTACCGGGCCCCATTTTAGATTTACCCCCCACGCCCCCCCAAACCCACCCCCCCCACACCCCCCCCGTCCATCCCACCCAGCCAGTAGCGATTTAAAATGTGCACCCAGCCCCCGGGCACTTTTTCCGGCTAGAGCCCCGTACAGCATCCAGCAGCTGTTGACACGTGTTTTTCGGCACTATTCACAGGCGATCGTGCACGTCTTCCCTGTGTGGACCTTCACCGCTCCACACAAGACGTGGCCACGACGCCCGCTGACGTCATTTTGACGCGAGATGAGTGCGCGCTTCTCCTTTGTTTTAAGAGGCGGTTGGCCTTGCTCCGACACCGCGCTCATTCCGAGCTGCACCATTGAAACGAGCAGACGCCTCTACGGAGACGCTTACCAGGTACTGTCCTTGCCTCCTCTGTACCATAGAACAGCCTGTTGCTTCCAGCACCTTTGCTAAGCCCCTTTTTTTGACAGAACCCTCTCTCTGCCTTCCAGAGCCACCGATCAGACAGCGACAGTCCTCCTGCAGCACATCCAGCCTGCACAGAGGTACCCTCGACCACATGTAGTCATTCCTCTTTCCTTCCCAGCACGTCCAGCCACCGGATTATCACCTCCCCCTTCCCTGTTCACACCCCCTGCCCGCTTTGATGAGTCACTGTTTTTGACACCGGTGATCAGGCACCTCAATCCTCCTGCTACCTTGCACCTCCAATTTATTTGGGTTTGAGTCACACTGTTCCTCTTACTGTTTGGGTAAGGTGTCTAGCAATTACTGCTTGTCAAGGATACAATTACTATACCCATGAGTCTTCATGCTCTACAATTGTTTCTCTCCCCCCACCCTTCCTGTATCCCTACTTTACAGCGCTTGTCCTTGTTTCAGACACTCTGAAACCTCTGGATTCACCCCTTGTTTTGAACAACGGTCCTGAAGAAGATGGCTCCAATATCATTAGCCATTGAAACCGGTCGACCCTACAGGTCATGAGGGCTCTCATGACCTATAACAAATATCTCAATCGAAAGGAATAAGATATTGCGTAAACAACTGCTCCAGCACACTCCCAGATGGTATGAGTGTGAAATTTTAGAAGAGCCTCCCCTCAACACTTGGCCCCTTGGCCAAAGAATTCTTTTTAATCTTTGCATTTCCAAGCGGCAAATATCTCTGATCCTTTGTTACCCACGGGAACCATTAAAGAAACTATACAGAACACAGAATATGAACAGCTAACCCAATCCAGATCGGACTACCACCTCACAGCTCCAGAATCTAATCCCCAGTCCTGGACAGTGAAGCACTAACCCCTTTGGATTTGCTACCCTCCTGTAACGCCTTGCACTTACGAGTTAGAGGATACACACCTCCAGCTTTTTGCCTCAGATTTTTCAAGCATTAAAACATTATTTCCTACAAAACCGTTGTTTTTGTGCTACCACGCTTGATCCATATTTAACGGTTAAAAGGAATCCAACGGCTTGTCCGTGCCCTCCCTTGGTTTTTTACCCCAACAACATACCCTGTTTGTTGTTATAATGAACGGGATTACGCCTTTCGCTCCTAGGTTCACAAATCCAGCTCTAGGTTGGACTATTTAATAGAATGCTGCGAAGGGGAGCTCACGTGGGGCAACAGCTGGATACTCCCACAAACTCTCTCAGATCATTCACCTGTGCTTCTGCAGTGCGGGTGGGGAAGGTTAGAGGGGGGGGGGCACTCTTGACGATTTAAGCCTGATGCATTGCAGGACCCAGTGTTTTGTCAGAAATTATGGCAGGCGATTGTCTTTCTTTCAGCACAAGGAGGGCTCTGTCTCCTTGGCAGCGGTACTTTGGGAGTGCCTTAAGTGCTACGTCAAGGGGGATGTGCATGTCTAAAGAAAATAGGATTCTCCAGGGCATCAGAAGGGACCTTGCAGGGGGAGTTGGGGGGGGGGGGAGGGGGTGAGGGGACCCACTGACTTTTGTAAAGCTCTGCCAGGAGCTCGACAGGTTTAATGATAATGATGTATTATTTATATAGCGCCTTAATACAAAGCACTTTACAGAGCACTTATTTACATACATTATCACCCAACCGAAATTGGTACTCATTTATTGACCTCGGAAGGATGAAAGGCTGAGTTGGCCTTGCCGGGATCCGAACCTGCAACCTGCAGATCACGCTCGGATCGCAGCAGCGAGCGCTCAACCTGCGGGAAATCGTTACTGGGTCGGGATGATCAGATGCATCAGTATGGGGAGGGGCAGAAACCAGGGGCCTTGTTGGCTCTTTTATTAGCGGATGCTAAGTGACCCCCTCAAGTGGAGTGCATTGGGGACCCCCAGGGAGGGCCGGTGCACACGGAAGAGGGTATTGCTGCGTAATTCTGTGCGTTCTACAAGAACCTGTACGGATCAAGGTACACGCAGGATTTGGATGCCCTGCAGCAATATTTGGAGGAGGTGGATCTGTACTGGGTGGAGTCACACAACTCAATCGGGAGGTCTCATTGGAAGAGATCCTGGCTGTGATTAAGGAGCTCCGGGATCAAAGTCTCCGGGGCCTGATGGTCTAACCAAGGAATTTTATAAGGCATATGCCCCATTCTGGCACCAGTGCTCCTGCTGGTTTATGAGAAATCGCTTGCTGTTGGGACACTTCCCCCCCACACTACGCAAGGCAATTATTGTGCTTGTGCAAAAACAGAGGAAAACGACCGAGGATTGCGCCTCGTACCGGCCAATTTCCCTAATCGGTGTCGACAACAAAATATTTGCCAAAGCGCTTGCTAATCGGCTGCTCCCATTGATGCCTGGCTTGGTGCTGGCGGACCAGGCTGGTTTTATCCCGGGAGTAACACCTTGTTTGGCTTTCGCTCTTTCTTTGGAGTAGGATGGGAGTCTTCTGGGGTCCGCTTGCTGGGAGTGCAGGCGTCTCGCAGTCGGGATGACCTGTTTCATGACAACAACGGGAGAACAATTGAAGCTCCAGGAGGCGGTGGCGAGATGGCGGACATTCCCGCTCACGCTACTTGGGCATATTTCCATTGTCAAAATGATTGTGCTCCCTACATTTTTTTACTTTTTCCTCAACGTTCCCCCTGCTGCTGTCAGGTAGTTTTTTCCGGCATCTGCGTGTGTTCATCCTTGACTTGCTATGGGCTGGAAGGCCTGCAAGGATGGCGTATACCACACTAATACAATCAATGGCGAGGGGGCCTGAGCTCTACCGGACCTTGAGCAGTACTATTGGGCAACGCAGGTGTTTGGGAGAATTCTCATTTATGGCTAATTTCCCTCACCTAGTGAGTCCCCCAGCAACTTTGCTGGACTTATGGAGTTTATTTTTTTCCACTTGGTAAGAGTGAGAGCTTTTCCCCCACTCTTACCTGTGTTTTGCAATGTGTTTCTACTTGTTTTTGTGATTGTGGACTCTGAAGTACACCACTTCAGTAGCCCCCTTCTTTTTGTGTCACACAGCACCTTCAGTGCCGTGGCACAGGGTTGTCTTTGAGACTTCCTTCGACTCCATTTCTGAGGCGACTACTGTCCCCCAGAAAAGGGTAAAGTTACCATTAACTTTACCTAGTCAATCTACCACAGATTCGGTACACCCCATCTTCCATGGAGTACTGGAAAGGGTTAACTCGTATCCCTTTGTATCTGTACCTCCTAGAGCATTGTTTTGCTCTTTTAACATTTAGATATGGCTGGTGGCAGTGGTACCTACCCTAACCTTTCTACCGCGATTATATTAGATAAACGTGGTACTGTTCTTGGCTATTATATTAGCCTCGAACATAAACCCGCTTGACCAAATCGTCTTTCTCTTGGCTCCGGTTGGGTTTATTCGCCATTTCTTTTTGTTAAAGTCCTTCTTGTGTTTTACTTTGCGCGGCAAACTAGGTTCGCCTTCTTTGTTCACTGTCTTTTGGCAGACTTCTGCCCAGAAGCCCTCCTCAAGGCGCCTGGGTGTCTAGGTGGGCTGAATGTGAGGGAGGGGTGTAGTCACTGTTAGGGAGAATTCTCTTATAAGGCTCATTTCCCAAACCTAGTGAGTCCCCCAGCAGCTTTGCTGGATTTTTGGGGTTTGTTTTTTTCTCCTGCCAAGAGTGAGACTCTCTTCCTCCCACTCAGGCATGATTTGAGGTATGTCTTTGACTTATTGTGTGCTTATGGGCTATGGGGTCTTTTACTCCATAGGGTATCATCTGTTTTAGTGTATGTGTTACAAGGCACCCTCAGTGCAGTAACACGGGTGTCATAGTGACCCCCACACATAGACTCCATACCCTGGGACTGACTACTGTCTCCCAGGGCATGTAAAGTCACCATTGGCTTTACTAGTCCAAAATTGTGAACAGAACCAGTACAAACCATCATATTGTGGAAGTACTGGAAGGGGTTAATTAGATTGCCCCTGGGTCTGTTTCGAAGGGGGCACTGTCCAGTCCCCCCTTGTCGAGTTTCTAGCTGGTGGCAGTGGTTACCACGCAGAATATTCCACCAGAATATTTCCTATGGGATTTTCCCATTGGTTTTAAACGCACCACTTTTTGGTGTCAATGTTAAAGATACCGCCGGTTTATTTATTTATTATAAAATCACCGGTCGGGTCTTTTCACCAGAACTCTTTTCCAAAATGGTGTTTGGGTCCGTCTCTGTAACTCCAACCAAGGTCGGGCCCTTTGTTCCACTTTTTGGCGGGCTTCTCCACAGAAGCCCTCCAAATGGTGCCACTCTGTCTGGGTTCCACAGGATGTATGGGTGGGGCAATTGGCACCCTGGACTGCATTGCCTTAGCAACTCAAGTCGCACTCTGTTCTGATTGGCCAAGTGGTGAGCCGCCCGGCTCACCACTTAGCATGTATGAGTGACAGCTAGGCTATTGAATGGGGGGTTTTCTACATAAAAGCAGGGCTTTTGGGACTGGAACTTCAGAAGTCGCCACAGGACCCAAGAAATCCGGAGAGGGGAGAAGCTGAGCCATCTGCAACGACGACACCACTTGTGGAGCCCTGCCGCAACGACCTCACCACTTTCCTGACGACAAGAGATCTTCTGCTGGAAGAGTCTTCTCCCTCTGAACTGGTGGGGACAACCAGTTCGACATTCGCCTTCCAAGACGCCCCTTGGTCGAATCGACAGTGCCAAGCACCCTGCGGCAGGATAGCCAAGCTTCAGTCCAGCCGGACCGCGAATAAAAGGAACACACCTTTTAACCTAATGAACTCCGAGGTGGTTTCGTCCCTGGGCAGAAACGACTCCACGTTTCCTCCTTGAAGAGATCTTCTCCTTCCCTGGTCGAAACCACGAACTGCACCCGCTGCCAGGAACAACTGCCACCACTGGAGCCTCCACACTTTTAAAGGTACTGTGTTCCATCTGGCCTGCCTTTCTACGGATTGCTAAAGGTGACCCTTAAATCCTTGGCTTTCCAACTGGGCTGGCCCCCAGACCTTCTAACTTTACCTTTCGCGTCAAACCAACCTTTTTTGAACATTTTTGCAAAGACTTTAGTGCATTTTAAACTGTGTGATCTTGGGCACATTCCGCCTTGCTCCATTTAAAGTGGGCCTGGCCTATGAACTTTGGCTCTACAGTATCCTCTGCCTTCACTAACTTGCTGTGGTCTTAGAAAAGTGTTGGGAACTGTTTTATTTTCATGACCTGCCTTTTTCTCTCCCTTTAACTTAATTATTGGAGTGCCATCTAAGTTGCACGCTCACATCTGTTTTTACAAATAGTGGTGGTTTGACCTAGACTTGTCTGATAATTATTAAGGGAGTTGTGCATACTTTTCTAATTGTGTTTGAACTTGCTTTGATCTGTAGTGCTTAGTGTATTTCCTAAAGTGTGTTTTAAATAAATAAATATATACTTTTGATACCAAGCTGTGGTCAGTGTTTGCTTGCTCTACTGTGTGTGTGACCCTATTGTGTATGCTCTGTATACTGCCCTACTCATCTTGAGAGAAGTCTGACTGCTCAGCCACAGCTACCAGGTAAATCTGGGTGGTGCAGACTGCTACCAATTGGGTTTACTGCTTACTCCTGTAGTCTTAATCTTCTTGCAGTGTTCCCTAAGGGAACTGCACAGGATTCTGCCTAACAGTCACCCCCTGCACAGGGTATCCTAGGAAACCCAAGTCGCACTTTGTCATGATTGGCCAGGGTAGTTGTCTGGGCTGGACAACACCCCTGCTGGGAGATTGACAGCCAGGCTGTGTGAATGGGGTTTTTTTGCATAAAAGGCAGGTCTCTTGGGCTAGAAGTCAGAGAGTCGCCACTGGAACTACAAGGAACCAAAGAGAAGCGGAGAGAACGACGGCTGCTGCAACTACCCTGTCATGGTGAAGCCCTGCTGCAGTCCTGAGCTGTCTGCCCTTCAACGACTCAGAGAAGATCCAGCCTGGAGTATTCTTCCCCTGAGCTTGGTGGGGATAACTAGCTCATCTTCTACATTCAGAGGATCCTCTTCCGTGGTCGAAATCGCTGCACACTGCTGTAGTGGTCCGGATTGCCACCTGAAGAGCCTCTCCTGTTTTTTTTTTATAAACTTTCTTTTTATTTTCTTCTCAAGAGCCTAGGTTACAAGCATGCTTAAGAAAACCAGTGTAGTATCCCAAGCATTCTTCTTATAGTCAATGTTCATTTCTTTCATACATAAGTTCTTGAGTGTAACAATTAAACAGTTTATTTCCCCCCTCCCCCCTTACTTTTCCCTTATTCCTTTTTCTCGTCGTGCTGTCTCTCTCTCTCTCTCTTTCCCTGTTCTGGGATGTTAGGTGATCGATATATTTCTGAGGGTCCGTGGTTTATAGAAATGGGCTTCCTTGTCTCCGACAAAGTCTCTAAAAGGGGACCATATGGACAAGTATCTCTGGTATGTCCCTGTTCTTATGGCAGTTACCTTCTCCATTGCCATTACTCCCCATATTTTCACCCACCACCATGGTGTCGTCGGGCCCTCTAGCGTTTTCCACCTTTGTGCCAGTGTCATTCGTGCTGCTGATAGTAAGTGTGTTATTAGAGTGGACATATGTCCCGATGCCGCATATATACCCTTTGCCTCCGCTCCCAACAGGATCACCTTAGGTGAGAGCGATAAGTCTCTGCCAGTAATGTCTTTGATGTGTTCCAGTATCGTTCCAATAGGAAATCGCCTTGGGGCATGACCACCACATGTGGAATAGATCTCCTCTCCCTCCACGTTGTCTCTGGCAGTTTGGGGGATACTCTGGGTTTATTTTGTGTAATTTGTTGGGGGGCATGTACCATCTGTAGCATAATTTATATGCAGCTTCTTTAATTGCTGTGCATTTGGATAATCTATAGCCTCTTGTCCATATCTGTTCCCACTCTCTTTCCGTTATCGACTCTCCTACATCTTTTTCCCAATTTTCTTTATATCTTAGGTTGTCTGTTGGTTGTGCCCCATCGAGCAGTCTGTAGATTCTTGATATACCCCTCCTTGATTCCCCCTCTTGCATTGTTAGTTCCAAGCCTGTTGGGGCTCTTGTTCCTGCCCTTTTCACTGACTGGTGCAAGATCCAGTGTTGTACTTGCATGTATCTGAACCTTTCGTTTTCCCCCAGATCAAATTTCTTTTTGCATTCTAAGAAAGGGATTGGTGCATGTCCTGCAGTGTTAGGGTGTCTGCGCCTTTCCATCCCTCCCTGAAATTTTTCTTCAAGCCTGGGGTGAAGTCGATGTTATGTGCTATTGGGGATAGTGGGCCCAACCCTTGTTTGATCTTTTTCATTTGCATGGCTCTGTCCCAGTTACTCAGGGCTGTTTAAGTGGCTCCTAGTAGTTTTCCTTCTGCTTCGCGGGCCTTAGGGTTCAGTGCTAGGAGCGCTGTTATCAGGATCTGTGTGGATGCTTATTCTATGCCTCTCCATCCTTTGGTGTCGGCTGGTTTAGCCCACTGGAGTATGGGGGCCAAGTGCGCTGCCATGATGTATCTGCCCAGATCTGGGACCCCCAGGCCGGATAGCCACCTGAAGAGCCTCTCCTGTTTTTAAGGAGCGCACCTTTTATTCCTTGTCGCTGCTGCCGGCTTCATCCCTGTGTGGTACAGACCCCTTCAGACGTCCTCCTTCACAACGAAGCTCCAGGAATCGTGGGTCTGCGGGAAACCAACAGGAACAACTGCTAGGGCACTAGCTGCACCACTGGAACAAGGTACTGTGTTCTGTTGAGGAAACTGGATGAATCCCTTTTTCTTAATTTCCAAGGCTTGCCCTTGTCTTCTCTCCTTCGTATAACTTTTTCTTCCGAACATTGACAATATCGAAGTACTTTGGACTACGTTGAATCGTGAACTGTCTGACCGTGTGATCTTCGGCAACTGGCCCCGGTGTCTTTCGACCCTGGCTCCGGCCCTTTGACTGCTGACCTCCTGTCTGAGTGTTTCTTGATTCTGCCTGCCTAACTAAAATATTGCCTGTGATTTATGCCTCCAACTCCCTCTGGGTATCTCAGGTGCTAGGTGTGTTTTTGCCCCGGTAGCATTTCATGTCACGGATACGCGTTTGTTTAGTAGACCGAACTGTCAAAAAGTGATCGCAATCGTATTCGCTGTAACGTGTTTTGTTCATAACACCAGTTCATTCAAACACAGGGTACTTACCTTGAGACTTACTGTACAACGTGAATTGGTTAGTTGTAGTATATTTAACGTGTGGTTTTTATTGAAGTTCAATCAAAGTGTTGTGTTTATAACGAATGGTTTAAAAATAAGTGTACTTATATTTTTCTACCTGAAACCTTGAGTTAGTGTTTCCTTGCGTCACAGTAAATGTGGTCCCTTTGTGTAATCTCTGCTACTGCTCATATACTCTTGAGATAAGCCTGGCTGCTCCACCACTGCTACCACTCTGACATAGTAGTACAGGCTTGTACCAAAGGTAAAACTTGTATTGCCACCTGTAGTCTTAATTGTGTGTAGTGGTCCCTAAGGGCACTGCACTGGATTCTGCCTAACGGCAGGCGCACTTTCTAGGGTATTGGTATGCTACACATTTTGTGAGGCCACATGTAGAGGTGGAGAGAGCGCTTACCGCCCCAGACCTGCTGCGTGCTAGGATTCTTGGGATGTCCCAAATATCACCCAATACCCTGAACATTGTCAAGATCACATGTGTGCTTTGGATAGAAATTGCAGGAAAAATGTGCGTCTCTGCTCTGTACTCGCATCTCCTCCCGGTACAACATGTGCCCGCGTTGGCCATAACGAGTGAGCATGTCTATCTGCAGTGGGCGGACAAGCTTGATATCGTCACCTTTGGGGATCTGCTCGTTGATGGTGAATTTCTCTACATTTAGCAGGCAAGGGGGCGACTCGGTGCTAGATGTTTTTCTCTATTTTCATGTACAACACGCTCTCAAGGCTTTGTTCACCTCGTTCCCCACGCAACCCTCTGCGTGACCACTATTACAGGGGGTGATCCAGTCCCAAGGGGATGGCAGCTTGGTTTTGCGGATATATAGTAGTATTATGTCGGATATACCGTGGGCGGGGGAGGCACTGAAGAGATGTTATGTTAATTGGCATTTATATAACGCCTTATGTATCATTGGTATGACCTCAAAGCGCTGTTAGGTTGAACGCCCTCGGAAACTGCAGTTCAAGTCAGTAGAGAGAGAGAGAGAATGTCGTATGGTGCTTGGGCGCACCGGATATGTGTGCAGCTGGAGTGGTTGTTGCATGATAGCTGCTTCTTAGTGGTAGGTGTAGTGCTGAGGAAATCAGTTGGATGTGTTCAGTCTGGAGGGTGGGCACCCAGACTGAGTTTGGCTACGTTAGGCCTGAGGAGACGCCTAAGCTAGCCGGAATGTGCTCAGCTAGCTGTCTTTTAATTATGATGATGTGTCCGTGGGGCCGTGTTAGTATGAGAACAGCTAGGTCGAATGTGTCATAGCATAGCTGTGTTCTAGTTGAATGATGGTGTATTGGAGAGAGTAAGCGTAGTAGTGTGATATGGTGGTTATCACTGAAGCGCCTGCGACCAAGCACGAGAGCAGGACAGGGGCCATACATAGCGGCATACGTATATAAAGCAACAGGATGGATAGGGTAAACATGTGATACATCCTTTCCATCCGCTCCATCCGTCCCGTCTACTTCGTCCGTCCCGTCTACTTCGTCTGTCCCGTCCACTCTGTCCGTTCCATCCACTCTGTCCATTCCATCCACTTCATCCAATCCATCCATCCCATCTACTACATCCACTCCATCAATCCGTTCCATCCACTCCACCCAATCCATCATTCCCCTCCGTTCCATCCTTCGCATCCGTTCGATCCGTTCCATCCACTTCATCTGTTCATCCACTTCATCTGTTCATCCACTTCATCTGTTCATCCACTTCATCCGTTCGTCCACTTCATCCGTCCGTCCACTTCATCCGTTCTATCCTTTCCATCCGCTCTATCCTTTCCATCTGTTCCATCCACTCTGTCCGTTCCTTCCACTCTGTCCGTTCCTTCCACTCTGTCCGTTCCTTCCACTCTGTCCGTTTCTTCCACTCTGTCCGTTCCTTCCACTTCATCCATCCGTCCATCATTCCCCTCCATTCTATCCTTCACATCCGTTCGATCCGTTCCGTCCACTTTATCCGTTCCATCCACTCCATCTACCCACTCCATCCTTCCCATCCGTTTTATTCTTCTCATCCGTTCTGTCCGCTTCATCCGTTCTGTCCGCTTCATCCGTTCTGTCCCTTTCATCCGTTCTGTCTGCTTCATCCTGTTAAGCTCACCTGGGTTCCACAATGGCGCCGAACAAAGCTGGACTGCAGCGGTCTCCACCAATGTGACTCGTAGTGTAGTGATGAGTGACTGGACTTGCCCACTTAATTTCGTCTGTCTGGCACATAGGAGGATTTTCCTAAAGTGGTAAAATGGTAATTAGCCGGCCTTGGTAAAAGGGATTAACTTTGTCGTTTCCGAAACCACCTTGTGTTCCCCTTATCATGTCTCCCCTTATTGTTAGAAAGGATGGGCTCTCCATCCTGCGTCGGGGTGCGTAGAAACCATTTGTTAGGGAGAATTCTCTGTTTGGGCTGAATTTCCTAACCTATTGAGTCCCTCAGCAGCTTTGCTGGATTTCTGGAGTTTGGTTTTTTCTCCTGCCAAGAGTGAGACTCTTTTTTTTTCCCACTCTTGGACATGATTTATGGTGTTCCTTTGAATGTTAATGTGTTTCATGGGCTGTGGGGTCTTTTACTCTATAGGGTGTCATGTGTTTTTGTATGTGTGTTACACAGCACCCTCCGTGCAGTAACACCGGGGTGTCCTAGTGACCCCCCACCGTAGACTCCATACCCTGGGACTGACTGTCTCCCAGGGCATGTAAAGTCACCATTGGCTTTACTAATCCCAAATTACTAACAGAACCAGTACAAACCATTATATTGTGGACGTACTGGTAGGGGCAATTTGATTGCCCCTTGGTCTGTTATTCGAGGGGGCACTATCCCGTCCCCCCTCGTCGAGTTTTGGCTGGTGGCAGTGGATACTACTTTTTATATTCAACCGCAAATATATCTCTATGGGATTTTCCCATTGTTCGAGGCTAATACTTTTTAACATAGCCTCTAACATACCGCCGGCTTATTTATTTAATATTAATTAACCGGTTGGTATTTTCTGCCAGAACTCGGTTTTAAAATGGCGTTTGTGTTCGCCTCGGTAACTCCAAACCAAAGGTTGTGCCCTTTGTTCCACTTTTTGGCGGGCTTCTCCACAGAAGCCTCCAAAAGTGGTGCCACTCTGTCTGGGTACCACAGGGGCTGTGGGAGGGGGTTTAGGCACCCTGGACTGAGTTACCTTCGTAACTCAAGTCGCACTCTTTTGTGGTTGGCCCAACAGCTAGGGTGAGTGAATGGGGGTGTGCTGCATAAAAGCAGGGCTTTTGGGACTGGAACTTCAGAAGTCGCCACAGGACCTGAAAATCTGACGAGGGAGAAGCTGAGCCGGCCTGCTACGACGACACCACCGGTGGAGCCCTGCTGAACCGACTCACCACTTCCCAATGACAGAGGAGATCTCCCGGCTGGAGAGTCTTCTTCCCCTGACTGGTGGGCACAACCAGTTTACCTTCCTTTCTCGCATCCAAGGACGTCTTGTGGTCGAATTGCCCGTGCCAAGCACCCCGGCAACCGGATAGCCACTTACAACTGGACCGCGAATAAAAGGACTGCTCCTTTTATTTGAGAACTCCGCGGCTGGTTTCTTCCCTGGCAGTGCAACGGACTCCTGCTTTCCTCCCCAACGAGATCCTCTCTTCCCCCGGACGAAGCACCGGCTTGCACCTGCTGCCAGGAACAACTGTGCCCCCGCTGGAGCGTTCTCACCATTTTAAGGTACTGTGTCCGCCAGGCCTCCCTTTCTAAAGATTGCTACAAGGTAACAATAATCCCTTAACCTTCTGGACTGGGCTGGCCGTCTTGACCATCTAACTGGTCCCTTTCTTTTTGGTCCAACTCTTTCTGAACTTATTGCGAGACGTTTGGGCACTTTGAACCGTGTGACCTTGGACACATTTCGACCGGAGCCTCTTAAAGTGGGTCCGGCCTTGTTAACTTTGACTTTACGGTTTTAACCTGCCTTCTTCTCCTACTGTGTTCTTCCGAAAGTGTTGGGATTAGAGTGCCATCTTCGTTAAGCGTTCACCGCTGTCTGAAAATAAGTGTTGCTTTACTTAAGACTTGTCTAACTAATCGTTGAAGGGAGTGTGTATCTTTTAGTGACCGTGTTTTTGAACTGCTCAATATTAGTTCCAGTGTGTTTTACTAGATGGGTTTTTAAATAAATAATTATATCTCTTTTAAACCAAGCTCTGGTCAGTGTTTGCTTTTTCTACTGGGTTCTTTTGACCTATTGTGAATACTCTGTATACTGCCTAACTCTTCTTGAGAGAAGTCTGACTGCTCAGCCACAGCTACCAGGTAAATCTGGGTGGTACAGACTGCTACCAATTGGGTTTACTGCCAACCACCTGTAGTCTTAAATCGTTTGCAGTGGTCCCAGAGGGAACTGCACAGGTTTCTGCCTAACACCAGTTGACTTCACTGATCCGTAAGCTGATGGCAGAGTTTTCAGACAACGATGACTCCGAGGTAAGTTTTATGCCAATCCAAAGTATAATGCAAAGTCTTAGAGTTCGATTGTCTTATAGTTCACTCTTACTCCTTTTATATATTTCTTCCCTTGCAGAATGGCCCAAGGTGAATGTTCCGTCTCCGAGAGGAATGAGTTAGCGCCAAGGTAAGAGTCAGTTTTGCACCAAGCTCTAATATTAGCAAGCGATATCGTTCGTTATGAGATTAACCAATTGTCCTCTCTATTTTTGCAGGTGTGGCGCTTCTCCGGAATGAGGGATGTAGGATGATGACTAGCGACACCTTGAGCGGTAATCTACCAGGTAAGTATCTTGCGGTATGAATTTGAATGTCTTTTGCAGAGCGCAGCTCACCTGTTGTCTTTCTTTCTTTTGCAGATGCAGATGCTCCGAGCAGCAATTTCAACAGAGTGCCTCGTGGGATCGTGTGGATGAAAGGAGCATTGGTGAGTAGGCCCCGGAGCTGCTGGTGACAGTGCAGCGCGGTAACAGATGTTTTCTTTTCCTCACAGGTGCGGCGACTCCAGACGAATGCGATGACTAATGGTGTGGCTCCTATTCTAATCTGCTTTTCCTCTTCTCTTTTGCAGGTTCGGTTCACGGAGAACAAGACGGGTGTAGCTGTAGACTGGATGCAGAGGTGCAGGCACGGTGAGCGTTACGCTGCAGAAACGCGAAGCGTGTGCTGCTCTCCGGGCGTGGTTTAAATAGCCACCATAAAGTAGTTCCCAGGTAAAATAGTTCCAGTACCACATCCAAGAAAAATAGTCCCTGGAAGAAAGTAATCGCTTCAAGGCCTCACGGTGGCCTGTACATGATTTCTTTACAGGCTGACCTGCTCTGTCTAAAAAAAGCAATATGAACCTGGCGCCAACGGCGCCAGGACTGAGTCCATGAAGCCCCTAGGCGATCCCTTGAGCCTTCCCGAGTTCCCATGGGTGCCTGTACTCTGGGCAGATAGGTCTGCTCCTGATGTCTGGGGGCAGGCATCGTGATACATCCGTTGCGTCCGCTTCATCCGTCGCGTCCGCTTCATCCGTCGTGTCCGCTTCATCCGTTCCATCCGTTCCGTCCACTCTGTCTGTTTCATCCACTCTATCCATTCCATCCATCCAATCTACTCCATCCACTCCATCCGGTCCATCCACTCCACCCACTCCATCATTCCTCTCCGTTCGATCCTTCGCATCCGTCCACTTCATCCGTTCCGTCCACTTCATCCGTTTCATCCACTTCATCCATTTCATCCATTTCATCCGTTCTATCCTTTCCAGCCGCTCCATCCTTTCCAGCCGCTCCATCCTTTCCATCCTTTCTATCCGTTCCATCCACTTTGTCCGTTCCATCCACTTTATCCGTTCCATCCATTTCATCCGCTCCGTCCAATCATCCATTCCATCCATTTTATCCGATCCATCTACTCTATCCTTTCCATCTACTCTCTTCGTTCCATCTACTCTCTTCGTTCCATCTACTCTCTTCGTTCCATCTACTCTCTTCGTTCCATCTACTCTCTTTGTTCCATCTATTCTCTTCGTTCCATCTATTCTATCCGTTTCATCTACTGGATCTGTTTCATCTATTCCATCCATTTCACTTACTCTAGCCGTTTCACTCAGTCTATCCGTTTTAGTTATACTATCCGTTTTAATCTTTCTATCCGTTCGATCAACTCACTGTGCTCTTTTATTTTCTTTGTTCAAGCAAACTTGGATTTCTCATTGTTGTAGCTATTCGTTCCATTTGCTCTAAGCGTCGATTCTTTAAGGGAAGAGCCATGTTTTCAGTAATTTGCGGAATGACAGGTAGTCTTTGGTGTGTTGAATGTGGGGTGGAAGCGAGTTCCATAGAGTGGGGGCCAAGGCTGAGGATCCTCCTAACTTGACGGAGTTGGTGTTTGGTATCACTAGAAGGAGTGCAGAGCTTGATCTTAGAGTGCGCGGTGGGTGGTAGGGTTTTAGCTTGTCCTGTAGGTATAGAGGGCCGGTTTTATTCACTGCTCGGTGGGAGATGCATAAGGCTTTGAAAGTCACCCTTCATCCAACTGGGAGCCATTGGAGAGTTCTGAGAGCTGGAGAGGTGTGGTCTCTTGGGCCAAGTGCTAGAAGCAAGATGGTGGGAGGAAGCCCTAGGTAAAACCATAGAAGATGAGGATTGGGCATGCGTGTTGAGAAAACCCAGAAAGTATCATTAAACTCCAAATACAGGTTGATACATTTTAATTTCCTACATCAGGTCTATCACACCTCGGCCAAGCTCCACAGATGTTTCCCTACCGCTCCAGTTGCTTGTGCCAGATGTGACTTTGCACCAGCAGGATTTCTCCATCTGGCCTGGGAGTGTTTGCTGGTCTCGAACATTTGGATAGAGGTATTGATAAAAATCTCTTTGATCAACTGGGAACCGTTGGAGCCAGACTCTGTTGTGGTTATTTTGGGATGCAAAAGGGCCCTGCAGCCGGGGACGAGGCATTTGGTGGGGCTGCTGCTGGTGATAGCTCGCAGGAGGGTGGTCATGGCCTGTGGGAAGGTCCACCCCAATGTGCAGGGGTGGCTTCAGGATGTTGCCTATTGTCATTTTGTGGAGACTGCTTTCATTCAAACTTTGCCACTGCATGCCAGTCCACCGGAGGTTTGGAGTCCATACGTTCAATATCTGATTGCAACAGCGGATTGATACTGCAGGATGGAACAGTGGCAAAATCAATGTCTCATGTATTGCTGATGTGTACAATATCATGCTGGGTGCGCGGCGGGTGGAATCAAACTCCTTGTATGTTTGTTTGGTTTAAAAAAAAAAAGTATTATTCCAAGATGGCGGCCGAGCCGGGTAGACGTGCGTGAGTGTAGCTCCGTCCCCCCAGCTCGGGCCGCAACAAATAAAGATTACAGCAAAGCAACACTGTGCCAATAGCAATGTGCCTTCCCTCCGCCACATACGGAAGGCGAAGAGAGGGAGAAGAGGAGCCGAGACCTCCGATGGATCCCGGTAGAAGAAGACGAATCAGCGCTAATGTCCAGGCGTGGAGCAGCCCGCTATATAGCGAGATTGCCCGGAGAAGAGCTGGTCCGCGGGGGGAGATTCCCCCGCCAACAAGCAGTAAAGTCGAACCGGCAGTGGCAGCAAGAGGATCGCCTCGCAGGAAGCAGAGCCGGTCCGAGAGCAGCAAGCGCGCCGCCCGCCGTTGCGGAGAGAGGCACCAACCCACCGGGAAGACCAAAAGGAGGTGGAAGCTGGCTCCGGAACAGCGCGCCGACTCAGAGGAGGGGGCGCAGTCGAGGGAGAGGCCCGGCCGAAGAAAAACGCGCATCACTCAGCCCGGGACGGAGATAAGAGGAGAAGGCAGCGCACTGCAACGCAAGGGAAGGGAGTCGCAGTGCCCGGCAGAGACGCTGTAAGGTACGAGGCCGGGGAGAGTCTGGGGGGGGCGGCGGGGAGGACGCCTCCATCCGCAAAGACAGCAAAAGCGAGCCCCCCACCCCCCTGGGCCTCCCCCCTCGATAATATCACCCAGAGACCCGGGCGTCAACCGCATCCCACGGAAAACGGTGCAGGCACCTGTCACGCCGAGATTACTGCGATGTCTATGGACACCTCCGTCCCCAAGCACCGGTCAGGGAGAAATCAAGAATGCTCCCTAACCAGTTATTGAGACCAGGTGCACAAGAGGCAGGAGCGCGGGTACCAGGTAGCTGCAAGGGAAGCAGGTTAGGAAATCGTGAATACAAGGTCAATAATCACGAAGGGCAATAGTAAGAAGGAAGTAAGAACAGCACCTACCAATGTTGTAGTGTGAGGAGGGAGCGGATAGTCCCCAGGTGGTGGAGAATAATAGAACACCCAAAGGAGGACGGATAACCTGGTTCCCCTTGATGAAAGCACCTGAAGTAGTGCTCAGCGTTCAAAGGACAGAGTCCACAAAAGCAGAAGGATATCCAGAGGCAGTCCTAGGTCCGTGAGCCAAAGTTCCAAAATCCTGAGGAGCAAAAGTTCCAAAACACCAATTCCGAGGTACAAGCGAAGGCAGTCCAGTAACACGAAGCACAAGGTCAAAAATCCAAGAAAACAGAGTTCCAAGCAACAAATCCAAGGGAAAAAACGAAAGCAGTCCAATTCCAGATACTCAAGGTCTAATAGCCAGAAGAACGGGATCCAAGCAAAACGAAACGCCACTCGAACACTGTTGAACAGCTGAGAAGCGGAGTAGTCCGTGATCAGTGTTCCTTTATGCCGGAGACCAGATCATGTGACTGCATCCCCATCAGGTCACATGGGTGACATGGCATGTCACGTGATACAGAGTGGCGAGGTGGATTTTTCGATTGGGCACTCATGTGCATGGTCTTAATGACGAATTCATCTCACCCTTATAATGTGGCTACACCCCTTCTTTTGACAATCCAGCATCTGACACTTGTACCTGCTTTATACGGGCTTTACTTTCTATTGCACCCCTTTTTTTCGGTTTCAACAAGGAGTTTCTAAGCAATTTTAACTCTGTTCGAAGCTTCTCCTCATTCATTTTAGGTCAAGCAGCTTGTTTTAATCTTCAAGGTGCTCTTTCACATTCTAGCTGAGCGGGTTTACCACACATTTCGTAGACCGCACTTGTAGACTCACGATGCGTACTCTTTCGCTTCATTTCCTTTGCATTGCCCGGCCGTCTCACGTGCCTCGTACACTCTGAGACTCTTCGCCCGGTTTCTTCCCCAGGGCTTTGTGTTGTATATCAACCACTTGTGATTGGCTGCACATTGCAAGCCAATCGCTACGGAGGTGTGTCAGCCTGACACGACCTCGTCAGAGCGAGGCTTTCTACGTGCGACGCGTTACCTTTTTTTTTTTTTTTTGAAGCGTCATTACACTGCCAGCCCTCCTACACTAGCTATGCTTCATTCTTTGCGCTTCATACATTTCGAGACTCTGCATCCAGTCCCACTTCCCAGGGCTTTGTTTGCCTGGTTAGGTTTGGTGCTTTCAAACCACTTGTGATTGGCCGCACAATGCTAGCCAATCACATAGGGGGTTTGTCAGTTTGATAAGCCCTCATACGCAACGCATCACCTCTTTTTCGAGGCATCATCACGCTGCCAGCTACAACATAAGTTATGCTCGCAGCCTAGGCCTCTCTGCCAGACGCATGCGCCACTTCTTGTGATAACATCAGTTCCGGCTACACATTCACTCGTCCGTCCAAGCTGACGGTAAGCTTCTGTGTCCGTGATGCTTTTTCTTTATGATAGCATTTTACTTTTCACGGGCCTAGAAAATCAGCTCTTTTTTCTTTTTCAAAACTCAGACACTCCGTGCACGTTTGAGCATAATGCATTATTTTGGTGAGCTCTTTTACACAGATGCTCTCCAATTAGTTACAGATTGTTTATAATTACAGCCACCAATAGTACTCATGATGTTTTCTCTGTTCTGCCCCCTTTCTTCTCTCTCTCTCTTTGCACAGATCAGGTATTCATTACCGATCATCGTCCCTTTATTGGACATCTACTTGCCAGCTATTCGTGGCAGTTCTTCCCTCTTTGCTCAGAAGTTGTCAATCTTGACATTGGCTTTGATTCATTCACGACAGATGTCACGACGTGAGAATTCGACATACCTTTTCATTCAGGTACATTCTTTTCTTTTCTCATTATTTTTTCTACCTTTAATGCTTCCCGTGGTAGATTTGTTAAGCTTCAAACACTTATTTGAGCCAATTCTCATTTTATTCAATTCTTATATCAATTGATTTTTAGTGATGATTCTTCTCAATCCTTGCTGCATCAGGCTCCACCCTGAAGTCGGGCTTTGCGTCTAGAAATTCTGCCTTTGATGAATTCCTCCCACATTCACTTTGGGTAAGGTTCCCCTCTTAGGTAGTTCACAATCAGTAGTCTGATTAAATTTACAATTGTTTGGCCTGAACGGTTAGGGCCCTAATACCTGATAAACCCATGTCATGTGTTTGAGAGACACATAGCAAGTCACAGTGTCATTTCTGTGTATTATTCTATGTACATATTCATTATGTGATGGATTGTTTTGTCTGCTTCCCCGCAGGGAATATCATCAGTTAATCAGCGCCGAGGAAGGCGGTTCTTTAAAAAGGCCTTACAGGTGGCCCGCCGAAACGTAACAGTGGTCTCATCTAGTTGAAATTCATTTCCTTGTCTGATTTCATAAAGACATCATTTGTGTTTGAGACCCCGAATTCTGCACTAGAACAAAGTGTAATGTTTACGTAGGCAGACCTGTATTATGTTTTTACATTATTTCTGCACAATTGGCAGACCTGCACTACCAGGAAGTTGCACCTGGTTGTTGTTTTTGTTCACTCGTTCCAAGTATTTGTTCTATGCACAATATTTTCTGCACTTTTTTTTTTCTTCTACATGGGAAACTTTTGTTCTAATCATAACATTTCCTGCATATTTTACATGGTAAACTAGGATATTTACCACAAAAAGCTGATCCCTCTTTTCTTGTCAAAAGTATAGAAATTTGTGTATTTGTTATATGTATTTACTTTTGTCAAATAAATAAAAAATGGTAACATATATATTTTTCCCAATAAGTTGTGTGTGATGTGATTTTGCATTGCTTTGTGTCACTCTTGGACAGTATGGGTAGTTTTAAGTTAGGATATTCATTTGTTGGATACCAAGTTAACCAAAATCAGTAGCTTTCTTCAAACTTATTCTCTACAGCTTGTGTATTTTTTATTGCAAACGTGATACAGAGGAGCAGGAAGCGGCAACGGGATTCGTTGGGCGAAATCTCCTAGTATCACGTGACCGGTATCGGATGGCACGTGACCAGGAAGTGGTGCCGGCGTTTCGTGATGCACCCCATCGCCATCGGGGCCACAATCGCCAGGAGCCTGATTGGTGTTTTCCCAGCACGGAACTCCGCGCGTGATGGATTCTGGGGATGCGAATCCACGTGGAACGTCTGGAGCAGGTATCAGGCGGGGTGGTCTGGATTGTACGTGTGGGTCGTGTGGGTGTCATGACAGCACCCCATGACGGACCAGGGGGAGCCCGTAAGAATCCGGCGGGGCCCACGAGCGATACAGCAGGGGGTGATAAAACATAGATACTTAAAAGGGGGATTCAGAGGAGACTTTAAGGGAAACTCCCTGAAGACAAAGCTATCTCCAATTAAAGAGCGGAAACCGGGGAAACTACCCCGCTCGAGGCCAAAGAAGCGCAACCCCTGTAACACGAACAGACAGCACGCGGCAGGACCCTACTAAGGATCGAAGTCAGAAGGACCACCTTAAGTACATGCCCGATCCTGAAGACCAGAAGCGAATAAACAACAATAAGAAAGTCCTGCCAGTAAAGATAACTACACATGTCAAAATCCAGGACAAGACTTGGAGTACAGGCATCTACGGCAATCAAGAGCGGACCTAAACCGGCTCAAGATCTGACCCAAATCTGGGGACAGGGGAGCACCGATACCAAGCGAACGGACATACATAAAAATAAGGGGAGAGACACATCAATACAGAAAGGCGCAAAAATGGCCTCGAGAGACGATATGAAATCCTGGTTTAATGAATTTCAGGACCAATTCATGTCCTCCACCCAAATGCAATTCGAAACCATAAAGGGGGAATTGAAACAAGCGGTCCAGGAACTGAAGAAAGACATACAAAACCTCGAGGAGAGGACAGACAATCTGGAAAGGACGGTCCAGAATATGGATGAAGAAGCCCTCCAGCACGCACAAACACAAGACCGTCTGGCTCGATTGGCAATGGAACTCGAAGCCCAATGCGAAGACCTGGAAAACAGATCTAGGAGATCGAACATAATCAAAAATATGCCGGAAACCGTGGAGGATAAAGACCTACGCACAGCAGTACAACAGGTCTTTCAAGATATACTGAAGGACGGCTCTGAAGATTAAATCCACATTGACAGACTACACAGAGTAGGCCCTCAAAGAACAGGGGAGCCCGGAACCCGCCCAAGAGACGTTCTAGTGGCCATGACACAATACGCACAAAAGGAACAAATCCTAAGGAAGGCTAGGACCTTAGAGCAAATAAGAATGAACGGAAAAGAAATACTACTGTTCCAAGACCTAGCGCAATCAACGCTCAGAAAGAGAAGAGAAATGAGCCAGGTGACAACTTTTCTGACCGGAAAACAAATCCGTTATAAATGGACATTCCCGTTTGGCCTCCTTTTCACGTGGGAAGAAAGACAATACAGGGTCGGTACGTGCGAGGAAGGTCTCAAGATACTGGGGTGTCAGGAACAAGAGTCGGAACCCCTGAACATCAGTGAAACCCCAAGACAAAGGAGAGAACCGAGGGGGTGGCAAATAGAAAAACGAAGGACTAGACTCCAATCCCGCAAACTGGAGAAAAACATAACAAAGTTGAAAAGGAAACTCCCACGCATGAGCATTCGGAGGGAGAGGAAACAAAATCACTGAATTTATAGACGGGGCAGGGGGCAGGTGTTCACATGAAGGCGCGGCAGAGCCAAGGGACGGCTTCGGAATCAACACCACAAGCAGGGTTTAGGAACCCCTGCATATACATGACCCTGAGATGTTAGAGGGCATGGAGCAAAGGCGTAACACCGGAGCAACCATAGGGCCCAGCGCCCTCCTAAGGGACAATGTTGGGGGGGAAATGAGGTAGGGGGGGGAGGGGAGTTGGGGGGTAAGTTCGGAGGGGAAAAGACTTAATCACCGGTATAAATGCATGCAAAGGCACACAAAAGAATGGGGCTAAAAATCCTAACATTCAAGATCAGAGGCCTGAACACGCCAGTGAAAAGGAAAGAGACGGAACACTTCTTGCACAGAGAAAAGTTTGATATAATAACGCTCCAAGAAACACATATACAGAAAAAGAGGAAAGGCCTAGCCCGAATAAGAGGCTACAACCAAATTCTCCAATCTAACGATGAAAAGAAAAGGAAAGGAGTGCTGATAGCATTCGCTAATCAACTGAAGGTCCAAATCAAAAAGTCAACATCAGACAAAAATGGCCGATACGTCTTCGCGAAGGTTCAGATAGACAATCGCCAACTAACCATTGCGACGTTATACGCCCCAAACACGGGCCAGGAGGGCTTTATCAAAGATACGATCAACAAATTGGAAAACTTCCTGGAAGGGGAAGTTATCCTGACAGGAGATTTCAACCTAGCATGGAACCAGGCAGAAGAGCGCTCGAATCCCAAAAACTCCCAACAGGGATCGCCTGCACCAGCGCTGGAACAGGCAATGCAGAAAATGGCACTACAGGACGTGTGGCGGAGACTTAGAGGCTTAACAAAAGGATACACTTATCACTCACACGTACATGACACAAGCTCCAGGATAGACTACATATGGGCCACTGGAGCCTTGGTAGGAGAAATCCAGGACATAGAAAAAGGCCAAATATCACTTTCAGACCACGCCCCGCTCTGGATCACACTTCTCAAATTCCGAAAACGATCAGGCTCATGGCGATGGACACTCCCCAGAGCAATCATACAAGATCCTGTTGCCAAAGAAACAATCAGAGAAAAGATAGTGGACTACTTTGAGCAGAATGATACCCTGGACGTCTCCCCAGGTACGTTATGGGAAGCTCTCAAAGCGGTGCTAAGGGGACAAATAATTGCATTGAAAGCACAAAAAGATAAGCTCTCGCACAAATGGGAGGACGAACTGGGGGAAAAACTGGAAGAATTAAGAGAAGAAATTACAAAGAATAACTCCAGGAAACTGAAGAGGACATATCGGCATATCCAGAGCCAGCTAGATCTGATCAGGACCAAAAGAGCGGAAACCCAACTCCTGCATTCAAAACACTGGTATGCAGTGAAATCAAATAAAGCAGACAAACTACTAGCAAGACAACTAAAAGGCAGAAGACAAGGCCAAATGGTGCAATCCCTAAAAGACGGACAGGGAGAAAAGAAAACTCAATCGAAAGACATTAAAGAAATATTCCAAGACTTCTACCAGAACTTATATACATCACAACACCCAAACGAAAAGAAACAGGAGGCATTCCTGAAAGATATGATTCCTGCAATAACTCCCGAGGAAAAAGCTGCGCTAGATGAAACAATAACGCCGGAAGAGGTCACAAAAGCAATTAGAGAACTACCTATGAAGAAAGCTCCAGGACCGGATGGCTTTACGGCAGCCTTCTACAAAACATTTGCGGAAATATTAACTCCCTATCTGACCAACCTATTTATCACTTTTAAGAAATCGAACAACATCGCCGCTTCCATGAATGAAGCTAAGATACTAGTCTTCCACAAAAAGGGGAAAGATCCGGAAAACCCTAGCTCATATCGCCCAATAGCCCTTATCAACGTTGATACTAAACTCTACACAAAGATACTCGCCAACAGGCTAGCACCTCCGCTCCCTAAGCTGATTCAGCAATAGGAAGACACACGACAACATCCGGTGTATAATGCACCTCATAGAGAAAGCCAGCATTATGAATCTCCCTTCAGCGATTGTATCGATAGATGCGTAAAAAGCATTCGACCGGGTAGAATGGACTGTTATTCGCGATACTACGGAAGATGGGCATAGGAAATGATTTCATAAATATGATGAGGGCGAACTACAACTCACCAGTGGCCAGAATTGCAGTCAACGGGGAATTGTCGGATCCCATCAAAATAGGAAGGGGCACAAAGCAGGGGGGCCCTTTATCACCCTTACTATACGCTATCTTCCTCGAACCCCTCCTGGCAAAGATCAGAGCGGCCCCGGACATTAAGGGTATAGAAATGGGAGGGCATATGCACAAGACAGCCGCATACGCAGATGATATGTTGATGACCCTGACGGAACCAGCCAAGACCCTCCACATATTCATACAACAGATAGACGACTACGGATCAATATCCGGCCTAAAAATAAACAAGTAGAAAACATCGGTAATGGCCCTGGCGGGAGACATAAATGAAATACACAAGAAAATGAAGGACCTACATCTATAAAAGGCGACAGAAGGGGTAAGATACCTGGGAGTGACACTGACACCATATACGAAAGACCTCTACAAAGGAAACTATACAAAACTCTTAGAAGACGTCAAGAGAGATCTGGCCAGCTGGAACCCGCTGTCAATCTCCTGGTGGGGCAGGATTACGGTCATCAAGATGACGATCCTACCCAGACTGCTGTATTACTTCCAAGCACTCCCAATTCGAGTACCAACGACGTTCTTTAAGGCACTCACCAAAATAGTAACCAAATACATATGGCAAAGCAAAACACCAAGATTGTCACAACAGGCGCTCACAGCGCACAAATCAGATGGAGGCATGGCGCTCCCCCACTTTAGGAAGTACTACGAGGCGGCCCAACTATGGGTTTTAAACGAATGGATTACAGACACATCAGAAAAGTGGTGGGTAGCACAGGATAGAGCAGTCGCAAGATCAAACCTCAGACACCTCCTTTGGAGGCAACCTGAGCACAGACACCACAACATCAAAATAAGTGAAGTAATGAGTACCATCATGGAAATCTGGGACAAAGCAACCAAAAAAGAGACGCTTACGAGAAATCCAGCCCCAATCATACCTATGTTCGACAATCCTGACTCCCCCCCCCCCCCCCCCCCCCGGAGCGGAGAAAGGAGCATTCCAGAAATGGCGAGACGATGACTGCACAAAAGTGGGAAACATGTTCGATGGACAACAGATCAGAACGTTTGCAGAATGCCAGGAACTGTTGGTTCTCACGGGAAAAGACAGGTTCCAGTATGAACAAATGCTCCACAACGCCAAAAATAATCAAGGCATTGACAAGGGATCTCACTCCATTTGAGACATACATAATGACCCAGTCGGAAGAAAGGAAATTCGTCTCCACCCTCTACAAATTCATAAATGCTGAGGAAGAAAACATAACGTGGCGCTACATGAAAAGATTGGAAATCACGCTAGGGAAACAAATCGCGAGAGAACAATGGTCATACCTCTGGCTAATTATCCCAAAATGGACGCGAGCGATACAAACGAGAGAAGCATGGGCCAAAGTGATGATCCAATGGCACTATACACCAGAAAGACTACATAAAATGTTCCCGACAACTCAAGGGAAATGTTGGAGAGGATGCGACACCACGGGAACATGGAGACACATCTGGTGGGACTGTAAGGAACTACAACACTTCTAGACAGAAGTGAAAATGCAAATGTGTGAACTCTTCAAAGGTGCAGCTAACCTAGGAGAAGAAATATGGAGGTGTGGCCTGTGGGCCCCCTGAGATAAGTCACTCACGAAGACACAAAAAAGGAACTTTATGGGCTTCCTAATAGCAGCGTGGTTAGCCATAGCACAAAAATGGAAACAAACAACTCCCCCCAACCACACAAGAATGGCTCCACAGGATATGGACCTATGTCGCAATGGAGAGAATTACATACAACCTCCAGGGGGACAGGCAGAGATTCGCCACAGACTGCGGAGACGCCATAGACTATCTGCAAAGTGACTACATGCTGCAATGGTGCCCGCACAACATTCGCATTTTGGATACGTTTACAGATATGTTTATGTTTACAGATCCAATAAGATGGAAGCAACAAGGGAACGCAGATGGAGGACATTGACGGGAACACCGGTGGGGTCGGAGGGGGGCGGGAAGGGGGGTAAAAGGGGTCTAAGTTGAGTCCCAATGTTTTATGTTTAAAGAAATGCCAATAAAAATGTGTTACAAAATAAATTAAAAAAAGTATTAGAAAAAATATTGGCCTGTTAAAGGGCCTGCAACACATGTCCAGTTGGCCAAGAAGTTCTTCCCAGGTAGGGCTGAACAGTGCAATGTCATCCAAGTATGCCATGCAGAAGTTCTGGAACCTATTCAGAACATGGTTAACCATTCTCTGAAATGTGGCAGATGTATTCTATTAGCCAAAGGGCATGTCCTTAAACTGGTACGGGGTTGAGAATGCTTTCTTCTCCTTGGACTGGTCAGTCATGGCAATCTGCTAATAACAACTTGTCAGGTCAACAGTACTGAGGAATTTGGTTGAGTCCAACTTATCCACCAGTTAATCTGTCCTTGGCAAGGAATGGGCATCAGTCTTGGTAATTGAATGTAATGCCCTATAGTTCACACAGAATCTAAGTTCCTTAGTTCCTGCCTTTGGTACAAAAATACCTGGGCTAGCCCATGGACTTGTGGAATGTGACTCCAAGGTCAAGCATCTTACTGACCTCCTCCTTTATGTGACTTCTCATATTATCTGACATCCTGTAGCCCCTGCTTTTAACAGGTACACTTTCGCCAGTGTCAATGTCACATTGGCCCCAAGGCGTCAAGCTCGGTGTAAGTGAGAACAGAGGGGCAAAGTGAGATAACAAATCCTTATACTCTTGCAGTTGGTGCATTGTCAGATTAGTAGAGAGTTTTACCCCTTCTACTGACTCATCTGAAGGATGTACCCTTAGAAGATCTAGGAGAGGTTCGCTCTTCTCTTCTTCTTGATCGGATGCTAAAAGCAAAGCTCCTATCTCTGGTCTGGAAACATAAGCCTTCAGACGGTTGGTATGAAAGACCTTGGGGGCCTTGTTGGGGTTTCCCAAGTCTACCAAATAATTGACCTCTCCATGTTTTCCCACAACTTTGAAGGGTCCTGTCCATTTGTCCTGTAAGACCCCCCTGTCTTATTGAAACCACGATGAGACCTTGTTGATCTGGAGTAAACTGCACCATGTTTGCCTTCTGGTCATGCCAATGCTTCACCAGAGCTTGACCAGCTTTCAAATTCTCTGAAGCCTCTGTCATCATCTGTGCCATCCTCTGTCTGAGGCCTAACACATAGTCAGTAATTTTTACTGGCTTGTGAGAAGGACTCTTCAGACCATTCTTAATTACGACACAAAGGGCCTCTGATAGGATGACCATAAAGTACCTCAAGGGGGCTAAAGCCCACTCCAGCTTGAGGCACTTCTCTATCGGCAAAAAGAGGGAATGGCAGAAGAAGGTCCCACTTCCTCCCAAGTGGTTCTTCCAAAGCTCCAATCATGCTCTTTTTAAAAAAAAAAAAAAAAAAAAAAAATTAAGAACTTTAATGGATTTTAACTATTTCAACAAGGCACAATCATAATCAATAAAACATTCTTAATCATCTAGTGTCTCTCCCGTCCCTCCCCTCCCCCAAGACCACGGGACGTTCATCGGTATCCTTCATGCCAGCTTACGAGCCAGGGCAATCGCTACTGTGTGAGGTGTCGTCTGACACTTTGGAGTGGAGCAACGGCACTGTTAGCGCTATCCAACTCTGTAGCTCGTCGCTATAGTCAAGTCTCTGCTCCTGAATTGCGGTTTACCATGCTCCTGTCTCGGCTGTTATCCACTTCCTAAGGTCCCCCCACGATTGTGCCTCGCTTAGGCTTTTTGGGCTTTTCCATCCCATGGCTATACGTCTTTTCGCTGTAATATATATTAGATCTTTGAGTCTGATAAGAGGTTTGTTTTTCCTGCTGCGTTTGTAGTTGCCCAAAATGCAAGCGGCAGGCGCATGAACCTCCACTTCAATATCCGCATCGGCTACTCTCTTTTATTTGTGTCCAGAAACCCTGTATTACTGGGCAGACCCAGAACATATGAGTCATTCCAGCCTTGGGCTCTTTGCATTTGGGGCATACCTGGGTTCCCGCGCCCCTGAACCTCGATATGGCTTCTGGCATGAGGTAGGCTCTATTGGTAATGCACAGTTGGATAAGTTGTAAACGGGAATTTCTAGAGATAACTTTTGTGGTAGTGGGTTATCTCTTCCCATTCTTTATATTCAAATTCAAGGCCCAGTTCATTTTCCCATTTCACCTTGCATTTGAGCTTGTTTCTGGTCGTACCTTGCATCAGGGCCTCATAGAGTTGTGAGGTTTTGTGGCCTCCCTCGGCGGCGTCTAACATAGTCTCTATGGTCTTGTGTTCTGTTGCGAGGCTTGCAGCCTCAGGCCATCTGTCCTTCATGGCTTGCATCGCTGCTCTATGGAGCAAGAACTGTCCGGCAGGTAGCCCTGTGACCTCACTGAGTTCGGTGAACGTTAAGATCTCTTGTTCTTGGACTAAGTCTCCCAATGTGGCCGCCCCGTAGGGTTCCCATTGGTTATGCACTTCTAGGTGTCCCAATGTGCGTTTTGCCATAATTGCTGCTATGAGGGCTTACGGGGAGTATGGATCTGCTGTTCCGACCGTTTTGCAGGCCCGTTTGCAGAGCTGGATCCCCAGCCTGGCCAAGTATGGACAGTGTCGTGTAGTACCCTCCTCGACCCAAAGTAGGTCTTTGAGTAGTAGGCGGGGTAGAGCAGGTTGGAGGAGTCGGGTGTCTGCCGTAATCTCATCGGCCATCCATCGCATCACATGCCTCCCATGACTCGCAAGGTAGTACAGTTCAAAGTTGGGGACTTTCAATCCTCCTTTCTCGTAGGGTCTTTGAAGTGTTTCTAATGCTACTCTATGCCTACCCCCTTGCCATAGGAATCTTCTGCAAAGTTTATTTATGTTTCTAAAGAATGAGGGGGGGGTGTTGAAAGGGATGTTAGTGAAGTTGTGTAGAAGGCAGGGGAGTGCCACCATCTTAAGGAGACCCGCCCTTCCGGCTACTGAGAGCGGGAGTCTACTCCAGAATTCCATAGATTTCTCAAGGGTGTCTTTAGCCCTAACCGTGTTGAGGATGTGTTCTGTATGTGGGTTCCGGTGTGTAGTAATTCCCAGGTATCCGAAGGAAGTCGCTTGCCATTGGAGGTCTAAGGGAGGCAGGGATCTGTATTCTTCGTTATGTAGTGCAGCAAGAGGGTAAAGACAAGACTTGTCTCTGTTGATCCGGGTCCCTGGGCATTTGTGAAATCCGTCTAGGGTCTCGAGGATATAGGGCAAGATGTGTTCAGGGTTATGAAGGTACAGGAGTGTGTCGTCGGCATACATGGAGACGAGGTGGGTCACCCAGTCTATTTCGATGCTCACATCTCCGTATTCCTGTCTAAGGTAGGCAGCCACAGGTTCGTTGGCGATGATATATAACATGGGGGATGGTGGGCATCCCTGCCGGGTGCCTCTATGGAGGGACCACTTGCTGGAATATGTCTTGTTTGTGTGCACTCTGGTGGTTGGATTAGTGTAAACCAATTGGGTCCATTTTAGAAAGACTGATCCTATCCCCATTTTTACCATGGTGGCATACAGCCACTTCCACCGCACCGAGTCGAAGGCTTTGGTAGCGTCTAAAGATGCGACCGCATATTTTTGAGACCTCTGCTCCGTGTTATATCTGACATGGTGTAATCTGCGCAGGTTTTCGGTGATAGAGCGCCCTGGGACGTAACCCGTTTGGTCCCGGTGGATTAATTGGGGAATTACTCTACGCAGTCTATTCGCTAATAGGGCAGTTAAAATTTGACTATCAACATTTAACATGGAGAGAGGCCTGTATGAGCTACAGTCGGCTCCGTCCTTGCCAGGTTTGAGTAAGGGGATGATTACGGCTTCACTCATGGATTCAGGGAGGGCCCCACGTTCATAGGCATCGTTAAACACCTGGGTCAGCAGGGGGGCCAGGGTCTCTTCATATGACTTATAAAACTCCTCAGGAAGGCCATCTGGGCCCGGGGTTTTCCCGGATGGTAGGGATCTAATAACAGCCTTCACTTCGTCCGGGGTAATGGGCTTATCTAGGGCATCTGCTGACTGTGAATCTAATTTGGGCAGCTCAATGATGTCTAGGACATCTTCGATTTCGGTGTCAGTGGGGGTGAGGACTCAGAATAAAGGTTGCGATAGAACTCAGAAAAAACAGAGTTGATTTCACTTTAGGTATGTGCCGTGGTGCTGTCTGTCCTGAGTATGTGACAAATGGGTGTAAGGGGGGGTCTCCCTCTTATAAAGCCAGGCTAAGAGTTTCCTGGGTTTGTCTCCTAGGGCATGGGTTCTTTCAGTATGCTTAGCGTAACTCAATTTCCCCAGGGATTCCCAGTGTGTTAGACAGGTTTGCTTCAGCTCCGTTATTTCCCGCAGGTGTTCTGGGGATGAGTCAGCTCTGTGCTCCAGTTCCCCCAGCTCCCTCTCAGAGCATTCCAGTGAGGCTACAATGGATCTTTGTGCTCCCCCTATTGCTGCGATCATCTCTCCCCTCATAACCACCTTGTACGCTTCCCATGCTGTGCTTGCGTGTTCCACGCTATTCAAGTTTCTTTGCCAGTATTCCTCGGAGCAATCTTTTATGTACTCACGAAAGGCTGTATCTAGCAGGGCCTCGGCTCTAAGCCTCCAGGTAGGCACTGGGGGTCTGGGTGGGGACACTTCCCAGGTGACCTCTAGCGGGGAGTGGTCAGACAGAACTCTCGGCAGGTAATGTGCGTCGTTGAACATGGCTTGTTGTTCTTGGCTTACGAGGAAATAATCCAGCCTGGTATGAATGGAGTCGGGTGGGGAGTAGATGGAGTATTCTCGTTGTTCGGGATGTAATTCCCTCCACAAATCTCGGAGTAGTAGCTGCTGAGTTAATTTGGATAGTATTTTGGCAGGGGGGGATGGGTGAGTGTGTTTATCTGATCTGTCCTTTAGGGGGTCCAGGGTGTAGTTGTGGTCACCCCCCCCAAATCATGATGTTATCTCTGTAAGGGGTGAGCTGTGGATACAGGGAATGAAAAAAAATGTTGCGTCGTGGTTGGGTGCATAGGTGCTAATTAGGCATATCTCTTTTCAATGGTGCCATGTACGAGCGCCATCCTACCCTCGTCGTCTGTTTTTGTGCTTATTAGCCTGAAGGGGATGGTCGGGTCGATCCATATCAAAACCCCCCTGGCGTAGGAGGAGTAAGAAAATCCTATCAAGGTTCCCCGCCCTGTCTTGGTTAATGCCTCCAGTTTATTCGGGGCCAGATGTGTCCCTTGGAGCATGGCAATCCCAACCCTGCCCCTTTTCAGGTATGCGTGGATGCGGCAGCGTTTAACTAAAGCTATTCATGCCCCTGACGTTCCACGTCATAATTTTAATCTCGTCAGCCATGGGTGTGAGGCTGTCTGGCAATGGTTCCTGGCGATCTTCGAGGTCTAGCTGATGGCTCGCTGTGTATGAAATTGCTCCGTGGTCTTGGTGTTTCCCGATTTAGGTTCTCAACTTTGGTACCAACACCCCATTTCCCTCCCCCCAAACCCTGTGAACTCCCTAAACTTTGAACAAGTCCAGCGGGGTTTCCCCTGTTGTGACAGTCCCGTTTCCGCTCCTTCTGACCATGCATTGGTCTTTGGGTGCCCTACGGGCGGGTATATATACACTGAAGGAAATTCCTGGGGATAGAGGGACATTTGGATCCGGTGTCTCACCGTGGAGGATCATTCCAGCTGTGCCTAGGCACTGACATTTTGCAGTTGGGCTATTGCAGATAGAAGGACTTTGCTGTGTTTCGTGAGTGTAGGCTTAGCGCGGCCTCCACTTTTTGTCGTCGATGTCTGGAACCTGCTGTCCATCCATCCAGTCTCGGGCCTGCGCCGGTGTGTCGAACAGGTGGGCTTTATTGTTGTGTTTTACCTTCAATCTTGAAGGGTACAGTAGCATGCAGCGCAGTCCCGCTGCTTCCAGTCTGGCTTTTGTGTATATGAATTGCGCCCTTTTCATTTCGACCTGGAAGGTGTAGTCTGGGTAGATGGCAACTTTTGCAGAGTTTCTTTGGATCTGACCCCCGATCGAGAAAAAGCCAAGATGACCTCTCGATCCCTGTAATTGAGTACCTTTGCTATATTTGGCCTGGGCGGGTTGCCCGGCGGCGGTCTCTTTGCAAGGGACCTATGGGCTCTCTCGATTGTGAAGCCTTGGGAGAGCTTTTCCGCCCCTATTTCCTGCAGCAGGAGGTTCTCAACGTAATTCGTGGGATCAGGTCCCTCAATGCCCTCTGGCAATCCCAGGAGATGAATATTGTTCCGTCGAGCCCGACCGTCTGCCTCCTCAGCCCGATCCTCTAGATTTTTGACTTTTTGTTGAATTTCATCCACGTCGTGTAGGAGTTGAGTTTTGGCTCCTTTATTTTCTCGGACCTGGGTTTCCAATGTTTCGATTCTACTGGCTAAGGAGCGGACATCTTGGCGGAGGAGGCCCAGGTCTGTGGCCACGGCATCAATTTTGTTTTCCATTGTAGCTTGGAACAACTTTATGGCTTCGAGGATCTGGGTATTGCTGGGTTCAGTTGTCGCTTCAGTGGGGCCAGGCGGTGTGGTTTCTGCGGCAGGGCGGCCAGGGCTTGTGGGGCCACCAGCCGCGAAGGTGTCTATGGTGGTTTGGTGCTGCTTGGATCATACACCTTTCCCAGACATCTCGCCAGGCGTAGGCGCCCCACCGAACCAGGTGCCAACAGCTTGGTCCGAGGGGCAGTGGGCGAGTGTTTGGCGCAGTGTAACGTGTCCACTGTTACAGTTCAAGTTATAGGGTCCCTTATGTTGGGTAAGGGTGGTATTCAGGACTCAGTAAGAGGCTGCGGGGTGCATGTACTGGGGGCGCCAGGGTCTCGGGCACCTCTCACTCCTTTGCTTACTCAGGCGTCAGGTAGCCAGGCAGGACTGTCCGTGACAGCTTAGTCATGTCGTTCGCTATCAATTCCCACAGGGGAGCCTGCATATACCGTTCCTCAGTTCAAGGGCCACTTGTGGTGCGCTGGAGGGGAATGTCATGTGGACCAGGCCACGGGCTCTCTGTTGTTTACATGCAGTGTTTCCTGTGCTGGTGATATCTGGTGCAGTGGGGAAGGGCAACGTGGGGGGTCAGAATCTGGACTCCAGGCATAGGGCCCGGTGGAGGTAACCACTGGTGGCCCTTTTGTTTGTGTGTGCCCCTTCCACAGAAGGATCTTGCAACAAATTCCGCGGGCTCTTGCTTGCAGCAGCCCGCTGTTCCAGCTTGGCTGTGCGGCCTCTCGCCTCCTCCCGCCCATCCGGCCAGTGGAAGAGCCCAGGGGGAGGGGGCCCTCAACCCCGCCGGGGCCTGTTTGGGTCTGGGCACCTCGTGCCGGCATAGTGGGCGCCCACGCCTGTCCCCTTGTCAGGGGGGGTGAGACCTGCAAAGAACGCGCACTGGCCGTGCCCCCACCAGCCGCCTCATCCGGGGCAGCCCGCTCACTTAGTCTGGCAGTTGGTTACGGTGTCTGGGGGGAGGGGACAGCTCCCGATCTCAGGCCGCCGGCCCACAACTGGCCTCCCCCTCCCCCTCCTGCTCACCTCTCCGGCGCCGACCCGCACCGGGCTGTCCCCGCAACTCTCCTCACCCCTGCGGGCGGGGCCGCCGCTTCTCGTACGCAGCCTCCAGCCGGCGGGCAGGCAAATCCACTCTCTGACTATGGCTCTGTTTAGTTGTAGTCCGCGCTACCAGCGCCGTCCAAGGGCTTCAGCAATATCCAAGCGCTTCGGTCTCCCGAGGGGGTCAGCGCGCCAGAGCCGCCATTTTGGTCCCACTTTGACAGAACGCGGCAGGCAGTGCCGCGGGGCTTTCAGGCACTCCTCTCGCGCAGGAAAGGGATCGTGGAGCTTCTGGATAGTGTCCGAAGCCGGTGCTATGGTTCGTAGAGTTAAAAGTTTCGTCAGTGCCTTAAAGGGGCACCTTATAGTGGACACATTGGACAGAGCACACCAGAGGCACGTCTTCCTCACATGGCGGTTAGCCACGCCCCTCCAATCATGCTCTTTATTGTTCTATTAATCCTCTCTACCAACCCATTTGTTTGAGGGTGATGGGAAGTTGAGAACTTGTAGTTGACCCCACAGGATTCCCAGATGGCTTGCATGTAGTGGGACATAAAATGTGACCCCATGTCCGATACAACCTTCTTAGGAAATCCTACTCTGGTAAAAATACCAAGTAAGACCTTAGCTACTGCGTGAGCATTAACAGTTCTCATTGGAATAGCTTCAGGGTACCTAATGGCATGGTCCACAACAACCAATATAAACGGTTGACTGAAGAAGTTGGAGGGTCTAGGGGAACCAACAATGTCAATTCCCACCCTCTCAAAAGGAACTCCCACAACTGGGAGAGGCACTAAAGGAGCCACATTCTTGGATCCACTTTTACCAGATAACTGGAAAGTGTGGCAACTCCTACAATGTTTCTCAATTTCTGCACCCATCTTGGCCCAGTAAAAAGTAAAATGATATCCTCTCTTTGGTCCTCTTGAAACTTGCATGACCAGCCAGGGGGACTTCATGTGCCAACTGTAGGAATTTGGATCTCAGTTCTTGAGGTACCACCAGTCTCCTGTAGTCCCCTGGAATAGACTCCATAGGCTCACTGTACTGGAGTCCAGCCTCCCAGTATAGCCTATGCTTGCCATTGTCTTGCCCTTTACTCTTGGAAGCTGCCTGTTGGCACAGACCCTCTAGAGAGAGATCCTCTCTCTGTCCCCTACTAAAGTCTGTCCTGGAGGGTCCACCTTCTGCAAGCAAAGTCTGCTGCTCAGGATGGTCTCTTGGATCCAGATCTTCCATACAGGGTTGAATCTCCTCCACCTCCGACTCATCAGAAGATGGTTCTTCTGGGGATTCTGCCTCTGACCTCTAGGTTTTCTACAGGAACCTTTTTCTTTGAGGAGGTTGTGGGCTTGGGGTCCTTCTTTCCTTTGGAGACTCTAGATTTCCCCTTGGTCTCAGTCGGGAGGTCTCTTAAGGTTGCCTCTCTTGCTTTCCTGGTTAGCTCTCTTCTCTTCTTAGAAAGGAACTTTGGGGTGCTGTAAACTACCCCTAGTGCCTTCAAGTAATTCCCCAAGAATACCCTACCTGGCACTTCAGACTGAACACTCACAGTGATCTAAACAGTCATGTCATTACATTTAATGATAGCTGGCAGTATGGGACACATTCGGATTGGACCTCCTGCTAACTTGGTAAGCCTTTGGCATCGTTAGCAACTTCCTCAGGTTGGAAGAAACTCATCTACCACAGTAATACTGGCCTCAGTGTCTCTAAAGGCAGGGTTGTCCTGACCATTTTACAAGTTCACTGTCTTTAGAATACTCCTTAGTGTTATCAGGAATGGAATTCTAGACCTCGATGTTCTGTTGTTCCCACAGTCCCAGGGATACTACAGAAACACTAGCCTGAACATCAATGGGTTCTTCAGCTTGAGGGAGAAAGCTAGCCCCTGTCATTGTGATGTCCAGATCATGTGTGAATGCTAAGCTGACAGGGGGAATCCCTGAAGGCTTACCCTTACATCTGGGATCTCCTTTCACATGGCCACCGGACCCAAAACCCACACATTTCCCAAATGTCTTTTGGAATGGGGGGTTTCTGATAACCTCCCTCTGGTTTGCACCGAGAGGTGTCACTACCCCTATAAGGTTGTTTAGGGGGATATTTACCGCTGTTATGTTTGTGGCCGTCTTTTGGTGGGGGATTTTTGGAATGATCCATCTCATCCTTCTTATGCTTTTTCCCATCCCCTTTCTTGTGAGGAGCCCCAGAATCCTTGCGAGTAGCCCTGTTGGCCACTGTGAGAAACCAGACGGTGTCTCACCCGATAGTCCCCGGGTATCTGTCATTCAGGTGGCTAGGACACTGCCATCGTTTTTGGATCCCGCTCCTGGGTATGGACCAGTGAGGGAGGGTCACCTGGAGATGGGTCTTCAGGCAGTGGGACCCCAGATGGTGAGAGGCAGTATCCCTCTGTTAGGCAGAATCCTGTGCAGTGCCCTTAGGGACCACTACACACAATTAAGACTACAGGTGGCAATACAAGTTTTACCTTTGGTACAAGCCTGTACTACTATGGTAAAGTGGTAGCAGTAGCGGAGCAGCCAGACTTATCTCAAGAGTATATGACCAGTAGAAGAGATTACACAAAGGGACCACAATTACTGTGACTCAAGCAAACACTGACTCAAGGTTACAGGTAGAAAAATATAAGCACATTTATTTTTAAACCATTTGTTATCAACACAACACTTCTATTAAATTTAAAACCACACGTTAAATACACTACAACTGACCAATTCACTTTGTACGGTATGAATCAAGGCAAGTACCCTGTGTTTGAGAGAACCGGTATTATGGAACAATACACGTTACCGTGAAAACGATTGCGATCACTTTTTTGACAGTTCGGTCTACTAAATAAACGCGTATCCGCGGCAAGAAATGCTACCGGGGCAAAAACACACTTAGCAGCTGAGATATCCAGAGAGAGTTGGGGGCAAAAATGATAGGCAATATGTTAGTTAGGCAAGCAGAATCGAAGAACACTAATGGACAGAAATACAAGAGTCAAGGGGCCGTAGCCAGTGTCAAGTGGAACCGGGTTCCTGTGTCGAGGATCACATGTCGGATAGATCACGATTCAAAGTTGCCAAGAGTACTTTAGATATTGTCAAATGTTCGGAAGCAAAAGTTATAAGAAGGAGGGAAAAATAAGGACAAGCCTTATAAGCGAGAAATAGGGATTTCACCCGAAATTCCTCAAGCATGACACAGTACCTTTTCAAAGAAGAAGCTGGTGCCACGGCAGTTGTTCCTGGTAGTTTCCTGTAGACCCACGATTCCTGGCTTCGGCACGAAGGACGACGATGAAGGGGGTCTACACCACACAGGGATGAGGCCGGCAGCAGCGACGATGAATAAAAGGTGCCCTCCTTAAAAACAGGAGAGGCTCTTCAGGTGGCTATCCGGACCACTACAGCAGTGTTCAGCGATTTCGACCACAAAGGGGGCCTCTGGCTGAAGAAGACGAGCTGGTTATCCCCACCAGGCTCAAGGGAAGAAGACTCCAGACTGGATCTCCTCTTAGTCGTTGAAGGGTAGATAGCTCAGGACTGCAGCAGGGCTTCACCAGTACGGGATAGTTGCAGCAGTCGACCTCTCCTCCGCTTCTCTTCGGTTCCTTGTAGTTCCAGTGGCGACTCTCTGACTTCCAGCCCAAGAGACCTGCCTTTTAAGCGAAAATCCCCCATTCACACAGCCTGGCTGTCAAATCGCACAGCAGGGGGGTTGTCCAGCCTGGACAACCACCTCAGCCAATCATGAAAAGTGAGACTTGGGTTTCCTAGGATACCCTGTGCAGGGGGTGACTACACCCCTCCCTCACAAGCCCGCCAAAAGACAGCAAACAAAGGAGGCAAACCTGGTTTGCCGCGCAAAGTAAAACAAGAAGGACTTTAACAAAAAGAAATGGCAAATAAACCGCACCAGAGCCAAAAGAAAAAGCATTTGGTCAAGCGGGTTTAAGTTTGAGGCTATCACAATAGCCTACAATATTACCACGGTTATATAAAATAACCGCGGTAGAAAATTAGGGTAGATACCACTGCCACCAGCCATGTCTAAATGTTAAAAGAGCGAAACAATGCTCTAGGAGGAACAGATAAAAAGGGCTAAGGAGTAACCCTTTCCAGCACTCCATGTAAGATGGTGTCTACTGGATCTGTGGTTAATTTGACTAAGTAAAGTTAATGGTAACTTTGCCCTTTTCTGGGGGACAGTAGTCAGCCTCAGAAATGGAATCAGTGGGAAGTCTGAACGACAACTCTGTGTCACTGCACGGAAGGTGCTGTGTGACACACAAAAGAAGGGGGCTACTGAAGTGGTGTACTCCAGAGCCCACAATCACAAAAAACAGGTAAAAACACATAGCAAAAACACAAGTAAGAGTGGGGGAAAAGCTCACACTCTTACCAAGTGCAAAGAAATAACTCCAGAGATCCACCAAAGCTGCTGAGGGACTCACTAGGTAAGGGAAATTAGCCATGAAATGAAAATTCTCCCTAACACCCTCCCCCTGTACCTTTACCCCATCCTACCAGGTAGGATACGTGGGAACTTCTGCCACCCTCCCTTTTCCTTCACAAACACTTCCACACGGGCAGCCCGCTCTGGGAGAAAACATACTCTCACCCGGGCAGTGTACCTGACATGTCCCGCTACTATGGTCAGGCAAAGTTAGGCAGTTACTGACAATCATTCACACCTGACTTCCATTAAAGTTCCCCACAAGGATAAAAGGCGGAACACAGGAGCACGCTCTGAGCGAGGCAAAGCACATGAAGAAGCAGAAGGTTCGAGAAGGTAGCTGAACGAGAGGAGAAAGACGGCAAACCAAGAAGGGTTCGCAAGGAGGAATATACCCTTGTCCCTCCCGATAAGAAACGTTTACTTTCAATAACATTGTAGATAGAAAATGTAAGGCCTGGAAACCAGGCTAAAGAATCCTACCTTGTGTGTCAGTGATATCAGAGACCGTCCTGCGCAGCTGACCAAGTCAGCTGTGGTATCGGCCTTTGCACTAAGAACATAGCGCCAGAGAGATCAACGCAGCCGGTGAGATGGGGAGGCCGATGCAAGAGCGATTTTGTGTTTAAATCAAGGTTGCATGAGGGAACATTGTTAAACGCGTGATGAAAGACGAGAGCAAAGCGAACTTGCTGATGAATGTTTGAACTTTGAGAAGGAAAGATACAATATCAGTGACAGTGGTCCAGCGCCGCATGGGTGCGCAATCGAAGGTCTCTGTAAAGGTATCCAGCCAAGAGGTGGCATAAACGAAAGTAAGAACATTGGGTGAAGTGAATCAGTGGTCCTGCGACTGTTAAGCAAAACCCATTGCACATTCGAAAGTCTTCGATTTTTTATATCAAGCGGAAAACGTAGAAAGTGAGATTGCAAGGTCCGAATGAGAATATTGTGCTGAAAGGATTCGAGCCCGAACGAGGGAGACCAGTTGGGAACATTGTGGTAAAAAGCGGTCCAAGCCTGAAGGAGAGAGACCCACGATGAATATTGAAAACGAGAACTTATACATGTGAAAGCCCTGGTAAGAAAGGAACTTTGGTGCTTATTTGTTGCGGCAGGCCCTCTGCAGTAAGAGACTGTTATTGGAAGAGAAGCTTTGGCAAAAGTCCCCGATACCTTTGCTTTGAACTGTATCCTTGCGGCATAGAAGCCAGAGTGTGTGCGAAGCTCGAACGTGCCACTTTGCCCTATGTTGAAAACATGGAGAAGGGAAGCCAACTACTCAATTATCCTGACATATTATTCTTTAACACTTTTCTTTTTGCATACACCATTGTCTCACACAGTTTTCTATTTAGAAGTAAAGATTGGCAATAGGTTTATTCCACCCATTTAAGTTTTTCAGGCTTTCACACACCCAATTGGCCCACAAGTTACCATCTCTCTTCTTGTGATCCCTAAACCTTTTTAGGTAATGGGAAGTGATCTTCCCAAACCTGGATATGAGAGCAGTTTTTACCAACTGGTAATCTTGTCTATCAACATCATTCAACTCCATCACAGAATCACAGCCATTCTGGTGGAGCCTAGAGATTATCCATGGAACAGACTCACTTTCACAAATAACTTACACCTTACATGTAAATTCAAATGTGCTCAGCCAATCAAGAATATCAGTTTTTGCATCATACAAACTCACCAAATATTTGGGGAGATGAGGCTTCCTGCTTCTGAAGTGTTATGATAAAGAGGATTCTGCAAAAGAAGTCAAATCAAGGGACAGTTTGTTCATGTCTACCTCATGCTGCATCTGTTTTTCCCTGAGTTGCAGTTCCTTCCTCATTTCTGTCTTGTTTCAGACTGAATCTCCAGTTGTCTAAATTCAAGCTGCATTTTCATTCTCTGTCTCTAGAACCAGCTCCGCTGACATGCTAGACATAGGTATGGGTGAGGTCAGTGGATCAGAGGGTGGATCAAGAATCGCATTAACACCCATGTCATCATCTGCCTCACTTTCTGGAAGTTAAGGGCTAACGGTTAAACTTTGACTATTGTTATTTTCCAAATCAATTCTGGGGGTAGGGTTTACAGGCTTACTGAGTTTGGTAATCTAACAAGCTTTGAATTAACTCAGCTATTTTTCCTTTTGTATGAATGCATTTATCTTTACACATTTCTTTTAGTTTTTCAACAGTAAGAAATATAAGAGTGTCTGCCTTATAGTTTTACATAGTGGATATGTTTTAGTTCTTCACCATATAGTAGCCTTGAGGATGGATTCTTTGAAGTACAACACAACCAGACGTCAATATAATCTAATTTACACAAATCCCCCCCCCTGCCACCAGTGTTAAGGGAGTTTTCCTAAAGTCCCACTTTGAGGTAAGACTTTAGTAAGCTATGCCAGTGGTTTGTAGATCCCCAACTCTTAGTATCAGTTTGTACTACTCAAGGACCTTGGCAGAGTGGCAGAGCAGTCAGACTTCTCTTAAGAGGAAGATGTGAGCTGTAGGCAAGTAGGCTTAATCTAGCTAGCAATGCACATCAAAGAGACACTTACACATAAATATATATTAAAATATAGATTTGTTATATTTAAACAAGTGTCACTGTTAAATACTTAGCACAATAAACCAACACACATAGGTATACTTTTCAATACTTTCAAAAGGCCACTTCTTAGTTGGTAGATGCTGAACCTGCACAATTATTACAGGAGTTTGACAGGTCTACTGTACTATCGGTAACGTGCACCCACAGAGTAATACAGTTGTTACATTTAGTCATCATACACATCTAAGGTAGTGATTTTTGGGAAGGAAAACGGTTGGTTAGTGTTATTCTAGTAGAACTTCAGGTTTTAGAGGCGCTTTCCTTACACAGCAAGTCTTTAAAGTCCAAAACGTAACCCTAGCTAAAAGGAAATTCAGAGAGGCTTACTTTCTAGTCTCTAGGAAGGAAAATACAAGAGGTTTTAGCCAACGTTGGCGACCCTATTAAAGGATTCGCTAAATGGGATGCAAGCAGCAGCTTGAGTCAGAGGTGGTTGCCCTGGACACCTCTGCATGCACTTCAGTGCTCTTGGGCGACTTTCTGGAATCAGGTAAGCAATACATTTTTCCCCACAGTACCTAAGGTTTGAAGAAAATGTTTGTGGTCGATGCTCCGCAATGTTGCAGCTCTGGACCCGACCTCCGGATTCCTTGGTCTGAAGAATGAAGGCAGGACAATGGACGAGATCTCTCAGTAGCAGTCTCGAGGGAGCACCTCCGGCATGGCTTTGGTCACACTGCAGTTTTGGCTCCTCTTCTGCAGCACCAACAAAGTATGCGATTCGCCCGGTCATTCTTCTTCCCTTCTTAGTCACACACTCTGCTGAGGCTGTCTGTGCAAGATGGATTGGATTTCTGGAGTGTCTGTGAGGGCTCAGCAAATATTTGGACGGATTTGGCCTTTCCACAATGATGCACTCGAAATGGGCAGCAGGTCGCCTGGTATTGTGGTTCGGCAGCTCTAGAAACTCACAGGACGTCAGGAGATGGCTCAAAACAAAGTTCGTCCTGGGACTGGTTTTTCCCATCAGTCAAAGGGAAGGAGTCATTCTCTTCGGAGTTCCTCTGTATCCCAGAAAATGGGGTCAGGACAGCAGTGGTCGCTTCACGGTGTTGCAAAGTGTCTGCAGGCGTTCCTTGTTCATCTTCTTCAGCTTCCAGTGGTCGCCTTGTATTTTGTTCCAGGAGCCAATCCTTTGATACAGTACCAGCACTCACTCCTCTGCAATCTTCCTCAGCAGAAAGGGTTGTTTGGATGCCCAATCAGGACAGCCAGACACCCAGTGGGAGCTGGTCCCATTCAGACTGAATGGCAGACAAAGGAAAGGGGTGTGGAAAACTCCTCCCCCAATTCATGCCCTTCGAGACACTCTGGAGCCTAGGCAGTGACACCCAAGAGTAACCGCCAAAGGCAAAACACACACAGGCCTCCCCCTTCCAGAATGGTAGTAAAAGAGCTAACAAAAAGATCCATGATGGCTGCCGTGTAGAGGAGACGCGCTCCTCGAGTCTCTGTCCGAGCAGCAACTTCTAAAGGTTGAAAGAAGTAGCTGCGGAGGGCTCTGACACTGCAAATCCATGTTTGAACATAATTTACAAAGAAGGAAGTGTATGCAGCCGGGAGAAGCCTGACCGTGAAGCAGTCCTGCAGTTGAGCGGACGCGGAGGACGCTGCATGTTGTGCTGTGGGGCCACACCCACGCAGGTGAAATCAGCAGCCCGAGCCGCGTATGAAGAACATTCCCCCCCTGACAGCCGGGCTCTAAAGTGGGCGGGCCACTAACGGAACGTGGGGGCTGGTCGAGTCCCTGATCCGCCGCGCCTGCAATACGTTGGAGTGCGAGCACGGCCGGACCCCGCACCTGCCCGGAGGAACAACTGAGCCAGGTACGGGGCCTCCCGGGGGTGGGAGCGAGGCACAGAGAAGTGCATCGACGAGGCCGCAGGAAAGAAGGGGGCCCCAGTGAAGCCAAGGAAGGTCCCCAATAGAGGGACAGAGAGTGCCAGAAAACAGAGGCAAGGGGTAAAGCTACAAAACGGGACACCTGCCATTGGGGGCGGGGTTGGAGTGGTGGATCCCTGCAGCCCCTCTTGGCCCCCCCCACCTGTGAAGCGGCAAAAGCAACAAAGGCGGCAAAAAGGGCTCCCATCATTCACAGGGAGGACCCCAGTCCTCTCAGAGGGGTCATTTAGAACATATCGGTGACAAATCACGCACACTCAATACTCCATAAAACAGGGCAACGGTGGAGGAATCCAGAACCCTGTAGTCGCAGGGAGAAGCAGAGAAATTTGAACATTTCAAATACAGGAAACTGGCCTGGCAAACGCGATATCACCCGGAAGGATCCCAATACTAGGCAGTCCTGATTCTAGGGGAAATGCAGGAGTGGCCCTCCCTTTTCCTGGGGCATAGGGCAGTGGAAATCATGCCGACCTGAGTGCGAATGGAATTAGACAACTAGCGCAGCGAGGCGGAGGGTCCTAATCCCACCACAGAACCGAGACAACGACCCAGACACTGCCAAACTCAGGCTGACAAAGGAAGAGAGGGGGGATCCTTATCAATCCCAACGCAACCAGGAAAACATCTAGAGACAGAGGTAGGACTCAGCACGAGTGCAGTGCCTGCCCAATCCTGATGAGTCTGATGCCAGGTGCAAAATCTAGAAGTGCTCCAAGGAAACCTAAAGGAGTACAGGCTTGCGTAGAATCCCAGATAGAGAGGTGTTGGAAAAATAAACAAGCGGGGAAGGACCCCTCACGGGCGACTCGACAGGATAACGCAGAATCGGAAAACGCAGGGGCGCCAGCAGACATAGCCTCAGACAAGGAAGAATTGTTGACATGCCTGAAGGGAATGGAAACGAGAATGATGAGCACATTCCAGATCCAACTGGGGCAACAGAAGGAGAGCTGAAGGTGGCCTTTCGGGACATTAAGAAAGAAGTTAATGATCTTGGGGAGAGAGTGGACACAGTGGAAAATGGCCTCTCCTCTGTGGCAGAGGATACCAAGCAGAATAGCATCCTGTTAGAACAACTGGCCAGAGCTACAACTGACCTGGAAATACAGGCCGAGGATTTAGAAAATGGATCCCAAAGATCAAACATTAGGGTCAAAGGCCTAACAGAGACAGTACTGGACGTGGACCTTCGGTCTGCGCTACAACAATGTTTCAGCAGTCTCATTAAATATACCCCACCGGAAGAGATTCGCTTTGACAGAATACACCGAATTGGCCCGAGAAGAAATGAAACCGGAAACAGACCCAGGGATGTGCTGGTCGCCTGCATCTCCTTCACCCAGAAGGAAGAAATCCTGAAAAGCATCAGATCTCATACGGAGCTAACAATCAATGAAAGCCGGGTTCAACTCTATCAAGACCTGGCCCTTTTCTCTCTACATAAGAGGAGACTGATGAGACCAGTGACAAAAGAACTGACGGCCAAACGCACAATATGCCAATGGGCCTATCCCTTTGGCTTAATATTTACGTGGGGTAGAAAGACTCACCAGATCAGCACATGCGAGGAGGGAATGTCAATATTACACATTGGAGAAGACACAGGATAGATGGAAACGGCTATACGCCAATCCCCCCGGAAAGGTGCAAGCAACCAATGGGAGTGGATGTCGGAGAGGTCTGGGAAAAAGGACCGAGGGGGTTCCTTGATGGGTCCCTGTACAAAAATGGTCTGAACCAGATGAATGAGTGGAACTGAGTGAGACTGAATTCAAATCTCCCCGGATCGAGGGACGACGGAAGGAAATTAAGCTGCACAAAACAAATCTACAAGAGAGGACGGAGAACGAAGGAGAGACATGTTGGATCTGTATGCTGGGCATGCCAGTGTCCAGGCGAAGGAGAGTGTTTGAAGAGGAAAGGGCCCAAAGCCCTGTTCGTGAATCAGGGGAGAGTCTGGATGGATTCTGGCCATGTAGGGGGGTGGGGGAGAGGGGAAGGGGGAGGGCAGGGGAGGTGAGAGGGTGGGGACACAGGAGAGAATGGGGAAAAGAGTTAACGGTAGAAGGGGGAAAATAGATTATGGTTCCGAGTGCGAAATTGGATTATTGAACACAACAACTCATTAAGCAAATACATTCAGGGGACCTAGGGGTAACAGGCAGGATCAACAGACCCCAAAGGTCACAACCAATGGATGAAGCGGTAATAGTGTCCCTAAATGGGCAGGGATTAAATTCTCCAGCGAAACGCCGGGCAATCCTGGGGAGGCTAGTGGAGCTTAAGGTGTTGGTGGCGATCCTACAAAAAGACACATCTCCTCCCAGAGGACGAAAAGTGAATGACCCACAGACTCTTTCCACAACAATTTTCTGCCTCAGGAGGAAAGAAATCAAAGGGGGTGGCAATTTTATTGAGCAGAGAACTGGGGTTCCGGAAAGACCAAATGCTTACAGACCCGGAGGGGAGGTTCCTAGGTCTTAAGGGTCGGATCAAGGGGCAGAAACACACTATTATTGCATTATACCTACTTAACGACAATCGGGACAAGTACATTCAGTGGTTTTTGGATACATTCGATGGGTGGTGTGAAGGAAAACAATAATAGGAGGAGATTTTAACTGTGTTATGGACCTGTCATTAGATAAAACACTACCGGCAACAACGGCAGACGGGAGGAATAGTCGGGCACTAGGCAAACTCTTCCGGGACCTGGGGGTGATGTTCTTCCATGAAAGGGACAGGGAGTACACACATTTCTCAGCAGTCCATCAGGGGTATTCCAGGACCGACATGATCCTAGTGTCGGCTACGCTGAGCCCACAAGTAAGGAAGGTGGATATAGGGGTCCAATATCTGATGGACCATGCGCCAGTAATAATACACATGGACATGGGGGAGGTTAAAACAAATAAAGCAAAGCGATGGACGCTTAATGAGCTTATTCTGAAAGACATAGCGCACAGAGCGAATATAGAAGAGACGATCCTCAACTACTTTAAGGAAAATTACAAGGAAGAGATGGACTTTGGAATGGTTTGGGATGCAGGAAAGGCAGTCATACGGGGGGAATTCATCTTGCAGGCAGCAATATACAAGAGGGAGCGGGCACTAGTAACACAAAAACTGGAAAAGGAACTGAGAGAAGCAGAAACCCAGCACAAATCCAGACGGACACAAAAGTCACTCAGATCGCTTAAAAAACTTTGAGCTCAATTGGAAGCACACACAGCAGATAGAGTAGCACAGTCCCTCCTGCATACCAGACAGTCCGACTATGTTCATGGGGGAAAAGTAAACAAATTCCTAGTGGCCAAGCTCCAAAAATAGAAATCCTGCAACTATATAACACAATTGAGGGTCAGTCAGGGAGAACTGTGCTCGGGGAGGGGGTGTGGGGGGGGGAGAAGATGGCGATAATTATAAAATACCACACAAATCTATTAAAGCAAGAGGAACTAAATCCCCAAGCCCAGGAAAGGTATCTGTCTGAGACAACCCTCCCCCAAATCACAGACGAGGAAAATGAGGCACTAGGATCTGAGATAACATTACAGCAGGTCAGCGATGCAATAACCGGCCCACCGGCAAATAAAACCCCTGGACCAGATGGCCTTGGGGGGTGGGGGGAGGATTCTATAAAACTTTCTGCACACAACTATTGCCACCATTAGTAAAGCTCTTTAATGTAATCGGAGAAAAAGATATAGTCACGCCAGATATGGGTAAATTCCTGATTCTATTAATACCAAAACCCGGGGAGGGACCCCTTAGATTGTGCTAACTATCAACCCATAGTATTGTTGGACTCAGATGCTAAGTTTTTTGCCAAAATTGTGGCAGCTAGACTGGGGAAGGTCCTCCCGCAAATTATACATCCCAACCAAATTGGGTTTATTACAGGCAGAAACACCCAGGATAATGTGAGACAGGCTTTAAACATTATTGAACTAGGCACCCGAACAGGCAGAAGAGCGTTTGACAGTCTGGACTGGAGGTATCTGAAGTTGGTACTAGAGCGGTTCGGATGTGGGCCACATTTTATCAACATGGTATTAGAAAACTTCCGGATCCCGTTGACGAACCTCTTGATCAACGGGCAAAGCTCTGGGCAGATCGGGATAGAGAGAGGCACTAGACAGGGCTGCCCCCTATGCCCGTTAATATTTGCTATGGCAATGGAGCCATTTGCAGCACAAATCAGACAGGATAGAAATACTGTGGGAGTGAAATGCGGGGAGACCAAACATAAAATTGCGTTATACGCAGATGATCTTATGCTTTTCATCTCAAATACCCGGGACACATTGCCGAGGATAATGCAAAAATTTCAAGAATTTTCGGGGGTCTCAGGGTTCCACATAAACTATGGGAAATCTAAAGCCCTGAATATAACAGAAGAACAAGGAGAGATCGCAGAACTAGAATGGTCACTTTCACTATCCTGGGAAAAAGAATCCCTAGAATACCTGGGTGTCCGCTTAAAGGGATGGTCTAGTAAAAATTTGTATCTAAAAAATAGATAGGCAACATAAAAAAAAAAATACTAGCATTCTCCGTTTTAAAACTTCCTATGTAAAATTTTGAGCTATTCAAGCTCAAAATGTGCAAAAGCAAGCACATGGGCGCATCCATTTTGTGAAATGGAGGCCCTCCTGTGCTGGCTTTTGCTTTTGCGGTACTAATGAAGGAAAAGCCAGCCAGCTGTAGTAAACAAAGGCTACCGCTGGGTGGCTTTCCCTTCATTAGTGCTGTAGGCGGAGGACGGGGACCGGAGACCAGAGCAGGAAAGCTGCAGCTGAATCTCGGTAAGTGCTATTTATTTATTTTTTTAAAATAAGCACTAGCTGCGTTTTTTTTTCTAAGTTTTCCGGGCTGGAGGGGCCCGGAAAACTTGGAAATAAAACCGCAGCTTTAAAAACGTATTTATGTTTGCGGTCGCTTTTGAAGCGACCGCAAACATAAATACAACGTTATTGTGTTGGAAAACGCTGCAGTTTTTCTTTCCAAGTTTCTCAGGCTCCTCCGGCTTGGAGGAGCCTGAGAAACATGGAAAGAAAAACCGCAGCGTTTTCCAACATAACCGCGTGTGTTTCTGCCTGCGGTGAAAGCCACAGCAGGCAGAAACACACGCGGTTATGTTTACATGCCGCGTAGTGTTTCTACCTGCAGCTGATTTCCCATTTGGGGCTCTCGGGCTCCCCACGGGGAGCCCGAGAGACCCAAATGGGAAATGCTAAATGCTGCGTTGTCTGCCTAAATCTGCTTTCCCGTTTGGGGCTCTCGGGCTCCCCGTGGGGAGCCCGAGAGCCCAAAATGGGAAAGCAGATTCAGGCAGAAACAACGCGGTTGTTTTCCGCAATGCGGCATTGTTTCTGCCTGAATCTGCTTTACCATTTGGGGCTCTCGGGCTCCCCGTGGGGAGCCAGAGAACCCCAAATGGGAAAGCAGATTCAGGCAGAAACAACGCGGTTGTGTTGGAAAACGCTGCGGTTTTTCTTTCCGAGTTTCTCAGGCTCCTCCGAGCCGGAGGAGCCTGAGAAACTTGGAAAGAAAAACCACAGCGTTTTCCAACACAATAACGTATTTATGTTTACGGTCGCTTCAAAAGCGACCGCAAACATAAATACAACGTTTTTAAAGCTGCGGTTTTATTTCTAAGTTTTCCAGGCTCCTCCAGCCCGGAGAACTTAGAAAAAAAACCGCAGCTAGTGCTTATTTTTTTAAAAAAAATAAATAGCACTTACCGAGATTCAGCTGCAGCTTTCCTGCTCTGGTCTCCGGTCCCCGTCCTCTGCCTACAGCACTAATGAAGGGAAAGCCACCCAGCGGTAGCCTTTTTTTACTACAGCTGGCTGGCTTTTCCTTCATTAGTGCCGCAAAAGCAAAAGGCAGCACAGGAGGGCCTCCATTGGGCCCATGTGCTTGCTTTTTCGAATTTTGAGCTTGAATAGCTCAAAATTTTACATAGGAAGTTTTAAAACGGAGAATGCTAGTATTTTTTTTTATGTTGCCTATCTATTTTTTAAATAAAAATTTTTACTAGACCATCCCTTTAACCCGGAAATGTAGTGATCTATACGAAGTAAATATTAAACCGCTATGGAAGCAACTGCAGGAAGACCTCCGTAGGTGGGATAACCAGGAGCTGTCTTGGTTTGCCCGAATAACGGCTGTAAAAATGACCCTGCTCCCCGTATGCTATACGTCGTTAGCGCCCTCCCAGTAAGGGTCCCGCCACGAGTCTGTAAAGCTCTGCAATTAGCCATTTCTGCCTTTGTGTGGAAAGGTAAAAGGCCTAAAATACAACAGAAACTCATGACGCGTCCCCCACTCCTCGGAGGCTTAGAATTGCCAGACATACAGAGATACATCCGGGCGGCACATATTACACCTATGTTTTACTGGGCGGCTCAAAATCCCAATCTGGGCTGGGTTCAAATAAAACAGGAGGCTACTACGCTCCCGCTAAAAACACTACACACCCTTCCACTGCACAAACGTCATGTACAGGGCAAACTTCTAGAAGCCACTAGGGTGGCACTCAATAGTTGGGACGATGAATTAAGAAGGAGGAACATTCCACGTGGACTGAGCCTGCACTCCCCATTAGCATACAACCCCGAATTCACCCCGGGACTCTAACCAAGTTTTGGGAAGGCTAGGTAGCAGCCGAATCTCTGACCCTGGCTGACATGTTCCGGGATGGAGAGCCACTCTCCTTCGAGGAAGGTAAACAGAAATTCCACATTGGAGAAAGTCAAAGATCCAGATATACCCAGTTAAGGCATTGGAATACACACCCAACTGTCAAAAGGGCTGCTAATAGACCCCTGTTAGTTCTCGAACTATCGCTACAGGAGGGCTCAACGAGAAGAGGAATCTCAAGGCAATACAAACTACTGGACAGGGCCCTGCCAGAAGATGTTTTGCAATACAAAACGAGCTGGGAAAAGGACCTTGGGGACACTATTACGGTGGAGGAATGGGTAAGGATATGGGAAAGAGTCCATAAAAGCTCTAGATGCACGGCAATCAAAGAATCGGCCTACAAGGTCTGTTACCGATGGTATATGCCCCCCTCCAGACTGCATAAGACAAACTCTACATACTCCCCGCTCTGCTGGAGGGAGTGTGGGGGAATAGGGGACTTCTTCCACATGTGGTGGACTTGCTCTAAGACACAGATATTCTGGAAAGAGCTCCTGGGACACATTGAGCCAATGACAGGAATTATGATGCCATACGACACGAAAGTAGTTTTGCCGGGGGCGGTAGCTGAAAGTATATATGCGGCAAAGGGACACAAGGCCACGCTAATTACCCACCTGCTTTCGACTGTAAGATTGACTCTAGCCCAGGCATGGAAAATGGTGCAGGGTCCAATAATTGTCTGGTGGTGGATTAAAATATGGGGAATTTTGGCAATGGAGAGGATCTGTGCATTGCAAGCTGGTAGGTATCTCAAGTTTCTGGCAATTTAGGAACCCTTCCGAGAAATGGTAAAAGATAAAGAACCTCACTACCTCAGACCCAGGATACTTAGAAACACTGACACCTATTAAAAAACGAATAAAACTGGCCTAGTTGGACTAAGATACCTGGCAGATTTCAACAACAAACAAACTCGGAACCGAATAAGTTGGGGAAGGGGGGGAAGGTGGAGGGAGCGGGGAGGGCGTTGGGTGGGGGAGTTTGAAAAGCTAAAACCCGCGGAGCCAACAGGCACCTAATGGGACTCTAAAGGGGTTGTGAGTTAAGTTGAAAGATAATTGTTCATGAATACTTTGAAATGTCTGTTCTCTGTATGAATCTGCGGAATAAATAAACCATGATTAAAAAAAAAAAGAGCTAACAAAGAACAATCACGCCAGTAATGGTGAAAAAAAAATAAAAGGGGGGCCCCAAGATGGTCCATGGTTGACCCTATTGTGCACTACCAAGGCTATGGACATAGCCTACAGTACAAAAGTTACACAGTAGTTGGTAGAAGACTTCAACTGCCACCAGCCATACCTAGGAGATTGTCCATGTGACTAAAGTCACAGGTGCAGAGAGAAAGGGGATACTAGGTATCCCTGTGACACTCCACATAAGGTGGTGTGTGCCAATCTCTCAGACTATTACTTTTTGCTGAGATGCTAAGTATCTATCTTTAAGAACTGTAGTTACTCTCGGATAAAGAAAACAATTTCAAAGGAGGGCCCGAAGGGTCTCCAGCAACACTGACCATAAGGAGCTGTGTGCTGCAATAGTAACATACAGATGCCTTTAAGTGGTATGACGGAAAATAGACTCAATAGGACAGGTAAAAAAAAGAATAGAGTTCCAAAAGACCGAGCCCATAAGAATGAAGGTGTGGAAAAAGGCTTCCACTCATTTAAGAGATCAGAAAAAGATCTAGAAGTCCAGCAAAAAGTGCTTAGAGCCTCAGTAGGGAAGAGGATGAAGCAAACAAACAATAAATCTCCCTAACAGAGAGCATGTGATTTTTGCAGGGTGGAACAGAGGGAAGGGTAAAGCAGCTTTCCCACTTTAGCAAATTGAGCTGTCCTGGACAAACTACTTTGTCAGTAAGATCTGATGAGATGAAAATGCCGGCTCCTCCCATTCATAACCCTAAACGCAAAACCCAAAAAGTAGAACAGAGAAATGTCCCTACAGTTCCCAACTGTCCCTGCAGTTCATCAATGGTGCACTTGTCACAGCCATTAACTCCCTCCACCTTATGCTCCACCTACCCCGGGTCCTGTGACAATCTTGCCTGTGGGTCCCCTTACCTTAAATCTGCCACTGGTCATGGGCCACCTCCGGCTTTGCTGGACTCCGAGGAAAACAAGACTGGTGCATCCTGAGGCACTTAATTACACCTGTTCACAGAGGCATCAGTGATGTCATTTGACCAAAATGCCAGGTGAAGCGGACGTGACATCACACAACCAAAGTCCTCTGATGACATCACAGGAAGTAATGTCATTTGACCCCACCCTGAAGTGACATCGCAGGAAGCGATGGAACACAACCCCTTGATAAAACGGGAAGTGGCATCACATAGCATTGTTCCTAAGCACACTACAAAAAATATGGTTACGATATTACTATAATGTGATGTACATTTCATACAAGAATGGATCACCATATGTATTTTTAATATCATTGTGTATTGGCCCGCATTACCAAATTAGTGTGAATGCAAGCAGACATCCTAGGCCAAATTATAATGATGTGTTATCATATAGCACCTACGATTAAGTGCTTTAGATAGAACAAATATACATACAAAATCACCAACCTATGTTGGTACTCATTTATCTACCTTTGAAGAATGAAAGTTCAGGTATTTAAGAACAGACTAAATCAATGGCTCACCACATGTAGTGTGCCTGAAATAAACCAACTAAGACAAGGAATTCTATACAATAGTTGCCATACTAAGAAAGTTAGGGTGGGTTTACAAAGGTTTGAAAAAAAAACTTTCACCCGAAATGTGAAAATAGGAAAGTCCATTTGAGCCAAGTCATACATTTATATTAAATATATTCTTTTTTTTCCCTTTTTTTTTAGGGGTAGCAAGAGCGGCCTCAAGGGTCGCAGCTGCAACCCCTGGCAGCCACCAAATTTCATCCCTGAGAGACATGTGAAAAACAAACAGCCAAGAAAGACCTCTCTAGCACCACTGCAATGCGTCGCTAATGGACATCATGAAGTGACCATGCTGGTCTCTTCTCTAGCCTGCAGTCCACTCCTCTTATCCCCATCCACTCCACTTTCCTTGCCCCACTCCGCCACTGCCCCTACCTGCAGCATGTCCTTTCCCCTCTCCACCGTCGTGATTTTGCATTCAAATCTCCCACTGCTAGACCTCGATACCTAATGTGGCCTAACTCTTTACCCCCGCTTTTCCCACAAAAGATGCATTTAGCTCATTTTCAGGACCTACACTTGCTGATAGCACTCCTCCTATGGTTATCAACTGTATCTGCTGCCACTTACTGGACACTTCATAGGTGGCATGCACTGACACCAGTCAACAGAACACATTAGAAGTGTATTGCAGGAATTGCAGTTCCATTGCTTACTTTTCCTACGGCCACATCTGGTAAAATGGCTCAACGGGTTAAACGCTTGTTGCTGTGATCTGTGTTTGGTCTGCAGGATGCAGGTTCGAATCCGGCAATGCAAACTTAGCCTTTCATCCTTCCGAGGTGGATAAATGAGTACCAATTCTGATTGGGTAATAATAGTAATGTATGTAAATATGTCCTATGTAAAGTGCTTAGGATTAAAGCGCTCCTATAAAAATAAAATTATCATTTAAAAAAAGTGGTATCCCTGATAGCAATCTCCTTGTACCAGGCATCACGTGATGGGATCTCAACATCCCTGGCCCACTACAGGAGTAAATTGAATGTGTTCCTCTGTTCGCTTGATCAAGTCTTTTCCTTTTTTTTGGTAATCACTTGGCTGAATCTGGTCTTCAGATAGTCTTATCACACCTATTTGCCAGCTGTAGAAGACTACAGAAATTCCAATTCTTTTGCTTTCTCTACTTCAAATCCTGCGGTCAAGAAACATTTTGAAGGGGTGAGGTGTGCTGTTGAGCAGCCAGTGCATGCAGACGTGAGTTTCTGCTGCTTCGCCGGGGCTGCCGAAATCCTAAAGAAAGATCCTTGTTGCAGCTTGGTTATCCCAACAACTTTGACATGCTAGGAAAGTGGAAGTATATGCATGATCCTCTGAGAAACCCATAGAAAATCTGCATAGTAAAGCCTGAGATCAGGCGGATCCCGTGTAACACGCAGTGGCCACCAAGCAAGAAGCAGATGAACGCTGCCGCGCAACAGAGATAACCGGGAACCAACAGAGGCAACGGCCGGAAACAAAGAAGAAACCTGCCCTACAGGTGGTCCCACACCTGGAACACAGGAGAATCACCGCCCAACTCCTGCTGCGCGCAAGTAGTGGAAGTGGTCTGCTGCAGGAATCACCCAGCCCTCTCTGGTGCGAGAGGGGTGACCCGGAGCTCAGTGAGGGACGACCACTAACTGGGAAGGCGGGGCAGTGACTCCTGCTCGCCCCCACCACCACAGAGGAACAGCAGCGATGGCCCTCCTGATCAGCCAGAGGGCAGGGAGACCCGCAAAAGAAAGGAGAGAGAGACACGACCACAACAGAGCCCAACCCGGGCTCCAGGGCTGATCCGGTGAAAGCAGCAGCCAAACATGGAATAAGGCATTATACAGCCCCTAGCACCGGAGCTAAACACTGTTGAACAAGTGCAGGACAACCCAGTCCTGTGGCGGTGAGTGCAGCACATTCCGCCAGCGGTGCGGGGGGATAGACTGGCCAAGGCAGTGCAGTTGTGGCCCCTCACTGCACCATGGAGGCAAGGCAAAGCTGGCTCTCCTGACCGCACTGGGTGCAAGGAGGTCTGTTGACTGACGGTGCAGCTGTCCCCAGGGACAAGAGGAGCTCACAGTGAGAGAGAGGAAGGAGAACTGGCATAGATTTGAGTGGCCAGAGAGTCACTGGATACATTAACGGGGTCCAGGGAGAATGATGACCAGATTCTCTTCAAATACCCTAGGGGGTGTCTCTCTGAACACAGTGTCCCCAGGCACCCAACATCCCACCCGGGAGAGTTAACTGCCTCTACGGAAGGGCCCTGCCTGTTCTCAGACCCAGAAGGGGAGAACTACACCTCACCCCTGGACCCGAACACCCCTATTCGCCCGCTCCCTACACTCACCCTGACATGGGTACTGGGGCTAATAGTCCAGCAGAGGAAGCCTAAGGACTGAATACTCTTGAGTCTAGTAACCCACACGACAATGGTGAAGGACAAGCCCCGGAAAGTGACCGCACAGAACAAGATAGACTGCTACACGACAAACATCCCGCCAACGGCCTCCTCGGCACGGGACAAGCTGGTGGAGGAGGGGGAAAATGCAGAAGCAGGCCAGACAATAATACTCACAGATGACATGGCTGCCATCAGCGACTCCAGATCGGTCAAAACCAAAATTGATGGCTTGGCCTCTGAAGTCTGCTTCCTGCGGCAAGACTTAAGCAACCTGACCTCACGCGTCGGGGGAAACGGAACAGTGCATATCGGACAGTGAGGACACGCTGCGGAAGATGGAGGAACGGCTGGAGATGTCGCATAAACTAAGCACCTTAGAAAACTGGGCAGAGGACAGCAAAGGTAGAACCCGCCGTAACAATCTCTGCTTACACGGACTTCCGGAGAAAGAACAGCACTCTATGGAACTGTTTTTAGAGCATGGACTAACGGCCCTCATGGCACCTAAAAAACGTACAAACTTCTTCTCAATCGAACGGGCACACAGAGTCCCAACGGCACTGCCCGTACCTGGTTCCCCTCTGCGCACGGTGATAGCGCGTATCCTGAACTACAGGGACCGAGACCCGCTCCTATAAATGGCAAGGGCGACAGGCCCGATCACCTTCAATGGCAACCGAATTGGCCTCTTCCCGAACTACACAAAGGTACAAAATTCACGACCGTACGTTGATTTGGTAAAGAAAAAACGAAAGTCCTTCAACATTTAATATGCCCTTTTATTTCTGGCCACGCTCACTCTACTATAACACTACAGTACACGTGTTCCACAGCCCTAAGGAGGTCTGGGACTGGCTGGAGACACACATTCTCTCTGGCTCATGCCCCGGAACTCCGAAGGATCGTCCAGCCCTAGGTGACACCGCCAAAATATCCCCAGCCAGGCCTGACACGCAGAAAAACCATGCATTGAAGAGGAAGACGGCGGGTCACCGGGGAGTGGAAAAGCTGTCTGACTGGACAGAGGGGTAACACAGACGCTCAGATATGAATTTGGGGATGCCACTAGATAGGCCTTCTGGGATCCAAGACTGCCACCTTTTCTGAATCCTGCATCTAGCATCCCCGGCTGGGGACAACGAAGAGTTGAGATGACTCTCACAGGCAACCCCAAACATGTTCTTAAATAGTTCAATTCATACAAGTTCTGGCGACAGGTACTTCTATTTGGGGGGGGGGGGGAGTGCAGGGTGGGGGGACGACTCATGTTTGAAGTTGGGCAAGTGTGGGAAGGGGTGACACTTGGCAGTACCAAAGCTCACTGATCGGGGCTTAGGAAGTGGATTCAAACTACAGGAGGTTTTGGCTGGGGGGGACACGGTGGGGGGATTGGGGTTGTTTTTCTTGAGTTTGGTTGGTCGCATTGCTTACTGGGGAGGCGGGACGAGGGTTATGGGCAAACACCATGGTGGTGGGTAGTGGACGGGTGGGTTGGCCTGAAGACTCGAGGATCAAGGACTCAAAACTCAAGGATCAGGGGGATGGACACCGAAAGATGGTGAATAACAGGCCGACCCCGGAACTCATAGACCAGGCCCGGCAGGCCCGGCTCCAGGAATATTCATCTGGGTGGGCCAGTTTTGTGATGAGGGGGGCCCAAATTCTATTGGATTTGGGTCTAGGAGCACCCTAAAGAAAGTGTTGGCGGCGATCCAGATTTCCCAGATCCGTGATCCAGCAAAACTCTTTCCAGATCTGGAAAAATACATTTGCAGCCCTCTATAAAAAAAAAACAGTAGAGTGCAAAAGGAGAAGCAAGGAAAATAGTGTTGCAAAATCAATCTACCTATTTTCCCTTCCCATCTGCTCTTCCCTTGCTATTATGTCCTATCCTCCTCCACCCCAAGTCACCTTGCTTCAGCTCCCCTAATCACCATTCCCATTTATCTCCACTCCCACCTGCTCAGACTAGCCCCCAGCATTTCTTTCTTAGCCTGGCTAGGGGCCATAGAGAGTGATGCATCCTCCATCTCCTGAGCAGTGAGGCCCCCAGTCTTTGTACCATCTTAGATGGTGTTCATCCAACAATGCTTTCCTGAACACTGTGGTTACTCCCAGGAGGCCCCAAGGAGGTGCTTGTAATCTCTCCATCTTATGTGAATGATAGCCCCCCGCACCCCAGAATACTGAAGTGAGAAATAGGAGATTTTGTTTTAGAGAATTACGTTGCATTTTTGCAGCACATTTTAATTGAGTTGAGAGTGTGAGGGGGTACTAGCATGTAGGAGAGAGTGCTAGGGCTGGGCTGGGAGAGCTGCATGAGGAGGCAGACTGTGCAGGTTGCAGGGTTTCCGGCCTCCTGGTATCACTCCATGTGGGGTGTGGCAGGGAGGAGAGGGCCTTGCTCCCCTGCCATGCCCCTATTCATCATTGTTTGGTACATACTGTAAAGACCGGAGGGGGGGGGGTCTGCACTTCCGCTCTCTATATGGTAGAGGGGAGGCACAGAGACCCCTGCCAAGATTCTCTATTATGGTAACGTAGTCGAGCAATCAAGGCCTAGCTTCTCGGGAGGTGATGCGAGCTGGTTCTTAAGTACAGTGTAGTCCCCAAGCACCCACGAAGAAATGTCCACACACTGTATCGGTTAAAACACAGTCTTTCAATTAATATTTGGAGTCATATACACGATCACGATAACTCATTTTAGAACTGTACATAGCACAAAGTGAGTTATCGTGATCGCATCTTCCAAGCTCAACTTGGTACAAATATGTGTTGAACTTTGGTTTTGAATACCTACAATAATGCTTAATTTTATACAGCTTACTTTAAAAATGCACAAGTCAAATGATAAATCAACCTGAAAATGTATTCATCATTGTAGAAACATGTTGATGAAGAGTAAGAGGGGCATTCTGTTTTAAATCCTAAATTTACATTTCCACTACGTGTCTGGGAAAGTGTAAATCACTTCCACAATTAACGATTGTGGGAGCCAACCACAATTGATTCCTTTGGAATCTGCCTGCTTTTACCAGGTGTAAATGTCAGATGGATTCCAGAGGAATCCATTGGTTTTCTGCCAACATAACAATACATGCTGGTAGAAAACCAACCTGATTTGGCAGGGGGTCTCCAACCTCACGTGCCAAATCATACAAAATTCAGCAGGTCATAAAAAGTGGAGATTAATGCATGTATCACCACTTCTTGCACTCGGCTTTGCTTGGAAAATGAGCCCATATGATTGTAGCTGTTTTCCCCATCCTGAATAGAAGCATAAGCTCCAGCATAGACATTAATGAGCTTTTACAAAAAATACCATACAGACACAAAGTGAAATGAAATGCAAGGCAAGATCATTGTTTCACACCGCTTGTTCTGTATTCTAATCACTCAACAATCGCACTGAAATAGCTTGTTAAAACCCTACATAATTTAAAGAAAAAAGTGACACAGCAATGGTCACTACCTGTTACCTTTTCTCATCTCTAATTACTTTCTGTTAATCACTTCCTGTTGTAAATAAGTTGCCTCTGAGACACATTAAAAAGATACAACCTCAGCGGGAGGGTCTGTGCAGCCCTGGGTGTTTGTATTTGGGGAAGCGAGGCAAAGCATCGGGGCATGGACATTTGCCCAAAGTACAAATGTTAAATCCACCTCTGATTGCACTCTTTAGGAAATATTTAAAAATACTGCTTTTTAGTTTTTTAAAAGATGTACCCCTTTAGTACTTGGCATGCAACATTATAGGAAACGCTCTTCTATTGTGTTATTTTGAAGGTGCTCTTTAAGGGATTCCAGCACTGCCTAAACACCCGACACACAGTATTTACATTATACTTTCCAAACAAGACCCACAATGCACGTGATGTATTCTGTTGGAATGCAAACTCTGTTAAGTTACTCAAACAGTATGAGCTTATCAAGTCGGTACTTTGTTTGAATCCTGAAACGTTCTGGCAGAGCAGCCTAGGCTTCCACACAGACAAATATACATCCGATTTAGGTCGGAGAACCACTGTTAAGTATGCATGGGAAGATCTGAAACTGGTTCATACTTGCCATCCTAGCCTTATCAATTTCAGGCAGGGCCTTGTTGGACTAACACAGTGAGGTGCAGCTTGATTACCTAGGCATAGCAAGCAAGGCACTCACATCTGGGCATATACATGTTCACTTCGGGAGACAAAATGAAACCAACATGCATTGACAAAGCCAACAGCCTAGGCTTTTGACTAAGCATGGATAGGCATTTGCCAGGCACTGCCATAAGGGTACCACCTGGCCATAAAATGGGAACAGCTAGAACAGCTGGGGATATGATGGCATTGCCTGGCAAATGTCTAATACCTATAGACAAGCAAAACCTTTTGGCTTTGCAATTGCTTGTTTAAGACAGTACTTCAGGCAGAGGCATTGACAAAGATATTGCTTATAGAATCAACTGGTTGAAGACACACGAGTTTTTTTATCATACCAGAAGCACATTTACAGTGGCAATTAAGTAATTAAACACTAAACGAATGCTTAGATATAACACTGGCAGACCCTATATATAGCAACACGTTTGGAATTACTTTGTGATAGAGCTTGATCAAAGAGTTCCAGAAAGGTTATGTTTTGGTGGCGAGAGGCAGGTTGGTGGTAATGCCATGGGCTCTGACATATAGCCATTGGGTGGGTAAATGACCAAGTACACCCATAGGATGTAAGTTTCTCCTCACATTTTATCTTCATCCTATCTGTGTTCCACTCCTTGAGTTCTGGCTTGAATCTAATAGGAAAACGTCTGAATCAATTATAACCACCGTCATTGCACTTGTCAGCCTTCTTTACCATTGTTTGCAAATCAGTCTTGGCCCATTCACAAATGCGAGAAGCCCTTCCCAAACTGCTAGACCACAAGGCCTAAAAATGTATGCGGTTGCTGTGTTCTAGTGCAGAGGGGTAATGGCCTAGCAATTTAGACTGAACTGCATCTTTTAGTGGCAGCACCAAGAGTCATTTGCTAGTGGCTTGTCCCCTTCTGTAATGGCACAGACATACTATGGAATTGTGGCATGTAATGTTGCGCAGAGCAACAGTAGTGGTAATGTTTAATTCAAAGCCTTGCATCTATCACTTTATTTTACTACACTCCCGAATTACATTTGTGTTACGATCAACTTTATCTTTTTACTTATACTCAAGTAGTTAATGCAGCAGAATAAATACTTTGAATGTAATTTGTACGGTTCAATAGTCAGATAATGCACCTTCTTCAGAACTGTGTTCAAGGAACATCTGTCATTCATTGTTGATATAGTTAACCATTTTGCTAAGCATGATGTGAAAAAATTATTATATATTCCCACAAAAGATAAACGTGCTTTAAATTACAGAAAGCAAAACTGTGATTTTAGGTTTGAGAAAATAGTTGTAGGCAGCCAGCTTGAACAAGTGTGCTACCTCACTTATAGGTGTGAATGGCCCTACATCTCCCTGGTACTTTCATGGCAGTGGGGCATACATTTCTATTTCTATCCTATATATTTTTAGAGTGCCAAACCCCATAGGCATCCAGGCGCTATATCATTGTCCAGGGCATGAAAACAAATCCTTGCCAACCTCCTGTAGTTCAGCCTCTCAGAATGATATCTGTGAGGTTTCTGCTGCATGTTTAAAGTGAAATCCGCCCCCACACCCATATTCCCTTAGGTCCCACTGGCATGGCCTACTTTCTAGGGGGGCCAGAGGGTGGCCTTGGGCTTGTCCTAGACCCATTTCCAGGGTTCCAATGGCACATGATGGGGAAGTATTTCTGATGACATGGAATGTGCAGGGTGGGGGGGGAATGTCAACGGACTGAGCTCCAGCATTAAACGAAGACTAGTACGCCAATTCCTAAATAGACATTTCCCTCATAACAGAGGCACACCTGGTCGGTACAGAGTGTAAGTTCTTCAGGAGGTCCAACTATGCACTGGCTTTTCACGCGGGATTCTCGAGAGGGGCAAGGGGGACGATGATTCTACTACATTAGAAGGTACCATTCCAACTGGGGGAGGTGCGGACAGACCAGAGAGGGTGATTTGTTGTGGTAACGGGGGGAAACAGCTAGGGCATTTGTGGCAGTATACGCACCCCCACCGTTGACAGTTGAGGTCCTGGACGATCTCCAAGTGCCAATACTCACTGACCAAGCAGATGTGTGGTTACAGGGAGGGGACTTTAACAAGGTCATGGGGGTTGGTAGAGACGGATCACATGGGGCAACAGGAACCCCAATCTTCCGACCAAGTTGCACTCCTTTGCAACCACACTGGGGCTTGTGGATGCATGGAGGTTACTGCATGGGGTAGAATCTGGGGTCTCGTTCTTGTCCAATGCACACAGGTCACTATCCAGGATAGATTACTTCTTCGTGACTCAGTGCATGGTACATAGGCTGATATCTGCAACATTTCTGGCTAGGGGTATCTCAGATCACTCCCCCCTACTTATGGTGTTAAAAAATGGGCGAACAAAACCCAACACAACCTGGCGCCTCAATGCATACTATCTGGGAAAGCATGAGGTAATGGAGGGTCTATCGAAAAAGACGGCAGAATATTTTACCCTAAACGAGGGCTCAGTTGACAGCCTGATCACGCTGTGGGAGGCCTACAAGGTGGTGCTTCAGGGGGAGGCTCTCTCTCTCTGGTGTCGGCTCACTGCCGACGACATGCTTGGGAAATAGAAGAAGCAGAGGAACAGACGTCAAGGAAAGAGAAGCAGTTCCTTGAATCGGGGTCCGCGCTTCAAAAGAGGCTCTAGTCTAAGATCCTAAGAAATGTGGCACTGGACAATGCGAGGGTAGCCAACTAGTCAGTACGTAGTCAAATATATGAAATCGGAGATAAGGCCATCAAATCCCTGGCTTGGTTGGAAAGGCAGGACAGGAGCAAAGGGCATGTACGGGCCATTAAATAGACAGGGAGGGAATTGTTAACGGAGAACTCGGATATCGATGAGGCATTCTCCACCTTTTACGAAGATCGCTACTCCCCCTCCCCCCCCGACCAGGGCAACTGAGACAGAGGGCTCACAATTTCTCGACTCGATTGTGATCCCCAGTCTCTTGGAACAGCAGACGCAAGAACCCGAGGCCGAGATCACAGAGTAGGAGGTGAGGGCTGCGCTGTCCCAACTTCAATCTGGCAAAACCCCGGGACCCAACGGTTTTCCAGTGGAAAACTAGAAACGACTGGGTGAAACAGTGACAGATCACATGCACCGCATGTTCCTACAGAGCAAACAAAAGGGGCAACTCCCGCCAGCCCTCAGGAAAGCATGTATTGTAGTGATTCCCAAACCCGGGAAACCTCCGGAACTCAGTGCCGCCTACAAGCCAATATCACTAATCAATGGGGAGACCAAGGTTCTGGCATGGATCGTAGCCAAAAGACTATTGGGAGTGATAGACTCGCTTGTCCACCCAGACCAATGTGGATTCATGCCCTCCAAATCCACTCGGATGAATTTACGCAGGTGTACAGCTTGCCATCGACCAGGCCTCGGCGATATTGGACCCACTAGCGCTCTTGGCCGTGAACTTTGAGAGAGCATTTGACTCGGTGGGATGGGATGCCTCATGGGATATAATGGGCCGTATAGGATTCGGGAACAGCGTCATGTCCTGGGTCAGACTACTGTTCGACTCTCCGGAAGCAGTGGTGCAGGTAAATGGGGTGTCCTCCAGGGCGTTTACACTGGGATGGGGGACCAGACTGGGCTGCCCCTTCTCCCCCCTACCATTTACTCTAGCCATAGACCTGCTTGTGATAAAACTCGGGATGACAGGGGATTGAATAGGATTCACATGGCCATGGGTAGGGGAGGACCGGGTCTCACTCTATGCAGACAACCTTCTTATCTATGTAAGTAACTGATGGTGACTCGCATCCTCACAGAATACCAGATGTTTGGGGAACTTAGGGTAAACTAACAGAAGACAGTCCTCTTTCCGCTTTGGGGGAGATGGTGCGATCCCAAGGAAGTGCCCATACTCGGTCTCAGTATCGGGCTTCGAGTACCTTGGCATTCCAGCAACGTTAAGATATGCCTGAATAAGTAATTGTTAGGAAAGATTTCATTTTATATGTGATTTTCCCTCCAGTTGTACACCCCCAAACCTTTGCTGCTGTTTAAACACCTTAGTCTGACTTTGCCAGGGAGCACAGCCTTCTGCTGCACTCCTCTGGGTTTTCGATCACTTTTTATGTGGAAACTGACATGCCCTTAAGACAGTCAGTACTGGGAGACTTTGTTTCCCTTAGTCCTTTTCTAACGTTGCAACTTTTCTGCAACATGTAACAAGTGCACAATGTACCTTACAGTACAGTGCACCTGGGTCTCTTAGTCATTTCCAAAGGCCCTAGATACTCTCGTAGGACTTTTTGGGAGATGTGCTGATGTGTCATGGACAGGGCTGGTGGCAACTTATCTTTCATGTAATTTTAACCCTTTCCTGCCTTTTAAACCGCGTTAACCGCGTTGGGCACGAATAGGTGGCCTGGCTCCAAAATGAAAACAAAAGGAGATGGTCATAGGCTACCCTAGACATAGTCGTGACTCAAGATCACCTCACATTTGCAAGTGGGCCAGGTGGCTGCTGGCTCCCAGAATAGAATGTCACTATAGACTACAAGGGTGAAAAGTGATACAAGAATGTATTCAAACTAACAGAAAGACATAAATACAGATGGTGCCGTAGCACGTGGAACATGCATGTTCAAGTAATTCTTTGACTGCATATTTAGATGGTTAGTAGGCAGAGTGACAAATAGTTTGATTTCTTGCATTGTTTAACATTAACAATGCGTTAACATTGTCGACAGACTGGTAGGTGTTTCTGGTTTGGTGTATAGTTGGTGGTGGGCAGTGGCTGTGCGAGGTGAGCAGCGCTGCTGGGATGTACCGAACTGTCTTCAGGACAAATAGTAGTGGTTGGGACGTTGTTAGCTGAGAAAGGCACCCACCATGTCAGATAAGTAAAGCGCCTTGTCTGAAAAACTTTATTGGATTTTGCCAGGCGCTGGTAGATGCGGCTGGGAGGCAGAACTGCAGAGGTCAGATGCCTTAGTCTAATTTCCGGGAGAGCTGTGTCACTGTAGATGCTGGAAACCCCCCGCCCCCACTGGCTCCAAAATGGCCATGCCACAAGGTTCTTTGTCCTGTCCTTTGGCCATCTTGCCCCATTTGGCTTCCCCAGGTTGAGCCGACCCGGGTCCGTCCTTATTTGGTCATGCAGTTTCCCGCGAGACGCCAAGCTTTCACAGGCTTCTACATGCCTTGTGTGTGCGCCTCCAGGATGTGTGCTGGGGTGTCTGTCCCCAATACACATCCTGGGTGCCAGAGAGTCTGGAGTGCTGTGAATGACTGGGACTACCGTGGTCTGTGATTGGTCCACGTATGGAGTGTGTGTTTGTGGGCAGATCTCCCATTGGGTCCTCTCCGTTTTGGCACAAAGGGAACTTTGGATAAGGGGAGGCTGAAAACACCCATACCATGTCGATCTCTGGAGTTCTCACTGAACAAAGGATAGGATCCATGTATCCTGAAACTAAGAAGCCGAATCGAAGAACCGCTGGAAGGTTTGGCACCCGGAGCCGCTGTCGTCCCGTGGGACCCCTCTGCATCTGGACATCCTAGAAGGTCTGCAAAGACGCTTCGACCCATTAGAATGGTGGGACCAACTATTCTCGGCACCTTCAACAAACCCTGCAAGTAAGCCTTCTCGGAAGTGTCCCTGGGCCAACCAGTGGGCTGACCAGTTTACACAGGACCTTTGCTCTGTCTCCGCCGTCGTTGGAGGCCCTCGAAACTTGGTATACTGCTAGCTCTGTGTCCCTGGCACCCGCACACTGAATTTCGAACACTTGGCATTCCCAGGTCTGAAGTAAGACGAGGGCGCCAGGACCGGAGTAAACGCAGTTACCATGTTGCCCAGCCATGGCAACCATCTTTGCAGGCGCGCTGCATTTGTGACGCTCTTGCCTCTGAAGCCTGCTGCAGTGAAACTGGCCTGATCCATCCCCCAGGAGCAGAGAAATCGCCACTGTCCCATTCGGGAATCCTCACTGTATCTCCGGAACTGAAAGCCGCAGAGCCGTCATATTGCCGCAGTAGAACCCGCAACCGAAGTGCGCCTGGGGCCGGTGAGTAACCTTAACCAGTGTCCCCTAGCGCCTCGATCCATTATAATGCACGAGTGGGTCCTGGGGGGGGTCCCTCTCCTTTCCACTACTAGTGCAAACTATTCCCGAACCCTGGAATCCCCTCTGCCTTCAAGTGGAGGCCCTCCTCGAATAGTGGGAATCTATTCTTCATCGCCTCACCCACCTTCTTGAACTGCTAGAGACCCCTGGAGAGACCCCGTTTTGCCCATTGGAACAACTGCGTGCACCTGCACTACATGTACTATTGAGCATAAGGCTCCTCTCTTCTTAGGGTTTGGACTGCCTCTTAATTAGGTGTGTGTTTGATGTTGAAGGGGACTAAAGACTATCTGCACTGCCTATTTTCCTACCCCTCTAGGTTGTGAATGTATTTCATGCCTTTAGACCCCAATGGTCTTGTATATATATTGTATTGATTGTGTTGTATTGGTTTAGTAGGATTGCTGCGATTCTTTTACTGTGTGAGTTACAAAGGCCTTGTAATAAATGTGTGTATATTTTTGATTTATACACTTGTCTGGGAGTAATTTGTAAGTGTCCTTGCTCTGTGTGCTCATTGAGGTCTTGCAGTCATCCTCACCCCTCCTGAGACTTAGTCTTGACCGCCTGTGATAGCTACCTTGATTGGTCTGGCTTGTCCAGAGGTTACCCTGTTCCAAGAAACTAGGCTGGCCTACTGAACCTCTGCCCACCAGGTCAGAGTTCAGAAATCCGTCTTAACAGTAATTCAGGCATTTCTTACCGTTGCTGCATTAATATTAGGCACGGCTGAGCTGGCACATCTCCTGCGCTGTTCCCCGGCTACTTGGCAGACCCCACAGTAAATCAAACCCCCACCACGTCTGCACCACATCACACACAAAGGTATTTAAATTGATTGTTTATTTGTATTGCGGCAATTGGGGTAATGCAAGAGAGTGGTAGGGGTTGGGAGGGGGTGGAGAGGGCAGGTGGCTGCGAAAGACAGGCGGCTACGATTACTATGCCTGATGGCAATTGAGGTAGTGCCTGAAATAACGGGAGGGAAAGGTCGGGGGAAGTAGGGGGCAACCAAGACAATCACAGGGGTCATGGGTGTTGGAGAGGGGCAAAAATAGTCACAGTGGGCATGGGGTTGGAGGGTGGCACAAAGACACACAAGGAAACATCACGGGTCATGCGGCTTGGGGGGACGCAAGGCAACACTGCGGGTCACGGGAGGGGGGCACTCAAGGAAACATCAGAGGTCATAGGGGCGGGGTACGCAAGGAAACATCGCGCATCATAGGGGAGGGGGGGCACGCAAGGAAACATTGCGCGTCATTGGGGAGGAGGGGCACGCATGGAAACATCGCGGGTCATAGGGGAGGGGTGGCACGCAAGGAAACATTGCGGGTCATAGGGGAGGGGGGCACACAAGGAAACATTGTTTAATGACTATTGAAATGCTGTAACCAAGCTTTGCGACCTTTGTTCTGTATTTGGTTTTATTTTGAAATAATAGACGGATATCTTTTAAAAAAGATACATTTTCATGATGTGGAAAGGTTATTTTCGCCAGTGTGAGCCCCTAGCACGCTTTGGTATCTGAATGTGTACTGGCAATTGTCTCATAAACCATATGAGCACATGGCTCACTGGAGTAACTACTGTCCTTCAAGTAATTCATCTATTTTCCACCGAACACCCATTTTCTGTCCCCCTAGTAAGATAGCCCAGCTGATATGGAGAGAAAAGAGTCTGGTGGGTATTGCCTGGAGGTACATTAAGTGTGTACCGAGACCATGCCCAGCGTGCATACTCTGCATCTGTCTCAAATTTGATTGCAGGGACTTTGCTGTGCAAAAGGCGTGGTCACTTCCCTATAGGACAGGTACCCATATGTATGAGGGGAAAGGGACAATAGACTGAGAGTAAAACCATCTCTATGTTGAGTGACTTTTCCTTTATTTTTTTAATTGATTTTGTAAAAGAAAAAATGAATACATTAAACATCTCAATCCATTGTAACATAACAAATTGAAGAGTAGAGTAATGGGAAGGTTGAAACAGCAAAACAGTTGATCATTGCTGAAAAAATAAAACAGACATAGCTTAAATAATAGTCTAATGTTCAATGTTAGATCAGCATCTATAGCAATGATGAGACTGGATAATTTCTTTTTTTTGAAAAAGGAATTCTGTTAAGACGAAGAAAAGCCATTGATGTGGAATTGCCAAACAATGTTTTTCAGTATTCATATTAGACATAAAAGGGTCCCATGTAGAGATATATTTAGCATAGGGAGTAACTTTTTCGTAATCAAATCTCAGGGGGGGTTTGGGTCTGAGCTGCTACATCACGTGTGTTTCTTGGTTACGGCCTGGCCACTACACCAGAGATCTATTCTATTTTTCTCATAAATGGAAATTTGATGTAATATAAATGTTCATTTATATGAGATAGACCTGCCTGAGATTATGTTAATACGCAAGTAAGATGTTTGTTCTGGATTGAATTTAATAATCTTTACTTATTATAATGCCTTTTGTCTCCTCCTGATGTCTGCCTTTTCGCTTATTGATTGAGAAAGTGCTTAATGGCAGGGCTATCACCATTTTGAACCTTCCTATAGATTTCATTTAATGCACCTTGACCACCTTTAAATGCATTAAGTTTGTATTGTGGATTATTTTTGGAAGATCACATTTGTGGATTCTTTTTAATTTACTGTAATATGTTTTTTTCATATAGTTTGAAAAGGTGATCAGCGGGGACCATGCTGATGTACTCCTTTACCCTTCAGGAAGTCTACAAAACCAGCAAAAGCGACCTACCCATGTTGATAATAACTATAACCAGGAAAGGGTGCCAGCAACCTTTTCATCGTCTAAACAGGAACCTTTTGATAAGCAAAGTATTTCAACAAGTACTGATTCACCAAACAGTACACTAAAGGAGAAAATAGTTGGACTTCTTAAGAAGTACAGCAACGGTTTGTGGGTTGATGCACTTCCAAAGGTGTTTGAGGCTACATACAAAGAAAGGTTTCCAGAGGATGTTTTGCAAAACCTTGACTGGTTGTTGGACATATGCACTGTAGACCATATTTCTCTTAACCCTCAAAAGGCAATCATTTATCCTAAATCAAAAACAAACGGTGATGTTTGTACAACAAAGAAAGAACTAGAATTGGCCAGCAAAGAGGTAATGGAATGTGGAATAGACTCTCAGAATGAGACCGCCCTGGATCCTCCCCCTTTAGTCATTCCCAATGAACCATCACAGTCTGTGTTGGTAGTTGAACTAAATACTACAAATGAAGTTGTGATCAGGCAAGTGTTGTTTATCTTCTTTTTCTTATGTGACATTGTTGCCAATTTCTAATGCCGTCCTGGCATAATGTTATTTTTTTTTCCAACAAGCATTGCAAATATTCAAATGTTACATACTTTTCACACTTGTCATGGCACTTAAGAGAAGAAAACAACGGTGTGCATAACTGAATCATAGCGAATCATGGATTTTCTTCAAGAACCAAAACAAGAATAACTGGAGGGGGGAAAGGAAGGGGCAAGGGAACCATGTACAACGTAGGAACAGAAGGCTGCTTCATTCACAGTTAGCGAGTTATGAAACTATCGGTATGTCTCTGTGTGTGGGCTTAGGATGGGTTCCTTCGGCAGAGGCTTTTCCAGTTAAGTGCCTCAAGCTTACTCTGCCTTTAGTGGCTTGGAAGTGGGCAGGAGCCTTTCCACTCATCGAGTCTATATTATGTCCCTTTCTTTTCAGTCCTGGGTTTCCATCCATCGCAGCGCCGGGGGCTGTCTTGCCACACCAGGTAATTGCTGCACATAGTCCAGGAAGGGGGACCAGGTACGCTCAGATTTGGACCTATTGCCGAGTCTGATGGCAGTGACTTTCTCGGCTGCTACGATTTCCCAACATTTGGACCACCACATTTGCGTAGACGGACACTCCGGATTTTTCCATAGTCTGGCGATGGAGATTTTGGCGGCTGTGAGGAGGTGAGAGCAGAGGTCCGCCATGCACCCTGTTAAGGGGAATCGACCATCTCCTGTCGCCCCCAGCAGCGCGATTCCCGGGTCCCAGGGGATAGTAAGCCCAGTGATTGCTTTGATTAGTTCCAAGGTATTCTTCCAGAATTGAGTGGCTTTTGGGCAGGTCCAAAAAAGTTTGAACAGGGTTCCTCGGTCTGGGCAGCCCCTCCAACACTGAGCAGGGATGGCTGAGTTGCACTTATTTAGGATTTCAGGAGTACGGTACCATCTGTAGCAGACTTTGAATGCACCTTCTTTGTTCGTCACACATTTTGAGCTTTTTTGCGCTCGGGTCCAGATGTGATACCATTCCTCCAGTTCAATTGTTCTTCCGATGTCGTCTTCCCATTTTAGCATATACGGCTCCTTTTTAGAGGGGTCTGTTCTGTCCAGTATGTTGTACAAAATAGAGATTTTCCCCCTCGGGGGAGGGGTTTTGCGGTGAGGGTGTGTTCTAATACCGTCAGCTCTCTGCTGCCATGTTTCTTGACCTGCTCATTCAAGAGCCAATGCCTCAGTTGCATGTAGCGAAACCTTTCGGTCTCCGAATTCTTAAATTTAGATTTGCACTACTCGAAATTTAGTGGGCGGCCATTCTCAAAGAAGTTTGCGATGGTCTCTAAACCCCCGGCTCTCCACTTCGCAAGATGATTTGGTGCGATTCCCGGGGAAATTCTGGGTTACCCCCAGATTGGCGTGAGGGGTCCCATTGTACTTCTGCATTTCCATAGGCGGCCTGCCTTTTTCCAGCTAGCCAGTGTGTTCCACGTTTAGGGTAGCGGGCCTGGGTCTTGGGTCCCATTGGGTTCCTTGCAGTGGGGCAGCGTCTCGATCGGGGTCTTGCTCCAATCTTCTTCCATTGGTAGCCACCGGGGGCGGTTGACGAGAAGCTTCCAAGCGAAGGCTGGGGCTAGCTGAGCTGCGAGACAGTACCAAGCCACATTCGGGACACCTAGGCCGCCCAATGCGGCACTCCGGAGCATGATACGTTTCAGGATATGTGACTTCTTTGCTTCCCAGACGAGGTTCAATATGTCCCCCTGCAGCTTTTGAAGGGCCTTTTCCCGGATCACCACTGGAAGAGCCTGTGCGAAGTATAGCAGCCGTGGGGTTAAATTTATTTTTATCGCCTTGATCCGACCAAACCATGAGATTTCTTGTTTTCTCCAGCGTCCAATGTCTTTTTTTCAACGCTCCGAAAAGTGCCGGGAGGTTTCTCCGTTTTGTTGGTGTTAATCAGCAGGCGGGAGGCGTATTTGAGGATGCACCAAATCCTTATATTCAGAACAAAAAAAAAAAACTTTAAATGCAGTTTTCAACACAAGCACGATTTTCGTTTTTTCAAGGAAGCACTCCTTTCACTTTCCTGAACAAGGCCTTAAATCAGGGTTGGTGCTGCGACACGGGTTAAGGCCAAATTAATGTAAAGAAAGAAAAAAAACAGAAGTCTTTTAAATGTCCTTGCCTTTTATTGTGGGCTTCTTTTTCCTCCTAAGGCACTCACTAAGCGTTGCTTCAGACTTCCTATCTGAAGTTCAATAAAAAAAAAGATGTCCATTCCGGTAACCTTTTCTTTCCTTGGTTCCGTATGTTAAAGTAAACAGTCCATAAATCAATGCCCGTGTCGTCTAACAGCCAGCATTTATCCCGGCCAAATGGTGCTTTTCAAGTAAGCCCCTGTCAGAGGGACTCTGCGTTTTTCTGCGGCGAGAGTTCGCGCATACGGACTTCTTGCATGCCTGTGACTCTGGCAATCAGTATGCCCAGTTAAAACCTGCTGCCTCCTCCTTCCATTTCTCCTTGCACTCGCCTTCTCCCTGGATAAAGAAAGAACAGACAGCCTCTCTGAATCCACGCATGCGTTAAAAATGCTGTCCTCCCCTCCCCTCCCAAGTCCAGGTGTGTTCAATCTTTCCGTGCTCTCATGAATCAACCCCACTCTTTCCTCGCTTTTCTCTCTGGGCTCTCCCACCTGACCTCCCTGGTTATTATTGGATTCCACCCGCCCTCCTGATATTCTGTCCGTTCTGAATGCCTTTCTTCTGCTGAGGTAATAAGGTAGGTGAAGGTCACTATGCATTTTGGAACTAAGTGATTTGGCAGCTTTTCTTCGTGATTCAGCATAGTGCACTGTGGGAGAAGTAGTTTTCCGACAGGTAGTCTCTGTAGATTTTATTTTGGAATCTCCTGGCAGAGTGGGTTTTTTCATTATGTGCAGCATGTTTTCCCCGTCCATGACTGTAGGTACAGGGTGTTCTGTTAACTTTATGTTGGTGAGTGGGCTAGATGTCCCGCCACTTTTCAAATTAGGTGACTCCGGGGGTGTATCCTCACATACCTCCTTCAAGGAATCATGCCGATCGGGCTGATCTAGGGAACGAGACAGATAGTCCGCTACCAATTGATATTTTCCTGGTTTGTGCACGGTTACAAATCGGAATGGCTGTAATGTAAGAAACCATCGCAATACCCTGTGATTGGAATCTTTCTGTGTTGCTAGCCACCGTAAAGGAGCATGGTCCGTGAAAATGGTGAACTGTCTACCCAGCAGATAGTAACGTAAAGATTCCACTGCCCATTTTATGGCTAAGCACTCCTTTTCCAGGGTTGAATATGGAAGTTCGTGTGATAACAGTTTTCTGCTTATAAAAACAACTGGGATGAGTTCATCTTATGTTCCCTGTGATAGTACAGCCCCCAGGCCGCACCCTGAAGCATCAGCTTGTAAAAAGAAAGGCTTGGAAAAATCGGGGCAGTGTAGAACCGGCCTGTTAGCGATCAGTTTGATCAGAGAATAAAAGGACCGGGTTACTTCTGGGGTGATTGTTAGCGTTTTGTTGGTTTTGACGGCGTCTGTCAATGGGGCAGCTATAGAGGAAAAGTGAGGAATGAACCTTCTGTAGTATCCCAGAAATCCTAGAAAAGCTCGTATCCCCTTCTGGGTGGTGGGCACTTGGAGCTGTTGTATGGCTTGTACTTTGTCTAACAGAGGTGTTCTCACTCCTCCACCCACTGAGTATCCTAAGTATTTGGTAGTGGTTGCTGCCAGTTTGTTTTTTTTTAGGGTTTATGTGCAAGCCGGCTTCTCCCAATGCCATGATTACTTTTTTAAGATGGGATAAGTGTTCCTCCCGGGTGGAACTGAAAATAACTATATCATCCAAGTAGGCAGCTGCATATGGTTCATGTGGTCTTAGGATTTGGTCCATCAGGGCTTGGAAAGTGGCCGGTGCCCCATGCAGACCGAAAGGAAGGACAGTAAACTGGAAGAGGCCTTGAGGGGTTGCAAACGCTGTCTTTTCTTGATCCTCCGGGTGCAGTGGTATTTGCCAATACCCTTTTGTGAGGTCCAGTGTGCTTAGGTATGTTGCTGCTCCTAACCTTTCTAATAACTCATCAATTCTAGGCATGGGATAAGCTTCATAGCGAGCTATGGCATTCAATTGTCTAAAATCCATGCAAAATCTTGTGGACCCATCAGGCTTAGGTACGAGTACCACTGGTGAGCACCAGGCGCTTTTGGATGGTATGATGGTGCCCAGTCTCAGCATTTCCTTTATTTCCTTATTTATGTCTTCCCGTTTGGCCTCGGGTATCCGATAAGGTCTGAGGCAGACTATTTTGCCTGGTTCTGTTTTTATGTGGTGCGACACCAGGTTGGTTCGCCCCGGCAGTCTGGAAAATACTTTTGATACAGGATCAAGGTATCCAAACAACTCTGCTAGTTGATTCTTACTCAGTTGTTGCCCGACCATCACGTCATGTAAACCACTGGGTGCGTTGGGCACCAACTGTTCCGCCACCGATAATTCTGAGAGGGCTGCACACAGTATTTGTGGGGTATCCTCTCTCCACAATTTGAGCAGGTTTACATGATAATTTTTGTTTTTTTCTTTTCTGTCGGGCTGGGCTATTTCATAGTTCACCGGTCCTAAGACTTTTGTGACCTGATAAGGACCCTTCCACTGTGCCAGCATTTTATTGGTAGTTGTTGGTAATAGGACCAGGACTTTGTCTCCCACTTTAAAGGTGCGTAATCGGGTTCCTTGGTCGTAATATTTTTCTTGTTGTAGTTGGGCTCGACCTAACCTCTCTTGTGCAAATTCCCAGAGGTGCCCCAAATGTTCTTGTAAGTCATTTACATACTCAGACAACGTTTTCTCTTCTTGATTCTCCCACGTGTTCTTTAACACTTTCAGAATAGATCTTGGTTGCCTTCCAAATAACAGTTCAAAAGGGGAAAATCCTGTGGAGGATTGGGGCGTGTCGCGCAGTATCATCAGTACCCATGGTAGTGTTCTGTCCCACCCCAATCCTGTGGGACTTGTGGCCCTTCTTAACATTTGTTTTATGGTCTGATTGTATCTTTCCACAAGTCCATCAGTTTGTGGGTGGTACACAGAAGTTTTCAGATGCTTTATTCCTAATGTTTTACACACTTCTTTCATTACAAGGGACATGAAATTGTTTCCTTGGTCTGTCACTATTTCTTGGGGTATTCCCACTCGGGCGTAATATGGGAGCAAGACGTCGCAGACTTGTTTAGCTGAGATACCTCGTAGGGGAAACGCTTCCGGGTATCTTGTGGCATAGTCCACTATCACCAAGAGAAACTTATACCCTCGGCTGCTAGGTTCTATGGGGCCGACAATATCCATCCCGATTCGTTGGAAAGGCACTTTAATAAGGGGCATCCTCTGCAACGGGGCTCGAGGCGGAATACGATTACTGGTCTTTTGGCAGATGGAACATTCCTGACAATACTTAGCCACCTCTGCATATATCCCCGGCCAGTAGAAGTTCAGGAGTAGTCTTTTCAGAGTCATATTTTCTGCCAGGTGCCCCCCTGTGTTGTGGTCATGTGCTAGTTGCACCAAATTCTTGCGATAGGACAGAGGTACCAATAGTTGTTCTTTTTCTGTGTGGTCTACCCCTCTAGTTATCCTGTAGTAAAGACCCTGCTTCTCTCTAAAATATGGGGTGGAGCCTGTATATTGGGTTGGGTCATGAGCTTGTTCTCTTGCCCGTTTTAGTGAGTCATCCGTTTCTATTTCGGTGCGGAATGAGGGTATATGATCCTCTACTTTCTAATCTATCAGGGCTATTTCGTGGGCTTCTGCCCTCCATCCCCACTTATTCTCTCTTTTCTGGGCCCGTGACAACCGTTCCCGAAGTGGGCACCCTTTCAGTTCTGATCCGGAATACGGTGATTCTTTTAGCCATTTTTCAAATCCGGGTAAATCGGTACCTATCAGGACTGGGGCTGGTAGTGTAGGTATCACTGCTGCTTTTATTGGAATCTGCTCCCCTTCTATCCCCAAAGTAATGTCTCTGGTAGGATACTCTTTGACATCCCCATGCACACATTTCACAACTACTCCGCTCACCTGGTTATCTTCTTGGTTGCTTACATGGGGCTGGATCGCTGTTTGACGACTTCCGCTGTCCATCAGGGCCTGGGCGGGGTGTCCATCCACAGTTACTTCTATCACGTACGGGAGTCACCGTCTTCGGATTTCCTGGGACTGAATGGTTCCAATCTCCATCGGTTCTGGTTTCGCTTTTCGGGAGCAGAATCTTGCTATGTGCCCCCATTCACCACACTCAAAACATTGTGGGCCCCCAGGGGTTCTCGGACCCCCATTACCTGAGGACGCTCTGATCTCTGGCCGAGGTCTGGGCTCTGCCGATATCGATCTGTAAGGCCCATTGCGCAGGGTGTCCGCGTCTCCACTTTGTTTCACTTGGGGTGTCAGGAAGGACCTTGGGGTGCCGGCTTTTTGGAAGGCAGTTGCTACGTCTATGGCTTCTGGTAGTGTTAGGTGGTGGTGTTGTCTGACCCACCTCTGTATAGGTCCAGGCATGGCCTCTACAAATTGTTCAAGGATGATTTTCTCTTTGATTTGCCCAATGGTGGAGGTGCTGGGCTGCAACCATTTCTCTGCGAGGTCCTGAATTCTATAAAATAGTTGTCTCGGGCTCTCTCCTGGTTTGAGCCTGGTCTCCCGATACTTGATCCTATAGGACTCTTCATCCATTCCCAGTCTTTCTAGGATAGTTTTTTTCAGTTCGACATATGGGGTATCCCCTGTGGGATTTGCTGCTTGATAGGCTCCCTGCATTACCCCAGTCAGCAAAGGGGCCAGAAAGAAAGCCCATCTCTCTTGTGGCCATTGGGCGGCTCTTGCTATTCGTTCAAAATTGACAAAGAAAAAACTTGGGTCATCCCCCGTTTGGTATTTCTGAAGTACTGTGGGTGGAACTGCCTGTTGAGTTTTGTTGCCGCTACGGCTTCCCCCAGTATTCGTAGTGCTTCTCTACCTTGATCTTGGGCGGCATTCTGTACCTGGATTGCCTGCTGCAGGGCCTGGCGATCTACTTGTGCTTGGTTTCCCTGCACCTGGATTAGTTGCTGTAACTGTTGCTGACCCTCAGCCAAGGTTTTTATTACAGCTTCCATTGTTTTGTGGTTGGCGAGGCGCTATCTTTATCCCACCGCTGCCACCACTGTTAATCAGCAGGCGGGAGGCGTATTTGAGGATGCACCAAATCCTTTTATTCAGAACAAAAAAAAAAAAACTTTAAATGCAGTTTTCAATACAAGCACGATTTTCGTTTTTTCAAGGAAGCACTCCTTTCGCTTTCCTGAACAAGGCCTTAAATCAGGGTTGGTGCTGTGACACGGGTTAAGGCCAAATTAATGTAAAGAAAGAAAAAAAAAACAGAAGTCTTTTAAATGTCCTTGCCTTTTATTGTGGGCTTCTTTTTCCTCCTAAGGCACTCACTAAGCGTTGCTTCAGACTTCCTATCTGAAGTTCAATAAAAAAAAAAGATGTCCATTCCGGTAACCTTTTCTTTCCTTGGTTCCGTGGGTTAAAGTAAACAGTCCATAAATCAATGCCCGTGTCGTCTAACAGCCAGCATTTATCCCGGCCAAATGGTGCTTTTCAAGTAAGCCCCTGTCAGAGGGACTCTGCGTTTTTCTGCGGCAAGAGTTTGCGCATACGGACTTCTTGCATGCCTGTGGCTCTGGCAATCGGTATGCCCAGTTAAAACCTGCTGCCTCCTCCTTCCATTTCTCCTTGCACTCGCCTTCTCCCTGAATAAAGAAAGAACAGACAGCCTCTCTGAATACGCGCATGCGTTAAAAATGCTGTCCTCCCCTCCCAAGTCCAGGTGTGTTCAATCTTTCCGTGCTCTCATGAATCAACCCCACCCTTTCCTCGCTTTTCTCTCTGGGCTCTCCCACCTGACCTCCCTGGTTATTATTGGATTCCACCCGCCCTCCTGATATTCTGTCCGTTCTGAATGCCTTTCTTCTGCTGAGGTAATAAGGTAGGTGAAGGTCACTATGCATTTTGGAACTAAGTGATTTGGCAGCTTTTCTTCGTGATTCAGCATAGTGCATTGTGGGAGAAGTAGTTTTCTGACAGGTAGTCTCTGTAGATTTTATTTTGGAATCTCCTGGCAGAGTGGGTTTTTCATTATGTGCAGCATGTTTTCACCGTCCATGACTGTAGGTACAGGGTGTTCTGTTAACTTTATGTTGGTGAGTGGGCTAGATGTCCCGCCACTTTTCAAATTAGGTGACTCTGGGGGTGTATCCTCACAGTTGGGTAATTGAACTCCTAGATAGCTGATGCTACTTTTTGCCCATGGGATCTGGAACTCAGCCTCCAGTGCAGTCTTGAGCTTTCTTGGGAAGTGGATGCCCATTGCCACAGATTTGGAGGGCTTATTGTGAGCCCTGAGGCTGTTCGGAATTCTTCGAGGGTTTGCCGTAGGGCTCCCATAGTCTTTCGTGTGGGTGAGTGTGAGCAGTACATGGTCCGTATAAAGGGCTATTTAGTAGGATTCCTTTTTGATCGTGAGCCCGTGTATCGATGGGTTCAGGCGAACCCTCTCTGCAAATGGCTCCATGGATAGGGCGAAGATGAGTGGGAAAAGGGGGCATCCCTGTCTCGTACCTCTGGTTATGTTGATTTTGCCGGATTTTGCCCCATTTAAGCGCAGTCTCCTGGAGGGACTTTGGTCGATGGCTAGGACCCATTTTACAAAATTCGGACCAAAGCCGAAATGCAGTAGGGTTTGCTTTATGTACCCCCAGTCAAGCATATCAAATGCCTTATGCGCATCCAGGGAGAGGACTGTCTGCTTCAAGCCCATCCTGTTTGCTGAGTCTATAGTGTTGATGGTTCTGCGGATATTGTCCTGAGTGCCCCGCCCCGGAATGAAGCCTGCTTGAGCCGGATGCATGATCTCTGGGAGGAGCGGAGCGAGCCTGTTTGCCAATATTTTAGCGAATATTTTTCGCATAGTTATTTAGAAGAGTTATAGGCCTATATGATGCGCATTGCGTCTGGTCTTTCCCAGGTTTTGGAATTAGCACCATTAAAGATTTGTTCATAGACGCTGTAGTGGAGCCTGTAGAGAGAAATTAATTGTATAGGTTTTCCAGATGGGGTGCTAGCAGATGAGCAAACTTCCTGTAGAATTTTGAGGTCAGCCCGTCCGGACCGGGCGTGGTATTTTTCAGAAGGCAGATCATCTCGCTTACTTCATCTACTGAGATTGGGCGCTCCAGGTCAGGCATTAGGGGATGTGGCTGCTTCTTTGAGATCGGGGCCAGGAATTGTGCAATGGCCGGAGCTGATGTCAGCAGTCCTGTCATGATTTCCACGTGATGCTGAACCATTGTCTCGAGCTTTTCTGGGTCCAGGTGGTCTAAGGAGCCATTTTTGTCGACCAGGGCTTGGATGTAGTTCCTGGTTTGGAACTTTTTCAACTTGTGTGCAAGGAGCCGATTAGCTTTGTTACTATTGAGGAAGTAGAATTGTTTGGTATAGGTTAATGTTCTAGCAGCCCGATCCGCTAGGTGCATTTCCAGCTCTCTTTTTGCTCTTTTTAGTTCTCGGTTCGTTGTTTTCGTGTAGCGCTGTTTGAGCTTGTTTTCCAGTTCTGCTAGCCTTTCCTCCAGCTTTCGTTGCTTCAGCAAATTTTGCCGCCTGAGCTGTTGTGTCCATTGCCACCCCTCGGATTACCGGTTTCATGGTGTCCCACACAGTTGCCCTTGAAGAGTCTGGGGTTGTGTTCTCGGTGAAATAGTTCTGAAGCGCCTCAGCGATGTCAGTGCTGGCGGATGCGTCGGCCAAGATATGATCTTGCCTTTTGAATTCCAGCTGGGCACGTTCTGGGACTCCGTGCAGAAGCAGCGTCATCGTGACCGGCGCATGATCTGAGATGGTTATATGCCCGATTTGGATTTCCTCCACATAAGGGGCCATTGTGTTTGCGGCAAGCAAGAGGTCGATCCACGAGTACCCACTGTGGGCATGCGAGAAACAGGTATAGTCCCTTTCTCCCTGGTTGCGCAGTCTCCATATGTCAGTCGTCTCAGTTTCCCATAGGAATTCGGCCATGGCTTTGCTGAAGTCTTCCCTTGAGGATGGTAGTGTCTTGTCAACGCTCGGGTCTGGGGGGAGGTTAAAGTCTCCTCCGATTAGTAAGTGGCCGGCAGAGAAGGCGGTGATGGTCGGGAGGAGGTTGCGGAGAAACTGGTCTTGCTCTTTGTTTGGACCATAGATTGCCACTAGGGTAATAGGTTCAACTAAGAAGCCTTTTAGGAGCAGGAATCTCCCCTCCGGGTCTCTTTTTGATGGTAATCTGAGTTAATGCCAGATTTTTGACTCAGCAGGATTGCGACTCCTCTTTTTTTATGTGCGGCTCAGGCAAAGTAGGATTTAGGGTAGCGTCGGAAACGTATCTGTTTTTCGTCCTCTGCTATAAGATGGGTTTCCTGGAGGAAGACGATGTCGGCTGCTAATTGGTCTAGTCTATGTTCCACCGACTTAAGCTTTCTTGGTGCATTGAGACCTTGTATGTTCCATGTCGTGATGGCGAGTGTTTTGTTTAACAAACCCATCCTTTGAGCCCAAGGTAGTTCAGATCGTAGTCTTCCCTGAAGGTTACTTGTTCTGAACCTTTCGGCGCCTTATCCTGCAGGTTGCATTCTGTTTGGCTCTGACCCTATGAACTCTGTCCAGTTCCAGGGGGGCTCCATCTGGGAGCGATAGAATGAAGCGGAATAAGTCATTGACATAGATGTTGAGTTCTTCCTCGGGGACGGAACTCGGATTGTTGCGCCTAGACCTGTTTTCCGCTTCTTCTTGCTTGTTTTCAAGGGCTTCTCATGTAGCCTCTAGCGCGGTGAGCCTGTCAGCCCCCTCCCCGATCTCAAAGTTTTGCTCAAACAGAGTTTTTTCAATTTCTTCTGTCCTTGTTTCCACTTCACCCACTCTCATATCTAGAGACAAGATTTTGCTTTTTAATTCTTCTGTACCTTTTTGGTATTCCTTAGTTATGGCGGAGAGGAGCTCCTGGAGGTCTGCTTTAGTAACTGCTTGGGTTGGCATATCGGTGTTGGGGTCAGGGGGTGCGCTTGCGGTGTCATTACGCTCCCCTTTCTTAGCCTTCTCCCCCATGGTGGTGGACAGCAGGGTAGATATATCGGTTTGTTTAGAAGGTTTCGGATTCCTGGACATTGTTCTTTGTGATTGTAGCGGGAAACGGGTCAGCCACTCGCCTATAATGGCCCGCTATTAGCTCACAGGGGACCCTCTTTAGATCAGATCCCCGGGGCTGTTCTATGCTGCTTGGTGGCTCTGCCGTGGGGTGCTGAGCGTGACCGGCCTCAGTGCTCTGCTACTATGCTGGAACTCCGGTAGGGAGCAGAAGGGCCGCCAACGGCACCCAGCTGGACCCGCTCCTCTGAGGAGCCGGGTGAAGTCGTAGGGGGGAGATGCGTTGGGCTCCCCGGATCTGCAGGATGGGATGAAGATGGAGAGATGCAGCCTCCTTTTCAGGTCCGGGAAGCCTGGTGGTAAGTCTCGGGCCCCGCTCCTGGGGTAACCCGCGGCGGCTCAGGCACACCCCCCTCCCCCGGGAGCCCGACCAGGGGAGTCGGCAGGCGAGCCCTTGCGAGGTCCCGGATGGCGCGCCAGGTGCCGCCCTACCTTCCTCTAGTAGCGGGTGCCGTGCTTTGAGTCCGGTGCCGCCGGAATCCGTCTCCTCCCCCCGTTCCCGACACCAGCCGAGGATATGCTGCGATGGAGTGACATGTCAGTCCCCCGGCTCTAAACGAAACATCGGAGGCCCTGGGCCGTTTGCGGGAGCCTGCAGGAGGCCGCCCGCGCAGAGATGCAGGTGGTGGGAGGCTAGTGGGCTCGAGGGGGCGGCAGGGCTCAACGCTGCGTTCTTCTGTGGCAGGGCCCCTCCTGCAGCTGCTAGCTGTCTCCGGACCCGATGCTCCGGCGTACGCTGCCAGAGGAATTAGTCCCCTGGGTCCCAACAGGGGGCGGATCCTACTGTGTTCTCCTTCGGTCACCGCGGCTGCCGGCCTCTGGTGAGCGCTTCTCCCGGGGGTTGCTGGATGGATTAATTTCTTGTCTGCCTAGTGACCTCCACAGCTGTTGGCCTCCGGATGAGCACCTGTCCCTCCCGCCAAGGCTGATCGGAGAAAGGAGGTCGGGCTAGACACCTCAGCGGTCCGCCATCTTGGGATCCCGCCAATGCCAAATCATCTCACCAAGAGACTCTGGCAGAACTTCATCCCCCTCCGGGCTAGGGACGTCGAGGTGGAGGCATAAACTGCAACAGCCTCCCGGCTCTTCAAAATGCCGAGTTTGCGCGCAGGAGATTCGGGTTTACTGGGGCATTTCGGATCGATACATGGTCACGGCCGGGAACTCTCACTGGGCCAAACCGTTTGCCATGGCGCCAAGCCACGCCCCCAATATGGTATTTTTAACTTGTGATGCAGCTTTAGCATTGGGTTTTCGAGAACAGCTTGCCCTATTTTTAAAAACAGCTACCAGAGATTTTTGTTCACAAGCATAATGGTTACTAGACTGTTTGGTGAGTTTCATCTACTTCAATGTAGTTCCTAACAAACTAGTTTAGAAAAAAATGAGCAGTCGCCTCACCAGACGTGATGGCATAGTTGGTGGTCCATAGACCATGTTCAGTAACAAAACAAAAAAAAATTATTGCATTTGCAAATCTGTCTTGAACGAGTGCAGTCTAAAGGTCTTTCCTAAAATATATTTTGGGAAACTGCGGTTGGATCGTGAATGCAAGGTGCCCAAAATGAGAACCCATCCAAACTAGTTGAAAGGAAAAATTGTTTTCATATATGAAAAAAGGAAAATGAGACAAAGTTTATCCTAAGAAACTGAACTGACATTTACCGTATTATTGGATACAGATGCAAATAGGGAAATGGGTATAATGTGCACAGTAGCTTATCATTACCCTAACGTCTCAACTGCTATGCAGTTTTCTGTTTTTCTTGATAAAAGTCCATCTCTATCAGGGTCCCCACCCATTCTTGCTGATTTACCTGATAGGCTGATTACTTCTGCCACCTGTTGAGGACCAGATAATTGTTTATTCTGTAAATGGTGCTAGGCCATCTTTCAATGGTAATTGTGTCTTCTGGTGCCTTTGCTAGTGAAATGTTTATGCCACAACTGTCAAGTAGTATATTCATCTTAATCTCTAAAGATAGATCTATGCATTTTCAATTTATACTTTAGATAATTGTTGTATTTTGACTATTTCTTTCCAGGTACACTTCATACATCCTTACAGTTCCCATTGTACTCATTTGCGGCACCCTCTGTTATATTAAGAAAGTATATGCTTTAGATCGGTCTACTGTCACAGATGGCTTCAGAAATCCCAAGATGATAAATTTAAGGCGTTTTATTAAAGTTTGAACCAAATGGTCTGGTAGACTGCAATGTTTGAAACAAAGGGTGTCACTATAACTCGCTTTAGCTCCACCTCGGCTCCCTCCACCCAAGCACACTGACCCTCAGCATCTCACCAACGTACTCTAAAGCAAGGTAATGCCTACTATCCAAGTCTTTCTAATCTTGATGGGGGGGGGAACCTAAAGGCCATGGACTTTTTTTCCATCTGCCTCCCTGTTGGGCTTTCTAAGGGATACCTCTGGTCGGTTTTACTGCCCGTTGCCACCAGGGTTTCTTTTGCGTTTTTCCCTTCGAATGGATTGTGTACTCCCACGTATTCCTCAACTTTGATATTCATATCATCAGCTTTGCTGCTTCGGCAAAAATGTTTCCACACCAGAGGGCGCTTATCTCTATGGCGTGGCGTCGATGTCCCTTGAAGGTTGCCGTAGAGAGTTGACGTCATCTGTAGTACAAATAGCTTGAGCCGTGCCCGTTGGCTACAGTTCAGTTTTTCCGAAAGCTTTTGCTTCGTGTGTTTGAAAACGGCGCTTCAGTCTTTCGTCAAGATGTCTTCATCTTCGGATCCTTCTACCCAAAGAACTGGCTTCACAAAATGCCGGGATTGCGAGAAGATGTTGCTCACTGATCCCCATTGAGTTTGCCTATGCTGCCTCAGTCCCGATTATCGGATCGATGATTGCGGGTCATGTCAGGCCATGACACCTAAAGCTCTCAAGGAACGGCAAGGTAAATTGGCGATGGGGAGGGAATCTTCGAAGACCTCTTCGAAGAGAATTAGAGACTCTGAGGAGTCAAAGGACTCATCCTGGGGTGAGTCGAAGATGTCTCGATTGAGTAGTCAGTCAAGAAAATCTTTGTCTACTTCTTTGAAGAAGGCGAAGAAGAGAGGTCGCTGATCTCCCTGTTCTTCTTTTTCTTCGTCTTCTGACTCCACAGGGATTATTACTTGTCCAACTAAACATGATTCCCTAAAAAATGGGAGTCCTTCAGAGCCTCAATGATGCAAATCTTTGAGAATGCGGCCCAACCCCCTCAAAGAAGTTGCGCGAAGACCATGCCCCAGCTCATCCCTTGGATGACAGAGGAAGGTCGGAGACTACTAAATGCTCAAAATCTGGCGAGAAATCAAGGGTACCGTCTAGAGAGCCTTCTCCGGTACGTAAGAAAAAGAGCAAGTCAAGCCTTTTGGTGCATAAATCGAAGGCACTTCCAGACTAAATGGAATCAGGTTCCAAACCTTCGACACCCGTGTCGAAGGTTCCGTCAACACCATTCTCAACGCCTTTGTCGAGTACAAAATCGATTCCTATAGCGTTTTCGACGCCATTAGTGAAATCTATGCCATCGCCTTCATGGCCTCAACCCTTGGCTAAGGTTTATACCCATTTACCAAGAAAATACCTTTTCAAGTCTATGGCTTCCATTTATGAAGAGGAACAATCCTCTGAAGAGATTCTTCCCCATTTGGATTGAAGTATAGAACAAAAGACGCTCCTGAAGAGCTAATTGAACCAGAATGTAAAATGTCTGATCTGAATGACTGTCTCCAATCAGCTAGTGGCATAGACACTTTGCCTGAATTGGAGTTAGACAGACCTGACCCAACTGATGATGCCTATTCAGCATACAGGAATACAAACAAGATGATATGACAGATATTCTGAGGCAGGGTCCTCAGAAAGATCCAATACTACCTTTTCACACAGCCCAAAAGAAGGTCATAGCTAATTGGGAGACCCCAGAATCTGGACCTGCAGTAAATAACTATTTTGCAAAAAAATATAGACCATCATCATTTGATCCAGACTATTTAAGCACCGACACCTGAAAGCTTAGTGGTCCAAGCAGCTACATCCACAAGGCAGTCTGCTTACCCATCAATTCCCCCCCCGACAGGGATGATAAAAGAATTGATGCATGGTCTTGCAAGATTTTTTCTTCAAGCAGTATGGCTTTAAAATCAACCAACGTTACTTGCACCCTTTGCAGATTCACCTACACCCTGTGGGACTGTATTAGTATGGGGGCTGAGCACATTCCGGAAGGCGAGGAAAGAGACAGCTTCCTGGCTATTGTGAAAGACGGAAAGGAGGCAATGGGGGAATGTCTCCAGTCAGGACTGGACACTGCTGACAGCATCAGCAGGTCCATGGCTTCTAGCACAGTGCTATGCAGATTTGTGTGGCTGAGAAAGTCGAGCTTTGCACTGGATGTGCAGGCCAGACTACTCAATATGCCCTTTGATGGCTTGAGGTTGTTCGGCAGCAAGGTGAATGAGAGTCTGGAGAAGCTGCAGGACCTCTAAGGCGACAGCTAAATCACTTAGCGCCTCCATAGGTCAACCTCCACAACACTCAGGCTCATCTTCCTGGAGGGGTCGTCCTTTTTGTTTTTATTCCTCATTTGGAAGAGGAAGAGCAGAGGCTAGTCGAAGAGGACAAAAGAGATTTCCTCGTGGTGGACGAGGAAGGTGTGCTAGATCAGCCCCACCAGCGGCAACTGTCCCTTCAGCCGCTACTGCAGCCGCCGCTAAACCACTCTGAGGTCCTGAACCACAAGACCCTGGTGGGAGGCAGAATCTCTCAGCATGTGAAAGAATGGCGAGGCATTGCTTCTGATGCTTGGGCACTGGAAACAGTAACGTAAGGTTACTGCCTTCCTTTTCAGAAAAGACCTCAGGACCATCCACCGGGATACAACTCTGTCAAAATTGTGGACCCGCTCCTGTTGCAGGAAATTTTAACCCTGCTAGAAAAAGGTGCAATAGAACATGTACCTGTAGCGGAGAGGAACAAGGGTTGGTATTCCCCCCTACTTTCTGATTCCCAAGAAGGACGGAGGATTGAGACCCATTTTTGACTTAAGAAATTTGAACAAATTCCTCAGGAAGGACAAGTTCAAGATGGTTACCCTTTCTCAGATCCTTCAGGCTCTCCAACTCCAGGACTGGTTGGTATCATTGGACCTTCAGGATGCTTACTTTCATGTGCCAATCCATCTCAAGCACAAAGTACCTGTAACGCTCACCTCCCACAGAGGCGCAGGCCTGGTTTGGAGTGCTGTTGCCTCTTCTATGGTGAAGCGCAGGACTCGGAAGATGGACTGGACCGGACCTTCAAATCTGGCTTGTCTGACTCGCAGAACTATTCTTCTGTGTGCGGAAAGGGAGTATTAACAATCTGCGGGATAATGTGTAAGCCTCCCACTCCCTTCTCACTTTCCACGAAACCCTTCTGCGATTCCCCTTGAAGTCTCACCTTATGGTCTGAAAGGACGAGCTCTCCATCCTGCTTCTGATGCAGGGGCGCATTGTAATCCAGTTACTTCACTGGATCATGGATTGTAGAGAGTTCAAGTCTGCTTGACCTTCCCGGTAAAGTTCTGTGAGAATTCTGTTTATAAGTATGAGCCCGAAATAATAATTGTCCGTTGTCTCCATTTCAGGTGCAGAACAAAGATTCCGAGATGAGCAATGGAACCGACAAAGGAAACTCAGGTGAGTTGTTTGATGAGAGGTTCCTGTAGTGTCCTTGCATTAACGCACTAATGCTTGTGTCTTTTTTCCCCATAGGGGCCGGGGTTCGGAAATGCCGGAGATATGGCACTGACCCGAAGTGAAAGGTGCAGTTCCAGTAGATATCAGATAAGTCTTTAATGAGCGTTCAGGTAATGTCTTAGCATTCGCTCATTAACGCTGATGTCTCTTTTTCCCCTTAGGGGCCGTGGTCCGGAAATGCCAGGATGCGGCACCGACACGAAATGAAGTGGGAATGACCCAACAGGTAAGTCTTATGATGGCAAATTAAGGTTTTCTTATTCTCTTCCCAAGCTCACCTTTGTTCTTGTCTTTTTCTCCATAGGCGCTGAAATGTGGTTGCGGATCCAGATGGTCGCTGATGAACATGGAGGCGCCTAGTAGTGGAATGCGGCGCTGCAACGATCGATGCGATGTGCTTTTAAAATGAATGTCTTCCTTTTCAGGATCGTCGACGAAATGTCTCCGGAATGCGGATTTAGCAGGTAAGGAATCTTCTTTCTCCTATTCTCTTCTCCCTTTGCAGGTGTTCCAGGATGCTGGCGGGCGTGGCAGAAGTCAGGATGCAGGAGCAGACACGGTGAGCATCCAGCTGCTAGATGCAGAACAACGCAAAGCGTGAGTTGCTGCTTGGGCGTGGCTTAAATAGCCTTCGAAGTAGTTCCAGGTATGTATCCTTCCTCTCAGGTATGTATTCTTCCTCCGGCCACACCCGTGTGGTTAAGTAGTCCCCAAAGATAAAGTAGTCCCATTCAGGCCTCTAGATGGCCCGGATGTTGCAGCATGGTCTGCATCAGGCAAGTTTACACCAAGCACCTTTAAACACAAAGTCATCTTTTATGAGCCTGGCGCCTATGGCGCCAGGACTGTTGTCCAATATGAGCCTGGCGCCAGGACTGAGTCCAAAGGGCCCCTACTTGGGGCTGCTGAGACTTCCCTCGGGGACATGTGTGCCTCTGGGGTAGCTGGGCCTGGTCTGGCTCCTTAGAGGTAGGCATCATGACAGTACCTGAGGTTCGCGGTTGGTGGTTCTCACTATCAGTTTCGAGTTCTGCCATTTGGGCTGACCTCAGCCCCGAGGATTTTCACCAAACTGATGGCGGTTTCGTCAGCGAGTCTCAGGAGAGGGGGGAGATTCACGTTTACCCCTTCCTGGACGATTGGTTGATTACAGCTTGTTCACCAGAACAAGCCCAGGAACATGTCAGAATCACCTGCTACTCCCTACACAGACTGGGCTTCTCTCTCAATTACAAGAAGTCCCATATGAAACCATTCCAAAGACTCCAATTCATCGGAGCGGTCCTGGGCACTTCCTCGGGGAAAGCCTCGCCACCCGAGGCGAGAGCTCAACACATTAGCAGACGGTAACAAAGTTCCAGGATGCCCATCATCTACCGACCTTTGATTTTCTGAGGTTGCTCGGCCGCATGGCATCCTGCATTTTTCTGGTGCCAGAGGTCGGATTGAGGATGAGATCCCTTCAATGGGCCCTCAGGACTCAGTGGTCCCACTTTTCGGGGAATATGTCAGATCTTCTGCAAGTTCCGAGCAGAGTGGCTCAAAACCTTCTATGGTGGGTTTACAAGGGCACAATTCTCAAGGGAGAATCTTTTTGGCGACCATGGCCAGAGAGAACGATAGTGATGGACGCCTCACTCACGGGATGGGGAGCCCACACCAACGATCTGACAATCAGCGGTCGTTGGGCTCCATCGGAAACCAAACTTCACATCAATCATTTGGAGCTCAGGGCAATCAGACAAGCACTGAAGGCCTTATTGCCCGCTGTATGGGGAAAGAATGTCCTGATAATGACGGACACCACAGTGGCATGTACTACTACCTCAACAAAAGAGGTGGTGTAGGGTCACTACCACTGTGCAGAGAGGCAATGCAGCTCTGGTTCTGGGTAATAAAAGAAGGAATCTGTCGGCAGTTCACCTAGCTGGAGAGCAGAATACGGCAGCAGACGCTCTCAGCAGGCAGAGCACAGTATCCCATGACTGGAAACTAGCTCAGGAAGTCCTTCAAGAGATCTGCACCCTTTGGGGCACCCTTCAAGTGGATCTGTTCGCGACCGATGTGAATCGGAAGTACGATCATTACTGCTCAAGGGAATTTCCTCCACAATGAGCTCTAGGGGACGCGTTCTTAGTGGACTGGGAGTTTCTATTCCTGTACGCGTTTCCCCCAGTCACAGTGATTCCTCACGTAATCAGGAGGTTGAGAAAGTTCAGGAAAACCATGATCTTAATAGCCCCAGATTGGGCCAGTAGAACGTGGTACCCAGACCTTCTGGACATGCCCATCTGCCCTCCAATACCTCTTCCACTAAGAGAGGATCTTCTCTCGCAAGAAGGTGGTCAGGTTCTCCAGTCAGAGATCAAGACACTCATCCTTCACGCATGGTTTCTTAGAGGCTGAGATATAAGGATTGGGACCTCCCGGACGACGTAATGGAGATTTTGCTTTCGGCCAGAAGGCCAGCAACAAAATCCTTGTACCGGTGTTGTTGCAATAAGTTCAGTAACTGGTGCAAGGATAAGAATGTGGATCCATTCCTATGTGGCACACCTATGGTGCTTTCTTACCTGTTACATTTAGCCAATTTGGGGCTCCAGATTGGTACAATAAAGGGATATCTAGCGGCACTTTCTATCTTTAAGCACTCGCCTGAAGAAGTGTCTTATTTCAAGATACCTCTAATTGTACAATTCTTGAAGAGTCTCACTAACGTGTACCCGTCAGTCCCATTTCATGTCCCTGTTTGGGATTTAAATCTAGTATTAAAATTCCTTACCTGCATTCCTTTTAAGCCTTTGAATTCTTGTCCTTTAAGGCTCCTCACACTGAAAACAGTCCTACTAGTGGCTGTCATATCAGCCCACAGGGTGAGTGAGTTACAGGCTCTCTTGTAAACCTCCTCACACTATTTTCCATAAAGATAAAGTACTACTGAAGGTTAAACCTTCATTCCTACCCAAAGTAGTATCTGATTTTTTACGTGTCTCAAAATATCATTTTGCCATATTTCTATCGTCCCCCTCATGCAAGTAAAGAGGAAGAAAGACTTCACAGGCTGCACCCAAAGAGGGCTCTCAGCTTTTATATTTCTAGATTGGTAAAGTTTAGGCAAAATGACCAACTTTTTAATGGGTATACCGGCCACAAATTGAGCCTAGCAGTAACAAAACAAACCTTATCCGGGTGGATAATTTTGGCAATCGGAGAATGCTACAGACTGGAGGGTAAAGAACCTCCAGATGGGCTAAGGACTCATTCCACCAAGGGCATGGCAACTTCGACAGCTCTTCAAAGGGGTGTCCCGGTGCAGGATATCTGTGCAGCTGCCACTTGGTCGTCTACGCATACATTTGTGAAACATTGTTTAGATTCGACCTCGTCCCAAGGAGGTCTCTTTGGCAAGGCCGTTCTACATACGGTCCAGGAGTAGAGTTAATTCGTACTCCCTCCTCCAAATTCTCACTGTTTTGGGAATCTATCAAAGATTAGGAATATGTGGTAGGACACCATTCATTCGAAGAACATGTTACTTATCAACTGGTAATGTTCTTTCGACTGGATGTTTCCTCCCACGTATTCCTCATCGACCCTCCCAGCCTACCCCACCATACAAATTACGTGAATTACCCTTTTGTGTTCCTTGAGAGCTTACGGTCTAGTGGTACGCCTGGTCACTCTTCAGTTGAGAATATCGAAAAAACAGAATTGAACCAACGGGCGCGGCTGGAGCTATTTTTACTACGGATGACGTTGACTCTCTACGGCAAACTTCGAGGGACATTGACGCCACGCCATCGAGCCGGGCCCTCTGGTGTGGAATTTTTTTTCCAAAGCAGCAAAGATGAGAAATACGTGGGAGAAACATTCAGTCGAAAGAACATTACCAGTTGGTAAGTAACTTGTTCTTCTCACTGTTGCTCCCCCATCTTTCTAGCTCCACTTTCCTTTCTCTGTGGTCTTCCTAATCTCCTTCTCTGTGTACCTCTTTCCATCTTTAACTTCTCTTCCTTGCTCCCCTCTTGTTCTCCTCTCCCCTCTTTCTCCTTTCCCCTCTTACATCCCGTCCCCTTTCCTCCATACTGTATGGGCGTCCCTTGAGAGGGATGGGAGACAGAACCTTTTTCACCAGAAAACATCATCTTTCCCTTTAAATTTACAGGCGCGGGGGCATGGCCCTGGGAGAATGCGCTTGCCTGATTTCGCCCACCGGCGCCACTCCCCAGTCCCCTTTTCCGCGTCGTCAGGAACGGGCCGAATTCACCAGTACTCCTGGGTTTGGCTTTGGCCATGTAATTCCACACGCAGATACTTCTTCTCTTCTGTCTTTTTGTCTTTTTATCATTCAGGTACTCGATCCTCAGACGTCACACTCCTCATCACTCCATGTCTACTTCTACAGGGTTCAGCAGGTGTCCATCCTGCAATAGTCTCTTTCCAACTTCAGACCCCAACGCCCTCTGCCTACGTTGCCTTGGCCCAGACCACGGCTGGCAAGCTTGTACCGCGTGTGACGCGCTTTCCTCAAGGCCTCTGAAGAACAGACTAGCCAGGTGGAGGGAGCTCTTCCAGAGATCGCCTCCAGAGGACCGGAAGGACTTGGTCAATCATCGATACAGACCCAAGGTAGGGCCACTCGTTTCCAGCACACCCAGCAAGGGAGACTCCTTCCAAGGACTCGACCGCACGGGCGGAACCACTCAGGTTCTCATACCAGCACAAGTACTGAGGCGAAGACAGCTACCGGCCGGTAGGCCGAGTGGTCAGTGGATCCTCCCGGTGACAGTGCTGAGGGAAAGGAAGGTTCTTTTACAGGGTCTTCACCCGAGGGGCCACACCCTAGTACCGGCAACATGTCCGAGGGGGCGCCTATATGCAGTACTACTGGCAGATCCACTGAGGGCGAAACGCCTTCCGGGTCTTGGCCTGAAATACTGGGATTACTCGCGAGGGGCAATGCCCTAGTACCGGCACACGTACCGAGGCTAGTCCAGCTACTGGCCTCATGGCCGAGGGGTCTCCGTTTTCTTCCGGGGGCTGTGCTGAGGGACCGCAAGGTTCTTTTACTGGGGTTACTCCTGAGGGGTAACGCCCTATTACCGGCATCGTGTCCTAGGGGGCGCCTTCACGCAGTACTACCGGCAGCTCCGCCGAGGGCAAAACCGCTTTCCAGGTCACAGCCTCAGTTGCGGGATTGGCCCTTTGTTCCAACACCAAGCGTCTTGGACAGGGCTGGGTCCAATGAGCCAGGCAGCATGACTTCGGCACGCAGTTTGGCAATTCAATACCCCCTCTTGCGGAGCGGGTGGAGGAAAGAGTCACAAGGTGGGACTGGTGTCAGCCAGGGGTGTGGCCTACAGTTTATCCATCAGCAGCGCAGGGTAGTTTCCCCTGCACCCCAGGCACAGTGTGCCCGGCCCCAGCTGCCCTTGTCCACTCTGTCAATATCTCCGGCCATCTCTTCAGCCTCTGAAGACAGGTTCTTTGAAAGGCTCCTACGGCTGAGGCGATCTCCGCAGAAGGGGGCCATCCTCAGGAATGCCATCAGGGACATGCTCCCTCATGTCACCCCACCGGCACTCATAGTCATTCCTCTGATGGCTCTGGTGCCACAGGCCCCAGCGCAGATGCCGCTGCTTCAGCAGGCTCCTCCATTTCCGGCTTCCCACAGGCCCCAGCGCAGATACCGCTGCTTCAGCAGGCTCCTCCATTTCTGGCTTCCCAGCCTCCCACAGTACATGCGGTTCCACACCAGCCTCCGCAGCAGCCACTGGCTCCGGTCTCCACTCTGCAGCCCATGGCGCCCAGCACTCCTCCATCAGCTCCGTTACCGCCCCCCCCCCGAACCCCTTCAGCCAGGGCATTGCATGAACGCCTTGCAGGCTTGGCAGAGTATTTGGGCCTTCCTCCGCCTGAGGTAGAGCGGTCCGAGGAGGGGGTTTTCGCAGAGGTCCTCACCCTAAAACCCCCTACTAAAACGGGGATCCCGATACAGAAAGATGTAGTTGCCTTGGCCATTCCACCACGGAGGAGGAATTGGATAAAACGAAGAACAGCTCGCAAACCCCAAAGTCTTTAGCTATTCTTACAAGGGCCACACACAAGGCCTACACCTAGTCGCAGCAATGCTCTGACAAGGGGCAGGTGTTTGGCGGGTTCCGAGGCTTCCAAGAACGGAGGTCCAGACAACCGGACCATTCCCTGAGTCAGCATGGGAGGAAACAACAAAAGAGGGTGCAGGGAAAGGGGTTTTTCCAATCCCCCTCCTCCGTAACCGCCTCAGAGGGGGAAAAAAGCATGACACGCCCCTTCGGGTCCACGTGTCTCCAGTTGACGTGCAATTTTGGTGCCAGAATTTTTCGGACCCCTGGATCCTCTCTGTAGTCTCCATGGGGTACCGCCTACCGGTACCTTCCTCTCCTCCTTTCTCCCCTCCTCTCCCACAGATTGGGACAGCAACTCTGCTGGCGGAGATCCGTTCTCTCGTTGAGAGCCAGGCTTTGGAAGATGTCTCAACCTCCCGGCGAGGCTTGCGCATTTATTCCAGGATTTTCGGAATACAGAAGAGGAGCCAGGCTAGCCGAAGAGGACCTTTCCAAATCAATCTCTCTCTCTCTCCCTCCCTCTTCAAAAATTCGAGATGGTTATGCCAGCTCTTATTGCGGAAACACTGGACAGGGGAGACTGGATGTGCTCCCTGGATCTGAAGGACGCTTACCTACGCGTCCCGATTTGGCAGCCGCACCATTCCTTACTGCTCTTCAAGAACATGGGCTTCCATTTCCAATACAAGGTGCTACCCTTCGGCCGCAATCGGGGCCCAGGGCCACTACGTCTACCCATACCTGATGACAGGCTCGTCCAGGCCACCTTTCTGGAAGCGGTTCAGCATACTGCCTCCGCACTGATGAACACACTACACGACTTGGCGTTCACTATCTATCTCAAGAAGTCTCAGCTGCAGCCCACACGGAGCCTGACCTTCTTGGGCCTCATCTGGGACACAAGCTCTGTGAGAGTCTTTGCGGCCATCAAGAGAGCTACAGCTCACTTCCTCTCCAGGCCCGTGACCTCGGCCTGGTAGTACCAACACCTACTGGGGCTTATGGCAGCTGTCCTTTTGGCCATGCCCCACACAAGACTCAGGTGGCAGAGATTACAGCTGCACTTCGCAGCCTCATGGAATCAGGAGAGGGACTCCCAAGTCAACATACCGCCATTTCTCCTCTCGGACCCCCACTGGTGGTCCGCAGACTTCAACCTGGGGCAGGGCAAACCCTTCTGGCAGCCGGCCCCTCAGGTCACAGTTACTACGGACTTGAAAGCCATATGGTTGCCTCTCACAGCCTTTCTCCCTTTTATTGAGGGCAAGACTGTTCTTATCCAGACAGACAACTCCCCCAGCATGTACTATGTCAACAAGCAGTGGGGCACCAGATCCTCTTCGCTGTGCAATTTAGCAGTCGGCATGTGGGAATGGCCTCTGGAGAATGACATTTACCTCATGGCTGTCCAGCAGACTGGGTACGGACAATTATGAGTGGCAATTGAACGACCTGGTACTAAAGGAGATCTTCCTCAGGCGGTGGCATCCCCAGGTGGATCTTTTTGCCTCCCGGGACAACAGAAATTGCCAACAGTTCGCCTCCTGGCAGGGGCAGGGCTCAGGCTCCCTGGGTGACGCATTCCAGATCCAATGGAACGACATGACGGCATATGCTTTCCCGCCCACACCCCTAGTCCACAGGGTGATCTGCAAGATAAAAGAATCCCAGCACCTCAGCTTCATTTTGATAGCTCCTTGGTGGCCGTCCGGACCGTGGTTCTCGGAGCTCCTCAGCCTTTCAGACAGGCCGCCCATTCACCTGCTGCTGGGTCCAGCTCCTCTCCTGCAGGGGGGCAGGGTACTCCACCCTGCTCCTCACAAGCTGGTCCTCAGAGCATGGCTCCTGAGCAGGTCACGCTGAAACACTTGCGCCTATCTCAGGCTAACCTAGAGATCATCCAGGGCGCTAGAAGCAAGGCTACTAGGAGCCAATATAAGAGTAAATGGTCAAACGACATCTGGCGGGCCAAGAAGCCACAAGTGGCGTGGGACCTTAATGTTGTGTTGGGCGCCTCGGCACACAAACCTTTTGAGCCTATGGCGTCAGCGGACAACAGGCTGGTCACCATAAACACAGTTCTCCTTGTGGGCCTCACCTCAGCTCGTAGAGTCAGCAATCTCCAGACTCTGGTGGCATCAGAACCTACACCACTTTTCACAGGGACAAGGGCATCCTGCGGACACACCCTGCTTTCCTACCCAGGGTGACCTCCTCCCTTCATCTCAACGAGGAAATGGCAGACGCCTTGTGTGTCGCTATCAGTGGGTCTAGGCCCGGTTATCCAAGGCCTCCATAGCAGGGGTATGATTGCGGCCATCAAGGAGTCCTGTGAGGGGCAGCACAAACCAGTGCCAGCTAACTTACATGCCCATGCGGTCAGTGCCAAGGCCACGGCCATCGCGTTCCAATGGCATGTGCCAGGGGAGGTCATCAGCAGGGCGGCTTTCTGGGCCACTCCTTCAGCTTTCTGTAAACACTACTGTTTGGACGCCGCCTCTAGTTCATACGTGGCATTTGGGCAGGTGGTTCTAAGAAACCCGTTTTCTTAAGGAGGGACTCCTCTCCACCCTGGGGCTACATTCAGTTGTAATCGCCCATACAGTATGGATGGAGGAAAGGGTACGGGACGTAAGAGTAATTAAGTTACTCTTAGTCCATAGTTCCCTTTCCTCCATACGTCCCACCATCCTCCCCCCGAATAATACTGGTATCATTAGGCAATGCCTATCATTGTCGACGCGTCAATGGGGCCTGAGGAGTGGCGCCGGTGAGCGCAGTCAGGTGAGCGCATGCTCCCAGGGCTGCGCCCCCACGCGCCTCAAAATTTAAAAGGGAAGAGGTTTTCTGGTGCAAAAGGTTCCGTTTTCACCAGGCTCAGGAATGCAGTGGCGGCCCTCCTCAGAGCCACTGGCTTGTCAGGGCTACATCTCTGGAAGCAGTTCACCACTCTTCCCATGCCCTTATGAACACTCTGCACGATCTGGGCTTTTCGCTCAACCTCAAGAAGTTGCAGCTGCAACCTTCACAGACTGACATTGTTGGGCCTCATCTGGGACAATTTCTCCTAGAAAGTGTTTCCTTCGGAGGACAAAATCTTAGCTATCAAGAGGGCGACCACCCACTTCCTCAGCAGAGAAGCAACCTCGGCATGGTGGTACCAACATCTCCTGGGTCTAATGGCAGTGGTCCTATTAGCCGTCCTGCACACAAGACTAAGGATGAGGAGTTTTCAGCTGCACTTTGCTGTGTCATGGAACGAGGAGCGGGGCTCTCAATCCGAGCTGATCAACGTTCCTCTATCTGTCCACCCAGACCTAACTTGGTGGTCCAGAGACTGCAACCTACGGATGGACAAGCCCTTCCGTCTGACCACTCCGCAGGCCACCGACACCACGGATTCCTTGCTCGAGGGCTGGGGAACCACCATGAATGATCTCTCGGTCCACGGCACCTGGACTCGACAGGAGCAGGAATACCACATCAATTGGCTAGAGCTGAACGCCATCTGACTGGCGCTCAGGGCCTTCGTACCACTTCTCGGGGGCAAGGTTGTCCTCATCCAGACGGACAACTCGACCAGCATGTACTATGTCAACAAGCAGGGAGGCACCAGATCCCCTCCTCTGTCTCGGGAGGATAGCTCAGCGGCAACGTTCGCGGCAACGTTCTCCCCTTAGAAGCAAGACGAGGCGGAGCAACACAGGTTCAATTCCCGGGTCCGCGCTTAGAAACCTCTGGGTATTAAAGCGAGTTAAAAATAACCTATCATATCATATCCTCTGTGCAGACGGGTCAGGGCTCCGGCTCTCTGGGCGACGCATTTCACCTCCAGTGGACCGGCATGAAAGCCTACGCCTTTCCGCCCACACCCCTAATTCACAGGGTAATTTTTAAGATCAAGGAGTTTCGCCAACTTCTCATCGTTCTAATGGCTCCTTAGTGGCCGGCCAGGCCGTGGTTTTTGGAGCTTTTCAGTCTCTCGGATGTGCCCCTGATTCACCTCCTGACTGGCCCAGCACATCTTCTGGCACAGCAGGGGAGCAGAGTCATCCACCTGGTGCCAGGGAAACTAGCCCTCACAGCGTTGTACCTGAGCAGGTAACGCTTCGGCACCTTAGCTTCTCACAGGCCAATCTCGAGATCATACAGGGCGCCAGAAGCAAGGCTACCAGGGCCCAGTACTAAAGCAAATGGACCAGATTCTGTCACTGGGCAGACTCCAAGGAAATCAACCCCCTGGCATGCACCTTAGACGACGTGCTCACCTTCTCGGCGCACCTTGCCCACTCGGGCGTGCAGATGAACACCTGCCGCACATACCTCGTAGCCATTGGGGCTTACAGGAACTCGGAGGAAGGCATCTTTTCCTCCTCCAATCCTATCGTCAAACATCTGACGGGACTCGCAAGGCTCTACCCACCCGTTAAGAGACTGCACTCCTTGTGGGACCTTAACATAGTCTTGGGCACCCTGGCACACAAACCGTTCGAGCCAGTGGCGTCCGTGGACATCAGTCTACTCACCATCAAGACGGCTTTACTAGCCAACCTCACCTCGGCTCGTAGAGTCAGCGTAATCCAAGCGCTGGTTGCCTCAGAACCATATACTATCTTTCACAAGGATAAAGTAGTCCTGCAGACTCACCCGGCATTTCTGCCCAAGGTTCCGTCTGCTTTGCACTTGAACGAGGAAATAGCCCTTCCTACATTTTTTCCTGATTGCAAGGACGTGCCCTGAAATTCTACTTGGACAGTTCCAAGGGCTTCCACAAATCGGATGCCCCGTTTGTCACTTTCTGAGGCTCATGGCCAGGCTATCAGGCCTCTAAGGCTTCCATATCCCGCTGGATGGTCTCTGCCATCAAAAAAGCGTATGAGAGCCAGCACAAGCTGCTCCCAGCCAACATGCATACCCACGCAGTCAGACCCAAGGCAACGCCCATCGCATTCCAGCGCCATGTCCCTTGGCAAGTCATAAGCAGGGCGACCACTTGGGCATCTCCCTCGGCTTTCTGCAAGCATTACTGTTTGGATGCCGGCTCTAGATCTGATGCGGCTTTCAGACAGGCGGTTCTCAGGAACCTATTTGCTTAAGGAGGGTCTGCTCTCCACCCTGGGGCTACAATCAGTTGAATCGCCCATACAGTACGGAGGAAAGGGGGCGCGACGTAAGAGTAATTATAAGTTAGTCACCATAGTGACTAACGTACTCTTAGTCCATAGTCCCCTTTCCTCCATACGTCCCACCAACCTCCCCCATAATAATACTGGTATCATAAGGCAATGTAAAATCTATTGTCGACACGTCGATGGGGACTGAGGTGTGGCACTGGAGGGCGGAGTCGGATCAGCGCATGCTTCCTGGGCCACGCCCCCGCGCACCTCTAAATTTAAAGGGGAAGAAGGTTTTTTCTGGTGAAAAAGGTTCCGTCTACCATCCCTTGAAAGGGACGCCCATACAGTATGGAGGAAAGGGGACTATGGACTAAGAGTACGTTAGTCACTACGGTGAGTAACTTATCATTTCTTTTGATTGGATGTTCCTCCCACCTACCCTGCCATACAGTTTACGTATTTTACACTCAATGTTCCTAGAGCTTACAGTCTAAGGGTTCGCCTGATCAACTCCTCACTTGAGGATATCGAAAAAACAGAACTGAAGCCAATGGGCGCGTCTCAAGCTATTTGTATTAGGGATGACGTTGACGCTCTACCGCAGCCCTCGAGGGACATCGATGCCACGACATTGAGCAAAGCGCCCTCTGGTGTGAAAAATGTTTTTCAGAAGCAGCAAAACTGACAATACGAATATATCTAAGATGAGGAATATGTGGGAGGAACATCCAATCAATAGAACATTACAGTTGGTAAGTAACTTGTTCTTCTACATATTGCACAATCTGACATTTTCAATGCTGTTTGTATTGTCGGTACACCAATACCTCACCCAGCGTCTCCCCTCCCTTTTTGGGCCCTATTTTGGGTGACCATGCTTTCTCGAGTCCCTGTTTTCCTGTCAAAGCTGCTTGGGTTAAATCTGTTGTATAAACTGAGTTTGGGATCTTGACTCTGTAGTGTTCCCTTACCTTGGAAACCTACGGGCAGGACGTCCTCACTTTGTTGACAGCGCTTGCTAAAAAAAAGTCTCAAGGCATCCAAAGACAAGTTACAACTGTGTTTATCCTGTGTTTGCGATACCTGGGTCATGAGATTTCAGCTAGGGAAAGACAATTGTCCCAGGATCATATTCCACCAGTCCAGAAGGTTCCCAAACCCTGAACCAGGAAGCAAATGAGAGGGTTCCTCGGGATTGTCAGTTACTGTAAGCAATGGATCCCAGGGTATGCCACAATGGGGAAACCCCTTCCGACTCTCCTGCACAAATCGACCCCAGAACCCTTGCCATGGTCCCAGGACACAGAAGATGCCTTTGTCAATGCTTGCAATGACCCAGCATTGGGTCTGCCTGATTATGATGAGCAATTTGTATTGTACTGTGATGAACGAGAAGGTTTCGCCCATGGGATGTTAACACAGTTACATGGTGATAAATATCGACCCGTGTCCTATGACAGTGTTGCCCTCGATTCGGTGGCAGTAGGGCTCCCAGCCTTCCTGCTGTTGCTGCCGCTGCTCTGTTGATCGAAGGCACACATTTTTACAGTCACCCTGTCAGTTTCAGTACCCCACTCTGTCCTGGTATTGTTGCTTAAGGGGAATACACAAAATGTGTCAAATTCCTGCTTAACCAGTGTCCTCTGACCTATTCCACATCTATGACAGTAATCACCACAGCTGTGCTGCCTCGGAAACATTTTCGGCATAGGCGTCCTGCGTCGATGACGTCGACATGCTGTCCTCGAGGGCCTCCGTCGAGGGTCGACGTCACCGGATGTTATATATAGGCACGGCGCACCTAGCCTCAGTTCTGTTTTTTCTGCAAACGTGTTCGCCTCTGAATCTCGGTGCGCTCGATTCTTTGCTTCGTTTGTGCGAGTTTGTAAATGATATCTTCGTCATCTTCTACCCCAAAGTCGGGCTTCAAGAAGTGTCGGGACTGCAGTGCTAAAATGTCCATTACGGATCCGCACGACATCTGTCTCTGGTGCCTGGGTGAGGGCCCGGCCACCGACGATTGCGATGACTGCCAGTCCATGAACTCGAAGGCCTTGCGGGAGCGGAAGAAGAGGTTGTCGGTAGGTAAAGTTTCCAAACCCCGTAAGTCGAAATCCGCTGGGCTTTCGACCGACGATTCGAGGGGCGACTTTCCACGTTGGTGCAAGTCCAGGGGGTCTCGGCCCCAGAGTGGTTCCCGACATGCCTCTACCTCTTCTAGGCATTCGCGGAAGCGCCGTCACCGGTCGCCTTCCCCGTCCTCGTCTGAGGTTTCCGCCAGACGGCGGGTGGGTATCGCTTCTCTGTGTTGAACCCTGCTTCTGTTACCCACCCTGCAGGACAGGGAACCACACGACTGCCTCATGGTGATAGAAATGCAATTGTCCCCCTTTGCTGATTTGTTAGATGTCCAATTGCAGAACCCTCAGCTGATGCTCTTTGTGGACGGCTCGTGTCTACGTAGTCAAGGGACTGGTGAACTTGTGTCTGGTTATTCTCTAGATACCACCTATGGCGTCATTTAGGCATATTAATTGCCACTGGCCAAAACTGCCAAGGTCACAGAACTTGTTGCCCTCGCTCGTAAGTGTTTCCTGGCTTGTGGTAAATCGGCCACGTTTTACACCGACTCCAAATAAGCTCATGGTGCCGTGCACGATTTTGGCGTAACATCGAAGCAATGAAGGTACCAGACATAAGCTGGCACCCCTATCTTGAATGGAAAATGTGTCCGCCCTATTGCAGCCGCTACTGCTCACATCTGCCCAGGCAATTAAGTGCAATGGACATGGCCCTTCTCAGTCTTTCACTGTCCAAGGAAATGCTCTAGCAGACAATGAAGCTTGTTCGGTGGCCTTATACAGGCCCCTGGCTCCTAATGATGATCTTGTTTCTGATGTTTGTTAATCTGCTTAGAATCACATGCTGTGCATAGTCCGACATCCAGTGGTCACTGCGGAGTATTGCATTTAGTTTTTCGTAGTCGAAAAGGGGGCGTCGACAAGGCGTGTCTGTAATACTATCCCTATAGTGACGTGCAGTGTACCCACAATCCCTCACGCGTCGAGGTCCCTCAGATTGTTTTTTTCCGCCCAGATATTGTTCGCCTATATGCAGAGCTCCTCGAGAGACATTGCAAAAAACTTTATTCGTCCTTTGGTCGTCCTTAACTTATATCATTACTTGGTCCCTCCTTTGGCGTCGTAGCTGCAAAGCTGTTCAAATCCGATCAAGATCTCTGATGGCAGTGCCTTTGACGGAGGAGGTTGTTCGGCGTTTGCCGAACACGTGGCCTGGCCTTGACGGCCAAATACAGTAGAGAGAGTGGGGTTGTGGGACATTTATTGTTTCTCTTTGAGAATGCCTTTCCCCTCCCTTTCCTTGGGGGTTGTTGTCACATGCAATCGGTTCCTCAGCTATGGAGAGGACACCCTTTAGGTTTTGCCCGCGTTGCAAAGGCAAGTTTACCTGGAAAGACGAGCATAAACGGTATAACCGTTGCTTGCCCCTCGACCACAAAGAAGACTGCTGTGCGGCCTGTGAACTCCTTAAGCCGAAGACTTTAAAAGACCGCAGGGTCAAAAGGTGGGCAGCCTACGCCATGTCTAGGTCTGATTCATCACCCGCCGCCGCCGCCGAAATTGACGAGGAATGTGACAACCTGACGTCCGTTTCAGAAGTCGTAGACCTCTCTAAGGAGCGTTCACGCTCCTCGTCTGTCCCCGGCCCCGACAAGCTCGGATCGCGCCCTGCTTATGGGGTTGAACACCCTGGCGACAAGGACGCACATAGAAAACACTCCCATAAACACACAACCCACGGCTCTTCCTCGTCGAAGCCGAAGAGAGCATTAGCGCCAACGGAGACGCAGGTCCTACCGGCGGCCTCCTCAGACCGTAAGAGTCTGAAGCCCCCCTCGCAACCGCAAACACGACTAGCGACTGGGCTACCCCCAGGTAAGGGTGCAATCAATAAACTGCCAGACGACGCGCACCGTCAGAAATCGCCCGTCGGCGTAGAGCAAGCAACACCTGTAACGTCGATGCTGGAGGTACCCTCGACAGACCGTTCAGTTGTCGAGAGCCTGGCGCAGATTATTTCCACCGATAGCCAGAGACGGACGGCGAAAGAAACGTCGATCACCGCTCATAAAGCCCGGGAGACGCCGAAAAGGTCAGAAGGAAGGCAGGAACCGCCCCCTCCGTCAAGAGGGACTCCTAGCCTACCAGAAGGCTTTTCAGAAGGCAAGGTGAACCTCTCTTCGACGTTATGGGATAGGTCGAAGCGTTTTCCAACGGAAGGCCCTCCCTTTTCCCCCCTGACCTCTCTGGGGTACCTCACGAAACCCTAGAGAGACTCCAGTTCTGTATGGACAAAATGGAGAGGTTTATGGAGACTCCGAACCTTCCCACCACCAAGAGATCAAGAGAGGGACCTCAGGAGGATCCCAGGGCCAAGTACCCCAGGCTGTTTGATCCCCCCAAGAGGATGTAGATTTATATGACCTTACTGGAGAGGACCCCCACTTTCAGGCGGATGATGAATTCCTAGGCAATGAAGGGGGACAAAACCTAGAGGAGGAAGGTTTTGAAGACAACCCGGATATGGGTGATGGGGGGCTTCGGAGAAGACCCAGAAGAAGGCGCTTCACAGCCCTGGCAGTCCCCATCAGCGTTTTCAGACCCTGACGCCATAAACCTGTCCCCACCCAAAGACTCTTAGGAATACATCACCTATAGATGATCAACCTACCTTTAATGCACTTCTACGCAAGGCAGCAGCGCATTTCGAGATCGAGACAGGGGAAACTTCTCCTGACATCGACTTTGTAGAAGAGATCATTAAGGAGAAACCCCCTGTCAGCCAAACCATTCCCCTTCTCTTTCCCCTCAGTAAAGAGACAAATTATTCCTTCACTATCCACTCCCGCGTTGATCAGAGGGGTCAACCCGAGGATAGAAAAATTATTTAGTCCTTCTCCATCTGACCTGTTATACATCAGGGGCCACTCTGTACCAGACTCCTTAGTGGTGACAAATACCAGAAAGAGAGCAGGGGTCCCGCTGTCAACTAGCGAGGCACCACCAGATAAAGAGGGTAAAAAACTGTATGCCCTAGGAAAGAGGATTACAGCCTCAACTGCCTTTTCCACAAGATTTGCCAACAACAACTCTTTGCTGGCAAGTTACGCAGATGCACAATGGAGCAAACTACGTAAGGACATTGAGGAGGTACCGGAACCCCTACGTACTCTGCTTCTAGCCACGGTGACTGAAGGGACCTTAGTCAACCAAAGCATCATTAAAAATACTCTGGATGCTGCAGAAATGGCTGGCCGTTCCCTAGTCCAAGGAATCCTCCTCAAACGCCATGTATGGCTACGTAATTCAGGCTTTAAACCTGAAACACAAGCATCTCTAATTAACAAACCTATAGAAGATGCAAACCTCTTTGGTAAGGCTGTGGATGAGGCACTAGAGACTGCAAAGAAAGAATTTGATACAATCAAAACACTAGACCAAATTTCAAGGCCTCCCAACAAACGTGGTTATGGCAACAAACGCTTTTTTCAAGGCCAACGCCAGCAGCAACAACAGCAGCAGCAATACTCTGCAGGTAACTGGCCCTGTGGACAATATAACCAAAGAGGACAACGTTGTGGCAAGGGAAGAGGTCGGGGTCCCACCCCTAGAGGTTCCCAAGCCACCAACACCAAATGACTCAAAGATTCAGGTCCCCTCCCATGCTTCGCCGGTCGGGGGCCTGTTAACATCCTTTCTTCCAGCATGGGAGGGTATAACATCAGACCGCTGGGTACTATCGACCATAGCCCACGGTTACTGTATAGAATTCAACAGTTCCCCTACGTACAGACCCCCAAGGGGACGACGCATGTCGCCAGAACACCTCGCCATCCTTCTTCAAGAAGTGGACCAACTACTAGAAAAAGGAGCTATAGAGGTCGTGCCTCTATCCCAGGTAACGGAAGGTATTTATTCAGTGTACTTCCTTGTACCCAAAAAGGACTTAACCATGCGCCCTGTACTAGATCTGCGCCGAGCAAACAAACCTCAAATGTTTTGTATGGTGACTCTACAGGAGGTAATCCCCCTGCTTTCACAGGGAGATTACATGACAACACTGGACATGAAAGATGAATACTTTCATATTTTAATGTTGCCAGCGCACAGGAAATACCTCAGGTTCATGATAGAGGGCAAACACTACCAGTTCAGAGTGCTACCCTTCGGCATAGCATCAGCGCCGAGAGTATTCACGAAGGTACTGGCAGTGGCAGCGGCCCACATGCGCATTTTGTCCATCCCAGTATACCCTTACCTCGACGGTTGGCTCATAACAGGGGATTCTTACGAAACATGCTTTTCAAATACCCAGAAGACTGTAGACCTTTTGTTTCAACTGGGCTTCTCGATCAACAAGAAAAAGTCCAGCTTAGACCCCAGCCAGATCAAACAATTCCTAGGGGCTCTAATTCAAACAAAGGACGGCCTCGTCTTCCCCTCCAACGAGAGGGTCCAAAACATGCTGTTGCAAATCCCTCAATTTGTGGCCGGTCGAGAGGTGACGGTACGCAAAGCAATGCGCTTACTAGGAATGATGGCGTCATGTATTTATTTGGTACGTCGCGCGCCTGCGCATGCGCCAAATGCAAGAGTGGCTCAACAGCCAGTGGTGTCAGGCCAGCGGACAATGGGACGATCTAGTGGTGGTCTCGCAGGCCATGGTTCTCTCGCTACGGTGGTGGTCGAAGGAAAACCTGGTAATAGGGAAACCATTCGCCACCCCCGCAGTGGAAGCCCCTCTAACCACAGACGCATCCCTCACAGGATGAGGGGCTCACCTATCCCATCAGACTGCTCACAGAGTCTGGACTCCGAGCGTAGCATCCAAGCACATAAACTTACTGGAGCTACTAGCTGTGTTCAAGGCACTAAAAGCCTTCCAGGCTCACCTGCAAGGGAAGACAGTGATGGTCCTCACGGACAGCACCACAGCCATGTACTACCTCAACAAGCAGGGGGGCACTCACTCGCCAGGACTGTCCAAGCTATCCCAGAACATCTGGAAGTGGGCTCTCAAACACATGTTCCTACTGTCACAACATGTACCAGGAGAACTCAATCTGCTAGCAGACTAACTCAGCAGAGACTTCCCTCTGCCCTCAGAGTACGAATGGCGGTTACACGAAGACATCGTCTTCGACGTCTTCACACAATGGGGATTCCCAGAAATAGATCTGTTCGCAACTCAGGAGAACTCACAATGCCAAGATTACGCCTCCAGGTACCCCCAGAACCAATCCAAGGGGAACGGTCTATCGATACCATGGTCAGGGAAATTTGTTTACGCTTTTCCCCCCCCCCCCGACTCCCCTTCTCAACAAGATAGTGCACAAGATGCATCAGGAACAAGTTACCATGAAACTGATGGCCCCTATTTGGGCCAGACAGCCTTGGTTCGCTCACTTGATGGAGATGTCCCTATCTCCTCCAGTGAAACTTCCCTGCCCGTACAACATGCTGTCACATGACAAGGGCAGGACACTACATCCATGCCCTCAGACCATGAACTTAGCAGCCTGGCTCCTGAGATCATAGAATTTGGACACTTACAACTCCCGCAGAGATGCATGGACATTCTCAGGGAGGCTAGAAAGCCTAACACTCGTCACTGTTATTCTAGCAAATGGAAAAGATTTGTCATCTGGTGTAGGGGAAGGAGCATCAACCCAGTTGACTGCTCTCCCACGAAATTATTATGTACCTGACTCCCCTACTAGACTCAGGCTTGGTGTTTAACTCTATTAAAGTCCATTTAGCTGCACTTTCCGCATACACCACTTCCCAACTTAGTGTCATGGTGGAAAGTCCTAGTTATTAAAGCCTTCATGGAAGGAGTGAAGAGGATCCACCCTCCCATAGCTAACCCCGCTCCCGGATGGGATCTAACTGTGGTACTAACCAGGCTCATGGGGTCACCCTTTGAACCCATGCACAAAGCAACACTTAAAGACCTCACTCCTAAGACTGCTTTTCTAATAGCTATCACCTCCATTAGGAGAGTAAGTGAACTACAAGCGCTCTCTGTACTAGACCCCTTTGTAACAGTTCACAAGGATACGGTGGTTCTACGCACACATCCTAGGTTTGCACCAAAATTTATCTCTAAATTCCATGTCAACCAGTCAATAGAACTACCAACATTTTTTCAAAATCCTTCAAACTTAGGTGAGAAGAGCCTGCATACACTGGATGTTCGCAGAGCCGTGATGTTTTATATGGAAAGAACTAGGCCATTGAGAAAGACTAATCAGTTATTTGTCTCGGTGGCAGCAGGAAGAGAAGGAGATGCAGTTTCGAAATCCACTATTTCTAAATGGATTGTACAATGCATCACTCTGTTTCTCTCTTGCTAAGAGAGAACTACCCTTCAAGCCAAGAGCACACTCCACTCGAGGCACCGGGGCTTCCATAGCTTTCATTGCAAATGTCCCTCTTGAATCCATTTGCAAAGCGGCAACTTGGAGTTCTGTTCACACCTTTACAAAACGCTACTGTCTAGATGCCCACTCTAGATCTGATTCCCAGGTGGGACAAGCAGTATTGCTAGTCTATGCACAACATGTGATTCTAAGCATATTAACAAACATCAGAAGACAATGCATTACTTACCGTAAAAGCATTTCTGATGGTTGTATCTGCTTAGATTCACATGCGCCCACCCTTCCTCCCCGCTCGGATGGAAGGAACATAGACTTTCTTCTATATCTCTCTTTTCTGTACTCACTCACGTCTAATAGGCGCCCTCAGGGCAGATAAAATACAAACGGAGGGACCTCGACGCGTGAGGGATTGTGGGTACATTGCACTTCACTATAGGGATAGTGTTACAGACACGCCTTGTCGACGTCCCCTTTTCGACTATGAAAAACAAAATGCAATACTCCGCAGTGACCACTGGATGTCGGACTATGCACAGCATGTGAATCTAAGCAGATACAACCATCACAAATGCTTTTACGGTAAGTAATACATTTTCTTATGTTGCAGTCCAAAAGCCACCGATTGCCTCCCTTTCCAGGCTGCCCATGCTCCAAGACCGAAGCTAAAGAGCTACCTGGGCTCAGCAAATTGGTGCGTTGGAACCAGATTTTCATTGGCATTACCCTAACGGCCGCCTGGTGGCACCCGAGTTAGGTACTCCTTACTTACTTGGCCCGAGAGGCCCACGGCATTGCTCACTCAGGTAAAAATGCCATAATACTCACCGTAAACCGGGATTGGGTAGCCCCTGGTTTTACTTGATGAGTGCAGGATTATTATGAAAGATGTGCCCCATGTTTGACTCATAATGTTGGGTGTGCTGTTGTGACAAAGTTGTCTTCACAAGCAGTACCGCAGGATCCCTTCTTAAACATACAGACCGATTTCATGCAGCTCCCTAAATGTAGGATGCATTTATCTGGGTCGGTGGCAGCCTCCCAGTGCAGAATGGCAGATATTGCAAAGAAAGTGCTTGCTGAATTAATACCGTGATTTGGCTTTCAGCTTGTCAGGGGTACGGATTTTACTAGTGTAAAGCGCTATGTATCTCCCAGCAGTTTCAGTGCGCTGACTACACCCAGTCGAGCAGTTTTGTAGAATGCTGAAATTGAGATCTAAATTTGAGGCTGTCCAAGGTTTGTCAGTAAACTGGGCTGAAGTGGCCACAGGCACTGCCCCTAGCACTCTTCGCCATGCACAGTAATCACCAACGCAAGCATGGCCTGTCTGATCATGAGATCCTTACAGGGTGTCCCATGTGAGTAGGGACTGTGCCCCCAGCAGCTCTGCACCCCCTGAATCTGCATCTAGAGGATGACACTGTACTGAAGTATTGTTGCGTGTTGGTCAGAACTGTGTTTTCTTCATGCCCAGGTCAAAGCTGCCCTGCCGAAACCAGCAACTGTGCCTTGCCATCCCCTGAAGCCTGTCGACTGGCTCCTCCTGAAAGTTCACCAGCAGAAGTTGGCACTTCATCTCAGGTGGCGCTGAGCACACCAGATCCTGCTGACAACGCACACTGCAGTGCCGGTGTGAGTCCATGGTGCCCACTGCCACAGGATCCCCGCATCTGATGACGACTCAGCCTCCACTCCACTGATACTCCTTGGCCATGTCTCAACTTCTCCACGTATGCCTCTGCCAGTGGTCCTGCCTCCAACCTGCCAGCCCAACCTAGTGTTGCAGGCCTTACTCAAGCAAGTCCAGAGATGGAGACAGCTGTCCCAACTGACTCAATATATCCTGGTGCTGAACAAGGACCACCAGCTTTGCAACCTATGTGCCCTGGTGTGCCCTCTGGGCGATCTGCTGCTCAATCTTCTGCAGCAGGCATTCGAGGCACCAGAAGGGACAACCCCCATCCAGCTCTCACTTCTTGCCTATCAGTTCCAGGGCCCTACTCCACTGGATCTCCCAACTCGGGCCCCAGTAGGTACGCCCTGCACTCCCTCCGTGAGCCCCCGCAGAGTCAGTAGCCCTGTACGAAGCACGAGCAAACCTGTTTACTCAACTCTGAATCTCGCCATTCTTCAGCGATTAATCCTCCTGATGTGGGTGTGCACTGGAAAAAAAATTGGAAGCTGCTACCACAGAGAGGACTGTCTGTGGGTTTTGGACCCTGTTGTTACCATCTCTTCGTTACTCTTTCTCCTGATGACCACTGTGAGCATGTGGATATGAAATCTTGGATATGTTTAGCTTAAACTCTGACATGAACTTGCACAGCCACAAACACTGAACTGTGAACGTTTGCTCAGGCACTGATTCAGATTGAATCCCTTTTGAACATAATTTCCCCTTATACCGCTTGCGACATTGAGATATTTGTCCACGGAAGTGCCCAGAACTACAGGAACATTGGCAAACTGCACCATGCACAAGGTTTCCCCACTTGAACGGGACTCTATTCCCTGGCAACAAACTTTGATATCCCAGGACAGGCCTGAGATCCCCAGAACCTTTGACATATGGACGCCTGCCCTTGCTGTCACGGAATTCCCCCCTTCTCACCTGAGATCGCTCTTTGCAGGATTTCTTGGAGGAGCGCACGGATCGGGTTTTATACAAGCCCGCGCAAGTCTCCTCTGGCTCCAGCATGCGTTCAGCGTTCCAGGATACTCGGATGCTCAGGACGTCCAGGAATCGAGGAAGTGTACACGAAGGAGGTACACGAAATCCGGGAAACAAGGTAAGAGATGAGGGAGGAATGAATTGGGAAAATTAGAGGGTCTGGGAACCAAGGACAGGGGAATAGTTCAGCGAACTACGGAGCACACGTCTAGTCACTACCAGCGATAGCGTTGAGACGCGCGGGGGCTGTGGGGGCGTGGTCTATTTGTAGAATGTGCTACGTCCCATGTGGAAGCTGGTGCAAATCGTACCACGTTAGATGGCCATGTTGGGAGTATCAAAGAGTGCAAGCCCAGTTTTGACAAGGACCAGGAAGTCCAAAATGGGCGTGTTCTGTGGATCATGACAGCATGCCTCCTCCAAAAACTTGTTCCACCAGGTTTGCCCGGGTATATGAGATGATACCTTCTGAGCAATGTGGGGGTATTCAGATTAGAAAGTGGTTCCCAGGTTTTTTCACTCAGAGGATATCCTTTCCACTCGACCAAATATTGAAGTTGACCCCGTTTATACCTGGAGTCGCATATTCTGGATACTTCATATTCCAGCTGATTGTCCACAGCCACGGGGTTGGGTCTGCAGGATTTCCGGGAAGATCGGATGTAAGGTTTTAATAAGGAAGTGTGAAAAACTGGATGAATCTTCTTCCAGGAGTCTGGTAACTCGAGCCGGAATGAGACTGGGTTTATGATTTACTTTATGGAAAAAGGTCCATAGTAACAGGGGGCTAGTTTGGTTGGTCGTAAATGTCGAGGCAGTAGTTTCGAGGACAGCCAGACCTGATCACCGACGGCATAAGAAGGCCCTGGTCTTCTTTTGGTATCTGCATAATGTTTAACGTGAGTCTGGGCCTTTTCTAAATGTTCTTTGGCTTCCTTGTGAACTTTGAGTTTCAATCCAGTAATCAACTGTTGGTACAGGTGTGGGAGGTGGGAGAATGGAAGGTAGAACTGACAGGTGGAATCCTTGGCTGCAATAAAAAGGGCTGGTCTTGACTGCTGAATGATCAGAGTTGTTGTAAGCGAATTCAGCCACGGGTATAAGGAGTGACCAGTTGTCCTGTACTTTGGTGGCGAAACAACGAAGGTATTGTTCCAGGGTCTGGTTTACACGTTCCGTAGCTCCGTTAGTCTATGGGTGATAACCCGATGAGAGAGCACGTTGGATTCCTAGAATACGACATAGATGTTTCCAGAATTGAGAGATGTATTGAGGTCCTCGATCTGATATGATCTTGGAAGGGAGTCCATGAAGGCGAACTGTGTTTCAGGAAAATGCCAGTGAGTTCTGAGGAAGATGGTAATTTGTACAATGGTGTAAAATGGGCCATGTGGGTGAATAAATCAATGGTGACCATGATTGTCGTATAGCCCCTAGATGGTGGTAATTCCACAATAAAGTCTGTAGCGATGAACTCCCAGGGCTTAGAAGGTAGTGTAGGTTGAAGTAGGAGACCTGCCGGTTCCTTGTTATCATGTTTGTTTATATTGCAGACTGCGCAGGCTTGAATGTACCGTTGAATGTCTGTTTTCATTTTGGGCCACCAAAATTATCTTTGTACGAGACGAAGGGTGTTGGTGACACCACGATGCCCGGAGTGAAGAGTGTCATGACAGAGGTTAATAATCCGTAGTTGCAGTCTCTGTGATTGAATGACCAGGGCATTGTACTTGAACAAATATCCCTCTCTAGTTTTTAGACTCCATCGATTCTTTCCCGTGAATTCTTTCCAGATTTCAGAGGACTGGGTTTGCATTCGAATGTCTTCCAGGAGACTGACTGCTTGAGCTACAAAAATTGTGTGGGGAAACATCTTTGGGTAGGCCCGATCTTCAAGAGTTTTGTAATCAGGACGTCGAGATAGAGCGTTAGAAATTATGTTCTGTGATCCGGGGACATGATGGATGTGGAACTGGTACTGGGCAAAGAAGAAGGCCCAACGGGCTTGACAGCTATTCCTACATTCCATAGATTGCAGAACTTGAAGATTTCGATGGTCCGTACGGACCTGGACAGGATGCTTAGCTCCCAGAAGTAGATGACGCCATTCGGTGAAGGCTTGACGATGGCCAACAGTTCCTTTTCCAAGACGGAGTAATGAGTCTCGCTGGAAGTCAGGGTTCGTGAGAGGTAAGCAATGGGGTGCTCTAATTTATCCTCAAATTCTTGCTTTAACACTGCTCGTATGGCGTAGTTAGAGGCATCCGTCTCCACTAGGAATGGTCGATTAATATCGGGTTGAGCAAGGATATGGGCTTGAGTAAACTCCGTTTTTAATCGTTGGAATGCCTTGCCCTGGACTGGGGTCCAGAGGAAGGGGGTGTCTTTTTTCAATAATGTAATGATCGGTTGAACTATCTCAGAAAAGGATGGTATGAATTTCCGGTAGAAATTGGCAAGCCCCAGGAAGGATTGAATCTGTTTCACAGAAGTGGGAACAGGCCAAGATAGTATAGCTTTTACCTTTGAATGGTCCATTCCTATTCCTTCTGGACTAAGGACAAATCCTAGATAATGAACAGAAGTGACATGAAAAATGCATTTCTCGGGTTTAGCTAGGAGTTTGTGTTCAGGTAGCTGTTGCAAAACTGCCTTTACATGCTCTTCATGCTTTTGAGGATCCTTGGAGTAAATCAAGATATCCAGGTAAACGATGACGAAGAGGAACAACATGTCAGAAAACACCCTATCCATGAAGCGTTGGAAGACTGCGGGGGCATTTGCATGCCCGAAGGGCATGACCAAGTACTCAAAGTGACCAAAGGGTGTTCTAAAGGCTGTTTTCCATTTGTCTCCTTCCCTGATACGGATCAGATGGTAGGCACCCCTGAGATCCAACTTTGTGAAGATTACAGCTCCTCTCACCGCTTCCAGGATATCAGAGATTAAGAGCAAGGGATAGCGGTCCTTGAGGGTGCACTGATTCTATCCACGATAATCAAGACAAGGTCTAAGCTCTTTAGTGTCTTTCTTGGGAACAAAAAACAACGAAGCTCCAGCTGGAGATTTAGATGGTCTTATGGTGCCATTTTCAAGGTTGGTATCCAAGTATTCTCTAAGGGCCTTTTTTTCCCGTTCGGATAGAATGAACATCCTCCCAAAAGGAATCACTGCTGAAGGTTCTGTATCTATAGCGCAGTCTTCAGGTCTGTGAGGGGGTAGGGCCTGGACTATAGCAGTTGAAAACACATCTGCGTATAGGCCCTTGGAACCTGTATGACATTTGAAACCATGAGTGGGCCTTGCTGGTCTGTTGGCGTGCTTTCGGAAGTTGTCAAGGAGGAATCCGGGAATAGACAGTGAGACATGCAAAACTCAGAACCAAGAAACAAGGATCCTGCTGCCCAATTGATGCAAGGATTGTGTTTCTGCAACCAGGGCATACCCAGTAACATGGGGTAATGGGCCAACTTGATGATGTCAAATTTGATCAACTCTTGGTGATGGTTTATCGAGAGTTGGATTTCTTTGGTCTGCAAGGATATAGGTCCTGAAGTGAGAGGTCTTCGTCAATCGCCTCCACAGGTTGCATGATACTTCGTGTTTCATATGGAATGTGGTGTTTAAAGACCCAATCTTGATCAATGAATATTCCCATAGCCCCACAATCCACCAAGGCCAAAATGGGGTAGGTCTCATTCTTGGATGACGATAGGAAGGCTTGTAGAATCACTAGATTGTTTTGTTCAGGAGAGTTCAAGGATGGAATAGATGTGGAGCAAACATCTCTCTCCCGATGCCTTGCTCCATCTAGGATCGGGAGCTGGCGTTTCCCGAACGCCGTGGAGGGGCTAGAGGACATTCTCTAACTAGGTGTTTATCCGAGGCACAATACATGCATAAGCCCGTGTGAATCCTTCTCATCCTTTCTTGCGGGGATATGGGTCCACGGAAGGCCCCTATTTGCATGGGTTCTGGATCGCAACCAGAGACTGGAGTAGGGTCGGATTTCATTGAGGTCTCAAGGGAAACCTTCTGGAAAGGCATCTTGGTCTTTTTCGTCTCTGCCTTCCTTTCCTGGATACGAAAGTCTGTCTGCATGGCAAGATCCTTAAGGGCCTGGAATGAACTCGGACGAGCCACTCTGGCTAATTCGTCTTCTATCTCTTCATTTAGCCCCCTTCGGAAAAGAGTAAAGCTTGCTTCTGAAGACCAATCCGCTTCCTTGGCCAATTGTTTGAATCGTGTGACATACGTAAGCATGTCCTGGGATCCTTGCCGAAAGTCAGGTAGACGTTCGTGGGCACTATAGACCTGTTCTGGGCGATCAAACATGGTCTTAAGGGCCTGTATGAATCCATCGTAATAATCCAGGAGGGCATCTCCAGAATTCACTAAAAGAGTAGCCCAAGTCAGTGCATTCCCGGAGAGGTGCGAGATTATAAAGCCCACCTTCGCCCTGGGAGTTGAAAAATAGTAGGGTTTAAAGGTAAAGTGGACTAAACAAGAGTCAAGGAATCCACGAAGGGTTTTTGCAGACCCATCGTATTTGTCTACAATGCCACCCAGTAGCACACTTTCCTTTGTAGTAGAATCGCCGGACAAAACTAGTTGTTTCAATGCAGCGTTTTCCGCCTTTAAATTCTGCACCTCAGTCGTTAATTCTTGCATGCCACGCATGAGATCCTGAACGGCCGGTTCCATGTTGGTTTCAACTTCGGTCGTTTGGCGTCTCAAACTGTCACGGAATTCCCCCCTTCTCACCTGAGATCGCTCTTTGCAGGATTTCTTGGAGGAAGTCTTCTTGTGCACAGATCGGGTTTTGTACAAGCCTGCGCGAGTCTCCTCTGACTCCAGCGTGCGTTCAGCATTCCAGGATACTCGGATGCTCAGGACGTCCAGGAAGCGAGCAAGTGTACACGAAGGAGGTACACAAAATCTGGGAAACAAGGTAAGAGATGAGGGAGGGAGGAATGAATTGGGAAAATTAGAGGGTCCGGGAACCAAGGACAGGGGAATAGTTCAGCGAACTACAGAGCACACGTCTAGTCACTACCAGCGATGGCATTGAGACACGCAGGGCCGCGGGGGCGTGGTCTGTTTGTAGAATGTGCTACGTCCAACGTGGAAGCTGATGCAAGGCGTACCACGTTAGACGGCCATGTTGGGAGTATCAAAGAGTGCAAGCCCCGTTGTGACAAGGACCAGGAAGGCCGAAAGGGGCGCATTCTGTGGATCAATACACTTGCCACACAATGGCTGGTTATTTGACAACGATTGTTGTCATTATTGGTTCATTCATTTATTACTGTATCGCTGTGACTGGTGCTTTTAGTATTAACTGTCATGAAAACGATGGTCCTTCTGCTCAACCTTGTGTTCACAGTGAGAATGCAGACCTCCACCTCACCCGTGAGTATGCATCTTTAGCACAACTGATTGTTGGGTATGTTCATACATACCTTATGACTTATCTTGCAAGTTCCCCATATTCCCTTCATTTGGGGAAATGTCGGCCTGGACCTCAGGCTGGTCACCCATTCCCCAGACATTGTCTCTCACATCAGTAGCGCTGCACATCATCCCTGGCGACCTTAGGATCCTGGGTATTGAGTATCCTAGGATCTCTGGGTGCATCCATTGGCCAAATACCACTCATTCGAAGGGATTGTGTCCTCCGACGTATTCCTTATCTTGATAGATCATCTCCAGCTTGCTGGCCTCGGAATTGTTTTGTCAGGAGAGCGCTGCTCGTCGATGTCCCTCGAGCCGATGTCCCTCGACAGCCTCCGTATCGGCGCCGACGTCATCATGCGTATAAATAGACTTGCGCAGCGTCCGTTGCTCAGTTCCGTTTTTCAGTGCTTCGTGGGCCTCGGAATCGCGTTGCTCAGTTCGTTAGTCAGAAAATATATTCTTCATTATTCCTCGAGAATACCAACTCTTACTCGATGGCTTCCTCATCCGAACCAACGACTCCACGGTCCAGCTTCAAAAAATGCCGAGACTGTGGAAAGAAAATGTTGTTGACAGATCCTCACAGGATCTGTTTGTGGTGCCTGGGATCGGAGCACCAATGTTCGGAGTGCGAGGACTGCATATCCATGACAGCGAAAGCCTTGAAGGAGCGTAAGGGGAAGCTTGAGAGAGGTAAGACAGTTAAAACTCCTTCATAAGTTTCCTCGGCAGAGTCGAGACATTCGTCTCCTCGCCGACACAGGAAACATTCTCGTTCTAGGTCTCGAAGCAGTTCCCACCACTCTTCGAGATCCAAGCATTCAAGTAAGAGACGTGGAAGATCCCCTTCCTCGTCGTCTTGTTCTGTTTCTCCGGAAAGAGTCACCTGCCCCACAAAACATAGCTCTCAGGCTGAGTGGGAGGAATTCCGTAAAAGGATGCTTAGTGTCTTCGAGAAAGCAGCCTCGACCCCCTCGAAGACAGCTGAGGGTGATACCCTGGGTGAAAGACCCGAAAAATCTAAACGCGGCGAGTCGTTGCACCCGGCAAAAGAAACTACTCGAGAGCGTCACAAACCCTCGAGCAAAGGCACTGTGCCATCTGCATCATCGACGCCATTATCGAAGGGCTCATCGACGCATAGGTCGATCGAAGTGACACCATCTTCGACGTCGAAAAAGAACAAACCCACAGCCGTCACTACCTCACAGCCAGTGGTCATACCCAGGGCCTCTAACATGACTTCGAGGTCATCGACAACCTCGAGTAGGGTCCCGATCCTCTCGAGTTGGTCGAGGCCTCTTCCAATCTTCTCGATGCCTTTTTCGGTGTTTTCGAAGCCTTTAATCTCCATGTCGAAGTTTTCCCAACCAATTATGACAAATTTAGCCCCTTCTGCTCTGGAAATGGGATTTAAGCCATTTCCAAGGTCTGATCAGTTCAGACCTTTGTCTTCAATTTATGAGGAAGGGGAGGATTCGGATCAAGAAAGACCCTTTGGGTTGCAGAGATCTGCAACACCAGAACCAGAGGAATTTACCTCTGAGGAAAATAGGTTGAAGGACCTTCGAGAATCCTTACATGAGGCAAGTGGGTTAGATACTTCCCCAGAAATAGAATTTGCCAAACCAGACCCAGGGGAACATGCTGAGACCCCTTGCAGAATTTTAATGACAAGAATTATAGAATTCATGGGTTGGTCTACAACTTCACCTGCATTCCAACAGGATGACCTTACAGACATTTTAGTTAAAGGCCCACAGGAGGATCCTGTGGTTCCATTTCACTCTGCATTACAAAGAAAAATATTGGCTAACTGGGAAACTCCTGAGGTTATCCCGGCGGTTAACAAGAGGTTATCAGCCAAATATAGGGTATCTACTACTGACCCTGAATTTTTGTCTAAACATCCAACTCCAAAGAGTCTGGTTGTTCAAGCAGCAACTGCATCAGGCAGTAGATCGGCATACCCTACTGTTCCACAAGACAGGGATGACAAAAGATACGACTCTATGGCTAAGAAAGGTTTTTCTGCATGTAGCATGGCGTTGAAATCTATTAACACTACTTGTACGCTCGCAAGGTTCAGCCACACACTCTGGGAGTGTGCTTCATCAGCGGCTGACTGCCTACCAGAGGGAGAAGAAAGGGAAGCGTTTCTAAACATCATTAAGGATGGTAAAGACACAATGTGCGAATCCCTTCAAACTGGCATTGATTCTGCTGACAGCATCAGTAGGGCCATGGCGGCAAGTACTACAACCCGCAGATTTGCGTGGTTGCGAAAGTCTGGGTTTGCTCTAGATGTACAAGCCAGACTTTTAAATATGCCCTTTGACGGCTCTTCTTTGTTTGGTAAGAAGGCGGATGGCATCCTAGAAAAGTTACAGACATCCAAAGCAGCAGCAAAATCCCTGGGACCTGCAATCCGTCAAACGCCATATCGCCCCTCAGGAACCTCTTGGAGAGGTAAGTCCTTTCGCTTTTATTCGGCATTCGGAAAAAAAGAGGACAGTCGGTTCAAAGAGGTCAAAAAAGATTCACCCGAGGTGGACGGGGTAAAAATACAAAAGCCGCAGCAGCAGATGCCTCTTTTTTTTAAAAAATGTGTTCATTTATCAATCGACACACAGGAGAGATTATACAAGGACATTACATATAGTATCTCAGGTCATGTAACCCAGAGTCCCCGTCACCCACCCTGTGCATTCCCCGGCAAGCATAGTTCTCGGCCTTAGTCAGACTGGCTCGGCGGCACTGGTGGGTCCTCCATAGCGTGAAGGGCCCTTGCGATCAGGGGCGCTTTTGTAGGTCATGGCCGGATCATTCCGGTCATAGTCTAGCATTGGTTCCCAGATATCCCGAAAACGATGAAGCAGTCCCGCCCTGGCTGCAGTGACTTTCTCAGCTATTAAAATATCCCAAAGTTTGACCCAGCAAAGGGCCATCAAGGGTCCGTCCGCGGACTTCCAGGTGCGGGCCACCGTGATCTTAGCCGCTAATAGGAACTGGGATATCAGGGCCGTTCTTCTCCCCGACCGCGAGTATGAGCCTGACAATGGAATCCCTAAAAGGACCTGTTCGGGCGTGAGCGGAATGATCGCCTGGGTGACGTCCTTAATGGTGGCAAGACAGAGAGACCAAAACTCCTGCACCCAGGGGCAGGTCCACCACATGTGGAAGTAGGATCCTGGGAGGCCACAGAGTCGCCAACAGAGAGGGTTTAGTGCTGGTTGGAAGTGATGAAGGCATAGAGGGGGGGTAATACCAGCGCAGGAGTAGTTTATGGGCACACTCCCTGTTGGTTATATAGCGGGAAGACGTCCGCGTTCTTGTCCAAATGTCTATCCATGTATGATCATCAATGGTGTGTCCGAGGTCCGTTTCCCATTGGGACATGTAGGAAGGTCTGGACCGGAGGGGGTCCTCCTGTAGCAGCCTATACAGGGTCGATATTTTCCCCGGGGCCGGTAGGTCGCTCACCGTCAGTTCCAGTGAGGTAAGGGGTCTTGTGGCCGCCGCTCGGGTCTGTGGGTGAGAGCACCAGTGTCTGAGCTGAGCGTAGGAGTACCTATCCGTTTCCGCTAACTGAAAAGTCATCTTGCAGCGTTCAAAGGTTAGGGGGGAGTCCCCTTCAAAAGGTTGTCCTAAAGTGGCGAGGCCCTCTGCGACCCAGTTTCTGAAGTTTTGGGGACGGGCCCCGGGAGAGAAAGCTGGGTTGAGGAAGATTGGGGAGAGCGCACTCAAGTCTCCTGGGACGCCTCGGTGTCTGCGAGCCCACTCCCAGGCCCTAATTGTTTGTTTTGTAGCTGTGAGAGTGCCCGGCCAGTTGCGGCGTAAAGCTGTGGGTAAGAACGGGAGGAAGCGAAGGGGAAGAGAGAGGCAGGATTGTTCGATCTCCACCCATTTCGGTCGACCCGTAGCAAGTCCCCATGCCTGGAGGTGGGCCAGCTGTGCCGTCATATGGTATTTGCGGAGGTCGGGGACCCCCAGGCCTCCCAATCTCGTGCTGGCCATCATTGTTCTCCGCGGGATGCGCAGTTTCTTCCCCTTCCAGATAAAGTCCACCATTTTCCTTTGGAGCTGCTGCAATCGATCGGAAGGGCGGCACAGGCATAGAGGAAGCGTGGGAGTAAGTTCATTTTGCACGCCGTGATCCGGCCTAGGAGGGAGATCTCTTGAGGTTGCCAGCGGGTCAGATCCTTTTCTAGTTCCTCGAAGAGTGGCAGGAAGTTAGCTCAGTAAACTTCGTTGGGCGTGCGGGGATATGAACCCCCAAGTAGGGGATCGATTTGATGCTCCATTGAAACGGACCTCTCTTCACCAGGGCCTCCCGTTCAGCTGGCGTCATGTCCACTCCCAGCGCCGCCGACTTTTGATAGTTAATCGCGAATCCCGAGACCATCCCAAAGTTGTGGATTTCAGTTAAGGCCTCGCCCATGGATCTCTCAATGTTTGTGATGGTAAGCAAAACATCATCCGCGTAGAGGGCCACTTTATGTTGCGCAGAGCCTGTGCACAGGCCACTGATTCGGGGGTTCTTTCGGACTCGTTGAGCCAGCGGCTCCATGGCCAAAGCGAAAAGCAGAGGGGATAGAGGACATCCCTGCCTCGTTCCGCACGTGAGGGAGATTGGGTCCGACAAGCGGCCGTTGACTCTCAGCCTCGTCCTGGGGTACTGGTAGTTCATCAGGATCATCTTCTGAAAGGTTGGACCGAAGCCAAAGGCCCCCAGAGTGAGGCGCAGATAAGACCAGTCCACCTTGTCGAACGCTTTAGTTGCGTCCAATGCCAATAGGGCTAGCTGTTGGGAATCCCGAGTGGCGATTTCAATGAGATCCAGGGCCCTGCGGATGTTGTCTTTCGTCGACCTGTGGTTTATAAAGCCTGTTTGATCCGGGTCTATGATATTATGGAGATTAGGTGCCAGACGGTTGGCCAAGACTTTAGAGTATATGTTGGCGTCCAAATTTAGCAACGCAACGGGTCTACATGAGCCAATATCGTGAGGGTCTTTCCCGGGCTTGGGGATGAGGACTGTAATAGATTCTTGCATCGTTGGGGTGACGGTGCCAGTGGCCACGAATGAGTTGAAGAGGCGGGCCAGGGGGGCCGCTAGTTGGGGCCGGAAGATTTTGTAGAAGCGAGTGGAAAATCCATCCGGGCCAGGGGCTCTGGGTTTTAAGCTCTTAATGGCCGCCTCCACCTCCTCGATTGTAATCGGGGCTTCCAGGTCTTCCCTGGCCATCTGGGTCAGGTGAGGTAGTGTCGCCTCTTGGATATATGAGTGTTGCTTAATTGGATCTCTCGGGGCTGCCGTCATTTTTCCAGGTAGTGGGCTGTTGCCAAGCGTATTTTCTCATGGTCAGCGTAGTGGATCACCCCCTGCGGATCACAGAGGCCTAAGATAGTATTTCTGCTCTTCGTCTTTGCCAGTTTGCTAACCAGAAGCTTGTTGGCCTTGTTGTTGTGAGCGTAGTACCATTGCGTAGACTTGGTTAGCAGATTCGCCGTAGCCTCAGCGTAGTGGGCTTCCAGCCATTTTCTGGCCATTTGCAGGATCCTGTAGGATTTGGGGGCCCAGCCCTTCCTTTTATAGCCTCAGCCTCTCGGACTGCTGCTTCCAAAGCGTCGCGTGACTCCCTCTTCCTTTTGTGGAATGCGGCTCCCTGGGCAATCAGCTCGCCTCTGAGGACCGCCTTCATGGCGTCCCAGGTGTTAGCTGGGGAAGTGTCCTCGTCCCGGTTTTCAACTAAAAAGTTCCAAATGGAGTTGGCGATTGAGTCCCTCACTGCCATGTCTCCCAGGATAGGGTCATAGAGGCACCACCGGCGGCGCGGAGGGGGGTCTGGCTCATGAGACCGCAGGGTCAGAGTCACTGGAGCATGGTCCGAGGGGATCCGGGGGCTAATTATCACATCATCAGTGAAGGACAGGATCTGTGGGGAGGTCAGGATTAGGTCAATTCTGGAGAAGGTACGATGCACATATGAATAGAAGGTAAAGTCCCGTTCCTCTGGGGACAGAACCCTCCAAGAGTCCACAATGTTTAGTGTTACGAAACAGGTGGAGCAAGCCAGCGGCCAACTTCAAATCTCTAGAAGACTGGGTGTGAGATCTGTCCTTGAGAGGGTCCGGAGCCCTGTTAAAGTCTCCTCCCATGACGACATGACCCTCAATGAATGGGAGGAGAGAGACCTCCAGATCCTGGTAGAAGCTCTCCTGATATTCGTTCGGGGCATACACCGAGATGAGGGTGTAGAGCTGGCCATGGATGGAGCACTTGACTGCAATAAAGCGATCCTCCTGGTACTGCAGTGAGTCAAGGATCTGAGGCTTCAGGTCATTTGCGAATAAAATAGCGGTGCCCCCCTTCTTAGTGCCGTTAGAGGCAAGGAATTGTAGCGGGAAGAGTTTGCTTCGCAGGCGTGAAAAGTCCGCCGGGATCAGGTGCGTCTCTTGCAGAAAAGCGATTGACGACCCGTTGTCTTGTAGCCTCTGTAGGATCGATTTCCTCTTCGGGGGGGTGGGGGGGAGTTCAGGCCCCTAACGTTCAAGGAGGTGAACTTGAGTTTCAAGTGAGGGGGTTGGTCCGGGCGATCCTCTTGCTGGGGGGAAGGGGGTCTTGGGGGGGTTAGGTCAGCCATGGACGTGAGAGCATGATTGAGTTGGAGTCTCCTGTGGTCGAGGGTTTTTAAACTGGTCTAACTGGTCTCCAACGGAGAAAACACATTCAAAAGCGACTTCCATCGGGAGGACCAAAATGCGGCCAGGGGGGTCGGTTTAGAACTATCAACATGTCCCCTAGGCAACGGGGCTGTCATTCGACAGCACCAACATGTTTGAAAGTCTCTCCAAGGGTAAAGTGGTGTCATCCGCCTTGGAGGGGGTTATGGGCAGCGTCAGATCCGCGGCAAGATGTGAAGCTTAGGGTTGTTCCAGCGTCATGGTTCCAGTGCAGACGTTAAGGCGTGTCATTTGGGTTTGCGATTTTTCTGCACTCGGGACCATGGGGAGGTTGCTTCTGAGGCTGGGCTTGATCGGCCCGGAGCAGAGAGGTCTAAGGTCTCTGGGAGTCCGGGCGGAGGATTGACATTGCATCGTCGAGGTGGCTGATGGTGCGCTGAGTGCCCTTGTAGGAAAACTGTAGGGCCGTAGGAAAGAGCCATCGATAACGGATCTGCTGATCCCGAAGAAAGAGTGACAGAGGCCGGAGCATTCTGCGCTTTTGAAGAGTCAGCGGGGAAAGGTCCTGGAAGATCTGTATCGGGATTCCCTGAAATGAGAGCTCGTCCTTAGAGCGGCCAATCGCTGCTATGGCCTCCTTGGTGGTGTAGAAGTGGACCCTAGTGATCACGTCCGGGGGGGTCCGTATCGACCCCTCGGCGAGGGCGCAGTCTGTGGGTCTGATCCAGCAGCAGTTGAGTCTCGTTCAGGTCGGGCAGGAGGGACTGGAAGAAGGTGCTAACGTATTCCGGGAGCTCCCGATCAGAGATCGAAGCGGGCACCCCGCGAAGACGTAGGTTGTTGCGGCGGGAGCGGTTCTCCAAGTCCTCCTGTTTATGTTCGAGGATTTCGGTTCTTGCCACCAGCGATTGGACGGTGCGTTGAATTTCCGTCAGTGAAGCGGAGTGGTCCGTGGTCAGGTCCTCGACCTCGCCAACCCTCAGTTCGATGCCGGCGACTTTGTTCAGTCTGTTCCAATTTGGCGGTGCGTTCCGACATGCAGGCTCTGAATTCAGATTTAACATCGCTCATGAAAGCCTGTAGATCCTCCTTAGTTGCGAGCGTTCCGCCGCCCTCAGACGCTTTCTGGGGGGTGAGCTTGAGGGGGTCCGCCTTCCCACCCTTCCCCGAGGCCTGCAGCATAGCAGAGATGTCCGCTGATTTAGGAGGCTTTAGTGCTTTGGCCATCGTTCCGCTGGGAGGGGACGTCCCCCGAGGGTGACTCCCGAGTTCCCGTTTTGCAAGGAGTTGAGGGGGGCGGCCAAGTAGATGTGCGTGGTGGGCAAAGCCCGAGGATCCTAGGCGGTGGAGCGGACAGGTTAAGATTACAGCATCTCGTGAAATAGAACAGTTCCTCAAAGTTAGGCAGTCCAACGTCCTGGGCGTCCGCCTAGGAAGGTGGCGGTCGGCACCTCCGGCCGGTAGTGAGCAGACGTGGGCAGGGGCGCCCCAGGAAGTTGCAGGGGGGAGCACACTCCGTGTGGGGTCGGAGTAGGTGGAGCTCGAGGGCCCTCCCGTCGGGGATATTAGGCGCCCGGAGGGGGTGTTGTGGTAGGCCTCAGGGTAACCCCGGGGGGGGCGGAGATCAGGTAGCAGAGGGGTCAGAAGACACAAAGTCGTCCCAGGGCGGTGTGTGTTGCTCAAATCGGGGGCACGCTGTAGCTGGAGATGGAGGGCCCTCGGAGTGAAGGCTGGCCGGGGGGGGGTTGCTGGGGCAGGGCTGAGGGGCAGCCCATCTCCCTCACCTGTGCGTGGCCGACCCCCGAGCCGGGGCCACGCTGAAACAAGTGGGCCTTCGATGGTAGCCGGGGGAGGCAGGGCACCACCTCCGAGAGCAACAGGCCGGAGATGGGCAGGGGTGCCCCAGGAATCGAAGAGGGTGCTGAGGTGGAGCTGAGGGGCCGCCAATCTCAGCCGGGCGACGTGTGTGGCTCACTCGAGCGGGGATCACAGGGGGGCCTCCGGTGGTAGCCGGGAGAGGCAGCAGGCAGAAAGTGGGCAGGGGCGCCCCAGGAATACGAGTGAAGGGTCCGCAGAGAGAGCAATCCCAGCGAGGCGGCGGTGGCGGAAACCGCCGAGTCGGGTGATCACAGGGGCCCTGGCGGCAGGCCTCGCACCGTCGAGGACCAGGCACAGGGGGGGGAGAGACGCTCCGGTGCCGGGTGTCGGGCGGGATGAGCCTCATACGCGTCTCATGGGCAGACGATGGCAGCCAGCCGCCAGCCTGGAGCAGGTCGCGAGGATAAGGCTGCCATTTTAGGTCGTGTTACGGGAGCAGGCCTTCGCGCTCCCCGTCGAGTTTTCGCTGTTAGCAAAGGCGTTATGCCCTCAAAACGCTGCCATCCACTGCCCAGGACCACAGCAGGTGAAAGCTCCCCATCACGACCAACAGACTTAGCTGGGAACGGGTAAAATTAACGCTGAGCCACAGATCCGAGAGGAGGCCATCAGAGGAGCTGCCTCGTCGCTGGCGCTCCAGGCCACGCCCCCAGCAGGTGCCTCTTTACCCTCGGCACCTGCATCAGCCATCTCTAAATCACTCCGAGGACTCTTCTCACAAGACACCAGTAGGGGGCAGGCTAACTCAACATCTGACGGAATGGCAGGCTATTACGTCAGATGCTTGGGCATTGGAGACAGTTGCCCAAGGTTACTGCCTGCCTTTTCTACGCATTCCTCAGAGTCATCCAATGGGGAACAGCTCTCTGAAAGTTCCAGATCCGCTCCTCTTGCAGGAAATTGTAGACCTGCTGGAGAAAGGTGCCATAGAACCGGTACCTGTAGCAGAGAGGAACAAGGGCTGGTACTCCCCCCCCCGCCCCCCTCTACTTCCTAATACCGAAGAAGGACTGAGGACTGAGACCTATCTTGGACTTAAGACAATTGAACAAGTTCTTCAGGAAGGACAAGTTCAAGGTGGTAACTCTTTCTTAGATGCTTCAGGCCCTCCAGCTCCAGGACTGGCTGGTATCTCTGGACCTTCAGGATGCTTATTTCCATGTGCCAATCCATCTCAAACACAGGAAATACCTGAGGTTCGCAATTGGCGGCTCTCATTATCAATTTCGAGTTCTGCCATTAGGGCTGACCTCGGCCCCAAGGGTCTTCACCAAGCTAATGTCAGTAGTGGCTGCAAGTCTAAGGAGGGAAGGAATTCACGTCTACCCCTACCTGGACGATTGGCTGATCAGAGCTGTGTCTCCGGAACAAGCTCAGATCCTGTTAGATTATGTCTGCCACTTCCTTCACAAACTGGGCTTCTCCCTCAATTTAAAGAAGTCACAGATGATACCATTACAGAGACTCCAGTTCATTGGAGCGGTCCTGGACACTTCCCTGGGAAAAGCCTTGCCACCAGAGATGAGGGCTGAAGATGTTCTGCAGATGGTCACCAAGTTTCAAAATGCCCAACGTCTCCCAGCGTTCGACTTTTTGAGGTTGCTAGGCCTCATGGCATCCTGCATCTTCCTTGTGCCAGAGGCTCGCCTGAGAATGAGATCTCTTCAGTGGGCACTAAGAACTCAGTGGTCGCAATTCTAAGGGAGAATGACAGATCTCCTTCAGGTTCCGGATAAGGTGGCTCGAGACCTTCAGTGGTGGGCCTGCCAGGAGAACATCTTGAAAGGAGAACTGTTTTGGCAACCATGGCCGGAGATAACAGTAGTCACGGATGCCTCACTCACGGGGTGGGGAGCCCATGCCAACGACTTGACCATCAGCGGTCGTTGGTCTCCATCAGAGTCCAGACTACATATCAACCTGTTAGAGCTGAGAGCAATCAGACTAGCGCTGAAGGCTTTTCTGCCAGCTGTACAGGGGAAAAATGTCCTGATAATGACGGACAACACAGTGGCCATGCACTACCTCAACAAAAGAGGAGGCGTAAGATCACTGCCTCTGTGCAGAGAGGCGATGCAGCTCTGGTTTTGGGCAATCCAAGAAGGAATCTCTCTATCGGCAGTTCACTTAGCCGGAGAGAAGAACTTGACAGCGGACGCTCTGAGCAGGCAGGGTAGAGTCTCCGACTAGTGGGAACTAGCTCAGGAAGTCCTTCAACAGATCTTCACCCTTTGGGGAACCCCTCAAGTGTATCTGTTCGCCACCAGCATCAACAGGAAGTGTGATCAGTTTTGTTCAAGGGAATTTCCCCCGAGAGGAGCTCTAGGGGACGCGTTCGTAGTGGACTGGGAGTTTCCACTTCTGTACGTGTTTCCTCCAGTCCCTGTCATTCCTCAAATGATCAGGAGGTTGAGAAGGTTCCGGAAAGCCATGATCCTAATTGCCCCGGACTGGGCAAGGAGAATGTGGTCCCAGACCTTCTGGACATGTCCACCTGCCCTCCAATTCATCTTCCACTCAAGGAGAATCTTCTCTCGCAGAAGGGAGGTCAGGTTGAGATACAAGGATTGGGACCTCCCAGATGACGTCATGGAGGTGTTGCTTACGGCAAGAAGGCCAGCAACAAAGACTTTATACCGCTGCCGTTGAAACACATTTTGCAGCTGGTGTAGAGAAAAGAATATCGACCCCTTTTCATGTGGTACACCAACGGTGTTATCTCTTCTACTCTATTTGGCAAATTCGGGCCTTCAGGTTGGCACTATCAAGGCTATCTTGCAGCGCTATCGATCTTCAAGCGCACTGCAGAGGAACCATTGTATTTCAAGTTACAATTAGTAATACAATTTCTGAAGGGATCTATCCTCCAAGACCATTCCAAGTTCCCTTATGGGACTTAAATTTAGTCTTAAATTTCCTGATGGGTACTCCTTTTGAACCACTCCACTCTTGTTCACGAAGGTTTCTCACCCTTAAAACTGTCTTATTAGTGGCATTGACATCTGTTAGGAGGGTGAGCGAATTACAAGCTATATCTTGTAAACCCCCTCGTACAATTTTTCATAAAGACAAAGTTGTCCTACAAGTGAAGCCTAATTTTCTCCCAAAGGTGAATTTCTGAATTCCACATCACCACTTCATTTTATCCCCCTGCCCATCCGGGGAAAGAGGAAGAAAGGCTGCATAGGCTGGACCCAAGGTGGGCTTTGAACTTTAACATCAGCAGACTTGCTAGGATTAGGCAAGCAGACCGTTCGTAGGTTACTCGGGGCACAAATTGGGATTACCGATAAGAAAACGGACCATTTCCAGATGAATTATTTTGGCCATTCTGGAATGTTACAAACTGGCAGGGAAAGAGCCTCCTCAAAATCTTATGGCTCAGTCAACCAGGGGTATTGCAGCCTCTTCGGCCCTCCAAAGAGGGGTACCGATTCGAGACATATGTGCGGCTGCCACATGGTCGTCTGCACATACCTTCACAAGATTTTACAACCTGGATTCCTCCTCTAGCCAAGAGACTAGATTTGGCAAAGCTGTGTTGCACTCTGTCCATTCTTGAAGGGAAACATGGCAATTTTACTCCCACCTCCAGTTACACACCACTGCTATGGGAGTCTATCAAGATAAGGAATACGTCGGAGGACACAATCCCTTCGAAGAACACGTTACTTCTTAACTGGTAACGTTCTTTCGAGGGGATGTCCCTCCGACGTATTCCTTATCGCCCCTCCCATCCATCCCCTCAGTAAAACTTCCCTTGTGGTTACAGCTTACGCTCCTTCTGGGTCAATAACCAATTAATGTAAAACAACTGTTAACGTCAAAACTGAACTGAGCAACGGACGCTGCACGAGTCTATTTATATGCATGATGATGTCGGCACCGATACGGAGGCTGTCGAGGGACATCGGCTCGAGGGACATCGACGCGCAGCACCCTCTACTGAAAAAAGAATTCCGAGGCCAGCAAACTGGAGATGATCTATCAAGATAATGAATACGTCGGAGGAACATCCCATCGAAAGAACGTTACCAGATAAGAAGTAACTTGTTCTTCTGGTACTAATCTTGAACCTGTTCTGTCTAGTTACGGGTTGCAAATACCTTTTTATTATCGTGCATGTACCCATTACTCAGAAGTTCGACAGACCACTCAGGTATTTTACTGTCATACTACCTGTGATGCTTGAAATGCATCGGAGGCACAGGGCCTCCGTGTCCTTTACTGCCTTTTTATTGTGTGTTCTGTTGTGTTTTCCGTGCAGGAGTTAATGTGGGACTCCTGGCGGTGCAGCTCTCTTTTGGTTTGGTGAACAGACCCATGGGATACCCTTTCGGCACCCATGGGTGGGGGTACAGCCCTGTGCCCCTAGTGTATGTTTTTGGGCACCTGTGGGTGGCCCGCAGAGCAGGGTATGGGCTGGTGGCAGCTCCATGCTGAATTTGACAGGTGCGCTGAGTATCCTCCATTTTGGGATACCCAGGCCCTGCCATTGGAATCAGTTGATTCCTGATGGAAAACAAGATGGCCCCTGTGGCCTCTTGCTTTCTATTACCTGTTACCTTGTTTTCCCAAAGTCCTGGGAAGCGCTAACTCTGTCCCTTCCCCCTGACTGGCTGCTCGGTGGAAGTTCCATATGTGGTGGTGTTGTGAAGTCAAGTCCAGACTGACTGGAGCCTTCCCAGTGACTGTATGTTGTGGGTATGCCCTGTGGGTGGGACGTGGGTGAATGGACTGCGTGACCAATATGCACTTCTTGTTGTGGCTGTCTGGTTTCTGGTATGAGAGACAAAGACTGAGACAGCCCTGCCCGAAACTGGCCTGAATGCAGTGTGTAGTGTTGAATGGCTGGGTACTTGTTCCAATCCACATTCCTTGTTGTGAGTGTCTGAGAGGGAGGGGGATGGCTTGAATGCACTGTGTGCCTGATTGGCTGACTGACTGCATGAATGCCCTTCTGTATGATTGGCTGCTGAGAGTTACCCAGCAGTGTGGATGAGAGACAAGATAGTATATCTGGGGACCTCTCACCACTGGAAATTGTTCAGAAGCTGTGTCTACACTTTAAGAGTAACTGGAACTGCTGATCCTCGACGCCCAGCTGGAGGAAGACGACTTGCTGTTGCATTTGCTTCGACCTGATCTGAAAGGTGCCGAACTCGTCAAGGACTGATCCGAGGGAGGACCTGGTAAGGCGCCCTCTTCCCGTGCTCTGATGGACCATCCAGCACCGCTAACCTTCGCCGAAGCTCCCTGGAAGTCAGACCCTCGAAAGGCTGCCGACCCGAGGCGGGACTGCTGAGGAGAACGAAGCAAAGCACCCGGACTTCGCCGCTGTCGAAGTCTCTTGCTGTCGACCAGGGTTCGCAGGTTTGTGTAACTGCTGGAGGCCTATCCAAGTTGTGTTGCCCAGCCGTGGAGACCACTTGACGCCGTGCCGCTGACGACCGGAGCCGCCCGCTCCTTTGCCTAAGAACAGTTGAATCCAAGGACTCCCTTGTCCGCAACGTCGACCGCTTTGTCCCGCCGGAGAAAGTCGAGGACGACCAACGCGCCGAGCAGAATCTGCCGTTGGGTTTCCTGCCACCTGAAGGCCACAAAGACTTTGACGACTCGACTCCCTTGTTGGGCCACAGTTCTTCTGAAACTATTTGCGGTCCTGAACAATCAATCGCCGAGGTGCCCCGCACACCTCATCCTCGCAGGACGTCGCTGACAAGCACCGCCTGGATCGACGTCGAGGTCTCGGCACCCTTGAACTTCTCATCGCTGCCGTCGACGACAAGTTCACCATCTTCGACGCCTCTCCACGATCCGTGGCTTTTGCTTGAAAGGGAGTCACTCAAGAAGGATCCTTCGACACGTCTTCGAAGAACTCTACTCCACCAGGTACATTGGGGCGGGGTAAAACCTTAATAGGAGGAAATAAGACTAGTGAACAATATATGGACTTGTGCTATATATCTTTATTTTAGAGGTTGCCCAGGTGGGGGGGGGATCTCCACACAGAACTGTGCCTAGTGGTAGGGGCCAGAAATCTGCCTATTGTTTCAAACATCTTGCGTTCTTTCCTATCTCTATTGCTGGTGTCCTTGTTATTGATCTGTGTGACATATCAACCGTACAGTTGATGCACTTTAATGAGATTTGATAACATTGGTGGTACCACTTTAGAATTGTATATATTTATCATTGTTGATTTCCGAGTACAAAGTGCGTTATTGAAATCGTGTACATACCTTTGAATATTAATTATATAAAGACTGTGTTTTCAGTAATACTGTGTGCGGACATTTCTTTGTGGGGGTTCGGGGACTACACTGTACTTAAGAACCAGCCTGCATCACCTCCTGAGAAGCTAGGCCTTGATTGCTAGACTATGTTACCAATAATAGAGAATCTTGGCTGGGGTCCTCTGTGCCTCTCCTCTACCATATAGAGAGCGGAAGTACAGACACCCCCCTCCAGTCTTTACACTACTGAAGAGTAAAGTATTATGATTTGCCAGAATGTGATGTGTGTTACCCCTAAAGTGTAATGGATGAGACTGGAGTGAAGGTCTCTTAGAAGAAAATTGGGGGTGGAGTGGAGTTGGATTTCGAGATTTTTAACACCGTACATTGTTATATATATAGTAAGGGGTTTTAACTTGAGTTTTGGGTCGTGATGTCATGGACATCAAGATGTGTAGAATGTAGCTGTGTCATTTTGGAGTGTTGATATGTGGCTGGCTTTGAGGGTTTCAGGTGAGTCAGATCTGGAAGCTGGCTGGATGGGATGTGCCAGTGTCATCTGCACCAAGTAACATACTTGGAATAAACTTACCAATTAACATACCTCCTGACTACAGCCTGGTGTGTGAGTCGAGAACCACATTACTTCACTGATGACGAGGATGCCCTAGCTGCTGTAGAGGAGGCGGCAAGTAGACTGGACACTGCCCTCCAGGTCTCACATCCTATCCAAGGAGGTGCCTGTTCCCCTGGAACCAGAAGGTGTTGGTCCCGGGTGATCAGACAGGCTGGGTAGTGCTGGAGCAGCAACTGCTCAGATGGAGGCCCATGCAGGGCGGTCTTGAGACTACTGTTGGTGCGGACAGTTTAAGTGAAGTTGCTGCAGGAGGAAGATGAGCGGTGCATGAAGTGCTGCACGGTGCTGTGGGCTACAACCCCAGGGCGGACGCTGATCTGTATCCCGGTGAATTGTGACTAAGGCTCTGTGGGCTGGGCAGCGCAGCGCAGGGCAAGCAAAATCATTACAGGTGCCGGGTGACAAATCGATAGAATCCAGATTCAGTGTTTGTGAACAAAGCGGGTATACATAGCTGCTGAGCAGTGAGCACCGCCCCAGGTTTGTTGGAGGAGCGGAGGTCTGTGCATGTCCATAGCCAGTGGACAAATGGTGACGTCGTTGAGAAGGAGCGTTTGCATGGTAGCTGATGCATCACGTGACTTTGTGACCGGTTGCGGTGCAGTCATGCCAGCACAAGGTTGCCATAGTTATCAGGCACGCCTTGGCGGCCGAAAGCGCGCCAGCACCGCGCAAAGGAGAGAACGGTCAGTGTTTGGGTGCACTTGCACCTCAGACGAGAGTATGCGGTGCAACGTGTTGTCACTCTTGGATGGTGCGAATTCTGGCCAGAGACTCCCGCAACAGTGAAAGCTGGAATGACGAAAGTCGCATTACAATCGATGGCAGAGCACAACCGGTAGGGAGGAGGAAGCCAGAGAGGAGGCAGTTAGTTGTGGTGTTGGGGCACGTCCAAGTAAAAATGAGCATGCCCCTGATTTGTACAATGACGGTGGGGGCATATTCGCCACGTTTTGGTCCACGAATGTGGGTATGCTTATTATCATTGTTTACTCTGTTGGGAGAGGTCAGTGATTTTCGTTTGTGGTATGTTTTGTGGCCTTTGGGTTAGAGGATGCATTAGGTGGGTGGCCATGGGCAAATGTTGCTCTGCGGCCTGTTGCACCAGTTGTGAATGTTGATGTTGTGGCCCCTGGGTGCCCCGTTTAGGGTTGCGTAATTTTGCCTAATGTATTGCGTGTCAACATGTTTTCCTTTCTAGGGGGATTCAGGGACATGCAGGGGTGGGGTGCCTCATCTGGGATTGGGGACATTTGGACATATGGATGCGTTGTCTGGGTGGACCTTTTCGCTATAGATTCCAAATGTTTCCATTTTTTATTTTCCATTTACACTTATGTGGTGCCTTCACCCTGTACAGTATTTTGCATATTATTTGTCCTTTTGTCTTGTCGGGATGTTGATTGTCTTACAGAATACTGGGTCGGTTATGTCGTTGGTGTGACTGTTGACTACAATCGGGGCGTATTGAGTGTAGAGCAATTTAACTGTGAATTAGAGTTGTGGTCGACTATCGAACGCCAGGGGGGTTTTGTAGTTGGTGTGACGGTTGATTACAGTTAGGGCCTACAGAATATATAGCAATGTAACTGTGAATTGCTGCTGTTGTCGGCTGCAGAATGCTGGTGGGTTTTGTAGTTTGGTATGACTGTTGTTTACAGTCAGGGTTTGAGTGTGGTGCACTTTCAACTATTGATTGCAGTTGTGGCCGGCTACAGAATGCCGGATGGGTTCTGTAGCTAGTGTAGCTTTTAGTTACAGTGAGGGTGTGTTTAGTATGTTGCGTTTTAGTTCAACTGTGGGTTACAGTTGTGGTCGACTGCACGATGCCGTGTGGGTCTGTAGCCGTTGACTGTTGGTTACAATCAAGGTGTATTGAGTGTAGAGCATTTCCCACCCCTATCTTCTGGCCAGAAGTCAGGCCCAGGTCATGGACTTGTTGGGCTGTGTAATGTGCTTGGCGTTTGTTATGTTAATGAAAATGTATAAAGCGCACGTTCACCCGAGGGCATCGTTGCGCTCACCTAAGAGATATGGGCCAGAGAAGAGACAACAGGAGTACTCCTAAAAAAATAAATGTCTTCAAAGCCAGACCAAAGGAGAGATGATTGGTGGTTGCCCGCACACATGTTCCGTGGTGAACCTGTTTACTGGTAGTTGCATTGTGGGGTAATCCAAACTTATTGAGTGTGTCGGTTTTGTTGGATGAAGTTAGTGTAGTGAGAGTTAGTGGTAGCGTGTTTTGCGTTGCGTGTTTGTGCGGCTGAACACGCTTTCCTTTTTCATGTGCAATTCCATTTTAAGTGGGTGCTGTTCTAATATTGGCCCATGTATCCATCTGGATTAGTTGTGCTAGTAGTTTCTTATTGGATCTTCGTGCTGGCCACACGTTGGATTTCGTGAGAAGCTTTGTTTGTTCGTGGGTTTCCCTTGTTTTGTGTAGTAACAGAGCAAAAGGTGTTGTGTGTAAATTGAGTTATGGGTTGTGATATCATGGACAGCAAGGTATGTAGAATTTAGCTATGTCACGTTAGAGTGTTGATATGTGACTGACTCTAAGGTTTCCAGGTGAGTCAGTTAGAACTGGAAGCTGGCTGGATGGGATGTGCCAGTGTCATCTGTACCAAGTAACATACTTGGAATAAACCAAACAATTAATTTACCTCCTGACTCCAGCCTGGTGTGAGAGTCGAGAACCCCATTACTTCATAATGCTCAGCCAATGCGAACTGCCGTGTTTGACAAGTGTCTTATTGCCATTGCTCTGTGAGCCCTACGTTCTAATGTGCATGTCCCAAACTTAAAAGCTTTACCGCCTAGTGCCTAGGTTAGCTTGCTTCCACAGTGCTCACCTCGGACGTGTTTCCCTTTTGGCAAATAGAAATGTGCTTTTGCCTGCCGCTTTCCAAGGCATGGCTGCTTTAGCAGACTGACATGGTCATATAGTAAGCGGGCTTGCATTCCCTGAGCTGTGTGTGAACTGTAGAAATAGCTTGCACAGCATACCCTAAAAGTTTCACTGTTGATCTTCCATCCTGATCATGTCTTCCTGAGCGTGAGAACGCAGCCTGTGCCTAAAACATGTATGCTGAGACACTGGGCCTCATCACGAGTTGAGCGGTAGCCCTTAAATGCGGCAGGAACGCTATTACCGCTGCATTGAAGGGCCCACCCAAACGTGAGTTGGCAGCATTTACCCCGAGCTAAAAGCTGGGGGTAAATGTGTGGGGAAAATGCTGATTTCCAGCGCCGCAATTACTGCACAGTAATACCGCCAGTGGTAATTGCACCGAAAATTCCCCATTGGGTCCAATGGATCCAATGGGGAATGGGGAATAACCATTACCATGAAAGAAGACCTTGGCCGTGAAGCCAGCGGTGCGGGCTGCACTCCCATATACCCCTCTGGGGTGGTTTTAGTACAGTACTTATAATTAGACAAGTGTTATTGTGGTTTATAAAACTGATACGTTTTTATTTTTTGCTTATTTTCATAGGCTATAGTCCCTCCAAGGGTATTCAGATTATGCGGCTGAAATGTCACATTGAGGCCTATGCATTTCGGGTTAAAAAACGTTCCTCAGGGCCTGTGAATATATATATTTAATCTGCCTTCTGGTCAAAGCTATTAACATTGGTAATGGCAACAGTTAACAAAACAGCCACAGTTTCCACAATAAAGCAATAAAGTACCATTCATCAAGTGCAAGCAAGAAAATCATCAAAAAACATGATTAGACAGTCAAGCATGAAAAGTGAAAAATTACATATACGTTACCAATAATATGTCATAGGATGGATAATTGGTTGGATCATCATCGAGAGGTTCATCAATTAAGGTAAATCAGAAAAAAAGAAAGAGAAAGTTCAAGAAAAAGATGAAAGAAATTGAAAAATAAATGAGCATATATTCAAATACCGGGGTGTTAATTGCTAACAATACTGAACTACAGAGAGCGGTCAGGAAACTGAGCTGTTGTTCGTTTGTGTGAAGCTCCATGAAAAGCCTCGTGGAGGGAAGACAATCGTCTGTGCCCGATTGTGTGATCGTAGTCATAAATCTGTAAGATTAATAGTGCCTTGTCATGTGTTGCTCTTGTAGAGGACTAGTGAGAATACGATCGTATGGGCCAAGTCTCTTACCTGTATAAATATCGAACAGTGAAGCGACGGGCCCCTGCTGAAACTTGTGAGTAGAACGCTGTAGAAACTCGCGTGCAGGCTCGGGCTTACTAAGTTGTTGTGGGCTGCCTAGGGAACCGAGATGTCTACGTGGTCAGGCGTACGCTGTGATGCGTGTGTGTGAAACAAGGTGGACATCTTGAGATGATGTAGATAACATGTGTGAATGATTCTAGAAGCGGAGGATCGCTTAGTATAGTACTGCCAATCTAGATACTTGATGTATATAAAAGGGATCTTATGAAAAAGAGGGGTGGGAAGCCATATTAGAAAATAAGAAAGCAGAGATAGAAAAAAGGTGGAGAAAAGGAAAAAAACAAGAAAAATAGCCGTGAGTGAAACTATGTAATCTGTGATATGAAAATCTCGCTAGGTTAATGAACCCAGATCTTGATTATTAGCATGTTGGAAAAAACTAATGGTGAAAACGAATAATAATAAAAAATTGAAACTGTAAATGAAGCTCGCAATTCTAGTGAACAACAAAACAAAAAACCAAAAATTGGAAAATGATCAAAAGGTTCAATCAAAAAAGATGGAAATTAGAAAAATTAAGTTTTTATAGGAAACAGCTTAAATCAAATTCTTCATTCATCACTTCAGGTGCTAGGGACCCAATTCTCTCACTCCATAATGCTTCTTTTTGGGCTCTCAATTTTTTCATATTCATGCTCTGTCCCTTAGTGGAAATCACTTTGAGTACTGTGAATCGTAGTTGTGCCACTGTGTGACCATTTTGATGAAAATGTCTTGCCACTGCTGACATTTGGTTGCTCATTCTAATGCAAGATTTCTGTTCGCTAATACGCACGTGTATTTTGCGTGCGGTCTCCCTGACATAATACATAGCACATGGGCCTTTAATTGCGTAAATGACGTTTTCCGACAAACGGGTAGCGTGCTGTTTTAGTTGAATTTTCTCTCCTGTCCTTGGGTGTGATATGTATGGTCCTTTAATGATGTTGTTGCAGTTGCCGCAACTCATGCATGGGTATGTCCCCGGGTATTTGTCAACTGTTTTCTGTTTCAATTTTCTGTTGTGTGTGTCGACCAATAGATTTCGTATATTGTTGCTCTTTTGATACGCAAACACTGGGGGTTGTGCAAAAAAGTTCCATAGTCCTCTGATCGTTCTGTAATATATTCCATCTTTTGAGGACACTATCTCTGATTTGTCGACTCTTAATCAAGTATTTGGTAACAAAAACCAATTCTGGGTTTGCACGTTCTTGTTTTTTTGTCAGCAATTGAGTACGGTCTGTTTTAATCCTGGCTGCTATAAGATCATCCTCCGGATATCTTCTTTGTTTAAGTTTCATATGTTATTTGTTCAGTTCAAGATCGCATTCCACTGGATCGCTTACAATTCTTTTTATTCGCAGGTAGGTTACGTAAGATGTTTGGTGGGTGGAAGCTCATTCTATGGAGAAGGTTGTTTCTGTCGGTAGGTTTAGAGTGAGGTTTTGTCAAACTTCTTGAGCCTTCAATCGCTGTTTGAACATCTAGGTAATGAATATTTGGATTCCCTATTTCCATAGTGAATTGTAATCTGTTGTCGATGTTGTTCAAGTACAGAAGGTAATTGTTCAATTCGTCTCGGCTGCCTGACCAAATTCCAAATATGTCATCTATATTGATTTCATTTTTTCAGATGTATACTCCATTTTGGGTGATTGATGATATGTCTGGTTTCAAAGTCAAAAATAAATGTGTTCGCATAGGATGGTGCCATGGTGGCTCCCATGGCGGTTCCAGTTAGTTGCTTGTAATACGTTTCTTTATATTTGAAACATGAATTTTCTGAGATGAATTTCAATAGAATCATCAAAAATTCCTTGTTGGCTCCTATTGATCCTGCATCTAGCAGTAGCTTCTACACTGCTCTTTGTCCCAGATCATGTGGGATGCTTGTGTAAAGACTCGCGACGTCTATGGTAAATAGATTGTCTTCTGTTGTAAGCTCAATGTTTTCCAAAATCTATACCGCCGGACGGGTGGGCGGTAACGCAAATACGTTGGACGGTATCCCGCTCGGGATACCGCCCAACTGGTGATGAGGCCTACTTTCCTTGCACCTGTTAGATAGTTTCTTCCCAAAGTCTTGCTCTGTTTGAAACCTCCCTCTCCGTTGAAACGCATGGGTACCCTTGGGTATAAAACAATAACTGGAGGGAAGAGGGGCTGCGGCGTGGAGTCTCATTTGTCGTTGGGTTGCTGTTTGTCCTGTGTATGCTGATTTATTGCCATTAAAGGTCGTTCACCAATCCAGGAAGAGTGTTTGGTTGTTATTGTAAAATTTTAATTCGGCACAGAGCCATAAAAAAGTATACAGAATTGAAAACAATTTAATAAAATGTAATTATAAAACAGTATTATTATGGTTGGTTTACATATGAACATTTATGACAACAGGGTAGTTAAACCTATTGAATAGATAAAAGTAGTATTGTCAATCTCATCAAAAAAGACATAATGGCCCACCATGAAATAATAAAAGGATGAATGCGATGGGAGCGATATTTGAAGCCCCCATATCAAAGTAATCCATGATCAAACCTGTTGCCCGCCCACCCCGCCCCTTGGGTTGTATCCTGATTTCTCTTATTAAGTTACGTCTTGTGTTAAAATCGGGCCATAGTAAAAGCATCATAACCTCACATTAGTGAGGCCACACATACAAGAGGGCGAAGCATGCACAACCCCCACATTTCATTACCAGGCATGCCCCCCCTTTAAATTGTGGCCCAGTTTCCCTTATTTGATTGTATCCTGATTTACAGGTTGGGCCTTAGTAGCCAGGCACAATGGTTAAATGTGGCTACTCTGTATACAGTTTCTGTATCATCCGCTCGTCTACAGACTTCCAGAGCATCAGAAGTAGTTTGGATTCCTGCAGATCTCAGGAAGGGTTTGAGGTAGAGCTCTCTTAAGCCATTTGTTTGGAGGCAAAGGAACAGACCCCATGACCTTGTAAAGGAATCTAACTTAAGTGAGCTCAGCCTGAAATTGATAAACGGGGCACAAGCAAATGGTGGATTGACATAATCAAGGTATTTTTGAAAACCAAATACATGCTTGATCGTAAAATAACTGGGAGCCAACTTCGTATTACAGCACGTATCCACCATATTTTCCCTATAATAAGCTAAAAGTAGCTTACTTTTGATTCTGGTGGACGTGGCTTTATTGATCTGCATATGGCGTAGCCATAAGTCATGCTCATTCAAATCCCAGAGGCCTTTGTTGATATGGGCAACCCACCCCAAATTCATTACCCCTCCTCGAGACTCATCACATGAAGTAGCTTGTTCCTGAAGGCTGAGAGTTCCGGGGTGTGCCATAGACTTAACCAGTATAAATTGGCTCCATTGAGGCAATGATATCATTGGGGGGGGTAAGGTTTGTTTCTAGCTCAATTAAGGCATTGGTTGTACCAGGTGATGACAGAAGAAGGCTCTTTTAAAAACATGTTTTCCATAAGTCCAAATGTTTGACCCCATAGAGGGGTAGAAGAAGTGACCGGTTTCCTACATAGGTCCAAGGCCGGTCTTATAGTCCCCCTCCCTATCATGTCTATAAAAAATAGCATGATTCCCACCACTATATTTTTCCAAGGGGACACAAGCCTTTTCCAAGCTGCGGAGTATTACAGTTTGTTTTTTGAAACTCGAAAATGGGCGTCGACACAGGGCGTGCCAGTAATACTATCCCTAGTGTGACGTCCACTGTACCCATGATCCCTCACACGTGTAGGACCCTCAGATTGTTTTTTTCCGCCATACTTGTCGGAAGCATCCCGCAGAGTTCCCTGGCTTTAGTCATAATTTTGCTAAATAATCTATATTTCCCCGTTTTCTTCATTACCCATGTCGAGTCATCGGAATCCGAAGCTCGACGCCGGACCGGAGAAGAAAACGACCCTTGAGCTACACAACGGACTTTGGGCCTCGGAAGGCCTCTGGCCTCGGCCGGGGCATCGGAAGGCCTCTGGCCTCGGCGCTGTACAAGTAGGAAGAGTGGGGGGGTGGTACATACTCTTCACTCACATATATTATCATATATATATGTATGGAGGGTACGTACCCCTTTCCAATTTTGCCCCAAGTGCAACCGCAAGTACCCTTGGGTAGACAGACACGCCACCTGTAACCTCTGCTTGCTGAAGGACCACCCCGAGGCGAATTGCAGAGCGTGTAGCTGGTTCAAGGCTAAGACTATAAAGGACCGTTCGTTGGGCCCACAACGCCACGCAATGAGAGGCCATGGAAGCGGAGGGCGCCTTCAGTGATGGCAGCGACGCAGTACTTTCAGACGGCGAGGGCAACGTGGCGTCGAAAGACAGCCAAGCGCAAGTCCACGACCTCGGAAGGTTGTCCGGCAGGGCAGCTATGGGGAAAACACCCGGCGACACGAGCGCTACCCACACCACTTCCACTAAACACTCGAAGTCCAACCGAGACTGGACGCGCACGTCGAGTTCTCGGAAAGAGGCACACAGAGAACGGTCCACCGAATCGGTGTCCTCTGGGCGTTCTCGGTCAAGATCGCTGCAGGACGCCAGGCAACCATCCACTGTTGCCAAGAGTGCCTCACTTACTAAAGTAATGGAGGTTCGATCGTCCGAAGACGAAGCCAACCTCCATTCCCAGGCCGCACTCCAGGAGTCAGCGTCAGCAGACCACTCAACACCTGTGCCCGTGCCCGATGTACTCAATCTACGGAAAGGGACACTACCCCCGAATCTCGACGCCAGACGTCGAACAGCTCAGAAAAGGTGAAAACCCCAGGGAAGCACTCTTCCACTCACAGGGAGGGGGGGAAACAGCAGAAGAAGCCTTCTCAGCCTTCTTCTACACCACAGATACCTAGAGACATTTCCAAGTCCTCTGTTAAACATACTAAGACCCCTGCACAAGCCCATAAGTCCAGTCAGGATATTGCAGGGAAACTCCCACAAGAGAGGGTAATTCCCAGCTCAAAACAATGGTCCAGTGAGGACATAGACAGAGTTATGCCTAGAATGTCATCCCTAGCAGACTTCTATGCCAAGAATCCAGAGCACTTCCTCTCTTATACCCCGGACGGGGCTACTCCCTCAGGGTCTAGGGACCCACAACCCCCTGGTAAGAAACCTCGAGTTGAGGCACCAACGCAAAGTCGGTCTTCTGACCTTTTCTACGTACAGCCATACACGCAGTATAATGAGGATCCACTACAGGATGAGGATCCAGAATTGGCAACGCTGGATGACCAAACTGGGGTGGACTACTATGGGGATGACGAGGACCAAGAGGACGACCAGGATAACCCAGAAGTCTACAGAGTAGACTCCCCAGTAGACAAGGAACCTCGGGGTTACCGACTCTCCAGTCGACAACCAACCTCTCCTAAATGAGGTTTTATCCAGAGCGGCAAAACACTTCCGCATAGATACTCAGGGAGCTCAGGAGGAAAGGGACTTCGCTGAGGAACTAGTGGGAGAAAAGAGACCCATTGCCCAGGCCATCCCTATTCTCAAATCTATACAAAGGAGGATTGATCCTTCCCTTCTCAATCCCAACCTCACCAGGGCAGTTAACCCCAGGATTGAGAAGTTGTTCAGGGCATCCCAGTCAGACCCGCTGTATATAAGGGGGCAACTGAAACCGGACTCCCTGGTAGTCACTAATACCCGAAAGAGGGCGGGAACGCCCCTATCATCGTCTGAGGCTCCCCCCGACAAGGAGAGCAAAAAGATCTACGGGTTGGGAAGGAAGGTAGCCTCCACTTCCACATACCAGGCAAGGATTGCCAACTCCACCACTCTACTGGCTAGTTACAACTGCCACCAGTGGGAACAAGTGGCTACACTCATCGACTCCGCACCGGAACCTTTAAAGTGCCAGTTGGCCCAGGTTGCGTCAGAGGGGAGGGCTGTGTCCGGTTGCATACTTAAGGCAACCTTTGATGCCGCGGATAACGCCGGCAGGCTAATAGCAGAGAGCACTGTTATTAAGAGGCATGCTTGATTAAGGCAGTCAGGGTTTAAACCAGAGACACAAGCATCCCTAATAGACAAGCCGGTGGAGCCTGATCTACTGTTTGGCAAGGCGGTAGAGGACGCAATAAAAAATGCCAAAGTTGAGTATGAGACTCTAAAATCCCTGGGACAGTTGACCAACAAACCCCCTAATCAAAGAGGGAATGGCAATTTTCGTCGCCCACGCGGCCAAAATCCTCAAAGAGGCTCCAACTATTCTCAGGGGCAGGGCACACCATGGGGTAACAACCAGCATTCTACCCAGAGTTACAGCAGGGGTAACAAAAGGGGTTGTGGTAAGGGTAGAGGCAGCCCCAGCAGAGGCAGCACGCCTCCCGCAAAGCAGTGACGCCGAGATCAGGGTCCCTTCCCACGCATCTCCAGTAGGGGGACGCATTACCAACTTCACCCAAGCCTGGGAAGGGATCACATCAGACAGATGGGTGCTGTCCACAGTGTCCGCAAGATACTGCAGAGAACTGCTCGAGCGTCCCCGAAAGCACCCTCCGCGACAAAAGGTACATTCCTTAGACCACCAGAAGATCCTCCTCGAGGAGATCATAAATCTTCTAGAAAAGGACGCGATCGAACTCGTCCCGGGCAAACAGCTAAACAAGGGTATTTATTCAACTTACTTCCTTGTGCCAAAAAAAGATCTAACAATGCGCCCAGTCTTGGATTTATGCCCTGCAAACAAGTATGTCAAGCCCCAAATATTTCGCATGGCTACTCTCCAAGAGGTAATCCCCCTCCTAAAAAAGGGGGATTACATGGCAACACTGGACATGAAAGATGCCTATTTTCATATTTCCATGTTCCCAGCGCACAGAAGATTCTTGCGCTTCAAGGTGGACAGTCAGCACTACCAGTTGAAGGTGCGGCCCTTCGGTATAGCCTTGGCTCTAATGGTATTCACCAAGGTTCTGACAGTGGTGGCAGCACACCTACGCAGGGAGGCAATCCCAGTGTACCATTACCTGGACAACTGGCTCATCACGGGGGAGACACCAGCAATTTGCAGTTCAAACATTCAAAGAACGATCAACCTCCTCTTCGAATTGGGTTTCTCCATAAACGAGAAAAAATCAAGCCTGGTGCCAAGCACCTCCAAACAGTTCCTAGGAGCTGTACTAAACACTTAAGAGGGGTTGGCCTTTCCGTCAGAGGAAAGAATTCGGAACATACTACTGCAGATTCCTCAATATCAGTCCGGTCGCCAGATAACGGTGCGCAAAGCGATGCGTTTGCTAGGCATGATGGCGTCATGTATTTACCTGGTCCCCCACGCGCGCCTGCGTCTCATGCAAGAATGGTTGGCGAAACAGTGGTCTCAGGCAAGTGGTCAGTGGAACGATCTAGTGGTCGGTTCGCCAACACTGGTACAAAGTCTTCACTGGTGGACAAGAGAGAACCTGTCAAAGGGAAAAGCCTTTTACGATCCAGAGGTTCAGGCTGTAGTCACTACATGCGCATTCCTATCAGGGTGAGGAGCACACCTCCTTCACTACACAGCTCAGGGTCTCTGGTCTCACTCAGTAACCAAGAATCATATCAATCTGCTAGAGCTTCTGGCAGTATTCAGAGCGCTTTGAGCTTTCGAGCCCCACCTGTTAAACCTGTCAGTGCAAATCCTAACAGACAGCACAACTGCGATGTTCTACCTAAACAAGCAGGGAAGGACTCGTTCGCCAAATCTGTCCAAGCTTGCCCAGAAAATTTGGATATGGGCACTCAGACGGAACATTTACCTGTCATCGCAACATGTTCCAAGGGATCTCAATTCTCTAGCAGACGCCTTGAGCAGAGATCCTCTCCCACAAGAACACGAGTGGTCTCTACACAGAGAAGTCGTAGAAGACATCTTCTCACGGTGGCTTTTCCCCACTACAGACCTATTTGCCACAAGCGAAAACAAACAATGTCCAGGATACGCATCCAGGTTCCCACAGCCACACTCCAAGGGGAACGCCCTATGGATGGACTGGTCAGGGATGTTTGCCTACGCTTTTCCACCAACCCCTCTTATGAGGGAGGTGGTCAACAAGATGCACATGGAATCGACGACGCTCATCCTAGTTGCTCCCATGTGGGCGAGGCAACCGTGGTTCCCACACCTACGCAGACTGGCCGTGTGCGAACCCATCAGACTCCCGTGCTGACACAACCTACTGTCCCAGCACCAAGGACAAACAGTACACCCCCAACTCAATGAACCTGGCAACATGGCTCCTGAGATCATAAGAGTTTGGACATCTGAATTAACTACAGAGATGTATGGATATCCTAAAGGAATCTAGGAAACCGAACACAAGGTACTGTTCCTTTGATAAATGGAAAAGATTTGTTGTCTGGTGCCAGAATAAACAATTCAACCCAGTTGATTGTACTCCTTCCAATATTGTCACCTACATGCTCCACCTGCTGGACACAGGCCTTGTATTCAACTCACTGAAGGTACATCTGGCAGCGATATCTGCCTACACCACTTCCAACAGCAAGGTTTCGTGGTGGAAAGTACCAGTGGTGAAGGCCTTCATGGAAGGGGTAAAGAGACTCCACCCTCCAATTTCTAACCCACCACCGGGTTGGGACCTTAATGTGGTGCTTGCTCATGGGCCCACCATTTGAACCCATGCATAAAGCCAGTCTCAAACACCTGACCTATAAAACTGCCTTCTTAGTAGCCATTACATTCATAAGAAGGGTCAGTGAAATTCAGGCTCTGTCAGTGCAGGATCCTTTCTTTACTGTTCATAAGGATAAACTGGTTCTACGTACACACCCTAGGTTCTCACCTAAGCTTATTTCTAAATTCCACGTTAACCAGTCCATTGAGCTCCCGGCTTTCTTCCAAGAACCCAAGAGCTCTGCTGAGGTGAAACTACACACTCTAGATGTGCGAAGAGCGGTCCTCTACTATGTAGACAAGACCAGACCACTAAGAAAAACAGACCAACGGTTTGTCTCCGTAGCTACAGGCAAAGAGGGAGATCGCGTCTCTAAAGGTGCCATCTCTAAGTGGATTGTAATGTGTATCCAACTGTGTTACTCCCTTTCTGAAAGAACTTTGCCTTTTACGCCAAGAGCCCACTCTACAAGAGGCATTGGGGCCACTCGCTAGATGTCGGCCTATGCACAGCATGTGAATCTAAGCAGATACAAGCATCAGAAATACGATTACGGTGAGTAATGTATCCCATATATATATGCAGAACAGTGGGGCGCCAGTACGCATCCCTGTTTTACTCATTTGGCTGCGTAAAATTGTGAGTAACTTCTCCACTTAACCCGTAGCGGACAACTGCCTGTTGCTCGTATAAAGGGATTGTATGTATGCGATTAGGCAATGTGGCATATTTCTTTTGCGTAGAACATCCCAGAGGAGGTCACAGGGGGCACTGTCACATGCTGTCTAAAGGTCTACGAAGTTGGCATATAGTTTAATTTTCCTCAGGACAGAATATTTTTGAATGAGGCGAAAGAGACGAAAACTTTGATCTGTGGTACCCTTACCACTCTGGAGAACCGCCGGAAGTGTGCTAATTATTTCATTCTCTGTTGCCCATAGCTGGATGTGCTTTAAGTACCACTTTATCAAAGACTTTGCTTGAGCTATCGAGAAGCGATATTGGGCGGTAATTTGCAGGCTGTTCTTTGCCTCCTTTTTAAGGTAGGTACAATTTCTGCCAAGTGTCAGGCACTGTATTTGTGTTCACAAGTAGTATAGAGCCTCCAGAGTACCGGGGTCCAAATCAGTACTTCATCTTTGAAGATGTTAATTGGTACCTTGTCTGGTCTTACCGCTTTGTCTGCTGTCTGTGATTTAATGGCAATAGCGACATCTTCAATACTAAATGATAACTCTTCTTCTACTGCCAAGGGCAATGAGTTTGATTCCTCCCGGACCTCTTTGTCCCACCTCCCCCGCCCCCCCAACCATACAAATTGGAGAAGTGGTTCTGCCAAGCCCCTAAAGTCATATTGCACTGTATATCAACATCCCCTTTGACCCTCTGCTCCCTACACAAGTTTCCAAAAGGTAACACTGTCTCCTCTATGAATAGTGAATGCAAGACTTTCCCATTCAGATTTGAGATTGTTTTTTTTCCCATTCATAATTTTCTTATGCTTTGAATGTCTTATATGCAGTACATTTTTATCTACATGCGACCCCAAGACTCTACTGGCCACCAATGCCTGTTTGGCTAGAATGCATTCCTGTTCATACCACTTGACCTAGGCCAGAGCTTGCTTTTTGACTAACGATCTAGAGTGGGTTACAAGAGTGAGAATTCCTTCAGCTGCCCTCCCAGATTCTTGGAGGACTTCACGGTCATCAGTGCTGTTAACAGACTTTCTCGATATGCAGGAGAACCGCCTCATAGAGGCCAGGATTCAAATCATGCTGCATTACATTTGCCCATTTAATGCCCCTATGTGCATGGCCGGTTATAGTTAAGGCCTGGTTGGTAGTACAGTGTTAATTGGTTGGGATGGATGATAATACTGATATAAAATCAGCTGCTTGCGGCCTGTGATCACTATCATTTTTATTTGACATCTGAAATTTGATTATTTTCTTCCAGGCCCTGGCAGATAAAAAATATAATCAATTAGGAGGAGCCGTTGGGTCCGATATGTGTTGCCAGCAGGGTGGTCACTGGAAAAATGCCTGTTACAGGCTCTTAACTCCATCTCGTGTAGAATGCAAATAGTGTCTATTGCTAATCTATGGGCTTTTTTGGGCTTTGTAGCTATTTAAGGTGGGATGTTCCATGCCTCATCTTGATCGTTCCAAATCCCCCTCAGTGCTACTAGTGTTTCTTGTTGCATGTTGAACTCCCCTGCATCGATTATAAAGGTGTTATGAACATCCGGGCCTTCCCAGGTCGAACCCAGCACCTGAATTTCTATGAGGACCGAAACCGACTTCGGCATGTTGTGGATATTAAATAGCAATATGTTGTTGGTGGTGACTGTCAGATGTTGGAGGTCTGAACTGGTTGTGAAATAGGATGTTACCCTCCAATTCAGAGCGGGGTCAATCCAAATGAGAAGCCCTCCACTTGGGTGACCTCTGGGGCCCTTGTGGGCACGGATTTGTGAAGTCTGTAAACCTTGCAGTTCCACTAGGTCCGCTGTCCAATGTTTTTGTATAATTATGAGCTGGGAGCTCCTAATAAAAGTGAGCCAACTGGATGTCGACCGGCATTTAAGAAGGCCTGCAATATTCCAAGAACGAATGTTGGCTGGGGCATCCACTCTGCTTCAAATGCTGATTGCCAAAGAATATTTGAATGCTGTCGAACAGCCCATCAGGCTCCCTCCTTCGCACACATCTGATGTCCTCCAGAATTTTTGAGGCACACCCATTCATATTCCTAACCTAATAAAAACATTTCTTTACCAGGGAAGCTTGACTTTCAAAGGTATTGTGGGGCAGACTGGGGACACTGCATTACCGCAAATGGCGGATCCAACTTGTGGTACCTTGTGCCAGCAGGTTGTAACCTCCTCATGTCAGCAATGCCCCTCTGTGAGAAACCAGAAGGTGTCTCACCGCTATCCCTGGGAATCTCCCAGGTGGCCAGGGCACAGCCATCGTCTTTGAATCCAGACCCTGGGGGTGGACCAGTGCGGGAGGATCACCTGGGTGTGAGGGATCTTTGAGGAATGGGACAACTCATGATGAGACACCGTATTCCCTTCCCTGTAACACCTTTTCCCCATAATACCCGGTAGGACATTTAGAAACTCTCCCCACCCCCTTTCCCTACACAAACACTTTCACCTGGACAACCCGCTCTGGGAGAAAACCTCACAACTGATCATTGTACCTGACATGTCCCACTACTAAGGTCAGGCAATTAATGGTAACCACTCTCACACCTGACTTCCATTAAGCTTCCCCACACAGATTAAAGGCGGAGCATGAGAGCACACTCTGAGAGAGGCAAAACACCCGAAGGAACAGTGTTTTCGAGATGGCAGCTGACGAGGGGAGAAAGACGGCAAACTAAGAATGGTGGACCAGGAGGGAGATACCCTTGACGAGTCTGGGAGGAGCAGCCACTGCCGTGGTACTGTCCTTGGCTCCAAGATTAAAGCAGCACCAGTAAGATTAACTCAGCCAGTTAGCTGGGGAGACTGATGCAGGAACGGTCTTTGCTGAAGCCAAGGTTGCATACGGCAACAATGTATAAAGAGCACAAGAAGGAAGATTTGTAATGCATTTGATGAAAGCTGCAAGGAACGTTGAATTGCTGATGGATGTTTGAACTAAGAAAAGGAAGATATAACACCTGTGACGGAGTGGTACGCACTGTGAGTGTGCCCAATCAAAGGTCTCTGTAAGGTGCCCAGATAAAAGTGATAAAAAGGAAAAGGAAAAGATGACAATGAGAAATTAAGTGAATCGAAGTGGTCCTGCGGCGGTTTAAGCAAAATCCATTGCACAATTGAGTCTTCGATTTTGACATGGTGCGACCCCGAACGAGGGAGACCAATTGTGAATATTGTGATGAAGGAGAGAGACTCATGGCGAATCTGAAACACATGTGGATGAGCGCGATACAAAAAAAAATCAATAGTGAATCCAAGAACTTGTGAATGTGGAAAACCTGAGAAGAAAGGAACTTTTAGTGCTTGTTTGTTACATCAGGCTCTTTGCAATAAAGAGACTTTGAATTGTAAAGAGACTTTGGCACAGAAGGCCTTACAACCTATGCTTTGAACGGTATCCGCGTGGCAGAGAAGCCAGAGTATCTGCGAAGCTCGAACGTACCATCTTGTACCATGCTGAAAATGTGGGGAAGGGAAGCCAACTGCTCAACTATCCTGACATATTCTTTCTTGAGCACTTTTCTTTTGCATACATTATTATCCCACACCATTTGCATCTAGAAGTAAGGATTGGCAATAGGTCTACTAGTTTAGGCCCTTCTATTTTGACAGAGACTCAACTAGGACTACGTTATTTATTATGTGATGGTTGTAGCTTGCTCCCATTAGGATTAGATAGGCGTTCAACCAACCCATTGAAGTTCAATAAACACCCTTGAACTGTGATCACTTGTGTTTGTCTTCACTGTTTGATACCATGCCTGCGTTACACCTCTCAATAGGTTTATTTATCTGGGGCCTGTAAGGAAGGCATCGTATCAAACAGTGAAACTGACACAAGTGATCACAGTTTATGGGTGTTTATTGAACTTCAAATGGGCGAGTTGAACGCCTATCTAAACCAATATTTAAGGATGGGAGCAAGCTACGGCCATTAAATAATAATGCAGTCCTAGTGGAGTCTGTCAAAATGATGTACTAATAAACCTATTGCCAACCCTTCTAAATACAAAATGGTAGTGTGGTACAACAATGAATGCAAAAGAAAAGTGTTCAAGAAATGATATGTCGGGATATTCAGCAGTTGGCCTCCCTAGGCCACGTTTTCAGCACGGACAAGGTGGCACAGTTGAACTTTGCGCACACTCTGGATTCTCGGCCACGTGGATACAGTTCAAAGCACAGACATTAGGGCCTGCTGCCAAAGCCGCTTTCCAATAAGTCTCTTACACCATTTCTTTTAGGATTTGTACATTACATGCACAAGTTCTCACTTCTAATGTTCATCAGGATCTCCCTCGTTCGTGTTCGGACCATGGAGCTCCCTCGTTCGGGCTCAAGTCTTCGATTTTGGTAAAAAGAGGATCCCTTTTACCAAAATCGAAGACTTTTGAATGTGCAATGTGTTTTGCTTAAACAGTCGCAGGACCACTTCGATTCACTTCACACAATATTCTTACAATTTTCTACTTTTGTTTTGTTTTTCTTGGTGGGATACCTTACAGAGACCTTCGATTGAGCACATTCACAGTGCAGGGCCACTCTGTCAATGGTATCATATCTTGCCTTCTGAAGTTCAAACATTCATCAGCAGTTTAGCCTTAGTCGCGTCTCATCACACGCATTTAACAATGCTCGTTCCAGCGCTTGTTAAACAATGTTGCTGCTTGCAACGTTGACTTCAACACAGACCGGTCTTGCATCAGTCTCCCCAACTCACCGGCTGTGTTGATTTCTTTAATGCTTCTTTGTTCTTGGAGCCAAGGATGATATGGCGGCTGCTGCTGCTCTACCCCCACCTTGATCAGTTGCGTGGGAGGGCCATCGGTACCTCTGACACACAGTGCAGGATTCTTCCGTTTGGTTTTCTGGACTTAATGCTTTCTGCCTCGAAGGTTTCGTGAAGGTAACGGTTTCATGCGAAAAAGGTCAAGGGTATTTCCTTCCTTGCAAACCCTTCTTGGTTTCCTCTTTTTCTCCCCTCGTTCAGCTGCAGACTCAAAACTGCTGTTCCTTCGTGTTCTTTGCCTCGCTCAGAGTGTGCTCTCATGCTCCACTTTTATCTGTGTGGGGAAGTTTATTGGAAGTTGCGTGTGAATAATTGTCAGTAATTGGCTGACTTTGCCTTTACATAGTAGTGGTACATGTTAGGTACACTGCTCGGGTGTGGCTCTGTTTTCTCTCAGAGCGGGCTGTCCTTTTGAAAGTGTTGGAGAAGGAAAAGGGAGAGTGGGGGATAATGTTGCCATCTATCCTACCTGGTAGGATGGGGTAAAGGTGTTAACGGGAAGGGAATACTGCGTCTCGCCATGAGTTGTCCCACTCCCTGAAGACCCCTCGCACAGGTGATCCCCCCCCCCCCCTACACTGGTCCACCCCCAGGCTCTGGATCCAGAAGGAAAAGGGGGGGGATAAAGTTCCCATGTATCCTACCTGTTAGGATGGGGTAAAGGTGTTACAGGGAAGGGAATACTGTGTCTCACCATCCGTTGTCCCACTCCCTGAAGGCCCCTCGCCCAGGTGATCCTCCCGCACTGGTCCATCCCCAGGGTCTGGATCCAAAGGCGATGGCCATTCCCTGGCCACCTGAGAGAGAGAGAGATATCTGCTTGGACTAGCGGGTGAGACAACCCCTGGTTTCTCACAGGCCCAATTGGTTGAGTGTTCCGGGCTATATGAAGGTTGATAACATGATAGGCCTCGGACATTTAGAGGGTGTGCCAATCTCTGGATGGAGCTGATAGGTTAGGGGCAGTCCAACCCAATTGACTGTCCGACCCAACACATATGTTGTATACTTGTCCTTCGAATCCGGAGCTTTTGACAGGGTGAAGCTCGGGCCATTGGCTGTACTGGACCCACTGTCGCCACCACCATGGGCGGGTGCAGGGACTTATATCCTGGCCTGTCACAGCAGTCAAGCTTTTTGCCCAAATTTTGAATGCTACTGTTCCAATTAGCTGTTCCATGTTGAGCTGGGAAATAAACTCCTTTATTTTGCTCAGATCACTTAGGGTGTCAAAATGGTGAGCATTTACGGAGCGAGAGCCAGGACAACTCGCACCCTGACAACCCATATTCCCTTGTTTGGTGCATTTGGAATTCCCACCATTTAGATGCTTGATCTTCGTTTGGATAATGCAGGTGGGAACCTCTCTACCTTTTTTCTGTTCACCCTATTGTTCCTCCTGTTGTTCGAAGTCAAGTGTTCTGGCAGCATAATGAGGAAAGTCAATTAGGAAGGGCAACACTAGGGTCAATCATGATGATCTCCTCAGTTAGTGAAACTGGGGATTCCTCCAGCATATTGGTTGGGTCCGCATTAACATCTGTGTCAGCAGTATTTTTATTGCTAAGACTGCTGGCAAAGTCCACAACTCCCTGCTGGGGATGGATTTCAATTACGTCTCTGGTGGTCACACCAGGCGACCCTACTTCTTTTGCTGGCAAGACAAAACGCTCCCCTCCTGCCCTACCCTTTTGCCAACATCAAAAGCTTTAAGCGGTCCTTGATCCACCTCCTGTTTCTGCCATTACTGAGTGAGACGACATTAGAGTTGATACTACTCGTAGTGGGGGAGGGGTGTCTTGGCCAGCCCATACATCTACGATAATATCACTATCACCCTCCACCACCACATAGTTAGAAATGACTTTACTCACTCCTTTACACACATTTAATTTTTCTACAGCCCCCGTTAGTATCTAGACAATCAATGGCCTGTATGAAGTCTTTGATTTCAGTGATCAGGACATTTACTTCTTTTATCGGGCTGAACATCTTAGTCTTTTTCCGTCAGTCCTTGGGCGATACAGAAGTTGTGACTTTTCTCTTAGACCTAATGGTACACTTCAGGAGATAATGAGTTTGTGGACGGGTGTAATCCCCAACACCAGTTGTCGCAAACTAGAATGTACAATACTCAACACAAGCAGAAGTCGGGGCAGGGCACGCCGAATGGCTCAAGAGGCGGCAAGAATCGGTCTCCTCCCCTCCTGAACCTCTCTTCCGCTTACTTTGCTTAAGTAACCGGTGGTTCAAAATCAGCAACAAATGTAGACAACAAACGTTTTGGCTACAAACCTCGATCTGCAATCCACCATGTGATAAATAAACACAGATTTTGTGGGTGGGGATCCTGTAGGCTGGGATAAGCCCAGAGCTGCTAAGGTGGTTAGGGCAACTGGGATGGCTAAACTAATCTTTAGCAGCAAGACTCTCGGTGCATGCCACAGTGCATAATACATATCCCTTAAACGTTGTCAAAAGGACTTCTTCTCCTCAGGATATACTGGTGATTGGAATCTGGGTAGTGTAAGGAAGGCATGGCATCAACAGTAAGACAGTCTAAACATTATACATAATACTTATAATCAATTAAATAAAGAACTTTTGAAACTCGGTATGAGTCATTTACAATATCAAATTAAACACTTTCAACAAGATACAGTAACTGTTGTGTGTCAGCTTGCTCTTAATGCCACACCATCAAAACAAAGTCTTGCAAAATACTATGGCCGGATTCCACACTTCACTATGCGTTTTGGGGCTGTAAACCCCTTCTTTAGGTGAAACCTTTACTGATGCCTTAAACTGGCATGGTAACAAAAGACAATTTTGTTCCACTTGAACTACTGCTATTGTACTGGATCATAATTCTAATGAATATCATAAATTATACCAACCTTTAAGTCCAGATTGAATCTACTTATTGATGATGATGTTCATTGGTTGTTTCTTTTGAATCTAGGCTAATCTATAAAAAACATATAATAATTGCCTTTCAGTATTTTTGCAAGAAATCAGAATGCAATCTTTTAGCTGGATAACAAAAAAGTGCCTACTTGTTCCTTGTCAATTGTAGAGGCAAAAAGTCACACTTGTGCCTGAAAATTATCCTTCACGTCACTACTCTGGTGATCTGCAAGTAATAGATGTCCTAATTTAAAACAAATGGTCCAGTTGTTTCTCAAATATAACTGCAATTTTAGCATGCAAATACATTGTTATTCCTCTCGCTTACCTAAAGGCTTTTCTCTCTCTACACGATGCAGGAACAGGAACACGGCTACTAATACAGCCTCCCGTCCCGTATTGCGTTTTTTAAAATGACTTCCGTGTGTAGTCACGTGATCGCGATCTGATCACGTGATCAAACACATGGAAGATTGTAGTCTATATCACTGTCAATTTTTTGAACTACAAAACAAAAATGGTATGTATACACGTTTTACACGTTTCGCTATGCTCCCACTCATAATTTTCCCATACACTTTGAATGCATTTGAATTAAAGAAATTCCCTCGAAACAATAGCAGCCTTTTGAAAGAAAAGATAGATTTTTTCCACCTCACAAGAAAAATTGGACTGAAATTGTTTCTTGCTACCACCGAGTGGTCACAACCTATGGAACCTTCCAGATATCTAGAAATCTCCCCTAAGAGTCCGTTTCTACCTTCGGTGCAAAATCAAGTGTTCGGTTCTCAGGAAGAAAACGTTGAATGATCTTAAGAACCTCTCATTCAGGAAGGAAACAACTAGAGGAAACTTCACCAAACGTGAAAGAGACATTATCTCAATTATGGGGAAAAGGTGACATTATACTGAAGCACGCTGACAAAGCGGAAGCTTTGGTAATAATGGACCGAGTTAAATATAAGAATGAAGTGGAATGTCAATTATCGGACCAATAAACTTACTTGGAAGTGCTCCAAGATTCAACTGATCAGGTTAAGTACGTCATCAACAAATTTTGGGAGGAAGCTAAACAGAATGATTGGATATCTGAAAAACCAAAATCATTTTTGACTAAACGTCACCCTGTCATGCCAGTATTATATATAATACCTAAAGTTCATAAAAGCTTGTTGGATGCACCAGGAAGACGACTGATCATAGCAGCATCAGATAGTCTCCTTGAAGTTCTTGCTCAATTTATTGACAAGGCGATTCAACCTTTGATACAATTTACGACAACATATCTGAAAGACACTACAGATTTTCTTTTAAAAATCAAAGACCTTGAATTTGACATTTCAACAGATATCTTGTTTACAATGGATGTGTTTAGTTTATACACCAATATTATGCACAAAGCAGTGCTAGAAGCGATGGAGTGGCTTCTTTTGTCATCACAAGAATGTTCAGCAAATAGGATATGTGTATTGAGTCTCTTGAAATTGGCAGCCATGGCACCAGGCTTTGCGAATACATATATGGCATACTTGGAACAGACATTAGTTTTGAACAGCCAGAATATCAGGAATGCTTACGGTGTCTCCATCGGTTCATTGATGATGTGTTTGGTGTGTGGTGAGGCACTCAGTAAGAGTTGCTTGATTTCTTCGACTATATGAATCATCTAGCACAGAGGATCAGGTTCACAACTCAGACCAATACAACTCGAATCCAATTTTTGGATGTCAAAATTTACATTAAAGGAACCACACTACATACAACAATCTACAACAAAACAACAGACAAAAATAGCATTTTATTAGCATCCAGCTGTCATCGAAAGGCAACTATGGAAAGCATGCAAAACAAAGGGGGTTCTGGGAGTCTATCTACCGGCACGAACACAGCCCATTGACCTGTTCTTGGGTGGATGACCCCCGGGAGAGTCTCAACCAAGTCTTTAGCTCACTGTCCTTTTCACAGAGGAGAACTGTCCCTGCATATTAGTCTTTGTCCTGCCCAGGGGCAGTCCAGCACCAAAATGCTAGGCAATTCTCCTCTGAACAAGAGTACCAACAGCAACCCCATACACGCGTTTCAGCCTTGTCGTGAATCATGGGTGAGGTGGAGCTATACCTTTCTGAGAACAGTGAGCAAGTGGTCCACGTCTGGATTCCCCTGGTAACTTAGGGCGAGACCCAAAGTTACTTAATATGCAAAACAAAGGGGGTTTGTGGTGGTACAGGGATTTCCAGAACCCCCCTTGTTTTGGGAATCCCTCTACCAGCACAAACACAGCCCTTTGACCTGTTCTTGGGTGGATGGCCCCTGGGAGAGACTACCAAGTCTTTAGCTCACTGTCCGTTTCACAGAGGACACATTTCCCTGCATATCAGTCTTACTCTTATGTCCTGTCCCCTTTCCTCGATACTGTATGGGCATCTCTTCCAAGGGACGGGAGACGGAACCTTTTTCACCAGAAAAAACCTTCTCCCCTTTAAATTTAGAAGTGCGCAGGGTCGCGGCCCAGGGAGCATGCGCTACCCTGACTCCGCCCTCCGGCGCCACACCTCAGTCACCTTTTCCGCGTCAACGTGAACGGGCCGAATTCACCAGCGCTCCTGGGTTTGGCTTCGGCCATGTTATTCCACACGCAGATACTTCTTCACTTCTGTCTTTTTTGTGTTATCTATCATTCAGGTACTCGGTCCTCGGGCGTCACGCTCTTCCCCGACGCATGTCAACTTCTACAGGGTTCAGCAGGTGTCCATCCTGCAATGGGGTCTTCCAAACTTCAGACCCCCACGCCCTCTGCCTAAATTGCATTGGCCCAGACCACGGTTGGCATTATGTTTGGCGTGTGACTCGCTGTCTTCGAAGTCGCTGAAGAACAGACTAGCCAGCTGGAGGGAGCTCTTCCAGAGGCCGCCTCCAGAGGATCTCAAGAACTTCTTGAAGCATCGAACCAGGCCCAAGTTAGGGCCGATATTTTCCAGCGCACCCGGCAAGGGAGACTCCTTCCAAAGGACACACCCATACGGGAGGGACCGGCCAGGTCCTTCTACCGGCATGTGCACCGAGGCTGCTACAGCTACCGGCCTTCGGGTCGAGGGATCCTCGGATCCTCCCAGGCGCAGTGTCGAGGGACCGGAAGGTTCTTGTACCGGGTCTACACTCGAGGGGCTACGCGCTTTTACCGGTACAATGGCCGAAGGGGTACGCCCTAACACTGGCAATACGTCTGAGGGGCTACGCCCTAATACCGGCAATACGTCCGAGGGGGCGCCTAAACGCAGCTCTACCGACCCCCGGGTCGAGGGTGTTACATCTACGGGCCAAGGCCCGAGGAGCAGGGTAGGCCTCGTGATCCACACGCAAGAGTCTGAGACGGGGCCGGCCCAGAGGGCTGAGCAACACGTTGCAGGCACGTGTCAGGTAGCTTGATAAAGTGGCCGCCACGCCAGAAAGGGGCACCCGTCCGATGCCATTCCACAAATTCGGCGAAGAACGAGTGTCAAGGTGGGACTGGCCTCAGCCAGGTACGTGGCCTACAGTCTACCCTTCATTTATGCAGGGCAAATTTCCTTTGCGTCCATTTGGACAGGGTACGCAGCGACTCCACCAGCCCCCCGCTACCCTGTCGGCACCCCCTGCCACCTCTTTGGCCAGTGAGGAGGTGCTCTTTGAGAGGTTCCTCGGCCTCATGAGGTATCCTCAGATGAGGGTTATCATCAAAGACGCGGTCAAAAGTCCTCCCCGCCATGCTAGAGGCACCACAGACGCCTTCATCGGCCCCCCACCGCTCCGGTGCAGCCACCTCCTCTGGCTCCACAGCCAACTCTGCAACCTCTGCCGAATCCTCAGCCTCCGGCTGCGGTCCCTGTACCCCAGCCTCCGGCGACATCTACCCCTCCTCCTCCACAAGATCTTCCAGATACGCAGGATACGTACGAGGAGGAGGATTCGGACACGCCATCCTCAGCCAGGGCCTTCCATGAACGTCTTGCTGGCCTGGCGGAGTACCTAGGCCTCCCCCAACCGGAGGGCGAACAGCAGGCAGAGGGGGTTCTGGCTGAAGTCTTCACAAGACACCCCTCTGCCAACACAGGGATTCCACTGCAAACTGATGTAGTCTCCCTGGCCAAGAAGGGTTGGCTCAAGCCCCACTCAGTCCAGCAGGTCAACAGACGTCTGGACGCCAAGTGCAGGCAGATGGAGGGGGATACACTCTTGCTCTCGACCCATCCTCAGCCTCGGTGATTGCTGCAGCATCACTATTCTCCAAGCCTCAGTCGTCCCAAGCCTCCTCCTCTGTGGTGCTGCTAGGCAAGGAGGAGAAGATCTTGGAGGCTTACAGCAAGAAGATCTACTCCAACGCCTCCTTGCACCTGCGTCAGGCCAACGCAGATGCCATGCTGGCTGCCGCCAACCAACGGTTAGAGCGGGAAATTGCGGACTTCCTCCCAGAACTCCCCACCCAATGCCAATCACGCTTTAAGGCAGGGCTAGCGGAAGCCAAGCTTGTGGCGCATGACCTCATGGAATCCACAGTGGCTCATGTCGATACCTCAGACCGTGCCATCTGGATTGCCATGGACATGAGGCGAACAGCCTGGCTCTGGGCAACCAAATTCAACCCTGATGACCAGGAGTGCATTCTAGATCTACCGTTCGAGGGGGGGGGTATCTCTTTCACTTCTCTGCGGACGAAGAGCTGGACAAGAAGAACAGCTCAAAAACTGTGAAGTCTTTATCCATTCTTACGGGTCTCCTGTGAGGGGGCAGGCTTGCTCTCCACGTGCAATTCTGCCGCCAGAATTTCACGGACCCCTCAATCCTCTCCGTAGTATCCAGCCTCTCCTCCGTCCCCCCCTCCACTCCCACAGGTTGGGACAGCAACTCTTTTGGCAGAGATCCAGTCGCTCGTACAGAGCCAGGCAGTGGAGGAAGTCCCAGCCTCCCAGCGAGGCTTTGGCTTCTACTCCAGGATTTTCGCCATTCAGAAGTAGAACCAGGCGGGCCTGAGAGTTGTGCTGGACCTTTCCACGCTCAACCTATCCCTTCCCCTGCAAAAATTCAAGATGGTTACGCCAGCTTTTATAGCGGAGACATTTGACAAGGGAGACTGGCTGTGCTCCCTGGACCTGAAGGACGCGTACCTACACGTCCCGATTTGGCAGCCCCATCGTTCTTGCCTACGGTTCAGGATCATGGGCTACCATTTTCAATACAAAGTCCTTCCATTTGGGCTCAACCCGGCCCCCAGGGTCTTTACCAGACTCATGAACGCTGTGGCGGCCCTCCTCAGAGCGCAGGTCCTCGACATCTACCCATACTTCGACGACTGTCTCGTCAGGGCTACATCTCTGGAGGCGGTTCGCCACTCTTCCCATGCCGTTATGAACACACTGCATGACCTGGGCTTCTCGCTCAACCTCAAGAAGTCATAGCTGCACCCTATGCAGACTCTGACATTCCTGGGACTCATTTGGGACACGTGCTCCGAGAGGGTTTTCCTGTGCCACACATGAGACTAAGGATGAGAACGATTCAGCTGCACTTCGCGGCCTCATGGAATCAGGATCAGGGCTCGCAATCCGAGATCATCAACGTTCCTCCATCTCTCCACCTGGACCTAACTTGGTGTCCGTGGACTGCAACCTACGGACGGGCAAGCCTTTTCAGCCGCCCTCTGCGCAGGTCACCATCACCACAGACTCCTCGCTAGAGGGCTGGGAAGCCACCCTGTACAATCTCTCGGTCCACGGCACCTGCACTCGACTGGAGCAGGAATACTACATCAATTGGTTGGAGCTGAACGCCATCTGGCTAGCGCTCAGAGCATTCCTACCACTTCTCAAGGGAAAGGTTGTCCTCACCCAGACAGATAACTCGGCCAGCATGTACTACGTCAACAAGCAGGGAGGCACCAGATCCCCTCCTCTGTGCAGACTGGCGATCAGCATGTGGGAATGGGCCCTGGAAAACGACATTTACCTCTCGGCAGTCCACCTCCCGGGGGAATCCAACCTGGAGGCAGACAGGCTCAGCAGGCTTCGAGTGGACAATTAGGAGTGGCAGCTAAACAAACTCTTTATTCAGGAGATCTTCAACAGGAGGGGTCATCCCCAAGTGGATCTCTTTGCCACCTTGCACAACAAGAATAGTCCTCAGTTCCCATCCTGGCAGGTTCAGGGCCCCGGCTCTCTGGGCGACGCATTTCACCTCCAGTGGACCCACGCCTTTCCGCCTACTGCCCTGATCCACAGGTTAATTTGCAAGATCAAGGAATCTCACCGACTCCTCATCATTCTGATAGCCCCATGGTGGCCGGCCAGGCCATGGTTTTCGGAACTACTCAGCCTCTCTGAGGTGCCCCCGATACACCTTCCGATGGACCCAGCACATCTTCTGGCGCAGCAGGGGGGCAGAATCAATCACCCCACGCCAGGGAAACTAGCCCTCACAGCGTGGTACCTGATCACGTAACGCTTCAGCGCCTTATCCTCTCACAGGCCAATTTGGACATCATAGAGGGCACCAGGAGCAAAGCCACCAGGCCCAGTACAAAATCAAATGGACCAGATTCTGCCACTGGGCAGATTCCAAGGGAATTGATCCCTTGGCCTGCAATTTGGACGACGTGCTCTCCTTTTTGCGCACCTCGCTCATTCAGGCGTACAGGTGGACAACTGCCGTACATACCTCGCAGCCATTGGGGCTTACAGAAACTCAGAGGAAGGCATTTTTTCCTCCTCCAACCCTTTTGTCAAGAAACATCTGACTGGTCTCGCTAAGCTATACCCGCCCATCAAGAGACCTCACCCTGTGTGGGATCTTAACATAGTCTTGGGCACCCTGGCGCACAAACCATTCAAACCAATGGCGTCCGTGGACATTAGGCTGGTCACTATCAAGACAGCCTTACTATTCGGTCTTACCTCAGCTCGCAGAGTCAGCGAGATCCAGGCGTTGGTCGCCTCTGAACAATATACCACCTTTTACAAGGACAAGGTAGTCATGCGGACGCACCCGGCATTTCTGCCCAAGGTTCCATCTGCATTTCATGTGAACGAAGAAATAGTCCTTCCTACTTTCTTTCCTGATCCCAAGGACGAAGCACAGAGTGCTGCACTGCCTGGATGTCAGGCGTGCCCTAAAATTCTACTTGAACATGAAACAAGGCAAACGTCAAGTCGGCCGCTCTGTCACGTTCGGAGGCTCGAGGCCAGGCTATCAGGCCTCTAAGGCCTCCATATCCCACTGGATGGTCTCTGCCATCAAGGAAGCGTACAAGGGCCAGCACAAGCCTCTCCCGGCCAACATGCATGCCCATGCAGTCAGGGCCAAGCCAACGGCCGTCGCCTTCCAGGGTCATGTCTCTTGGCAAGTCATAAGCAGGGCGGCCACTTGGGCCTCTCCCTCGTCTTTCTGCAAGCATTACTGTTTGGTTGCTGGCTCTAGATCGGATGCGGCTTTCGGACAGGCGGTTCTCAAGAACCTATTTGCTTAAGGAGGGTCTCCTCTCCACCCTGGGGCTACAATCAGTTGCAATCGCCCATAGAGTATGGAGGAAAGGGGACGGGACTTAATAGTAATTATAAATTACTCACAGTAGTGACTAATGTACTCTTAGTCCATAGTCCCCTTTCCTCCATACGTCCCACCAACCTCCCCCCTAATAATACTGGTGTCATTAGGCAATGTTAAATCTATTGTCGACGCGTCAATGGGGACAGAAGTGTGGCGGTGGAGTCAGGGCAGTGCATGCTCCCTGGGCTGTGCCCCCGCGCGCCTCTGAATTTAATGGGGAGGAAGGTTTTTTCTGGTGAAAAAGGTTCCATCTCCCGTCCCTTGGAAGGGATGCCCATACAGTATGGAGGAAAGGGGACTATGGACTAAGAGTACGTTAGTCACTACGGTGAGTAACCTATAATTTGTGCTGCCCAGGGGCTGTCCAGCACCAAAATGCTAGGCAATTCTCCTCTGAACAAGAGTACAAACAGCAACCCCATACACGTGTTTCAGCCTTGTTGGGCATCATCAGTGAGGTGGAGCTGTGCCTTGCTAAGAACAGTGATCAAGGGGTCCATGTCTGGATTCCCCTGGTAACTTGGGGTGAGACCCAAAGTTACTTAATATACAAAACAAAGGGGGTTCATGTTGATAGAGGGATTCCCAGAACCCCCCTTGTTTTGCATATTGAGTAGCTTTGGGTCTCACCCTAAGTTACCAGGGGAATCCAGACGTGGACCCCTTGCTCACTGTTTTTAGAGAGGCACAGCTCCACCTCACTGATGATGCCCAACAAGGCTGAAACACGTGTATGGGGTTGCTGTTGGTACTCTTGTTCAGAGGAGAATTGCCTAGCATTTCGGTGCTGGACTACCTCTGGGCAAGACAAAGACTGATATGCAGGGAAATTTCTCCTCTGTGAAAGGGACAGTGAGCTAAAGACTTGGTAGAGTCTCTCCCAGGGGCCATCCACCCAAGAACAGGTCAATGGGTTTTATTTGTGCTAGTAGAGCGATTCCCAGAACCCCCCTTGTTCAACTATAGAAAGCATACATTATAGTCAATTTCTTTGTTACAAGAGAATCATTTCAGAAGACAGGGCGTTTGATGATCAAGCATCAAAATCGAAAGACAAATTCCTTAAACAGGGTTATTCTAAAGAGATATTGGAAAAGGCACAATCAAAAGCTGCGTTGGTCCAGAGATCTCAAGCTCTGGAGCCCTCCTTTTAAACATAAACGGAACCACTTGTTTATGTGACTATGTATCTATGGAATCAGATGCCGATGTGGTCTGTTCTAAGTGGGACTCACAACTAGAAAAGCAAAAATAAGGTGGACAGAGCACAAGTCAAACATCTGAACAAGCTCTGCACATTCACCAGTGGCACAACATTTTAAGATACACAAACATAAAATAGCACAAATCAAATTGATCATATTAGAACAGGTAAATTGTTCAAAAAGAGGAGGTGATATTAATGTTTTACTCGGGCAAAAGGAAATGCAATGGATTGAGAGACTGGACACCGTGGAAACAAAGGGGATGAACAATTAATTTGACCTAACTTGTTTTATTTGAATATATTTGCTGATTATACATCATGATCAAACAGAGCTGTGCGTTGTGAATGATGTGTAGGTACTAGTCAAGTTGAGAACATTGATCAGTATGTACTGAAGTATTAATATTCTGTGTTTTTCACTGTCAAATTGTCTTTGTATTGAGAACATGATTGTCATTATAGCATTGTACCATTGATGTGCATTTTGAATGATAGATAAGTATTGGTGAAGTTGAGTACACTGATTTATATGTCTTGATTTATCACTGTTAAACTTGCTCTTGTATTAAGATCACGATCATCATACCAGTGCAACAATTGTACTTTATTCAGCACATAAATAATAGCAACTATTCGTGATTGAAATTGAGTGCTGGATAATATATTAATACTCGATCTAGTAATATTATATTCACGCAATGGTATTATGATCGTGTGAACAGATAGTGATCAGGTAATTTACCATCTAGAATGACTACACTGTGATAATCAGAACAATGTTGTTTTGACTTTTTGTGATCCAATCAGAGAGCATACATTGCTTTGTACAACATCCGTTCGTGTGTATATCACGTATTAGAGTGCACTCACACGATTGCACACAAAAGATATTCTTTGATACGGAACACTCGATTTAGTAACATTACATTCACGCGATGGTATTATGATCGCATGAACAGATAGTGATCAGGAAATGTACCATCCAGAATGACTACACGGTGACAATTGGAACAATTGTTTTGACTTTTTGTAATACAATCAGAGAGTGTACATTGTTTCGTACAACATCCGTTTGTGTGTATTTCATGTGTTTGAATGCAGTCACTTGATTATACACGAAAGACATTCTTTGATACGGAATGGGAGTTATAACCTGGAAAATCATGAGTGGGAGTTTAGAGAAGTGTGTATACATACCATTTTTGTTTTGTAGTTCAAAGAATTGACAGTAATCTCATAGACTACAATCTTCTGGGTGTTTGATCACGTGATCGGATCATGATCACATGACTACACACGGAAGTCATTTAAAAAACGCGATGCAGGTTGGGAGGCTGTTTTAGCAGCCGTGTTGCTGTTCCCGCATTGCGTACGAGAGAGAAAAGCCTTTAGGTAAGACAGAGGAATAACTGAATGTATTAGCATGCTAATATTGCAGTTATATTTAAGAAACAACTTGACATTTCTTTTAAATAGGACATCTATTACTTGCAGATCACCAGAATAGTGACGTGAAGGATATTTTTCCAGGCAGAAGTGACTTTTTGCCTCTACAATTGACAAGGAACAAGTAGGCACTTTTTTGTTACTCAGCTAAAAGATTGCATTCTGATTATTTGCAAAAATACTGAAAGGCAATTATTATATGTTTTTTATAGATTAGCCTTGATTCAACAGAAACAACCAATGAATATCATCAATAAGTAGAGTCAATCTGGACTTAAAGGTTGGTATAATTTATGATATTCATTAGAATTCTTATCCAGTACAATAGCAGTAGTTCAAGTGGTACCGAATTGTCTTTTTGTTCCCTTGCCTGTTTAAGACCTCAGTAACAGTTTCACCTGAAGAAGAGGTTTCCAGCCCCGAAACGCGTAGTGAAATGTGGAATCCGGCCATAGCATCTTGCAACACTTTGTATTGATGGTGTGGCCTTAAGAGCAAGCTGACACACAACAGTTACGGTATCTTGTTGAAAGTGTTTAATTTGATATTGTAAAAACTGTAAAATTGAGATTACTGGAATTTATTCTTCTGTGCAATCTAACACAAGAGAACATTAAGATCCCAGATTGTGGATGATGTGATTTATTTTGCTTCATGATATTTTGTTAATGTATTTTGGAATTATAAACAGAACTGACTCATACAGAGTATCAAAAGTTCTTCCTTTAATTGATTATAAGTAATGTGTATAGTGTTTAGACTTATATTCTCTTGAGCATTTTTGAAGACTAGGTTTCGCATCAGTGGTTCTGATGAATATATAATGATATAGTTTCAGCCGTTTTTAGTAGCAAGAGCTTTCACCTGGAGCACCATTACAATTTAGTAACAAATTAAATGTATTATTCTAAGACAAAAGCAGCCATTTACCTGTAGTGCACCCATATCCCGATATAGATCAATAGTAAGACTTACACAAATGACCACAGTTCAAGGGTGTTTATTGAACTTTAATAAGGGTGATGTAAACGCCTATCTAAACCTAAATCTACAGATGGTAGCAAGCTATGACCATCAAATAATAATAATGCAGTCCTAGTGGAGTCTTGTCAAATGAAAAAGGGCCTAGACTAAAAAATAAACTATTGCCACTCCTTACCACTAATTTACAAAATAAGGTGGGATGATGTTCATGAATAAGAAAGAAGTGTTCACAAAATAAGTCGGGATGTTCTGGCCGTTGACCTCCCTTCCCACTTTTTCAGCACGGGACAAGGTGGTTCACCCAAGCAAAGCACACACTTTGGCTTCTGTGGCACGAGCATACAGTTCAATCTTTACAGTTTGGGACCTTTTGGGTCTAAGCCTCTATACTTCTTGCAAGTCTCTAGACTGAAAAGGGCCGGCTCTGCAAAAACAATACGCAAACGTTCTTTTCCTTTCACATGTATTCAAGTTGGGTGTTCACCCTGGATCCCCCTCAGTCGGGCTCAGATCCCTTTTCATAAGTTCCAAGTAGGATCCCCCTCTTCTGGGCGCAGATCATTTTCTGCCAGTCAATTAGTCTCCCTCAGCCAGGCTCGGACCAATTGTCATATACCTTAAACTATCGAAGACTTTCAAATGTGCACGGTTTTAGCTTGACCCGTTGCATGACCACTTTGATTTCAATATTCCTTTTTCTCACACTCAGCATCATTTTGATACCTGACGGAGACTTTCAAATGAGCGCCACGTGGCGCCGGACCACTCTGCATATGATATCTTTTGTTGCTCTCCCAAAGTTCAAACGTAAAGTTCAATTACTCCTTTGGTTCCAATTCTGTTCGCTTCGCTCTTTGCAAACCCCTCATACACTGTTCTCTTTGTACAATGTTGCCGCTTGCATCCTTGATGCAAAACATAAGCTGGTTTGGTATGAGTCTCTCCGACTCACCGGCTGTGCTGTCTTTTCTGACACTGCTTTATTGTAGGACCCAAGGAGAGAACCATGGCTTCAATTGCTTCTCCCCGCCTTAGTTATCGACTCGGGAGAGCCCTGCCTGGGTATCTCCAACACACTGTGCAGGTTTTATCAGCCTTACTTCCTGGTATTCAGTTTCTTACTTTCCAGGGCTCACGAAAATAACGGTCTTTAGAGGTTACAGGTGCTTCCCTCCTTGTGACTCTCTGGTCTCGCCGTATTTCTCCTTGTATTAGACTGCCATCTTGGAACGGCTGTTTCCTCATGTGGTTTGCCTCACTGAGGTTGTGCTTTTGTGCTCTGCCTTTTATCCGTGTGGGGAGGTGTGATGGAAGTCAGGTGTGTGTAATAATCCGTAATTGCCTTACCTTGCCTGTCCATGGTTTTGGACAGATCAGGTTAATGACTCTGATGTTAGTTGTCGCTCACGGTGAACTGTCCGTGAGAAAGTGTTTGTGTCGGAAAAGGGGGGGCGGGTTTGAATTCCTAGGTATCCTACCTGGTAGGATGTGGAAAAGGTGATATTGGGAAAGGGATACCATGTCTCACCCTCTGGTGTCCCACTTCCACTCCCCGAGGAACCCTCATCCAGGTGATCCTCCGACACTGGTCCACCCCCAGGAACTGGATCCAAAAGTGATGGCCATTTCCTGGCCACCTGATGACAGACCACTGCGGACTAGCGGAACAGACACCTTCAGCTTTCTCACAGTAGCAATGCAGCAACAGGAAAAGTGTCAGGAGTCTGGCAGACGGGCACAGGGCAAAAGCTATACCTCAGAAAATAACATACACAGGGTACGTACCAAGTTGATCTAAGTTCTAACAGGTATTCACAGGAACTACAGGGGCAGCAGCTGGCTGTAAAGAAAGAGAAACAGAGAAAACAAAGGCAAGCAAATATACTGGACAACACGGATTAACCGAATAAAGGGTGTACTGGAATGTAAGGAACAAGTTACTTACCTGTAACTGTTGTTCTCCAGCATGGGTCTGGCATGGATTCACATGCTCATGAATATTCCCCGTCGTCAGGCTGGGAATCCTCGGTAAAGAAAAAATCAGTATCAGTTTCATTTCTGATCTGTCTTTCGTAGTAGTAACCAATCACTGATCTCTGCGTCATACTGACCACAGCCAATGACTGACCTCTACCTAAGCCCCGCTTCTGGCAGCCATATTCAGATTTGGTAGCACGTGAAGTGGCAGTATGACCAAGTGAAGAGCCGCAGAGGGGTAGGCGGGAGGGTTCGCATGTGAATCCATGCCAGACCCATGCTGGAGAACAACAGTTACCGGTAAGTAACTTGTTCCTTCTCCAGCATGGGGTCTGGCATGGATTCACATGCTCATGAATAAAGAATACATAGCAGTACACACATGCACAACCACGGGAGGTGGCAAAGGCTCAACATTAAGCATTACATCAAACTCAACATTAAGCAATTCTTACCTCCTCACCAGGCTCACCTTAGGCGAACAGATTGCGCAGCACTGCTTGGCCGACCCTGGACTCCTCCCTGGAATCCCGATCGACGCAGTAGAATTTCGTGAAGGTGTGCGTCGACCTCCACGTAGAAGCCCTGCAGATGTCCAGCAAGGGCACACCAGATAGGAACACCGTGGTAGCTGCGATCGCTCTGGTGGAATGGGCTCTCGGACGGCCAGGCAGCGGTCGGTTTGCCAACCGATGACAGTACATGATACAGCCGGAGAGCCATCTGGAAATGGAGGCCTTTGAGAGAGCCTTCCCCTGATTGACAGGTCCAAAGTTCACAAAAAGTTGTGACGTCTTCCGAAAACACTTTGTGCGGTCCACGTAAAACTTCAGCGCTCTAGCCACATCCAGCGAGTGCAAAGTCCTTTCGGCCGGCGACGAAGGCGACGGGAAGAAAACAGGCAACACCATGGGCTCGTTGAGGTGGAAGTCCGACGGCACCTTGGGCATGAAGGAGGGGTGCGTCCTGAGCACTACCCTCGTGTCGTGAAAAGTCAAGTACGGGGGCTTGCAGGAAAGGGCCTGGATCTCTCCCACTCTTCGTGCGGAGGTGATGGCCACAAGAAACGCTGTTTTCCACGACAAGAACTTCAACGGAGCCGAATGCAGAGGCTCGAACGGAGGTCCCATGAGCTTGGTCAGCACCACGTTGAGCTCCCACGCCGGGGCCGGAGCCTTCACCGGCGGGAACGATCTGAACAGTCCCTTCATGAATTCTTTCACCAGACGATGAGACCACAAAGACGTCCGCCCCGTGGTTCTGGTGTATCGGGAGATCGCAGCAAGATGAATCTTGATGGACGCGTGCGCCAGTCCAGCCTTGGCCAGCGTCAGAAGGTACGGCAGTACCTGGGGAGCCTTAATCCGTAGAGGGTTAATCTTCTGTGCGTGGCACCAGACAGAGAACCTCTTCCATTTGTGTCCATAGCATTTAAGAGTTGAGGACGCCCTGGCCTTTGCAAGAAACTCTCTGCAGTCGGCCGGTACGTCGTATCCTCCAAACTCTAACGCTGCAGGAGCCAGGCCGGCAAGTTCAACGACTTTGGGTCGTGATGGAGGATGGCGCCTCCTTCCCTGGAGAGATCCGCGTCCACTGGCAGCTTGATTGACGGGGACGCTGACAAGTCCCGAAGGTCCGGGAACCATATCTGCCTCGGCCACGTGGGTGCGACGAGGATCATCCTGCACCGTGACCTCTTGAGCTGGTTGATGAGCCGGATCAGCAATGGCAATGGAGGGAACGCGTATAGAAACAGGCCCTCCCAGGGGAACGAGAAAGCATCGCCCATGCTCCTCGGCTGGGGAAACCTGCTGGCGAACCTCCGGCACTTGGAGTTCGTCGCCGTCGCGAACAGATCGATCTGGGGTGTGCCCCACCGTCGGAAGAGGCGGTCCACTAGATCCTGTCGTAGTTCCCACTCGTGGCACGAGCGCAGCTCTCTGCTGAGCGAGTCGGCGATGGTGTTTTTTATCCCTGCCAGATGAAACGACGCCAGAAACATCCCTTGGGCGATGGCCCAATGCCACAGATCCTGCGCCTCCTTGGACAGGGCTGGGGATCTGGTACCGCCCTGCTTCCTGATGTAGAACATGGTGTTGTCGGTGAAGATCCTCACCACCTTGCCCTTGAGGGACGAAAGAAAGGACCTGAGGGCCCAAAACACTGCACGGAGCTCCAGGACGTTGATATGGAGGGACTTCTCCGTCGGAAGCCAAAGGCCTCTCGCGTGCAGATTTTCGGTGTGCGCTCCCCACCCTTCCAGGGAGGCATCCGTGGTCACTGTCTCCTGGTGGCCAGGGTCTGGAAGTCCATGTCCGCCGTCAGATGCGCGCGGGTGCCCCACCACCGGATCGCTCGTCGGAAACTCTCGTCGAGTGTGATCCTCTCCTCGAAGCTCCCCGTCGTCTGGATCCAGCGCGCGTCCAGGAACTCCTGCAACGGGCGCATCCGGAGCCTGCACAGGCGGATGAGATAAATGCAAGAAGACATAATTCCGAGGAGGGACTTGATGGTCCTCACCGTGGCCGCGCCCGCAACCAGCATCCGCTGCACCTTGCCCAAGATGGCCCCCGTCCTTTCCTCCGACGGAGAGGCCAGAAGCGACACTGTGTCGAGCTTCGCTCCCAGAAACAGTGCGTCTTGCGCGGTCACCAGGTGGGACTTGGTGTAGTTTATGGAGAATCCCAGGTCCGTGAGTAGTTGGACGGTCCTTGCCGTGTGCTCCAAGGCAAGCTCCTTCGTCTTTGCTCGGATGAGCCAGTCGTCCAGGTATGGGTAGATGTGGATCCCCTCTCGGCGCAGCTGCGCCGCCACCGGTGCGAGGCACTTGGTGAACACCCTGGGTGCCGACCTCAATCCGAAGGGAAGGGCTCTGAACTGGTAGTGACGCCCTTGGACCACGAACCTGAGAAACTTTCGGTGTCCCTTTAGGATGGGAATATGGAAGTAGGCATCCTCCAAATCCAACGACGACAGGAAATCGCCCTCCTCCAGTTGATCCAGGACGTGTTGGAGGGTGACCATCCGGAACTTCTGTGCCTTGATGAATTTGTTCAGTCGTCGTAGGTCCAGGATGGGACGCCATCCTCCCGTCTTCTTCTTCACGAGGAAGTATCTTGAGTAAACTCCGGAGCCCCGAAGCCTCTTTGGGACGAGCTCGATGGCGCCCTTCTTGAGCATCGCCTTTACCTCCAAGAGAAGTTGAGGGACGTGATGTTCTTTCCTGGCCACAGGGGGACGCGCGGGCACCTCTTTAGAAACTCGAGCGCGTGACCCTGAGCTAGGGCGTCCAGCACCCAACGGTCGGTGGAGATGGACTCCCACACGCTGACGAAGCTCGCCAGCCGGCCTCCCACAGGGGTGCTTCGGTGGGGGCCCGACCCCACGGCCGGTTCAGTCCTGCTTCGACGAGGCTTTGCCGCCTTGTCCTCCTTGGCGACGACGGCGGGGTCCGCCTGACTTGCCTCGTCCCCTGTAAGCTTCCTGTGACGACGAACGGGCTGCTTGACGGTAGGTGGAAAATCCGCCGCTGGAACCTTTGGAGGCACCCTGTTTGCCTCCGCCGCTCCGAAAGGGCGGCCGCCGTTGCTGGAGAACCCCAAGAGCCCGGGCCGTCTCCGTGTCCGCCTTGATGGCTTGAAGGGAATCGTCCACTGTTTTCCCAAACAGGTTGTTTCCGTCGAACGGCATGTCCAAGACTCTGGTCTGCACGTCCTGACAGAAGTCAGTAGCCTTGAGCCATCCATGCCGCCTAAGGCACACGCAGTTGCCCAACTGGCGAAATCCAGTGTCAGCGATGTCCGTCGCAATCGTAATGGCGTGGTCCGACGCCACCTCTCCTTCCTGCAAGATCTCTAGGGCTTCCGCCCTCTTGTCGTCTGGTAGGAAGTCCAGCAGGGGGGCCAGTTTGTACCACAACTCCCTGTCGTAGCCAAGGCGTTGGCCGCCTTAATCGTCGCCGCTGCCGACGAGATGACTCTGCGTCCCATCGTGTCTAATTTCTTTCCCTCGCCGTCCGGCGAGAGGTTGACGTAGAGGCCGCGCCCCCCCGCTTTCTTCCTGGCCGCCGCAGAGACGACCGAGTCCGTGGTCGGCTGTGCCCGAAGGCACAAGGGGGCCGCGTCCGGGAGCCGGTACTTCTTCTCGTACCGATCCCTTCTTGCCGGCGTCGTGGATGGGTTCTTGAGGAGGGCGAGGCCCTCATCCCAAATATCGTCTAGTAGAGGTACAGCGAGGACCGTCTTCCTCTTGGTCTCGCGCCGTTGATAAAGGAAACCTTCCTTCTTCTCTTCCGGGCAGAGCTGGAAAAGCTCGGATGCCCTGGCGATCATGGAGTGAAACGATCCAATCTCGTCGGGCGGGGAAGCCCGGGTGGGAGGTGACGACGGGAGATCCTCGTCGTAAACCTCGTCGTCTGTACCCGTCGCGGCCGTGTCAGTCCCCGTATCATCCCCACGTGTTGTGGATGGGGAGGAGGGCTGAACAGGGCACGATGGCTGAAAAGGAGGTGGAGGATGAATCCTTCTTCTCTTAGGGGGAGGGCTCCCAGAAGGGCCTGGCTGCGGGTCCCCCGTCGGGAGCGGTTCCTCCGTTGGTGGTAACGGCAGTCTCATCCTTATCTCCGAGCAGAAGGACTGTATAGCCAACAAAATGGCCACCGAGTTGTCTTGCGGCACTGGTTGAGGGAGATCCGACGGGCGATCAGGAGCCCCGTCGACATCCTCGACGCCCTCGTCTTCCACGTCGGGGTCCCTCCCGACAGGATGGCCTTCTTCCACGCCAGAGCCGTGGCCTAAGACTTCGATCAGCTCCTCCTCAGAGGTTGAGGCCGAGTTAACGACGACCTCCTGCCCCCCCTTTTTCTTCTCCATCGGAGGTTTCACGGGGGTCCTGTCGATGGGCATGAAAGAGGACTCCCTCCGCGGTGGCAGGGAGATTCTGGGCCCCGGGGTCGCCACCACTGGTTTTGCCTCCACAGGCTGAGCCAGGGCCGCCGCGACTGTCTCGATAGAGGCCTTGGCCGGATGGATCAAGGCTTTCACCACCTTAGATGCGCTCACCGCCTTCTCCTTGGGGGGAGGGTCACCACCTCGCTCCCCCTCCGATGGGGCCTTAGGGCACGACCGGGGTCTCTCCAGGAGTTTCGCCGGGTGCTCGGCCTTCCTCTTACCCGAGCCAGAGCGTTGGCTCGTGGTTGATGGCGCCGGGGAGGATGCGCCCTGCCTGGTGCCCGTAGAGCCCGACCGTTCGGCGCTCCCGGTGCCAGCGGACTCGCGGTGCTTGGCCTTCTGTTGGACCCCTGTCGCCGGGGCGCCCTCAAAGGTCTTAGAAGACCGCTCGGATTTCTTCTTCTCGCCTGACGGGCTCTTTCCTTCCAGCCAGTTGGCGAGACGTTGATGGCGGTCCTTCATGGACCGCTCCGACATATTGCCGCAAAACGCACAGTCCTTCTCCACGTACGTCTTGTCCTCATGTAGGTAGTAAAGGCAAAGGAAGTGTTCGTCCTCCTTAAAGACATTCTGAAGCTGGCATCCAGGGCAGACCCTGAACAGCTTTCCGGGCGTCGAGCTTCCCTTCTCCTGGGCCATGTCCGAGATGGGCTTGAGAAACTTCTGGAGTCCTCCAAAAGCGTGGCTCGACGAAATCTTCACCCTTGAGGGGCGTAGACGAATCCGACACGGGTCCCCGTTGATCGGATGAAGAAACGGTGGAGCTTGAGGCTCTTTTGACCGAAAAAAGAGAAATTTTTCTGAGAAAAAAACGTGAAAAATAGCACTAACGCTCGAGAGCAATAGCACGAGGATCCCAACACTTGAACGTGCGGTAAAAATCTGAAGATGGCTGCCAGAGGCGGGGCTTAGGTAGAGGGCAGTCATTGGCTGTGGTCAGTATGACGCAGAGATCAGTGATTGGTTACTACTACGAAAGACACATCAGAAACGAAACTGATACTGATTTTTTCTTTACCGAGGATTCCCAGCCTGACGACGGGGAATATTCATGAGCATGTGAATCCATGCCAGACCCCATGCTGGAGAAGTGTTCCAAGGATTAGGGAATGCCCATTGGATCGGTACCAGCAATTTCTCTTCACAACCGTCATTCAGCAGCGTTATGAGTTAGGCAGGTAAGACTCCAACGAACTAGACGAAGGTTACAAAAGTCTTTCCCTTATCTGACCTGAGACCAACCCAGGGGTCACAATGTAAATGGATACATAGCGGAGTCACTGCAGTGGATCAAGATGTAATACGGGCGGAAAGCAGCGTTGAAAGAAATAACCAGGTACAGGACAGGACAGGATAGAGAAACAAATTAGAGACAGGAATATCAGAATACACAAGGCAAGGGACTCGGATGACATAGGTCCCTGCCAACACAGCAAATACGAGGGGTTCAGGAAACTCAAAGTACTTATAAACAGTTATTAGAACAGTTTATAGTAATAGTCGAATGACATAATGTCGAAAGTCATAATGTTTAAACAAAAAATGGGGAGGAGGGTTGCCCCCCAAACCCCCTTTTTTTGTATTTTTTTTTACCCCTTTTTTTTTTCCTCCGGAACCCCCAAAAACATGTAAATAAAAAAAATATAACCTTCGATTCTTTTTTTTTTTCACTTTTTTTTCGACATTGTCTTTCGACATAATGTTTTCGACTTATTCACTGGATACCTATTAGAACTATGGCCTGAAGCCTGGTGATATTGCAGGCAAGGAACAAACAGGAAAACTTCAAGAAACTGAACTTGCACAAAGAAAGAGAAAAACTAGATAGAAACGGGACAATTATGTGAAGCAGAAATGCTTGCAGAAAGCAGCGTGTTTACAGAAAGTCAAAGGCAGAAAAAGATATCAGTAAAGAACTGAATGTTTTTAACAGCAAAACAGGACAAAGTTTCAGAAGTCAAAATCTGGAAATCGAGGAAAGGTTCAAAAAGAGGCATACTGCAAAAGCAGACTGGAAATGACACTGCCAAGCTGCAACAACAAACAGGATTCAAAAGCCAAAATCAGGATATTCAGGAAAGGTTAAACCTGGTCACATGAGCATAGCACCACCCCCTTGGAAGCAGTTGACTGAACAACAGCTTCTAGTCAAAGCGAGCTAATGAAGGCCATCCCAGCAAACAGCCCAACAGGGTAGAGCTGATTGAAGTCTCAGGCAGCTGTGTTCAATCAAGCCCATCCCCGGCTTCAGTAGCCTACTGCAGTGGATTATAATGAGTCTCTTTAGCTCTCAGCAGCCTAGCCTCCAGTGGGTTGGAACAGGTGAATGCAATGGGGGCCTCTCCAGCTCTGAGTAGCTTGCTGCCAACATATGTATTCAGTATGCCTCCTCCAGCCCTCTGCCTCTTCGACATTATACATGTACCAGAGTGCATCTTCTGGTTTAACCCA